>NC_069657.1:349866673-350491673 GCF_027244095.1 Hemicordylus capensis | reverse complement strand
TCTTTCCCTTGTAATGTAATTTTCAGAAAGACCAACTCTTGAACTGGGAGATGCCGGGGTCATGTTGCAGCATGTGGAAAGGCAAAAAACAAAACAAAACAAACCCAAAATGAAACAAAGCCCCACCCCTAAAAGCGCTCTCATCATCTTGCATATCCAACAGAAGTGAGAAAATGTGCTGGAGATAAAAGAATCTCCCCATTGTCCATGAACTCTGTCACTGTATTGTACTATAAAAATAACATAAATGCTTTATTGTATAAGTAAAAAGGGGTGATTCTGGCTTTTGGCAGCTTGTGTTTGGTCCTGTGGCTTGATGGTTCAATGGACCAGACACGCCAGGAAACAAGTGATCAAAGGTGGGTGGGGAAGGGTGATAGTGCTATCTAGTCAGAAAGCAAATGTGATTCAAATGGGTTGAACTTTATGAATTTTCATGAGACAACAAGAGCATTTGTGGGCTTGTAATACCTCATTTAAACTAGTGTATATATCTAGCCACTGTAGAGATCAACTCACACTGTAAGTGCAGAAAATGTAATCATGGATGTATGCATTGTTTGGGGAAATTGTCTTTTGGACCTGGGACATCCAGCTGTAAACAAACCTGGATGTCTCAATTTCTGTTTGTAAATGGAAGTAAAATATGAAAGGCATATTGTTAAGACAAAACAATGCATATTGAAAATGCTTTATAAATGATAACATAAGAACAGCCCTGCTGGATCAGGCCTGATCTGGTTTCACACAGTGGCACACCAGATGCCTCTGAGAAGCCCAGAGGCAAGAGGTGGGGGCATGCCCTCTCTCTTGCTGTTGCTCCCCTGCAACTGGTATTTAGAGGCATCTTGCCTCTGAGACTGAAGGTGGCCTATACCCACCAGATGAGGAGTGTAGGGAAGCGGGTGGTGGCTTCAGGTCAGCTTGCTACCGCCTCCCACCCCCCTGCATCTGACATCAGATGTAGGGGGACGTGGAGTGCTCACAAATGGAGCCACCCACCCCGTTTTCAAGCAACTGTTTTAATTTGTTTAAAACTGTTGCCCTGATTTCCAGGGTTTTTAGCTGTTTAATTGGCTTTATTGTGTTTTAATAGTTTGATTTTAATTGTTTTAATTGTTTTTAACGTGCTGTAGACCGCCCTGAGCCATTTTGGAAGGGTGGTATATACATCTAATAAATAAATAAATATTCTGCCCAGCACCGTGTTTGCAGCTAGGCTGGGAGCGGTTCTCCCTGCTTTAAAAGAAAGGGAGCCATGTTCCCAGCACACTCTCAGTGCATCTCTTTAGCACACGAGGGAGTTATTTGTCTGAATCGCCCTCTACAGATGCTCACAATACCTGTTTTAATAAGCAGTTTAATTTTTAAAAACAGAAATATTTGTGCTATCTATATATTTATCTCTCCTGGGCGTACCTGTCGCTAATCCCATGTGTGGCAGCTCTTGCTAGAGTTCCCGAGCAGCTGCCGATTAGTGACAGGGATGGGTGGGGGGTAATAGGGATGGCCCAGCTGGCGGGAGCAGCAGGCAGTGACAGGCCAACCTGGCTGCTGGGAATTTGTGGGTGGGAGGAGGTGGTGGGCCCTCCAGAAATCGCTGGGTTGTGGGAGGGCAAGAAGTAGTCGGCCAGCAACTGTGGGCGGGGTGGGGGAAGGGAATATCATATATTCTCCACCTCCCCCAGTAATCACAACAGCAACAATTAAACATAAACCCCACCAAAAAAAAACAACCCAGCCACAGCAACACAGGAGGGATTGTGGATTCAACATCACAGTCTGTGGATCTGTGTTCAGTGGGGCTTCCTCTCAGAGGAACCTGGCTGCCACATTCTGGACCAACTGCAGTTTCTGGACTACATACAAAGGCAGCTCCACATAAAGTGCATTGCAGTAATCCAGCCTAGAGGTTACCAGCATATGTACCAGCGTTTTGAGGCCATTCATCTCAAGAAATGGACACAGCTGGCGTATCAGCCGAAGCTGATAAAAAGCACCTCTGGCCATCACCTCAACCTTGGACACCAGGGAGAGGTTCGGATCCAGAAGCACCCCCAGACTGCATACCTGTTCCTTCCGGGGGAAGGAAGTTGAGGTAGGGCAATTCCACCAAGGGACCTCCTATGAGGATTCTAAATTCTATCAAGTCAGCATGGACCTCCAGAATAGACATCAAGCATCGGGTGGAAGATCTGCAACTGGAAGCCCACTCCTGCTGAATGAAAAAAACCCTCTATTCAAATCAGTTTGTAAGCCAACTTGAAGATTTAAATGGTGGAGAGGCAGGAAACTAAGCTGTTAATTGTTTAAAACATTTGTTGTATTCTAAGATGATCATCTGGAAAGGCCCGGTAGCAATGGAGAAATAGCAAGCGCAGCAAAAGATAGGGGGATATCCTGCCAACAAAACTCCCCGACAACCACTTCCTGACTGCAGACCAGACACTCAAACTCACATTCCTCACTTCAGCAAAATAAGATGGAAGTCCATATGCTTAGAAAAATAAACCTAATTCCAAACTTTCCTAAACAGTTATGCAACAATTACTGAGATGAGAGAAATCTTACTCCTCCTCAGTGTTCCCTCTAACAGGGATTCCCAGATGTTGTTGACTACAACTCCCATAATCCCCAGCTGTAATGGCTTTGGCTTGGGGATTATGGGAGTTGTAGTCAACAACATCTGGGAATCCCTGTTAGAGGGAATATTGCTCCTCCTAAATTCACATGGAAGGAACAGCCCTTTCCAAGTGAACACGTACTGCACATTCAATGGATTGTTATGTTCTCCATCTCCCCAACCAATAGACTCACATCTTATACAGAGTATTAAATGTACACCATTAAAACATCATAGGAATGTGTCATTTTACATTACACAGAGCCAATGAGCTGTGTCTTTGTATAGTGGCACAACGTGAAAGGTAATTATGCTTCTGTACAGGAAGTCATATATGCTTCAGAGTACAGGGTAGCTGGAATGGACTGGGTTGTGTCAGAAATTAGGATGACCAATAGGAGCCACTCCCCATTCCATGGCTATGTGATAATTTATGACTAGCCTCATCCTACAGTGGGGATAGGAAAAGAGGAATAGTGTTAAGCAGGATTCTTCACTGGGCAGGAAAAGGAAGCAGGGATAGGGTTGCCAACTCTAGCCTCATTCAGACGTTTACTCCCCACCCCAGTCACAGCACTGAAAGTGGGTAGGAATTTCCACCCTGGCACTGGCACTTAACCCCTCCAGCTGGCTTGTTCATGGTTCAGGTGCCATTTGCATGAGGTTCTGGGACCGTGATGGTTGGCTGATGGTTCCATGCTGTGCACACACACCCCTGTACACACCTCTGCTTGGTCATTATGAAATCTGGGGACGCTGTACTTGCATACAGCTTCCCAAGAGAGCGCCCATAAGTCCCAATCCAGATGCACTCTGATACCTCTCCCCTTGCTCTCCACAGTTGCAGTATTTGTCTGCATAAATAACTGCAATAATTATGGAAAGGCTTTTCTTGTGATCAGATTGCTGTAGTGCCCAACAAGCCAATCACAGGAAGAATCTCTCCACAAGTACAGCATTTGTCCCTGCAGACAAATGCTGTGTGTGTGTGTGTGTGTGTGTGTGAGAGAGAGAGAGAGAGAGAGAGAGAGAGAGAGTAGTTTCAGAATGCATCTGTGCAAAGATGGGGCTTCAGCCATCCTCTTGGGATTGCTGTATGAGAGTACAGGGCTATTATATTCAATGCACGTACAGTAGTACATTTTCTATATATACCCAGTTTCACTTTTTAAATGAACTTATGTACAGTCATTAACAAAAAATATGTACATGTGTACAGTCTGAATAGGGCTTATTTTATACACTTTAAACATATAATCATTATAAATTAATATGTTTGGGGGCTTTTACCTTAAAGTTGGGTCACGTGCAGAATGTCATTGCTCTCAATTACCTTTCTTTTAAATCTGTACTTTAGCATCAAGAACCAGGATATAAAATATGAAGAAATGCAAGAGATCAATGTTCCTCAGATATCTGTTCCATGGTACATTTTTGGAAATATCCATTCCCTCTCCCTCCCCCACAAAACATCATTCCACTGACTGAAAAACCACTCTTCATTCATCACTGGAAGAATATAATTGCATAAGAATATAGTTCTTATGGGAGGGGAACATGGAGGAGGGCTTCCCACATGACCAGAGTTTTCGAGCATGTCCAAACAGAAGGAGGCAGTTCTAGAGAAATCCTTTCACAGGATGTGAGGTAATGGTTAAGTATGCACTGTATCACAGTCATGATGCATAGCACAACACAGGAAGCATTACAGCATATAATAGCAGGAATTGTTGGGGTTATCAGAAATTAGTATCACAGACTAGAGTAACTAGTCTGTGTTACACATGAAGCCTAAAGGAAAACATAGCATCGAAGCATGGCGTATCGCTCTTTCAAAACCTCTTCCTTCCTCTTTGGATTCATTCAACACACTGCCCTCTTCTGACGTTCACCCCCTGTGGTGTTGCTCACAATGCCAGGCCCACCCTGGCACTGGCACTCATCCTCTCTTTCCAGCCACTCATGGTTATAGCAGTGTTGTGTGAAAAGCGAAGCATCACAACTGTGATGGCTGCTGCTTCTGTGATTGGCAGCCAAGTTGGGACTAATGTCTGAGGAGGGCTATAATTTTCCTCACTTTGAACCCATTTTTGAGGCTACACTTCTTTGGATGAATCGGTTGGCTAAGGTAGAGTCACCTGCATTGCAGTGGTCAATGGAGAAAAACTGTGGAGAATGAGGAAAACTGTGCTGGAGATTCCCAAGAGTCTTCCCTGCCAAAGAGCAGTGCAAGGAACTTGTGGTAAAGGACAAAGACAGTCCCTCCCATTAATCCAGTAAGACATTAGAGGCACTGTCACTCAGTCTCCATAAAGGTTGTACGTTTGATTATTGCTCTCCTCCTGAGAACAACCAAACACGCAACTTTACCATACGAAAAGCAGCTTTATAATAGGGATGTGCACAAAACCACCTTGGCTTGTTTGGTTTGAATTCAAAACAGCTTTGAACCAGGGTGGGTAGGTTTGGTTCTGGTTTTGCTCAACCCCACCCCAGTCCGGTTCGAATTCAAACCCGGTTCTACATAGGGTATAATGGGGACTCAAACTAGCCCATTACTCTTTATGTAGAGCATCTAGGGGCACAAAACCGAGGTGGCTGGTACGCATCCAGGGGTGCCAACCACCCACTGAACCCAAAGCAATCGGACACTCCTACAATTTTTAATGAATTTTTGAAGATTTTTCCAATGTTTGCATTTCTCCCATAGGGAATAATGGGGATTTGAGGCAGCCCCATTCCCCCATCTTTGGTGGGTGCCAGGGCACCCCAAAGTGGGTCTGGGGACATGGTGGGTTGTACCACAACTCCCCCCAGGCAGCCCAAAGCCAGTGGGGTTCATAGTTTATTCCCCAGGATTTTTTTCAGTTACTGTCTTTTTAAAAGGTCTATGAGCCGGGTCTCACAATCAGTGAGACCTGGTTTGGGGTGGTGAGTGGGGAGGGAGCCCTGGGCAGCCAGACTGTCTGCCCAAACAATTGCCAGTTCCGTGACAGAGCCGGTAGGGGCTGGGGGGCGCAAGCTCCAGCATGCCCTGCGCAAAGGCGAGACCCCCGGAGCTGGGAGGTGGCTTTTAGCCTCCCCTCTGGGGGTCTTCTCTTGAGTAGCCACTGCTGCCACGATCTGCTGCCACTGCCACTGCTGCCACGATCTGGGCATCATCCCCCCCCCCACTAAGTGGCGAGAGAAGCATTGGAGGGGCCGCAAGAGGGAGGAAAAATCTGGCTGCACTGCCAGCCGTCAAGCCCCTGCCCTCCACCCGCACCATGGAATAAGCTTCCCTGGCATGAGAGCCCCCTGCACTGCCAAGCTCAACACCGGGCACCAGCTCTGGTGGTGCACCACCCGATGGATCCGCCATTGGTCCAGGAGCTGGCTCAGCAGCAGCAGGCTCCTCCGGATAGGAGAGCCTTCATGCCACTGCCTCACCTGAGCCAAAGAATTCGCCAATGGGGACCTGTGGGACCCCAGGATGGCATCTTCTATGCCCCCACCCCGGCCTCCCACACCAACTTGGGGACTCCTCCCACCTCTGCCTGCCAGCCTGCTGCAAGCTTTGCTCACCACATGGTGCTCAGACATTCCTGAAGACCATGGGTTTTTTTTTTTAAAAAATGGCAAAATGTGTAAAAAATAAATGGAGGGAGGATTTTTTTTTAAAAAAAACAACAACCTATTTTTTAGGGGGGGCCTTTCCCCCCTAGAAAGTATATTGGGGGACCTTTAAAAAAGCCTGTTGGGGGGACCTTTTTCAAAAAGAAACCCTATTTAAAGAAAACCCTTGCCTACCCACCCACAACAATACAATACAATAAAAAAACCCCAATGCTATAAAGTACACGGTGGGGGGGGGGAACTAAGGGGGAACCTGTGAAAACAAGCAACAACCTATAAAGAAAAAACACAGAAAATATACCTCCCCACACCGAAACTCTAAAGGAGGCCCTATTTAATGAACACTAAAGGGGGGCAAGGGGACAAGAAAAAGTAATCACTTACCCTCTTGTTGTCCTGGAGATCTTCTGCCGCACACACTGGTGGGACGCTGGCACAGCACGGGAAGGCAGGCACAGCCGGGGTGGGGGAGGGCAGAATGAAAAGCTTTCCAGCTATTTCACCTGCCCAAACAAAAAAAAAGTAAAAACACTGAGTAAACAAATAAAAAGGCTGGTGGGGAAAATGGCTGTGGGGATGGGGAAGGGGGGAAAGGGAAGGACAGGGGAGGACAGAGGTGCTGGACTCTGGAGCAGGCGGTGTGCTAAGTACAGCAAGAAAAGGATTATCAAAGAAAAGCACCTGCTCAAGAGAAAACAAGGGAACCCCCCCCCCCAATAACCCAGAATAAAAAACAACTGGCAGTGGCTGCTGAGCTGAGGAGGACTCTCTGAGGTGAGTCTCACGATCAGTGAGAGCTGCCGGAGCGGGTTCTGTGGGCAGACAAGCACAGCAGCAGCCCTGGGCAGCTGGATCAGCCACCCACACAACTGCCGGCTCCATGGCCCCCAGAAGTTCCAGGATGCTCCGTGCGAGACGCGGGGCATCCTGGAGAGATGCTCAGGGCCGGGAGGCTTGTTTCAGCCTTCTGGCGGGGTTCTCCTTGTGTGTTGCCGCAGTGCAGAGCTGTGCTGCAGCAAAACACAATCAGAAAGATGAAGGTAAAAGAATGCTCGCTCCGTTAACCTCAGCTAAGGGGAGGGGTATTTTGGGAGGTTTGCTGCCAGGAGCTGCACGGCTCCCATGGCAGCAGACAATCAGCAAAAAGAGGGCGAGGCTCCCTTAGCCCACTTTTTGCTGATCGTGAGATTCTCCTCTCTATCTCTATCTCAACTCAGCCAACAGATCTAAAAGCAGCAGCCTCCAAAAGCAAAAAAGGTGGGGGAAAGTGGGGATTGGGTTATGAAAATGGGCCACAGAGAGGTCTTAGGCCAAAGGGCCTAGGCCCCACTAGCCCAGAGGAAAGGGGAGAGAGAGAGACAGACACTCAGTCACTCAGTTGGGGGGGGGAAGCAGCTGAACAAACGCACACACAGGCAGGTCTCACGATCGGTGAGACCCGCTTTTTCTGGTTTTGTGGGGAGAGCGGGCTAAGCCTGCTCTCCCTGCAGATGAGCAGAGCGGGAGCCCTGGGCAGCCGGATTGGCCGCCCACACGACTGCTGGCTTTGTGACAGAGCCGGCAGGGGCTGGGGAGTTCAGGGGCCACGTGGCCCCCAGAAGCTCCAGTATGCCCTGCGTGAGCGTGCAGGGCAGACTGGGGAGATCCCCGAGCCGGGAGTCTACTCATGAGTAGCCGTGGAGTGGAGCCGCACCGTGGCTACTCACGATCCCAAAAACCGGGTTTGCGGAGTGCTCGCTCTGCAAACCCGGTTTAAGGGGTGGGCTACTTGAGCGGGTTACCCGCTCAAGAACCACTGGGCTCTCAGCTGAGCCCGGTGGTTCACATGGTTGTAGGAAATTGGGCTAGTGGAGGCTAGCCCGATTTTCTACAATCGTGTGAATAGCCTCACAGTCACACAGGAGGGAAAAGGCTTAAAGCAGGGGAGAGAAAGGGGGATGCAGAAAACAGGCAGAAGGGAGGATTGGGATCAAAAACACAGCAGTCTGCCAAGCAGACTCTCACCACACGAGCAGTAGTGGCAGCAGGCCAGAAGGAAGCCAAGGATCACTGCAGCCAGAGTGATTTTGCTAGGCCAGAGGCTTGGCTTTAAATAGGATTTGAAACTCCCTCCTTTGGGAGCCCCCACCTTTGCCTTCCCCCCTGGCCAATAGTGTGCCAGTTCTCAAGGACTGGCACAGTGCAGAGCATACCAGAGAGCCAGATTCATCTGGCCAGTCAGGAAGCAAGAGCTCAGCCAATGAAATCAAGCAATACAAGTCACACAAAATGGAGGACAACATCTAAAACGACCTCTAGAACCTTCAAACCGGCTCAAAAAGGCTCAAACCTAACCTGGCTTGATCGGTTAAAGCTCAGACCGGCATTGCCAACTCAATGCCCTGTTTTGTCTGAGTTTGAACCAAACAGGTTCGAATTCGAACCAGTTTGCATATTCCTACTTCATAATAGACATCAAAACAACAACAACAACAATTTATATCCTGCTTTTCAACAAAAGTTTCCAAAGCAGTTTACATAGAGAAATAATAAATAAATAAGATGGATCCTTGTCCCTAAAGGGCTCACAATCTAAAAAGAAACATAAGATAGATACCAGCAACAGTCACTGGAGGTACTATACTGGGGCTGGAATAGGGCCAGTTACTCTCCCCCTGCTAAATAAAGAGAATCACCAAGTTCAACAGGTGCCTCCTTGCCCAGTTAGCAGGGGACAAAATCTGTTCTAGGAGTAGAACAGAAGAACAAAATCTTCTGCTCTACTGGTAGAATAAGAGGCTCATCTCCTGTCCCCTCTGGTTCTGGTAAATAATTTTAAGAGTGGTGGGACCAAATGGTTTGGCCCGGTTTGCTTTGCGTGCACTTTGGGCCCCGCCAGATGGCACTTGGCTTTGGGTCAAAGGAGGTCAATGTGGGCAGAACCCAAAAGGGCTCCCAAAGCTGCGAGTTCTGTATTCGAGCTGTATTGTTGCTTCTGTGCTCATAAACACTGAAGTGAAAGTGATTTAATCATCAGAAACGGCCTGCCCTTCCTTTGTACTATCTTTTCATATCAGATGCTCTAATCCCTCCTACTCTTGCCGTACCTTTTCTAGGAACAGCAAGTCATGAGACATTTCCGGCTTGCTGGTTTCAGAATAGGCTGAGCTCCTGGATTCCTGGAGGGGAAGCTTAGCTGAAACCAAAGGGTTAGATTAATACTCCTTTCTATACTCAGTCCCCAAATGGAGATTAACAAACTGTCCACTTGAGTAAATTCAGGTTGGCACTTTACATGATCTTCACCACCGGATGTGGAGCTTCATTGTGTGGCTGTGGGAATTATTTATATCTTCCCCTGAATAGCACACTTGTTTCCTTGAAAATGAGCGGGTGTGGAATTGGCTGCTTTTCAAATTTTCTTTATGAGGTTCTAAATATAACAATTAGGAAGGGTGGTTTAAATAACAGTGGTGATTGATTAGTAGGAGGTGAGGGGAAGCCATAGGATTCCTTGTCCCTCTCAGAAGGCATGTCTTTATTTCCACTGTACAGAATGCTTTTGCTATTCCCACAACAGCCCTGTAACTCGAACAACTGGAATTTTCATTTTACAAGCAAGGGACTGAGCTTCTGAGATTGGCTTACCTGAGGTCTCTCTGTTTGCCTCTCCTCACTTTGTGCCTTCACTCTTTGGGATGTACAAGCTGGGTGAGAGTGAGGCAGGGTCTCCCTGTCAAAGATTCCTGGTTCTCCCTTTTCCTGGGAGAACCAGGAAAGCTATGATGCAAGCCCCCAAGTTACCTTTTTAAACTTTCAAAGTACTGCAAGAAGTTTGTAGAACAGGGACAGTGCTACAGATCACTCCCCTCCTCCAAGCCAATGGTACTCCACATTGGGAAGGGGTATGGAGGAGCAAATCTGGAAAATCCAGCATAGTGATGAGCCAGTTTCCTCCTCTTGTCCACTATAATTTCCCAACATCTTGCCTCCTGTGCAATGATGGAATGTGGACATGTAGCTGACAAAAGACATCGCATCACTTCAGGAGGAATGCCTGAAAAAAGGAGGTGTTCTTTCCAGTCAGGGGGGCTGCACATGGGCGGGATGGCAGCCCACCAACCAATGATCAAGTGAGATCTCCCGTTGAACTGGGGGAACTCAACACACACGCTGAGTTCAAGGAAACTAAAGTAACATGCCCCACAGGAGACAGGATGTTGACAGTCCAGGTGAGATTCTCATTTCCCCTGTGGTACAGGCATAGATGACTCGTGAAGCATGAGATCAGGGGTGTAGCTATAATTGAGCGGATGGGTTCAATGAACCTGGGCTCCCCTGCTCCTTGAGGGCTCCCTAGTTCCACCCCTCCATATTTTCTTCATTATCTCCCTCATTCTGAGGGGCCACCAGGGAGAGGGTTGAACACAGGCCCCCTCTCCCCTAGCTCTGGCCCTACATGAGAACCTATAGGAGATGAGTCTGATGAGGATATGACAAAAGTAATAAGTTCATTGTTGTGACCACAGGTCATGGCATGGCATGACATGCACATGGTATGACATGACATGACAAGAAATGCAACATACCAAGAAGTCACATCAGTTAAGTTGAGCTAAAACCAATGCTACTATTAGAACATATAAATTTCTTTCTGAGTTTAAAAGAAAGCATAGCGAAAGTAGCAACTTGACAGCTGACATATGGAACTGCATCCTCAAGCAGATAAGTCAAACGAACTACATCCGACCCCTTAAGTTAAGAAAATCCTTAACTCATCTCACTGACTGGAAAGGAGGAAACATGTTTTGGCTGATACCTTTTCATCAAGCCTCTTCAGACAACAGCAAGAACAATGCTCAAACTTACAGTGGGGGAAGTCCTGCTGCCCCACTGTCACTCATCCCTCCCACCCAATGAACACACAGTGCCATTTGTCTGAAGGGGAGGTGCCGTAAATGTATTCATTGGTGATTTTGTTAGCTGCTGTCTTAACTGTGGTTGCAGCTCATGGAATAACTGGTGAACATGCTTACAACACCTCCCCCTTGAGACAAATGGCTCTGTAAGCATGTACGCCCCATGGGAGAAGGTGAGTGACAGTGGTGGGATTTCCTTCTTACTTTCCTGTAGCTTGCCCACTGTAAGTGTGAGCACCAGGGGCAGAGCTATAATTGAGCAGGCAGGTTCTAAGAACCTGGGCTGCCCAGCTCCTGGGAGCTGCCTGACTCAACTCCCCTGCCCCCAGTACTCATTTCCTAGCCAGTGTTTGCTGGTTGGGTGCATGTTCTTTTCCTTTCTCTCCTGCACTGGAAGGAGAGAAAGGGTGGCAAACCATGCACCAGCCAGCAAACAGCAGCTGGAAATGAGCTACAGTCAGCCTGTATGCCCCTTCCAGGGCTCTGGTCATGCCCCCTTGTATGTGACACCACACACAAGGGGGCATAGCTAGAGCCCTGGAGGGCCCGTACGAGCCCTCTGGAGCTCATAACCAGCCAGCATTTATCTGTTTTCCTTTCTCTCCCTCACTGGAGGAAGGGAAAGCTGGGGGGGGGTAGAGACCCAGCCAGCACATGCCCAGCAGGACCACAGGGATGGGGGCAAATACGAGGCCCCATTCCCTTGGCTACCCCAGTGGTGAGCACTGCTGACCCGGATAACATCTGAAGAGGGCTCAGGATTGCTGTCTAATGGCAGCTCTCATTTCTGCTTCAGCAAAGGTTTTAAAAAAAGGTCTAAAAGAATCAGCAGCCAGGCAGTGTGAATCTATTGATTAAATCTATCTGAGAGATAGAGCCTCGTTTGGGCTCTTGGCAGCCCAGGCCACGCCCCCTTGCACATGACAAAGTCACATGACAAGGGGGCGTGGCCTGGGCTGCCGAGAGCCCGAACGAGCTCTCGGCGCATCATTTCAGGTAGGGTCAGCTGCCTATTAGGACTTTCCCCCTTTCTCTCCCTCCAGAGAGGGAGAAGAAGGGAAAAACGTTCTATTGGGCAGTCGGAGCTGCCTGAAATACTTGGCAGAGAGTTTGCCCCGGCTCTCAGCGGCCCAGGCATGGGAGGAGGGAGTTCACTCTGGGCTCCTATGGAGCCCAAGCTACGCCCCGTGTGCGTGACGTCATGCACACGGGCATATTGGAAGGGGCTGCCGAGCAGAGCTGGAAACAGGCCGCCGCTCGGCTGGCTCCGCACCTGATCCCGAGGCACACTTATATTATAAAAAAGCAAAAAAAAACCCAACCAACCAACCAACCAACCAAACAAACAAAAAACTGGGGCACACTACCCGCCTAATACATACAACTTTTTTCTGTGGCAGCAAAGCGGCTACATAATATTTATTTATTTTTGCTTCTCTTTATTCTTATTTGTAGCTATCCTTTGCATCCCTCCCAAGCCAACTCATTCCCTTGTGCATAAACAGGAGGGATAATTATTCATGGTGCATTATGGGGCAAGCCAGCTCCAAAAGCTGGATGTTTAAAATCCCCGCTTTTGGAGCTGACTCAGAGTGAGTCAGCACAGCAGACTAGCCAGCAAATGCTGCTATATAGGACAGTGTGGGGAAGGCTTCAATGGAGTGGGAAAGAAAGAAAGAAAGAAAGAAAGAAAGAAAGAAAGAAAGAAAGAAAGAAAGAAAGAAAGAAAGAAAGAAAGGTGTCAGCAAAAACATTCAGATATTTATTTTAAAAAAGCAATGAGCATGTGGAGTAACAGTTAACAATCAATAGTGAGACACTTGGACAGGTTAGCATTAGAAGAGGTATTTTCCAAGAGGACTCACTATCCCCTCTGTTGTTTGTAATCGCCATGACCCCACTTTCACAAATACTAAACAAAACAGGCCTCGGATACCAAACATCTAAAACATCAAGTAAAATCAACCATCTGCTGTACATGAACGATCTGAAGTTGTATGGAAAGTCTCAGTCAGAAATTGAATCACCGCTAAACACTGTCCGTATATTTAGTAGCGATATAGCAGTGGAGTTTGGACTAGACAAGTGTGCTGCATTAACAATGAACAGAGGAAAAACAACAATAACAGAAGGAATAGAACTGCCCAATGGAAGCAACATCAAGAACCTGGAAAGAGAAAAAACACTAGAAATATTTGGGCATTCTCCAGGCTGATAACATTGCACACTGAAGTTAAGAGAAAAATTGGAAGTGAATACATCAGAAGAGTTAGAAAAATCCTAAAGTCCAAACTCAATGGCAGGAACACCATACAAGCCATAAACACCTGGGCTATACCTGTTATAGATACACTGCAGGAATAATAGACTGGACCCAGGCAGAGCTAGAGACGCTAGATCGTAAGACCAGGAAAATCATGACCATCAATTGTGCTCTGCACCCCCGCCGTGATGTCGATAGGCTATACCTCCCTCGCAGCTCAGGTGGAAGAGGAATGCTGCAAGTCCCTCAAACAGTAGAGGAGGAGAAAAGAGGCCTTGAAAAATATATCAAGGACAGTGAAAAAGATGCACTTCAAATGGTCAATAACGTGAAACTGTTCAAAACCAATGAAAGAAAGCAGGACTACAAGAAAGAACAAGTCAAGTACTGAGCAGAAAAATTGAGAAATAAGCCACTGCATGGTCAATATTTGCACAATATAGTGGAAAATCAGACATCTCCAAGACCTGGCAATGGCTTAAGAATGGCAACTTGAAGAAAGAAACAGAGGGTCTAATATTGGCTGCACAAGAACAGGCACTAAGAACAAATGCAATGAGAGCAACAGTAGAAAAGTCAACAACAAACAGCAAGTGCCGCCTTTGTAAAGAAGCAGGTGAAACCTTTGACTACCTAATCAGCTGTTTTCAAAAGATCGCACAGACTGACTACAAACAAAGGCATGACAAGGTAACAGGGATGATACACTGGAACATCTGCAAAAAATACAAGCTACCTGTAGCCAAAAATTGGTGGGGCCATAAAATTGAAAAAGTTGTAGAAAATGAAGATGCAAAAATATTATGGGACTTCCGACTACAGACAAACATCTGCCACACAATACACCAGATATAACTGTAGTTGAGAAGAAAGAAAAACAAGTTAAAACAATCAACATAGCAATACCAAGGGACAGCAGAATAGAAGAAAAAGAAATAGAAAAAAAATCACCAAATACAAAGATCTACAAATTGAAATTGAAAGGCTGTGGCAGAAAAAGACCAAAATAATCCCAGTGGTAATTGGTGCCCTGGGTGCAGTTCCAAAAGACCTTGAAGAGCACCTCAACACCATAGTGGCCACAGAAATCACCATCAGCCAATTACGAAAAGCTACTTTACTCTGAACAGACTATATTCTGCGACAATATCTATAACAACAGCAACAACATTGACAACAAAATTCAGCCATCCCAGGTCCTTGGGAAAGACTCGATGTCTGGATAAAAGAAACCAGTCAATAACACCTGTCTGACTGTGTAAACAATAATAATAGTAATAATTTTAATTGATGTTTTTACTGGAAGGGAAACTAAGCAAAGCAGTGCTAAAATTCTCAAGACTATAAATCACTAAAATGCCTGTAATCTTTTCATTTCTTGTTAAAATGGGGTGAGAAAAGAGAAGCTTGGACACCCTCCCTGATGGCATAAAGCCTGTCAAATTCATTCAGGGGTTTCTGTGAAGGTGAGCTTTCTAAGTCTGGCTTCTCCCCATAACATGTTTGTTACTTAGCAGAATGAGATGAAAACTGCAGATAAATCTTCCCCATTTGTGGGCATGAAGCTCCCCAAATTGCAAACAAATATGTCCAAAGATTTCTGTGCAGGCCCACTTTAAATCTGAGGGTTTTCCAGCCCTCTCTTTGACTTGTGCAGGCAACTGTCCCCCATGTACTGGGGGAGTGCTGTGTACATTTTTGGTCACCATATCTTAAGAAGGACTTTATAGGACAGGAAAAGTGCAGAAGAGGGCAGCTGTTAAGAGTATAGCCTGTTTCGGGGCTCCCAGCAGCACCCCTGCACATAATTTGGGACTACAGGCTTGTAGTTTCCACTTTTGACTCTCTGAATGTATGAGATCGTGGGCTCACCATTTGCTTACATGAGCTATCTCATGAGGGTAAGTTGCTTAGCAGGCAGCATGGAGAAAAGTAACTTGACTCCAAGTCAAGCCTAACCCACGACTGAAAGAGGACTATTCCTCGTGCTCTCTTCTCTGATCCCAGCACAGATGAGGATGCTGAAGTAGACATGAGTTAATTAAGAGATATTATTCTAACAAGGAATAGCCAAAAATTCCCCTCTGTGTTGGCACATCGGATTAGCCTTTGAGCTTATCATTTTCACAGGAAGGAGTAGATAAGGTATAAAAGGCTCATCTCTTGAACAGAAGTGTTAATGGTTGGCCGAAGGCTTGGGAAAGAGTGCTCGTTAAGCCAGAAAAAATTCCAATTACTCTCAGGTCTTCCTGACCCATGAAGATACGTTTTAATGCACCCATTCACTCCGTCCCATACAGGTTTCTCAAACCTCTTCACTCCATTGTTCAATCTCACCAAAGACTGAACAAGGCAAAAAGTATTCTTCTGTCCATCAAGGATGTCACCCATCAAGGATGTCACAGCAGAAATATGTGGTCATTTGGCCCCAGGGCAAGATGTTGCCTATTTCTGTCATGGAGAGCACCAAGCAGTGTCTCTCTTCTCTGGATCCACCCACTATGTGTATGTGCATCTAGGCATCAGCTATACCAGCTGGCTGTGACCTGGCCCTCATGCCCGTCCCACTCTCAGCCTCCAGGTTGGCCCTGTCTCCAGGCCCAATCTGTGCAGTACACTTGGGTCCAGCAAGGAACTGGTGTCTTGGGATCAGACCACCTTTGGACTTTTACTTGCTTCCTGACCCACAAGTGGCACACGGGTCTCTACTCTTGTATCCTGCTTTCCTGCTTGTTCCTGGGGATAGAGGTCCATAAGCACCAGCTAAGCAACAAGTGTCTGACACACCAGCGGGAAGGATCCAGGTATTCTAACACACCTCTGCTCTAAACTCTTCTACTCTCTCCATGCACTTGCGTGGGGCATCCTGGAACTTCTGGGGGCCACGCAGCCCCCTATCCCCACAGCTCCAACTGGCTCTGTGACGGAGCTGGCAGTTGTGTGGGCAGCTAATTTGGCCTCCAAGGCTGCTGCCTTGATCGTCTGTGGGCAGAGCGGGCTAAGCTCCCTCTCCCTGCAGAACCCCCTCCAGCAGGTCTCACTGCTGCCTCCATGTCAGTCAGACATGCCTCCATGTCAGTCATTTCCAAGACTGAAGCTTTGCACAAATTTATTCTGTAATGAGATGCTCGGTCTAGATTTGCTGATTCCCCACACAAGCCCAAGGGTTGGTCAGGGGTGCATAGCCAGAGCAGTTTCATTAATACAACCAAGATGATCAGGGGACTGGAGCACCATCCTTATGAGGCAAGGCTACAGCACCTGGGGCTCTTTAGTTTGAAAAAGAGGTGACTATAGGGAGACATGATAGAGGTGTATAAAATTATGCGTGGAGTAAAGTGTTCAGAGAGAAATCTGTCTCTCTCTCATAACACTAGAACAGGGGTCATCCCATGAAACTGATGGCCAGGAAATTTAGGACCAACAAAAGTACTTTTAAGTACATTTTCATGCAGCTCATAATCATAAGTAGAGATCACAAATGATTCTCTGAGGGGGGACAGGATCCCTCCTTGTCTTAAGGAGGCAATTATTACATGACTTCTGAGGAAGTCTGCCATGGAACCCTCAGAGCTGAATAACTGCAGGACTGTCTCCAACCTTCCGTGGATGGGCAAGGTAATTGAGAGCGTGGTGACTTCCCAGCTCCAGACAGTCTTGGAGAAAACTGATTATCTAGACCCTTTTCAGATTGGCCTTCAGGCAGGCTATGGGGTGGAGTTTGCTTTGGTTGGCTTGATGGATGATCTCCAAATGGGAATTGACAGAGGAAGTGTGACTCTGCTGGTCCTTTTGGACCTCTCAGCGGCTTTCGATTCTATCAGCCATAGTATCCTTATGGAGCGTCTGAGGGGATTGGGCGGCACTGGTTTGCAGTGGTTCAGCTCCTACCTTTCGGGCAGGTTCCAGAGGGTGTCCCTTGGAGACTATTGTTCTTCAAAATCTGAACTTTTCTATGGTGTCCCTAAGGGCTCCATTTTGTCTCCGATGTTGTTTAACATCTACATGAAACAGCTGGGAGATATTATCAGGAGATTTGGTGCAAGGTGTTATCAGTATGCTGATGACACCCAAATCTATTTCTCCATGTCAACATCATCGGGAGAAGGCATAACCTCCTTAAATGCTTGCCTGGAGGTGGTAATTGGATGGATGAGGGATAACAAACTGAGACTGGATCCAGATAAGACAGAAGTACTCATTGTGTGGGATCGATACTCGGGAGATGATTTTGATCTGCCTGTTCTGGATGGGGTCACACTTCCCCAGAAGGAACAGGTATGCAGTCTTGGGGTGCAGCTGGATCCAAGCCTCTCCCTGGTGTCCCAGGTTAAAGTGGTGGCCAGAGGTGCCTTCTATCAGCTTTGGATGATACGCCAGCTGCGTCCATTTCTTGAGATAAACAACCTCAGAACAGTGGTACATATGCTGTTAACCTCCAGACTGGATTACTGCAATGCACTCTATATGGGGGTCCCTTTGTATGTAGTCCGGAAACTGCAGTTGGTCCAGAATGCGGCAGCCAGGTTGGTCTCTGGGTCATCTCGGAGAGACCATATAACTCCTGTATTGAAGGAGCGACACTGGCTGCCAATAAGTTTCCGGGCAAAATCCAAGGTGCTGGTTATAACCTATAAATCCCTAAACGGCTTGGGCCCTGGGTGTTTAAGAGAACATCTTCTTTGGCATGAACTCCCCCACCTAATGAGATCATCAGCAGAAGTCTGTCTGCAGTTGCCACGGGCTCGTCTGGTGGCTACTTGGGGGCGGGCCTTCGCTGCTCCTCCAGAGCTTTGGAATGTGCTCCCTGCTGAAATAAGAGCCTCCCCATCTCTGACAATTTAAAAAAAAAACACCTTTAAAGACGCATCTGTTCACCCAGGCTTTTAATTAAACTAGCTGGGCTAGGCACAGAGCATCGGCGCCTCCAGCCGGCCCACTCACCCACCCACTCACCACTGCTGCTTTTTTCTGCCAGCCGGCCCGCTTCTCCCCCTGCCTAGTTCTCGCCCCCATGCTTTCTGGTTGGTGGGTTGGCCAGAAAGCTGGCCTGCCACCTCCCCCCCACCTGTCCGCCCGCCACCCCCTCTAGCCCGCCAACTCCTGGCAGCAGCCCACTGCCACCATCTCCTCCTCCCGGCAGCACCTCCTCCTTCTGGCGGCCGGCCCAGCTTGCCGCTGTCTCCTGCTCCCACTGGCCAGGCCACATGCTGCCACCTCCTCCATCGCTATTTTCTCCCCCGTCCCATCGCTATTCTTTCCATCAGCTGCTCGCCAACTCTTGCAAGAGCTGCCACACATGGGATTAGCTTAAGAGAATTAAATATATAGATACTGTTTTAATAGTTTTAACATTGTTTTAAAATTTTAAATTGTTTAACTTTTTCGCTGTCATTTATTTTAACTAATATTTTAACTTTTTTTCTGTTGTCATTTTTTTTGTTTTGTTGTAAACTGCTCAGAGATGTAAGTTTTGGTTGGTATAGAAATATGTTAAACAAACAAACAAATAAATCATCTATGGAATTCTCTGCCATCCAGCTTGGATGGCTTTAAAAGGGGCTTAGACAAATTCATGGAGGACAGGTCTATCAATGGCTACTAGTTTGGTGGTTATAGGCCACCTCCAGCCTCAGAGGCCTCTAAGTACGAGTTGCAGGGGAGCAACAGCAGGAGAGAGGGTATGCCCTAACCTCTGTCCTTTGGGATTCTCAGAGGCATCTGGTGAGCTACTGTGTGAAACAGGGTGATGGACTAGATAGGCTTTGGGCCTGATCTAGCCGGGCTATTCTTATGTTCATGTACTGAAATGTTAAGTGATAATGAATTAGGATCTTTGATGGACATATCTATGCTTCTGTGAAGGAATGAGGCCTGACTCTCCACTTTTTGTATTGACTTCTGTATTGCTATTGCTTTGCTTATTCCCTATGTTAAAAAGCTGAGCAGGGGTCAAATGTTCACAACTCCTGTTCTACAGTTTGGTTTTGGAGGTAGAAGAATCATATCAGTTTGATTTTGGAGGGAAGAGAGAGTTTGATTTGATTAGGTGCGGTTTAAAATAATGGAGGGAACTTGAGTTGTGTTGATTGGTTTGTTGGAAAATATTTGGAGGGAAAAAGAGAATATAAGTTGGCTTCTTTCAGCAGAGTTTAGTACAAGAGAGTAGGGATGTGCAAATTGAATCAAATATGAATAGATTCAACTCACATCTGGGTGATTCGAGTGATTCAAATGTGAATCGAATCATCCCTTAAAGGATAATTCGATTTTAATTTGAATCAATTTTTCAAAATTCTTTTTGAATTCAATCTGACCCTATCATTTCCCCCATTAACGTTTTGGTCGCAACCAGTGTGACTTTGACAGGCCCCAGAATGTTGGAGAACACAATTATGTTTTCCAAGCCTAACTTTGTTCCTGAACAGAGGAACTTGCCCCATCATTACAGAGTACCCATTGACAACTGAATCCCTGTGGTTTTTCTAAAGTGGTAAATGAAGCTGTAGGGCTCCCTGGATCAGACTGGACCCTTGGATCTGAGGGAAGGTGTGTGGTTAGCCCATTATGTATATAACATTTTCAGTCTGAATCCCATCCCTGACTTTTATTTTCCCCAGTGTCCTGTGGGGAAAAACATTAGGCATTCATATGTCCTGTGGGGAAAAACATTAGGCATTCATTCAAACCGCCCTGAGCCATTTTGGAAGGGCGGTATATAAGTCAAATAAACAAATAAATAAATAAATAAATAAAATGGTTTTATATTTTCCCTATGAAGCAAATAGCAGCACGAGAGAAAATCTGGATCAGGAAATGAGACAGAGAAAGAATTAAATGCTGCCTCCACTCCTGCTGGTATCACACTCCCATTCTGATCTTGTTTTCCCTTCTTCCTGTGTAACTGATTCAAATATAAGAAACTTGGATTATACCTTTTGTGCTTCCTAATCTGGGCCAGTCACTTCTCTCTCAGCCTAACCTACTTCACAGGGTTGTTGTGAAAGAGAAACTCAAGTACGTAGTACACCGCTCTGGGCTCCTTGGAGGAAGAGCAGGATATAAATGTCTTCTTCTTCTTCTTCTTCTTCTTCTTCTTCTTCTTCTTCTTCTTCTTCTTCTTCTTCTTCTCTTGATCAGCAAAGTCTATTATTCACATATTTATGAAGAAGCTGAGGATTTCTCATTTTTCAAATCTGGCAAGGGAAACATTTTCTAAGAAGACCTGTGTATTCAATAAGAGAGCAGGCCATACCTAATGTATCCTGCATCTGATAATGTTCAACAGCAGATCTCGAAACCCTTTCAAGTGCTGCTCCTTTGGTCAGATGCTAAAGTGAGTCACTAGGTGGCTCTATAGTATTAAGATATGTAATTCATTTCCTAGTCCACTGTAATCATCATGAGTTGTACAAAGCAACCCTAGCAAAGTGTTCATCCATCAAGAGACTGTGGCCTGAATCAAAGTGATGGGAGCACCTGATCTCCTTGCTTCAGGCTGTGATGTTCTCGTCTTAGCAAGATTTCAAATCACCCTGATATGGATGCATGGTGGTTAACCACAGAGCAGGCTTTTGGAGAAAGAAAAAACATGGCTGTCACCCTGTTAAAGAATAGTGTTAATCAATAAATCATTTGAGTTTTTATAGATTAAATTTGCTTACATTTGCATGTGAATAGAAACAATTGTGAAGAAAAAACATAATTTCTGTCTTTTTAGATGTGCAACCCCTGTCGAAGGAGGCATCAACCTAGGAGAGGTGTTCTCCCATGTGCACAATAGAAGTGGGAATACCTCTTTTGACAAGGCATCATCCCCCCACAATTCTTATAAGTACTTGTTTCAAATAATTCAAACAATTCAAACATTATAAAAATCTGCTACCTAATTAATTGATAACACATTTTTAATTGATCACAAATGTTTTAATTAATAAAAAAGTTTAATTGAACAAAAATGGTAGCCGAAGAGTAAAAACCACACATGTGCATAATAGACTATATATTGACAGGTATTAGAAAATGCAACAATGCAGTTAGCATGCTAGTCTTGATTAAGACAAGCACCTGGGATAGCTACCAAAGTTTATCTGAATTTGTATTTCTAAAATTAACTTGGAAATACTCAAAAATATAGCTTTCTGTATGTAGTGGAAGTTCAATTTTTTATTTAGTTCAGAAATAGATATGATTGCACATTAAAGAAATAGAGACACATACGTTAATTAAACTATACAGAGCTTTAAAAATAAAACAGTTATTTTGTTATTTCAAGTTAGGGTAAGATGTGGAAGGATTCATTTGAGCCAGTCCCTATGTTGCCAATGGACTCTGTTTTGCTATATGTGACTTAGGCCTAGTTCTGAGGCTGAACACGCAAATGGCCACCACACACGTGCGGAAGCCACGTGCGTGCCATTGTCACCTAGGGAGAGTACCAAGATAGCTGGAGGAGCGCTGCCAATTCAGGTTGCGAGTGACGGGGAAGCAGGTATGCTCTGTTTTAAAGGTGCAAGGGTTTTGTTACTAATCGCCCTTCAAATCACGATTCATGCACATCCCTAATGTATTACCCACAGATAAAAACTCTGTCCACAGAGAAGGTATGTGAAGACTGGGATAGAACTCTTCTCCCTAACACCTACTATTCTTTGTGTAAGGAATCTTTTGTACAGAAGAACACAACTGAATGCTGGTTTTCAAGACATCTTGAGTCTTGCCTCTGTCACCCACTCTTTATTCCCTCATTTGCTACCAACTACATAAGAAAAGCCCTGCTGGACCATCAGGCCCAAGTCCCATCTAGTCCAGCATCCTGCTTCACACAGTGGACTACCAGATGCCTCTGGGAAGCCCACAGACAATAGTTGAGGGCATGCCTGTTCCCCTACTGCTACTCCCCTGCAACTGGTTTTCTGAGCCAGTGATCATTTTGCCTCTGAGGCCGATGAGGCCTATAGCCCTCAGACTTGTAGCCATTGATAGACCTGTCCTCCATGAATGTATCTAAACCCTTCTTAAAGCCATCCAGGCTCTTGGCTGTCACCGGATCTTGTGGTGGAGAATTCTATAGGTTCATTATGCATTGTGTGAAAAAGTACTTCCTTCTGTCAGTCCTAAATTTCTTGGCAATCAGTTTCATGTGATGACCCCTGGTTCTAGAGTTATTCAAGAGGGAGAAAAAGTTCTCTCTATCAACCTTCTCTACACCATGCATGATTTTATATACCTCTACCATTTTATAGACCTCTACTCCCTAGCATCTCCTCCTCCTCTATTTCATTGGTTGGGAAGATTTAACAAGCATGGTGTGGACAGGTGCTGGACATGGGAAGAAGCTCAATGTTTCTCAGGCACCTAGGTGTTAACTTTCTCCAACCAAGGGAGATGGAAGAAGTGGCCATTGTAGCAGGTGAGAGTGAGCAGACAGAAACAAGGGCAAGACTGCTGACTTGAACCAGCATTTGATTGGTTAGTGAACTCGCCTGTCAGTCACTTCAATAGCAAAACTAGTTCTGCTAAAGAATGCACTGTGAATCCTCTTTTAATGTGATATGTGGCTTTCTTCATCCAAAGATGGTACTAATACCAAAGTGGTGTTAGTACCTCTACTGTCTGTAGTGAGAAAGCCACTCCAAATGCTTATTAAGACAGTCCTTAGCAAGAAGTATTATGTACAGGGGAATTATACAAATCAAGAACTGACAGAATTCCCATGAGGAAAGTAGACATACAAATAGTTTGCTTCTCTGTTAATTTCACTCATGCATGTCCTCACTCGATGCAGAGGTGCCCCTAGGTACTTTTGGAGCCTGGACCTAAAGGCCTTTGGAGGTCTTCCCCCAGCTGCAAGTTAATCATCATTTTTTAACATGTAGGTTCTTGAGGGCACAAACTGTTGGAAGTTAAAGGACTTTGCGCTGTCTCTTTGCCCTAGACAGTGGAGGACAGACTAGTAAGTCAGAGGGCTAGAGAGTCAAGACATTGGTCATCCCTTCTCCACTGCTCTGATGCTATCCCTTTGAAATGTAGATTGCTACTCTTAGGGAATTCAACTTCCTCCCTCTCTCTCTTCCTACCTGCCTGCCTACCTTGCAACATGGCAAGCCCCTCTCCCTGCACCATATGTGCAGAGAGGATGCAGAATCCATCTGCATCCAGCTAGATAGATAGATTAGAGATCCTAACTCCTCACTTTCCTATCTAGAATGGAGTTCCTTAATAAATGCCTTTTATATTGATTTGAAACTATGAATTGGCTCCAAGTTACTTTACTCTCAGCACACACGCATGCTTAACTAATCCGCTGTGTTGTGCCTCTGTGCACTCTGCTATAATGAGAAAGGGATTCTCTCACCACAGAGAATTTCCAACACAAACCACAACACCCAGGGGGCCCCCAGGGGGTATGGAGGCCCTGAACTTCACCCCAAAGTCCAGGGGTAAGAGTGCCTCTGACTTGATGTTGTGGTCATTTTTGTCACCTGACCCTTCACACCATGCTCAGATCTGCCCCTTTGGGTACCTTAACATTCTAATGAAGTTCTGTAGAAGATTTAAGAGGTTAGTTACTTTGTGGAGTTTTATCTCACTGGCCATTAATCTCTGCAGCATTTACGGAAATCCAACAGAAGTTTGAAGAAAAAATGCACAAACTCTTTAGAAGTGAAATTAATAGTGCTTACTCCTGTCATAGATAACATTGCTATTTAGGAAGTCCCTAGGCACATTGTGTCTTCACAGATTAAATTTCCTGTGTAAGCAAGAAGCTTATAAATGTTATGTAATTCAATTTTTTTCTTACTATCTCTTGGCGGCAGCAGCAGGAAATCCTAAGGGCATCTTTTTTGCTATTCTGGACATCCTTATTTCCAAGGGGGAAAAAACAACACATGCAAAGCAAGATGAAAGGAACTAAAGGAGCATGACCAAGATCTCCCAGCAATCTTATTATCTTGATACCATATTGCTCTCGCTCCTTTCTCAATTTCTAATTCATGTCTTCTCCTCACATAGCCCTGTGACGACTATTTAGACTTGAGAAAGACTAGCGAGGAGCCACAATGCCACAGCCTGTCTCAGCTGACACAGTGGTGCTGATCCTGCATTTCTCATAAACACACACAGACACAGACACACAGAGTGTGTAGGCACATTGCTATGCATGAGGTTCTTCCCACTGAACCAATGGTCAGAGCGGTCAACTCATTATATTGATCATCTGTTGAATGGGGGAAGGTGAAGAAGATGCCTGGATTGAGCTTCTCTCTACCTCCCATTCCCCCCCTCCTCTCTCTCTCTCTCTCTCTCACACACACACACACACCCACCCGGCACATTCTTACACAGCTATTGAATGGATATCTGTGATTGGTTTGCAAAAATGAAAACTAAACACCAAAGACCCCAGTCTGGAGAAAGTTAATTGTTCTTAAGTTCCACTAAAGTCAACAGGACAATGTAGCTGAACCTAACTTAAGTTCCATTAATATCAACTAGACTAAAGCATGCCTAAACTTCCCAGATCTGAGGCCACTGACTGACATCCAGACTTATGAAGTGATGCTATAGCTAATGATGTGCTGGCACTATGAGGGAAGGGTGATTTTTGTTATCTTCCTTCCTTTCTGAACCCAACTATGAATCCTGAAAATATGTGCCTGAGGGCTGTGTGACCCTCAGGGACATATTTTTTGAGAGTCACAGGCAGCTTCAGAAGAAAAGGGAGATCTATTAACACCATCTCTCCTGCAGCAACACTTTGTTATTCTGGAAGTTATGAATATAGGAAAATAGGAAGCTACCATATACCGAGTCAGATCATTGGTCCATCTAGCTCAGCATTGTCTACACAGACTGGCAGTGGCTTCTACAAGGTTGCAGGCAGGACTCTCTTTCAGCCTATCCTGGAGATGCTAGGGAGAGAACTTGGAACCTTCTGCATGCAGATGGTCTTCCCAGAGTGGCCCCATCCCCTAAGGGGAATATCTTACAGTCCTCACGCATGTAGTCTCCCATTCAAATGCAACCAGGGTGGACCCTCCTTAGCTAAGGGGACAATTCATGTTAGCTTAAGGCAGAGATTCTCAAATGTCTCAGTTTTTCATACTAAACTTCATGAGCCTAAGTTCACCCTCTTTACTCCAAGAGAAACTGTTTCTTGAGTAATTTGTGGAATTAGAAAGTTTGCAGCCAAAAGTGTAATCTTAGGGGAAATTCAAAATTAAACACTTCGGAAAGGGCAAGTGATCTAAAACTAGGCATCTGTCCAAAGAGTCTTGGAACTTTTCTACTGACATCTTGGGGTCAACAGTAAAATCTGGTTAATTATTTATCAGAATGCCTTTCTGTGAAGCATCTCTTCGCATCATTAAAGCTTCTGGTCTTGCTTAGGCAGCAACTGAGACTGGCTTACTAAATTGTTTATCAGTTAAGTCTAAATAGAATATGAAAAAGATGCATACACCATGTCCTCTCTTTCTTCCAAGAACAAAAGAAAACTTATCTTCTATTGTTGTATTTTGAATCAGCAACCATTTTCAGGTAAAGACAATTGTGTGGAAATACTGGCTGATATCCAGACTAATGCAGTACTGGTGCTGCTAAAATGGTTGGTTTTTGTCAATCTCCCTTTCTCTCTGAAGTGCACTCTGAAGCTTCCCAGGGGCTGCATGACCCTCAGGGACATATTTTTGGCAGGCACCGTTTGCTTCAGTGGGAAGGGGAGATTGATGGAAATTGCCCCCTCCCATCACACCTGCTCAGTTTTAGTCTGGATGTCAGCCATTACTCTCATTTTGGTCCATGTAGAGACAGTTGCACAACTCTGTTTTTCATGAGGCAATTGTAATTATCTTGTTTTATGGTTGCCTTTTTTTCCTGTTGAAACCAGTATCATCCATGGTGTTTATACAAATATCTTGAGCATACATATAGGGGGCATTTGGATGTTAAAAGGACACACTGGGAGGTCATCAGGACTTCTGCAGAAAATATCCCAATGGACATGCTCTTCGCTCCCATTCATAATCACATGTGCTAGGAGCTGTATTGTGTGGACTGAGCCCAAATTGACCTTGATTGCAGAAAAGCATTTGACAAAGACACCCATTATATTTTGGTTATCAAAATGGTCAAATGAGGGCTAGATGATAAATCAGAAGGGATGTGTTTTAACTGGTGGCCAAGGAAAAATTAAAAAAAGGAAGCTGGAGGGAAGCAACCATCATGGGTTGGGGGTTATAGCAAACAGGAAACAGGTAGATTCCTGGTTAATGTGATGGATGGCCGTTCATGTTGAATTGTTTGCTTGGGGAGCCAACGGTCTCCCAAGGGCTGCAAAATCCTCAAGGACATATTTTGGGGTAGCACAGAGGGCTTCCTGGGGAAGGGGAGGGTGTAAAAAAAAGCCACTTCCCCTGATGCACCGGTGCAGTTCATTGGGAAGTCCTATTAGACTGCTCTCTAGTTAGACTGCTCTCAAGCTGTTCAGGTTCTTGCTTGCTCTGAATTGATTGATTGATTGATTGATTGGTTTTCTGTACCGCCCTTCCAAAAATGGCTCAGGGCATTTTACACAGAGAAATAATAAATAAATAAGATGGATCCCTGTCCCCAAAGGATTCACAATCTAAAAAGAAACAAGATAGACACCAGCAACAGTCACTGGAGGTACTGTGCTGGGGTGGATAGGGCCAGTTTCTCTCCCCCTGCTCAATAAAAAAGAATCACCACGTGATTCTCCCCTTTAACCTGAGTTGTTTTGAATGCTGAATTATGTAAACGTATATTGAATAAATTGTTAGTAGTAATAACAAAAAGATAGAAATCCAACATTCAAATGCATTTGAATTTTAACAATGTGACGTGATCCAATTTGGCTAGGATGGGGTATAGCACTACCTTAAAGTGCATTGACCTGACTTACTGAACTATCGTTACTGCTGATTATCATAATAGAACCTTGGCCTGATGTTAGCTTGGTCATGGCCTCCAGTTTTATCATCTGCCCTCTGATTTAGATTGGCTTATGCCCAGCACACCCCTTGTTACTCCCACAGATTGCATGATGAAAATGAGTTGGAAAGTACTCAAAGCAGCTCTTAACAGCAGCCTGGCACTGGGCCTGTTCATGTCCATGACCGTGAGATGCTCTTTTCTATGCACTCCCCCCCACCTTCAGACCATCAGGAAGGCAAACCAATGGAAATTTAATTTGAATCTGTGCCCAAGAGCTGAGGGAACTGCCAAGCTACAAGCCACCTTTTGGCCATGGGACTTTCCAGCCCACACCTCCCGGTTGCAGACTCGGTGATGTGGCTCATCATATGTGATTACTTTGGCTCACTTCTTGCCACCCCTGACAAAGCAAGATGCAGTCATACAGTGGACAGGGCTGCCCTTGCATCTGAACGAGCAGATTCCATTTCAGATTTTGGGAGTGGCAGTGGTGGAAATTTCCAATGCCTGGTCTTGAATATAGGGGTTGCAAACGCTCTCGAATTGCCCTGGGGCCTCCAGGAATTGACATCTACCTCCAGCTGATTATTGAAAGCCTTTTTTTAAACTTTACTTTTTTACTTTTTTCATGGCTTATGAAAAAAAATGGGGTGATGTGGGAGTGGGGTGATCTCTGCTAATAGCTTCAGTAAGAATTGACAACTTTACTTGGATAAGATGAAATTGCTAAAAAGGACTATTGTTGTGGATATTTCACATACATCACAACAACTACTGTATAGCAATATTTATCAACACAGGCCACACACACACACACACACACACACACACACACACACACACACTTTCTTTTTTAAGCAATGAGATTCATTGCTTAAAATGAAATTGATATGCTCAGAAAAGGTGGTGCACATTGGCTAAGAGACTCATGCTGGCACTGCACCTAGCAACCCATCGTTCTTTTTCTTTCTTTCTTTCTTTCTTTCTTTCTTGCTTGCTTGCTTGCTTGCTTGCTTGCTTGCTTGAATTTCTATACTACCTAATATAGAAATCTCTAGGTGGTGTACAGATTAAACATATAAAATATAAATGTATAAATTCATAAAACAGATACAAATCACATTAGATGAAAGCACTTTAAAATTTAAAAAATAAGATGTCAGTTAAAAGCCTGGGAAAATAGGTACGTCTTCAGGGTCCTTCTAAAAACAAATGGAGGAGATGCTTTTATTTCAGCAGGGAGAGCATTCCAAAGCCCTGGGGCAGCCACAGAGAAGGCCTGGTCCCGAGTTGCCACCAAACGAGTTGACGGCGACTGTAACTGGACCTCTCCAGATGATCTTAATAGGCGACAGGGTTCATGACTGAGAAGGTGCTCTCTTAAGTACCCTGGACCTAAGCCATCTATGGGAGCATGTTCCAGACCCAGAGGGCCTTGCGTCATCATGGACCCTCTAGGGACACTCGCACAGGCCAGTGGGGACTGGGAGAGTGGGAGAAGGAGAAGCAGCTCTGCAAGTCTCAGTGAGAGACTTTCATGGCAGTCATTACTGTCATCCTTCTCAGCGCCCATCAATCAAGGATACTGAGCTAAATGCACCAGTGTTCTGATTCATTATGAGGCAGCTTCAAATGTCCAAAGTATTTCTGGAATCAGGACATTTTTGTTGCTTCACAAGGTCTAGGTCTGGTGTCATTGAAAACAGGTTATGCAGAAAAGAACTAGTTGCCACAGGTCACCCAAACCTATAACTGAAAGGAACAGATGGGCAGCTCTGATTACTATATAAAATTCTGAAGCAATTACAGAGAGACTTATTCAGTGTCCAGTTGCAGGCAATCCCCAGAGCTGGTTGACCTTCAGCTTGCAAATGCTTTCCCCCCAGCCCATTGGTACACAAGTGAGCTCTTGCAAAGCATGCAACCAACTTTCTGCAATATTGCATCAGCTCGCTGCAAACTATATTAGCAGTCATCTATATAATTAATTGTCCAAGATGGGCCATATGTGGGGATGTTGCAGAAAGGAGGCGATTGGCTGAAAGGGGGGGGGAAGGTGATTGGCTGACAGAGGGGGAGAGAGTTCCAGAGCGGCAGGGAGTTTGACAGGCAGCTGGAAAGCAGTTTGACAGTTGGCTCGGGGGCGGGTGGGTGAAGCGGCAGGGAGCTCAGAGGCTGGGGGTGGCTTCGGGAGCTGGACAGTTGGCTCTGGGGGCTGCCAGCGGCTGACGTTTGGCTGGTGGGCGGGCACTCCAGAAAGCCAAAAGGAGTTTGACAGCTGGCTCTGGGGGCTGCGGGCGGCTGTTGGTTGGCTGCATCATGAAGCGGAAGGGAGTTCAGAGGCTGGCAGGGGAGCGAGCAACAGGTTCTGGCAGCAGCAGGGGGAAGCAAGGACTGCAAGACATAGACAGAAAGACCGAGGAGAGAGAGAGAATCGCAGGAGAAAGAGAGAGAGAGAAAGATGGAGGAGAAAGACAGAGATAGAGATAGAGAGTTGTGGGGGGAGAGCGTGAGCGAGAGAGTTGTGGCAGGAGAGAGTTGTGGGGGGGGAGAGGTGTAGGGGGGAGAGCGCGAATTAGAGAGTTGTGGGGGGAGAGATCAGGCGAGAGAATTGTGGGGGAGAGCGAGTGAGCAAAAGAGTTGTGGGGGAGAGAACGAGCAAGGGAGTTGTGGGGGGAGAGAGCAAGCAAGAGAGTTGTGGGGGGAGATTGAGCGAGAGAGTTGTGGGGGGAGTGAGTGAGAGAGTTGAGGGAGCGCGAGCGAGAGAGTTGTGTGGGGGGAGAGAGCAAGCAAGAGAGTTGTGGGGGAGAGAGTGAGCAAGAGACTTGTGGGGGGGAGTGAGTGAGAGAGTTGTGGGGGGTATGCTACAGGCTCAGTGCACGACCGCACAGATGCTCTGTGCAGGATCAGCTAGTTCAGCATTAATAGCTCAAACTCCAACTAATTACATCAGTCCTTGAACTGCAACCTGTTTCTTTGATCAGGAAATATATTAGCAAGAATAATTTCTTTCTTCTTTTATCTTTCTTAGCTATAGAACATATCTTGATTTGGTTCACATTGGCTACTGTTCTCCTGCAAAGCTCCATTGCAGAAGGTAAAATAACTTTTCACCAGTGGCTACTAATGGCTGTAATAACCAGAATGTCTCTCCCATGCTGTAATAATTCAGATCAAGCACTAGGTTTTTACATTTATCTTTTATATGAGTATAGCCTAATTGTCTTGCACTTCTGCTCTAATAGATTTCAGGCACTGCTTATAAGTTTAATTAAGAAGGTGAGTCACTGCATCATATTAAAATTGTGGATTCAGAAAATGTATGCACAGGGTTACCAGACGTGATTCTCGAGGATATGCAAAATCTCAGTGCTTTGGCATGGTCTCAAGGGCACAAAGAAAGCAATCTAATACTCCCTTCCTGGGCGTATGTCCCATTGAATTCAATGTGGACTGGCTCAATGTGGGGTGGGGGCAACTGCCCCCTTCTTGCCCCCCACCGGATACCCATTTTTCACACACTCCCCTGCTGTGGCAAGCAGGACTTTTATTTTGCCCCATAGCAGGTGGCCATGGAAGAAGGGTGATGGGCTGATGGAGGAATCAGATAGTAGCCGCTGGGGCTGCATCTTGTCTAGCTGCTTTGGAGCTTCTAAAGAGACAAGCACGATCTCTGGTTTAATAGCTAGCATTCATATCTGTACATTTGTTGTTGAAGTCTTCTCACCATTGTGATCCAGTATATAAGAACTGGAGAGGGCCAAACTGTTCTGTGAGGAACAGCACTCTTCTCCTGCCTCCTTTAAAAAAAACAACCATTAGCCATTAAATATATAAGTCTGCATTGTGGAAGTACATGGGGGTTTACGTAGGAAGCTGCTTTAGACTGAGTTAGACCATCAGTCCACCTAGCACAGTATTGTCTACCCTGACTGTCAGTGGTTTGCCAAGGTTCCAGGCAGGAATTTTTCTCAGGCCTACCTGCCCGGATTGAACCTGGGACCTCAGCTACCCTACAACTGAGCTATGACCCCATGCCGTACTCTGATGTCAGAGAACCTGATGCAATTTTGACAGGCACTAGGATCTGTTATGAGTTGCTTTGGTGGTAGAAGGTATTGCTGGTGTGACTGCAGTGAAAGCAATTTCGCAGGATGGTGCTACTCAAATACAGGTGATTGCTTGGATGAAATATAGGCTTGCATAGCACAGTACCACATTTCAAGCAACAAGTCTAGCAGTATAGGGGATTTATTTTTCTTTCTTTCCGTCTTGCTGGAAGCAGTACAAAGTTGCAACATGTATTTTTCCTGAGCTGTGGGAAATGGCATTTCATCTCTGTCAACAGTATTGATGCTTCTATATTTTATCACCTGAAGGAAGTAAAAAATTACTTGTCAGCTGAGGCTGCATTTTCACAGGCCAGCTGTGGGACTCCATTGTTTTAAATGGAGGCATGCTGGATGATAGATTTTTGTGTGTGGCTTTTACTGCTATGGCTCATGCCTTTGGATTTTTCCTCCAGTGTAGTGGCTAGAGAAAAATTACTTTCCCCTCAGTTATGTAGCAGGAAGATTTAATAATGTGACAGTTTGTAGAGGGATTCTGTTTGCAGTAACCTCCTGAGGCCTTATATAACTACAAGGAATGTTCTACAATCAGCCGCCTCTCACCCTGGAGGTAGGGGAAATAACCCCAACTGCCAGAAGATTGCAACATAGGAAATTAACTCATATTGGCAATTTGCATTATTAGGGAAAATAATAATATGACCACCCCTTAAGAGTGCTTTCTAGATCACAGCTTATGCCGTGAGGGTGATGCCAAGACAGGAAGTAGGACAGGAAGAACTTCAGAGAGGAGAACCCTGCTATCATGGTGGCTTGGCATTTCTGTTGTTGGTTGTGTGCCATGATTGCTTATAATGTCTATCATGTTTATCTGTATTGACGAATAACATTCCACACCCAGATTGGCGTAGCTTCTCTGAATTGTAGATGTTCGGATCTGCATGATTCTTCTTAACTTCTCTTCCAGGAAGTGCCCTTACAGTGCCTCCAGTAGTATTATTGTTTTGGGCTAGCTATCTTCAAAACGGGTAGCGATCACTGTTGCCTTTACAGATGCTCTGAGTTCTTAGACGACCTGGTAATGTTAGCCCTGTAGGGGAAGAATTGCAGTTCAGTCCCCAAATAGCAGAGTGAAACCAGTTTGGTGAGAAACAGCAAAGCAAGAGGTCTTGACAGTTCTTTAGTATTGAAGGAACTACAAGGATATATTTAAAGAAAAAGGTTACAAACAAATGTGAAAAAGCCTGCAGCTTATTTCAGTTGTAGCTCATGGCTGAAGACAGAGACCAAACCAAACAGCCATCTCTGGAGAGACAAAATGGAGACTAACATTGGAAGAACAAAGAGGGGAGGAGTCGGGCAGTTTTATCCAAGACCCTAACCCCTTCCCCACACCCTCTAGTGGTCACTATGAGATATTGCAGCTGAGATTTTTTGGATTTTTTGCTATCAAATTTTAAATCTGTTATTTCTATAAATGTGGCCAAGTTTTGTTTTGGTGCATCCAAATTTCATAGAGCTTGTATCAGCAATTTGAATATTTTGTAAATTATAAATGTATTATTTTAAATGTTAAGTTGGTTTAAGGACCTTAATAAAATTACTTACTTACTTACTTGCAGCTGAGAGCTGATGCTGCCAGGGTCCTAGCTCCAACAGGCCCAAGGTCATCCAGTGAGCCTTTTATGTCTGACTGGGGATATGAATCTGAGTATCCCCTGTCTTAGTCTGACACTCCAACTACTACACTACAGTAAAAACAACAACATTAAACTGTTACCCAGGACAATTGCATGCCAGAGCAATAATTCTATTGCTCATTTGGCATCTGATGGCTGGCAAGGAGCATAGAGGGGGGAGTACCCCTTGCTTGCCCCTTTTGTTGTAAACAGCAGGTACCAGGACCATGGACAACAAGCAGGGGCACACCAAGGTAATTTGGGCACCTGGACCGCCCAGCCATGAGCCCCCCCCCCCGCGCAAGCCCCCCTGAAACCTCCTTTAGAGGGCCCACCCCACCAAAGCTCCACTATTTTAAAAAAACTCTTACTGTGGCCGAGGGGTGGCTATTGGCGGGGGGAGTGGAGCAGTCCTTCTTCCTTCTCCCCCTTCCCCTGGTGGCGGTGGAAACCAGGAGTGATGCTGGGCCCATCTGTTCTGGCCAGGGTCTTTAAGCAACTGCGAGATTCGCCTGTGCAGTTTAGAGATCGCCGCAAGCCTGTGACATCACAGGCTTGCAACAATCTCAACTGGTCCCCACTGCTGTCAGGGGAGTGGGGAGAAGGGAGAAAGACTGCTCTGCTCCCCCCTCCACAGCCACCCATTTGGAGGTGCCCCCAGGACCTTGGAGGACCGGACCAGATCCCCAAGATCCAGGGGTTAGTGCACCTCTGATGACAATGACCACCTAAACTGTTCTTTTAACCCTTGCTTGCCCTTTTTGTTGTTAAAATCAGCCCCGCCCCACCCCACCCTGTCTTCCTATTTCAGTGGGACAGATTCAGATTTCAGTCTAGCACTTAGATTGGCTGCCATCACATCCAGGTTGGTTCTTGTTTTTCCTTTTCTGGCTCATGACCCATGATGTAACTTTTTGCATGCATCCTTTTTGTATATGCATGTTTCCTTCTCTTAGGGATAAGTGTACAGGTGGCCCTCATTATCCGCAGAGGTTCTGTTCTCGTATACATCTGTGGATAATGAGACCTTGAGCCAATGAGAGGTTTAAAATGGGTGAAAATGGCAAAATATGGCAGAAATAAGATAAATAAAGTGCTATACAAGTCTCCAGCTGTCCAGCAATGCCCCCTCCCCATTTTGGCTATTTTCCATGGGGAAAAACCATGGTAATTTTTTTAAAAGGGTTAGTGTTCCTTTAAGCAAAATGGCGGCTGGCAATGACCTCGGAGGCCATTTCCAGCACCTGCGAACCTCTGATAGGTGAATTCCAACTTTTTTTTTAATCCACATATAACAAGGTTAGGTCTTGTGGATACGAGAAACAGCAGGTGCCAGGACCACAGATAACAAGGGCCACCTATACTGTTCTTTTGACCAGATTATTTTAAAATGTTACTTGTGCGCACATAGTGTGGCCCTCAAGATACCAACAGTTTGGTTGAGGTATTATCTGAGAGCATTAAGAGTCTGCAAACTACCCAAGGACTTTGCAAGGTCAAAAACAAATGAAAGTGGAGATAGGGATATCTATTGTTGGGGAATTATACATTTGGGCATAATCTGATGACATTTTTTTAAGGAATAAAAATTCTGCTAGAGCAGGGGTTCCCAGTCTTGGGAACTGTGGGATAAGTTGCACTTTTTAACCTCTAGGCTTGACTGCAATGCACTTTACGTTAGGCTGCTTTTGTATGAAGTCCAGAAACTGCAATTGGTACAGAATGCTGCTGCCAGGTAGGGGTGTGTGATCCGGCTTGGTTTGAGACAGGCTCGATGGGTTTGGGATCAAACCGGACCGGCCTCAGCTGGTTCAAGTTTGAACTGGTCCTGGTTCAAACTGAGCTGGCTTGGAGCTTGACTGGTAAAGGGGAATCTGTTGAGGATTCCTCTTTGCCATAAAGTGGGGACAGGGGGGATTCCCTAAGGGTAGAGCGGCCGGGAGAGCAGTAAATAACTACTTACCAGTAATGGTGGCTGTGTGTGGGGGCAGTGGCAGTGACTCCCCCCCCCCATCACTGCTGGTCCCCTCCAGAGTAGGTTGGGCCAGCAGTGGCCTGGTTTGGGCCTCTGAACATGTGTAGAGGCCATTTTTATGACCTCTGTGCATGTGCAGAGGCTATTTGTGTGATCACACCCAACATTTGGTACGGCCCATTCCAAGGTGGAATGTTTTGACCCACTAAACATCCCTCACATCCCTAGTACAGACAGAACCACATTCAAATATAGTGAAAGTTGGAACCAAGACAACTCCTAAGGAGCTGTTTATAACCTATAAAGCCCTAAACACCTTAGGCCTGAATATTAAAGACATCTTATTTGCTATGAGCCCTACTCAGAGGTGCACCTAGGTAATTTTGGAGCCTGGACCACTCCCCGCGGAGGCTCCCTGCATCCACACAATCAGTATTTTAAACACATTTTTAATGCGACCACACCACCTGGGATAGACTAAAAAGGATTTGGGGGCTCCTAGGCAGTGTGGAGGCCCTGAACCTCGGCCCAGAAGTCCAGGGCCCCATTGCCAACTGAGATTATCAGAGAGGCCCATCTGTAGCTGCCGCCGGTTTATCTGGTGGCCACACATGGATGGGCCTTCTCTGTTGCTGCCCAGAGACTCTGAAATGCACACCCTGTCGAGATGAGAGCCACTCCATCTCTGACAACTTTTTAAAAGTCCTTAAAGACATACCTTTTCACTCAAGCTTTTAAATTTAATTGTGACTTTAAATCGTTTTAAGGTTTTTACTTTTGTGTTTTAACTTGTTTTATGTTGTAAGCTGCCCAGAGACGGAAGTTTGGGGTGGCATACAAATTTGATGAATTAATAATTAAGTATAGTGAGCTGTCCAAAAACAATAGGTAATATCAGAGGCATGATAGCAGAGCCAATGCGCACACAATTGCCATTTATGACTGATATGGTTTTGAGACATTTCATGCAGAATAATGTCCCCCTCCCTGAATTACATAAAGAGGTAGGGTTGTGCACAAATTGATTTTTTAAAATTCGATTTGTGCCTAAATCAAATCACCCCTGATTTGTTTTGTGTCCAAATCTACCCCCCCCCAAATCACCCCAGATTCAATTTGTATTTGATTTGATTTGATTTGATTTGATTTGATTTGAATTTAGATTGATTTGGACCACTTATCAAGGTCCTAGGGGCACCAAATCTGAGTGGTGGGTAGGTCCCATGGGTTGGATATGAAGATACAAAAGTCCCACGGTGCTGCAAATTTGTTTATTTGAGCCCAATGCGTATCAGTCAAAGCCTTCTTCAGGGGCAAAATATTATCCAATGTAATCCTGTTACAGAAACCCTTATTTAAAAACAAGTAACAGCATCTTGGACTAGCAAAGTTGATGGAGCACATTTGCTTCTATCTTACTAATATGAGCTCATTATATGCCTTCATTTCTTCTGTTCATTTTGACTCTCATTGGACAGTGCCAACTGTCAAATGCCATGTGTCAACTAGGGGTGTGCACGGAACCGGCTGGTCTGGTTTGGTTCGAGTCCGGACCAGATCCAAACCGGACCGGGCCAGTTCGGTCTGGCACCCCTTTGAACCCCCCCCCCCAGTTTGGATCGGTCTGGGGGGATCTGCAAACATTTTTTTAAAAAAATATAAACTAAAAACTTTTTTTTTTACTTATCCCCTTTGGGAGAGTTGTTGGAAGTGGCAGTGGAGTGTGTGTGTGTTCCCCTCCCGCCGCCGGTCTCCCTTATTGCCACCACCGGCCGTTCAGCTGGCTCTTCGGACTGTTCAGGCCTTCCCCTTCTGGCGCGGTGGCCATTTTGGGGGTCGCCATGCCTGCGCAATTGGCCTCTGTGTGACCCACGCATTGTGTGCACCATGTTTTTTTCATTGTTTCAGTACCCTCTCTCATACATTTCTATTCCTGTTAGGCAATTGAAGATAATGTGAAGGACTGAGCACTTTTAACTGAGGAAGATTGTTTTGTGCAGGTAATACAAATAATTAAGATGTTCAAAAGAGAGAATTGCACAAATGTTCTAAGCTAAGAAGAGTGACTGCTATCTAAAGATGCCTCTGACTGCATTGCATAAACAGCATTTACGTTACCGCTGTCAGAGGGTGAGTGATACATGGCCACTTTCAGTGAGTAATCCTGGAATATTTCATGAATCTTTACTGGTAGTGTTATGACAGATATTTTTCCTCGTACTCAGTGACAAACACAGAACCTGTTCATTTCATCAGATGCACGCATTGTTGTACTTTATTGGCAGGTATATATATGGATGTGGGTGTGTATGCACACACACCCAGGTATAGAGAAAAAATGTAAACAGTAGGTTTAAAGGGCCATGAAATTCAAAAGGTACAAAGGCAGTTCACAACATCAGCATTAGGGTGGGTTCGTATCCTAATTGGGAAGCTCTTGGTGCTAAAATGTACGATTGTGTGTCAGATTTTTTTAAAAAAAGATCTAAGGTGGGGAGCTTGATGATCTGTCAAGCTCAGCTGGGTAGGAAGAGCACACCCTGTCCAGATTTTGTCCTCAGCTTTAGAATGATCCTCCTCCTCAGCTGGAGCTTGATCAAACTCCCTGCATCCAACCTTGTTTTTATCTAAAATGTGATCACAAATCAAGAGCATGCCCAGCTCCCAAATTAGGGTAGGGGGGTTCTCCTGCTCTAATGTCGATTTTGTGAACTGCCCTATCATCTGTGAAGCTTACATGTATAAGCACAGTGACAATTCACAACAGCAGTAACTAGCATGGCTACCCCCTCCAGAAGTTGGTGCTAGTGTGGTGCCCATGGAATCTTTAATTCTGATGTTCTTGACCTCGTAGTGATCATTTCAAATACTGAACCATACTTTGGATGGGGGGCCCCTCCATGTGCGGACCCTGCGGCTATTGCTCCTCTCTTTCACTTGTCCATGGTATCGTCCATTTAAGATGGAATGACAACTTCTGAAGAAAGTTGAGACCTATAGACATTGTGCCCATCAGCAGAAACTGTTTGAATGTTAACTGCCATAACATTAACTATATGTGGGGTGGAAATTTATTTCAAAGGGTGAAAATTAAGCAGGTTTTTAGTGCTTTTGTAGGCATCTATATGACCTAAATGTGTTTAACGTTAGCGGGATCATGCCCCAAATAGACAATATGACCACATTGCTGACATTGCATTTATAAGCCACAAACTTCCCAGATTTAATTCAAAAAATAGTCATGAAGAAGAAATATTGAAAGAAATATATATGACTTGGTTCCCCCCCCTCTTTTGCTCCAACGTAAGAGAAACAGGTAGACTTCTAAACAGCAAAAGTAAAGCAAGGCAGAGAAGTGTAAAGTACTGAAGAATATAATGTAAAAATTAAAAATAATGTCAACAACTCATGGAAAAGAACAAAGATATTCCTGTCTACACCGCTTGTCCTTTCTTTGCTAATGTTTAACTGGACTTCATTGATTTTTAACAGCCACTATATACAGAAGTAAGGTACAAAAGATTACAACTCACAGCTGACATCTCTGTACAAGAAAGTTGAAAATCAATATGTCACAAAATCAATATTTTTATGAGAATTGCCTATCAATGTTCAGCTGCTTTTGATCATCCATCCCTGCTTAACTTGTATCTATTCTTCCCTCCTCTTCCCTCCCATTGTAGTTAAAATAGAAAGTGATGAATTTATCTCTCTGTGTAAGATATCATGTTTGTAAATCTGTCTGTCTCTCTGCACTCCTCCGCTGAAACAATTTTGCTGGTTCAGGCAGGAGAGTATTGTAGGAAAAGCTGAGAGTACATGGTTCCAAATACCTTAAACAAGTGAGCTAAGTCATATGCTATACAGGAAGGCAGTTGTTATCTGAGCAATGTGGTTTCTGCTTTAATGTGGCTGCATTCCACAGTGTACTGGCAACACCTGAAATAGCAAAATAATGTGGCTGATCATGTGAAAAATTACCATCTCACTGAGGTCTGGTGGTACTGGCATGAGGCTTTTCATTGGAATGGTCCCACATCCCATGTTGTTCTATTCAAATATTACTGGAGTAGTATCTGATCTAGCCAAGCCAAAATTTTATCTAGTCTGCCTCAGGAACACATGAATCTGCTCCTATCCTAAGTCCTCAGCATAAAGCAAAACTCCCACTGAGTCTTTGTAGCCGTGAGTATGTTGCCATAATGCCTCACTCCCCATCCCTGCTCTCTGGAAGTCCTGGCTTTCAAAAGAAGCAAGGCTGAGTTGAGGTGTGGACAAGCACTTGGAGCCAGGAGGGGAGTTGGCCTGTGTGTGTATTAAACAGCTGTGCCATGTGAACCTTGAACCAGTGCACATGCTACCTAGTAACAGGTGATGCACACCTCCTCCAAATTCCATGCATTCTTAATAAAGCCAGAGTTCCTGACACAGCAAAAAGTCCTTAAGACAAAGAATACCCCTGAGATACAAGGAAAGCACATCCTGGAATTGCAGTCAATGTCAAGTTCCAAAGCAGTTATATAGATCCAGCACAGTAGAGCCCTTTTGTTTTGTGCTCCATCTGAATAGCAGCTACCACCCCCACCTTCCCCAAGTCCAGCAACTGGAATCTCCCCCTTTTGTCCCTTTTGTATTTCTAAGTTTTCTCACTTCTGGGATCTCGGAGAGAGTAAAGTAAAGTGAAGTGAAGTAAAGTAAAATAAAGTGTGCCGTCGAGTTGATTTCAACTCCTAGTGCCCACAAAGCCCTGTGGTCTTCTTTGGTAGAATACAGGAGGGGTTTACCATTGCCTCGTCCCATGCAGTACGAGATGATGCCTTTCAGCATCTTCCTATTTCGCTGCTGCCCGATATAGTACCAGTGGGGATTCGAACCGGCAACCTTCTGCTTGTGAGTCAAGCCTTTCCCCGCTGTGCCACTGAAGGTGGCTCGCAGAAAGAAACCCTACTAAAAATCTTTCCCCTTAGATCCAAGTGTGTTATTTCAGTGTTACTTCAGTGAGACGTCTTCATTGAAGTCTTTGTCACGGGAGATTGGTGGCACACATTGCCTTCTGCAGCCCAGAAGTCCACCTGGCTGAGCACCTGCCTGTGTGCTCCAACACTGCATCATTGAGCTTTTTTTTTCTCCCCCCCCCCCGCAATTCAATTTTTATTGATTTTAACTATCATTAACAAATAAACAAAAGTGGACTTCCCGCACACATCTCTTCGTGAATCATCAGCTATAAGATTTACCCTTGCTATAATAATAATAATTCAAAACATAAATTTAAACCCTTACAAACACAGTTAGTCTACCCAACCTGCAATTTTTACTAAATTTCAAACCCTGCTGTAAAATCCATAGTAGGAAAATAGTTCTTTAGATACAACAAGAATGGTTTCCAATCTTCTTTAAAACATTCTACGTTTGGGTTTCTTATCAATGTTGTAAGTTTTGCCATCTCCGCATATTCCAAAATTTTTATCAGCCAATCTTCTTTTGAAGGCAGTTCATTACTCTTCCATTTCTGTGCATATATTATTCTGGCCACCGTAGAAGCGTACATAAAAAATGTTAAATTAGTTGTAGAAATTACACCTTGTGTTATTCCCAGCAGGAAGGATTCTGGCTTCTTAGGAAATGTCATTTTAAATATTTTCTTTAACTCGTTATATATCATACCCCAATAGGCCTTAGCCTTCCCACAGGTCCACCACATATGAAAAAAAGTACCTTCAGAATGTCCACACTTCCAACATTTGTTTGAAACATTTTTATACATTAATGCCAATTTTTTTTGGTGTCAGATACCATCTATATATACATCATTTTATAATAATTTTCTTTTAAAGTATAACATGCAGTAAATTTTAAATCATTTTTCCATAATTTTTCCCAGGCTGCCATTTCTATGTTACACCCCACATCTTGAGCCCACTTTATCATTGTCGTTTTAACCACTTCCTCTCTTGTCTCCTCCAGAAGTAAAAGTTTATACATTTTAGAAACTAATTTTTCATCATTTTTGCATAATTCCTTCTCAAAGTTCGAAGTCTGATCTTCAAATCCAACTTTAAAATCCTTCTTGTATGACTCATTTAACTGATGGTACTGAAACCAATCTCTGACCAAATTTTGTACTTCAGTTAAACTTTTTAACTTACAGTCCTTGTCCTGAAAATATAGCAAATCCCTATAGGTACCCCAATGCAGTTGCATATTTACTTCTTTACGTGATAAAGCTTCAATCGGAGATACCCATAACGGAGTTTTAGGTTCCAACCATTTTTTATATTTTAGCCACACCCTCATTAAACTCCTTCTCACATAATGGTTCAAAAAATCTCTATGTATTTTACTTTTTTCATACCACAAATATGCATGCCATCCAAACCTTCTATCAAATCCTTCCAAGTCAAGTATTCTAGGGTTTCTTAATGTTATCCATTCTTTTAGCCACGTTAAACAAACAGCATCGAAATACAACCTTAAGTCCGGTAAGGTAAGACCACCTCTTTCCTTTGCATCTGTTAGATTCTTAAAATTAATTCTTGGTCTTTTTCCTTCCCAAACAAACTTAGTTATATCCTTCTGCCATTGCTTAAAACAAGTTGAAGTATTGATTATAGGAATAGTCTGAAAGAGAAATAACATTTTAGGCAGGACATTCATTTTCACCACTGAGATTCTTCCCATTAAAGACAAATTCATTTTAGACCATCTTTGTAAATCAATTTTCACTGTATTCCATATTTTAACATACTTATTTGTAAACAACAAAGAATTATTGTTTGTTAGCCAGACCCCCAAGTATTTGATTTTCTTCGACACTGCATCATTGAGCTGCTGAGTCTCAGTGGGCCCATGACCACTGAGCTGAGCCAGAAATAACTAGCCTTGGGTGGGCCTGATGTGGGGAGACTTGCATTGGAATGCCCTGGGCGTGCTTGGAACTAAGAGTCCTTGGGTTCCTCTCTGCGTAGGCCTGCCATGGGCTAATCCCTGTGCTTGAATACCTGAGAGTATCTTTGGACTTTGGAGCAAAATATTTGAGCCACTGAGGCCAGGCCTACAAAGGTTTCGTTGCCAAAGTTGGTCATGGGCTAACTTCTGCATCTGAGTGCCTGAGGAAGCTCCCCTGTGTTAGCTGTGGGCACGCAGAGTGCCAAACACCTTGTAATTTTGTGCCAAGCCAGCACCCTGCCACTTTCCCTTGCCTGCCATTTTGGCAAAACCTTTCTGGTTATGACCCCCAAATCTTCCCTAGTGGAAGTCACCCCCTTCTTGGCATCATGCATGAAAAAGCAGATTGAGAACAGGAATCAAAGCTACTTTTGATTCTCTCTTTTCTCTCTCTCTCTGTCTCCACTGCCTCTCTCCTGCTTTCTGTTCACATTCCAGTGCCTGCCAACAAGCCAGACATTAGAGCTTTCACTCCCTCCCCCTCCTTATCTCATCCTGGGAATTGCCTTCAATCCCTCCACAATTGTACCAAATTTGCCAACGATCACAATTTACATTGTGCTTCTGCATTTTTAGAAATAAACTTTATATCTTGTTTTAAAAGCCTTGCCTGTGAGTCTGATGCTCGTCTGGGGTACCCTAATGTTGTCTTGACTCTGTGTAGACTGCAGCCTATTTGTTATTCATGCTTGCAAATTCAGTTTCAAGCAAATTCCCCCACGTTAGTCCAAAAGCATAGATACTTATGTGTGAACCATACATATATGTGACAAAGCTGGCAACAACGGCACATGTTTAAAATACCTGGCTGTAATGAATAAAAATAAAGTGGCAGGTGTACATTCAAAATGTATAATACCAGTCCTGACCACCAATCAGATTTATCCAATAAGGGTTCAGAAATCTATATAATCCATTGGCTAACATGATACACAGTCTAACAGAGCCATAAGGATTTATGTAGGACTGCAGTGGAGATAAGCCCCAACCTTATTTATCCCAATTTGCATCTCTGGGAATAAAAACAGTAACGCTGTTTCCACAACCACCAGGTTTTAAAAGTATCAGGGCTTATCTTGCAGCTTTGCTGCAGCCCCGCATATAGTCTTCCAGCTCCTTTAGACTGTACATCATGTTAGCCAGTAAATTATATAGATTTTTGGATCCTTATTGGATGAAATCTGACTGGTGATCACTGGTGGTTCTGGCCTGGAATGGTACCTTTTGAATATAAAGCTCTAGCCTGCTACTTTATGGGAGCCTCCTCCTCCTCTTAGAGATTCAAGAGCTGCCTGCTGCTGATACATCTAGATGCCTGCTGCTCATTTTAGTTTCCAGTCTAGTAAGCTTGCATTTTACCATTAATATTTGCTAAGCCATTTCCAGTTATGTTTAGAAGGTCATGTCTATCATTTACTATTTAGCCCCAAGACTGACTAGGAGAGAAAACTGACTGAACAGGCCCACCAATGACAATTCTGGATTCTACATAAAGTAAAGTTGTGCCGCCAAGTTGGTGTTGACTCCTGGCGACCACAGAGCCCTGTGGTTGTCTTTGGTAGAATACAGGAGGGGTTTACCATTGCTATCTCCTGCACAGTAGGAGATGATGCCTTTCAGCATCATCTAGATCGCCTCTGCCCAATATAGGTGTTTCCCATAGTCTGGGAAACATACCAGAGGGGATTCGAACCAGCAACCTCTTGCTCCCTAGGCAAGTTACTTCCCCGTTGTGCCATTAGGTGGCTGGATTCTACATAGCAAGAGAAAAAATGGTTATTTAATCAGGTTGGGCAATTCTTACTGAAACTAATAGGCCACAAAATAAGTTCTCAGAACTGATAATCACAACATCTTTTATTCATGGAATTGTGGAATTTTCACACCTCTTCACTAAAAGTACAATTTTATGATGACAGTGAATGTATAATTTTTTTTTTCTCTGTTCTAGTAGCATCCCCTCCTGTATGATTTCCCTTGTAGAGTTTTTAGATCTGCCAAGGTTCAGGTTCCATCCTCTAGAGAGAGAAACTATTCACCTACCCAGAACAGGACATTTTTGTGGTGATTCCCACAGTGCGTCACAGAAGACATTCTGAGAAGTCCATGTATGCTCTTTCCTGGTCTCTTTTCTGAGTAAGATGAAGTCTTTTTTGTTCTATCAGGCATTTGGGAAGTAATTTGAGGTGTATGGTCGTGATACCCTACCATTTTACCATTTTATGTACATTTAAGTTAGAGCTGAGTTGAAAGTTTGTTGTCAAACCATTCTGGCCCAAAATAAGAACTGCAAAAGTTTTCACAAAACCATGTCCCTTTGCTTATCCCCCACCCCCAGCAGCTTCCACCTGTTTGCAGCACTGGTATTTGCACTCCTTGTTAGTGGGCGTAATTTCCCTTCAGTGCAATTTCAACTTCCTCCCCAGAAGACACCGGAGTGATGTTGGAAAACTTTCAGCCTTGCAAAGGTTTGGGCAGCCCTATCTGGGTTTGAGGCTGACCCGGTGCTGTCGTCCTGGGTAGCCCAGAATTTTTACCCTACCATTTTACCTGGGTAAAGGGGCACAAGTGCACCCTTTTACTCAGGTGCAGGGTTATGTGAAATATCTGGAACCCAGGACACATTTTCCCAGCCTCCAGAACACTGCATAGCTTGCAAAAGTGCCAGTTGTGTGGGTGCATGAGCCATGCGGCCTGGGACTACACTGGGTTGTCTGGTGGGAAGGTAGGGCAGCACCTGCCTCCCCTTAGCTGTCTCAAAGGTCATGTAAAGGGCCTCATTGCTTCCTGCTCCTGCCCGTATTCTGGCTTGGCTTCATGACAAAGCCTTGTGGCTTAATAAGATTAAAGAACAGACACAGGTAAATAGGAAGTGGTGGATGGTATAAGCTCAGTTCAATCTGTGGTAAAGAAAATACATTCTTAATCTTCTGGAAACCAAACCGCAGTATACACTCTGGCAATAGATCTGTGAGGTGGCATATTAGCTCATCACATCAATAACAAGAATTAATAATTCTCGGAACGGCTGTTCTAAATAGCCATAGGACTTCAGTGAGCATCCCGAGTGTGGCATTTGAGAACAGCCCAGCAGTGTCTGTTGTTATGAACAAAGTGTCAGGCTGATTCACTGTATGGCCTAAGGCCCACACCGCATCCTCCATTCTATTTTCTCAGCCTCTAGCCATTTTATATTGTGTCACACTTTCAGTTGTGATGCTGCAGAATGAACAGCACTGTCATACCTTGCGAAGCAAAGTCAAAGGTAAATACTGCATGGAATCCTCTTCCTGGCCAGCCTGAAATATTATTGTGAAATGGTATCCCTGACCACTATCACAAAGACAGTGGGATTCATTGTCTGAGAGATGAAGTCATCAGTGAGAGATACTAATTGCCACAAGCAGGCAAATGTGAGAGATAATCCAGTTTAGTGATACACTCCCCATCATTCTCTCTCTCTCTCTCTCTCTCTCTCTCTCTCTCACACACACACACACACACACACACACACAAATTTGAGGTGCATCAGGGACATAGGGAGGTTACCGGTGGCCCTAGGACTGGGCTCCATTGCAGCCTGCCTTAGAGATGGGCCCTGCTGCATGCCCACCACACCCCCTGTGTTGTCATGCTTGTTTTTCAGAAGCTGACACTGGGGCATGGATGTACAGCCCCCTAGCCCTCACCCAGCTGACCGGTGCTTTTTTTTTACAGATGGCAAGAAGCAAGAATCCATCAGGCTAACAAAGCGGCTTCCTCCTGCTCTCAGCTGGCTGGCATTTTCTTCACTGTCTGGGTGCTTCTTTTGCTTGGAGCTAGAGTCAGCAAACAAAGCCCTGGCTTGGTGGGGACAAGGCAGGGAGCTGCCTCTCCATTGCTGGCTGGGCGTGGGGGGGGGGCAAGGGGGGGGAGAGGTGCCCTGGTGACTTCTGGACACTGGCAGCCTAGGGGCATTTCCCCCCTCTTTGCTCCATAGTTCCTATTTGCCTGATGTGTATCTACACACCAGGACTGGGGACAGATCTTTTCTCTCATTCAAATTTCCTTGGTTTGGGCTGGCGTTGTGCCATATGCAGATATGCGGCCACAGGGGATTGTGGGAGAAGGGAGCCCCAGTTGTTTGTGACCCCAGTAGAGTGGGTTCACTGTTCCAGGCAAAAATAAGATGGGCAAGTTCAAATGGGCGGAAGGGCTGTCAGAGGGCATGCCTTGCCAGCTCCTTCGCGGCAGTCACCGAGACAGGTAGAGCTATTGCCGGGGTATCCATTCTCACGTCATGGCTTGCTTGTATAGAGCAATCTGGCTGGGCAATGATGATCCTGCTGCCTGGTCCTTCTCATGAATAAGTCTAGGGACTGTACACATCCCCCCAAGGGGAAGGGGCTGGGGGCCTTTCTCCAACATCATTGTGTAACAGATAGAGCAGAACTATTTAAGAATTCCTGGTTGGGGCTGCCCTTAAACCTGACCTTGGGTATCGCTGCCCTGCCATATGTTGCCATCCCAATGCTCTAATGGGATTGCCGTGCTTATGTTGCCACCTTGACTGCATGTGCTTGTGAACATACATCTTGATTGCAACATTTTCAGAGAGCAAAGCAGGTAGTGCCCGTCTTGCCATCCCATCCCCTTTCTCTCCTGATTGCCAGGAGGGGGGAACAAGGGACAAAGTGGGAAGAGGGCATGCCCCTGTGTGTCTTTCCCACATGACTGGCTGATAAGCTTAGGATGGGACATGGCTGGGCAACCACTTTGTTGGATCAGAGACAGGGGGTGGGGCAAGTGTTTGGAGAGGCAGGCAGCGAAAGAAGCACTGCAGGAATGGAGCAAGCTTGATTCCAGGTGGGTCTGCACCACTGTCTCTATGATTACACTTCCAGAAGCTGCACAAAACCAAACTTACGGCAGCGTCCACATTCAGACGTAATGCTGCTGCTGAGAATCCTTGGTTTGCTGCAGGAAAACTCACCACAAACTGAAGGTTCAAACTGGAGTTTGGTGAGGCAAACTGCAGGTGGCTTTTGCAGCAAAACCACGGTTGCATGCTTTCGGACGTTCTCTAATTCAAACCTCTGCCTCATGTAACTGTGATTTTGCATTATGTGCCAATGCAGACACTCTTTCTCTCCCCCCGCCCCAGTGTGTGTGTTCTGGTCAGGTCACTCTGGCTCTGGGTTTGTGGGCAGAGATCACAAACCACACAGTCAAGATTTTTGGAGCAAATTCTAACTGGATTAGCCAGGTGGTAGACTTCATAGTTTGCTTTTCTGGGGTCTGGGCATAGATACCCTAAATTGATTGGGAATAACAAAGGATTTCAATAGGTCTGGACTTTTTCTATTCAGAGGGGAAATGGGTAAGTCTTGGTTCTGTTGTTGTGAGGGTCCAAGAAAGAATCCAGTTCCTCTTCTGAATACTGTGATTATTCTTGCTGTATTGTTTTTAATCTAGCTTCTGGCCTGGTTTTGATTACCACAGTCAAGAAGTGAGGTAGAATCATTTCTGGCTGGACAATATTGCAATTTTTTAAAAAAGGGAAATAAAAAGAAGGAAATCATTTTGACCAAAGTGTGTTTCCTAAAACACACATTTTCCTAAAACACACATTTGCATTTTAATTTATAAAGGCATTTTGGGCATATGCATACTAAGCTTGAGTGCTACTGGTCTAATTTGCCAAAGGTCTTCCTGTTCAAGGTAGTTCAAAGACCTTTTCAGCCCTTGATTAGCAAGCAAAGGATAATATCTGAGCCATCTGCCTGCACTTAAATCCATTTTTAAAATGTCTTTTTCATAAACCTGGAACCAGTCCTGGTTTTACGTGGGAGACTCTCCAGTGCAAACTGGGCGGAGGAGGTGGTCTCTTCCAACATCATAGAACATATAAAGAGCATCTCCTCAACAAACTTCTGGACCTTTCTCCTAGCTACAGGATAGTGGAAATCTGATGTTCCTTTTCAGCATTCCAGTATTGTGCAACCTCTTTAGCCTGTTATAGTCACATGCAGCGATAAAAGGACTCTCTTGAGTTTGCCCGGTTGTACTGGAAAGCAATCCTTGAAAAGAAAGCAGAATGAATCTGTCTACTTCCATACAGAGAGTCTCAGCAGTGCCTGTGTTTCCTTTGCAGGCTTGTGGACTTCAATTAGTACAACAGATTCATAATACAAGAAGACTTATTCTGTTCATGTGTAGCAGCAGGAAATCAGAAAGTATTGCGGCACCAGAGGGCTTGAACTAGCTAATAATGGAATGCTCTTTTGCAAGCTACAACCAATTTCATCATATTAGGAGCTGTCAGATACTGCCTTTGAATCACATCACTGTTTGCACTGTGGTGGCTGCTTTTTTCTTCCAGTCCCTGGCAGCTCTTGGCTTGTAAACTGGCCCACAGGGCACTTTCCTGATGGTGTGTATATGCCAAGTTGATTGTGAATGAATGGAATGGCCTTCTGATGTAGTCCTGACTGTTGATGAACATCTAGCTCCAGATGGCATTGACCTTTTGCACCATTAACCCTAATGACCACTAGAGGCATCGGGAGTAGAGATAAATAGGAAAAGAGAAGGAGACCCTATCTATCTCTGCCTCTCTGGCCAGAATGTACTCAGGAACTTCCTGGGGGTGACTTCCTTCTTCTTCTACACAGAATGCTTCTAGTTCTCCCTCTGAGCACCATGCTTCTATAGATCTCTCTCTGACCAACATGTAGCCAGAAGTTAGATATAGGTCTTTTCCTTTTATCATGTACTACTGAATAAAGTAGATTAGTTTAACCTTATATGAATCTCCATGCTTATCATTTACAAGCTGTTGCCCCTGAGACTCTGTTAACTCCTGCTGTAATGGAATTGAATTAGCTCCTGAAATACTCTGCTATCTATATCTATATCTATATCTATATCTATATCTATATCTATATCTATATCTATATCTCTCTTAGGCATACCTGTTGCTAATCTCATGTGGCAGCTGTCACGAGAGTTTATGAGCAAGCTGCCAGCAGAGGAAGAAGAAAGTGATGCTGCCGGAGGCAAGCCATGAAACAAAATGGCGGTGTGGGAGGGGGAGAAAATGGCGGCGGTGGTGGTGGGTGGGAGAAAATGGCAGTGGTGGCAGGGGGGTGGGTGGAGGGAAGAAAATGGTGGCAGCAGGCGGGGGAAGAAAATGGCAGCGGGTGAGAGGGCGGGCAGGAAAAGAAAGCAGTGGTGGTGGGTGGGCTGGGAAAGAAATTGGCAGGTGGGGAAAACTAACGATGCAGATGTTCTGCACCCAGCCCAGCTAGTATTACCCCCAACACTGACAAGGAGTGTGGGAGAATCAACAGGTTTAACAAAATAGATAAGATGCGTATCCATGAAAAGCTGTGGCATTTGACATACCCCCACTGCCAAAGGGCTGAAGCTCAAAGTACTAGCAAAATGCACATTACTGTGAAGGACAGAGTGTGACTGCAGGAAGGGTCTGCATATCACAGGGGTTCATGGGTGTGAATATATCAAGTTGCCTTGTGTTGAGTCAGGTTGTTGGCTGTCTAGCTCAGTACTGCCTATACGGACAAGCACTGGTTCTCCCAGGATCTTTATCAGTCCTACCTGAAGATGCGCTGAACCTGGGACCAGTGTCACCTCAAATGAATTTTGTTCTGGATGGTATCAAGGCTGAGTGTGTGCATGTGCATTCAGAGTGGGGCCTTCTTGATTCAGCCTGAGCGGGACCTAAAGTTAACTGAGTGGACATCAAAAAACTTGGATGCATGCGCGCACACATATGCCTTTGAGGGAACACATGCCTTAGAGCAACCTTCTGTGCCTCTGAGTTACAGTTCCTCTCCTGTGTGTGATGAATCCCTGCACCCTTTGAAGAGAGACACATTGCCTCTCCCTCCCCTGCTGCTTGGAGTTCCTGTTAGTTGAAGGTGAGCCATCCACTATTATTGATGCTAGGTAGGTTTTGCCAGCTACCCTCCTACAACTGTACCATTGTCCCCAAATGCAGTGCTTTGTTTTGCCCATTGGGTGGAACAGCATGGCCAGCCATAGGAGAAAGGAAAGGCATACACTCAGGAGCAGCATTAGAGTAGAGGCTTGTACTGTTCTATACTCCAGTTAACACAGGTGCCTGGGTACTTCAGGATTGGTTCCCTTTCAGCTGCATCCCTGCTTGCAGCCTGAGTCCACTGTCCTATAGAAGTTAACAGAAGCCCTTGAGCCACCTATCTGCCTAGTTCCACCTGCATCTGTGATGGACCCCTCGGAGAAACTTGCTGTCATTGGCTGTCATTGGCTCTGTCATTTACTGCCAGAAAAGCTGAACAATATGATTGAGCATATGGAATGCTTCATCTTGGATTAAGATGGTGAAATAAACAAGGAGAAAACAAGCATGTCTGCAGGAAGTTGGAAGATGACACTGGCCCCATTCGCATGCAATGCCAAACTGGAGTTGAATGGGGCAGAAATTGGAAATCATGTACGTCTGAATGCATGAAATCATGGTTTTGTGACAAAAGCGACCTGTAGTTTCCCTCACCAAACTCCAATTTGAACCTTTGGTGTCTAGTAAGTGTATGCTACACAATAATATTCCTTGCGCTTTGGTGTGTCAAAAGGTTGCTGATTGCTTTGATTTGCCCTGAAGACTAACTACAAGCTGTGCAAATGCTTACCTCTGCTTGTTCTGTTTTGTTTCCCAGCATGCACCATCCCTGTTCTTGTAATGGAGAGGGAAGAAACACAGCTGGTTTGGTTCTTCCTTTTCAGTTAACACCATCACACGAAAGCTTTGCTTGAGCCCAGACACTGGCTGGCCATGCTGTTCTACGCCAGCTTATTCAAGATTACATAAGGCTCTTACATCCTTGCTTAGGCCCTTAAAGGTGGCTGCCTGCCAGTGATCAGAAAGGAAATGCTGATAGAACAGCAGCAGAGGATCAGCTCAGATATGGATAGAAAATATATTAACTTTTTAATCCTGGTTAATAATTCTAATCACTTGTGCATATTTTCCATCTTCCTATATTGATCTACTGTAGTAAAAAAGAAATATTGTACTGGAATATATACATATATTTTCCATATATACTTTCCTAATATAAATATATGTATATTTATACAATGAGGAACTGTTTCCATTTCAGGACACCTGGTTCAGAATAATGTAGAGCCATTTTGTAATTGTGCATTCCAGCCATGCACAAAGACAATGCTGACGACGATTACCAAATATTAGGGCCGCAAATAAGGTCAGATCAGGATGAGTACAGTGTGCCGTATGGTGAATGTCATAGAAGCCAAGTACAGGGCAGGGATGAGGGAACATCTGGTCCCAGATTAAAATAAAATGAAATAAAACCATCTATATTACTCAGCACAATTTAAAGCCAATATTGGTTCCCCCCTCCCCCCCGTGGAAATATAGCTAAAAAAAGTCAGTAACATCAATTTAGTTGCAAGTAAAAAGAAAAAAGCAACACAAATTCCTAGGTTCTTTCTGTTTCCCGGTCACCCTTTCTAAAGGCAGCTTTACATGAGGCAAAATTCCTGCACTGAATTCTTCCATACAGTCAAGTCTTCTTATGTAAAGGAAACCAAAATACTGGATAATCCTCAGTGTTTTGTCATATGCACATGCTGCCCCTTCAGCAAGCCAAGCCTGAGTGCTGCACACACTGGGTCAGGTAAGTTTCCCTTGACAGAGACGGAACCCTGGAGAATGGAATGTCTTGCTGATAATAATACCTGCTAAACAAGTGTTCTGAAGGTGCTGACCTAAGCATCAAGGCCATCAGGCATGCAGTGTTTACTCTAAACCAGGGTCTCAAACTGCAGCACCTCCCATCATCCCCCAGTCACAATGGCCAGCAACCAGGGAGTCGAGGAACAGAGGAAGCTGCCTTATACCGAGTCAGACCATTGGTCCACCTAGCTCAGGACTGGCTGCAGCTTCTCCAAGATGGCAGGCAGAAATTCCCCTCAGCCCTATCTTGGAGATGCCAGGGAGGGAACATGGAACCTTCTACACATGCAAGCATGCAGTTGTTCTTCCCAGAGCAGCCTCATCCGACGACTGCGGGGAGACATGATAGAGGTCTATAAAATCATGCATGGTGTGGAGAAAGTGGAGAGAGAGGAATTCTTTTCCCTCTCACACAACACTAGAACCAGGGGTCACTCCATGAAATTGATTGCCAGGAGGTCTAGGACCAACAAACGGAAGTACTTTTTCACGCAACGCGTGACCCACTTGTGGAACTCTCTGCCACAGGATGTGGTGACAGCCAACAACCTGGATGGCTTTAAGAGGGGTTTGGATGACTTCATGGAGGAGAGGTCTATCAATGGCTACTAGTCAGAGGGCTGTGGGCCACCTCCAGCCTCAAGGGCAGGGTGCCTCTGAGTACCAGTTGCAGGGGAGTAATGGCAGGAGAGAGGGCACACCCTCAACTCCTGTCTGTGGCTTCCAGTGGCATCTGGTGGGCCACTGTGCGAAACAGGATGCTGGACTACTTGGGCCTTGGGCCTGATCCAGCAGGGCTGTTCTTATGTTCTTATCCCCTCAGAGGAATATCTTACAGTGCTCACATGTCATCTCCCATTCAAATGTAAACCAGGGGAGACCCTGCATAGCAAAGGGGACAGTTCATGCTTGCTACCACAAGACAGCTCTCCTCCCATAGACCACCTCCCTTCTATGGAAGTATTGGCCCAGTATCTGCAGGATAGTCACAGCTTGGACCCTCTCCCCCACCCTGCCTCCCAAACCAAAACTGCTTCCTAGACACAAATTTTCTAGGACATAGGTGGCCAACCGGAGGCTCTCAAGCTATTGTTGGACTACAATTCTCATCATCTGAAACGACAATAAATCGTAGTTGGGGATGATGGGAGTAGTAGTCCAACCACCACTGGAGAACCTCAGGTTGGAACCATTCTAGGTTCCACAAATCAAACTGCTTTCAGTTTTCCCCACACCATCTACTCTAGAGTTTCCCAGCCCCAGAGGCGTATCTAGGGAAAATAGCGCCTAGGGCAAACACTGAAATTGCGCCCCCTGTCCAAGCATCTGACACCCATCTTTCAGATAACTTTACCATAATATCTGCTGAAAAATACAAGTCAGGCTCGTTCATCTTTTAATATTTCAAAAACTATTTTAGCAGTGGACTTAGCCAGACCAAAAAATAGCAATAGCAATAGCACTTACATTTATATACCGCTCTATAGCCGGAGCTCTCTAAGCGGTTTACAATGATTTAGCAAAATGCTGGAAAACTACAAATTTCAGTATGCTGGGGCTCATGAAATACCCAAATACTATGTGGAGGTGTACTTGGAAAACTAAACAGAAGTGCCTGTCTAATTCTCTACTATGTATTGTAGCATCACCATTACATAAGTTTTAAAAATAAATGGAGAATTTGACTTTTCCCAGATACTCTGTAAATAATTAAAGGATATGCAGAGTAAACTGTGTCACTGCTTGGAATATATTCTAGTCTTTCAGAAAGACAGTTAAAATGAGAGAAAGAGAGCAAGAAACTCCCAGTGGGCCTTAATATTAAGGATTTCACACTGATTCAAAGACAAATTCACCATTAATAGCCATATTAGCAAGACATCACATTTAACTCACTTATCACAAGAAGCAAAGTAAGAGCAAATGAATACAATCCTAGCTCATAAGCATTAGCTCAGTATTCACAAGCCCTGATTCTCTGTACATAGTGCCAATCTGAATATGTGTACAGTGACATATTATATATTATTATTATTTTACCTGTAGCCCCTTCGGGGGGCTTCCTAAAGGCTGGGGGGTTTGCAAAGGTTTCTCCTCCCCCCACTGGCCTCTAGGGCCTCGCAGGGACCATTTGAGCATGTGCAGTGGCCATTTTAAAAAATCTTTTTTTAAAAATGGCCACTGAAAACAAAATGGCCACCGTGCATGCTCAAATGGCCTCTGCAAGGCCTGGCATGACCTAGGGCCTCACAGAGGCCATTTGAGCATGCACGGTGGCCATTTTGTTTTTGGCAGCCATTTTTTTTAAAAAAAATTAATTTTACAAAACGGCACCCCCCTTCAAGTGGCGCCCAGGGCACGTGCCCTGCCTGCCCTACCCCTAGATACGCCCCTGCCCAGCCCCATTCTACATAGGTAGGTAGGTGGATGTGAATTTCACTCAAGATATCTGGAATAACTAATGGCCCATTTCCCCCACCACAGAGCAGGAAGAGAGCTGCTTTGCATAACAGAACAGAATAGCTCTGAGTATCATGTTCATTTATCTTTGCAAAGTTTCTGTTCTACAAGTGACAGTGGATGCCTGCACAGGTAATGCCTGTAGTGGCCAACCTGAGGCTCTTCAGGTGTTGTTGAACTACAACTCCCATCATCCTCAGCTGCAGCTGAGGATGATGGGACATGTATTCCAATGACAACTGGAGAACCTCAGGCTAGCTACCCATGAGTTTGACTTGGACATTCAGTGCAGAACTGGAAGTGTGGGAAACAACATCCATGAAAGGAAGGGGCCATGCTGTGCAGTTTCCATGTCTGTCCACCATCCACGCAGTGTGCCCACTGGAGTAATGAGCATTGCTCCAAGTACCAGAACAAATAACTTAACCATGCTGCTGTTGGTTTTTTATTTCTGAGTGCCTGAAGTGCTGCTCCTTGATACCTCAAGCTGTATGGAAAGTCAGGTCTGTGTGCCAGGCAGCTTCTTTTCTTTGAGTGTTAAGCACCACAAATACACCACGAGAGAAAGACCTTTTCCTAAGCCTGCAGGCCTGTCAATGGATTTGCATAAGCTAAACCCTCTCACTCAGATAGCTGAGAAGGAGCAGATTTTCTGAATCACAAGAAATGGGTCAATGGAAAAACAGCATCCAAGGGTGGAGGGGTGTGCGTGCGCAAAGCGGCTTCAGGCAGAGCATCCATGTGTGGCTGATCTGCGTGTGACAGACTCGGCAGCTGTCGTCTTGACATGATCTGCCAAGATGGCCGCTTTTGCAAGCTGTTCAGAGCAGAGAAGAACTGAGATGCAAAAAAGTGAACTGGATAGTGTACGCTTGTTCTAAGCCTAATTTTCAACACACAATTTGACTTTCAACCCCCACCCCCACCCCCCGCCCAGCAATTTTATTGATCCTCTTTGAGGTATTGTGTTAAAATACAAGAGAAAATGGGAAAATGGGGTATATTATAGATATATTTGCACAATAAATTGCACACTGTTACTTGATATATACTTATAAACTATTCAACATTTTTAGTGCACAAAGTGCTTTATAATCCTTGCTTCAATCATCCCTCACAACAAACCTGTTGTCGAGGTAGATTATTGTTGTTCCCCTTTATATAAATCAGGGAGATGAGAGATAGTTGCCCATCTAAGAACACCAAATTATGGCAAAGCTAGATAGGACAGTGACAGAAGTGTATTATTAAAAAAAAAATCATGGAACTGCATCTGTCAGACAGAAGTGGGAGAAGATTCAGATTTGTAAAGCAAAGTAGGCATTTAGGTGAGGAGTGCTGAGCCCTTTCTCCTCCTATGGCTTACTTCCTTTCAGTTGTTTTTGTTGGAAGTTAAGGACTTTGCGCTGTCTCGTCTCAGACAGTGGAGGACAGACTAGTGAGTCAGAGGGCTAGAGGGTCAAGACATTGGTCATCCCTTCTCCACTGCTCTGATACTGTCCCTTTGATATGTAGATTGCTAATCTCAGGGACTAACTTCCTTCCTCTCTTTCTCTTCCCTACCTGTCCTTCTACCGTGTTTTCCCGAAAATAAGACATACCCATAAAATAAGCCGTAGCAGGATTTCTAAACAGTTGTGCAATATAAGCCATACCCCGAAAATAAGACATAGTGGTGATCTCTCCTGGCTCAGTAGCAGGATGCTTGCTGAAGCTTTTCCCCTATCGCCCTGGTGTTTGTGTGGGGTGAGAGAGACCCACAGACAGGGGCGTAACGATACCGGTAGGGGTGGCAGGCTGCAAGCTGAGGCATACAGTAGAGGGAAGTACGGTAAAAATCTCCTCAGAAAATCTCCTCCTCAAAAATCTCCCCTCCTCCTGGCGGTGGTGGGCAGCGGCGAGAGTAAGCGCGGCGGTGGCGGGAGGCGGCGAGAGTACGCCGGGAAGCGACGCCGGGCCAGACGGCAGGCCTCGGCATCACTCTGCGCACTCCCGCCCGCCACTGCCGTGCTTACCGTACCAGTACTCTCGCCGCCTCGCGAGAGAGTACTGGATCCCTGATAAATACCGGTAAGCCTGTACCCCCAGACAAGATGAGTGCAAAAAGAAAGAGTTATTCTGTTGAGTACAAGAAAGGAATTGTGGAGGACTCCCAGGGCAATAATCTTACGGCTTTCTGCAAAGAGAAGAAGTTGGATATCCGAATGGTCCAAAAATGGCGCGCAGAATATGATAACCTCATTCTACAGGCGGACAAAGGAAATGCTAAGAAGTGCAAGTGTGGTTCAGGTCGGCAGCCTTTATTTCCTGAGCTGGAAGACATGATCAGTGAATGGATTGCTGACAGGAGAGCAAAGGCTTTGGTTGTGTGCAGGGTTGATATTCAAGCATTTGCCCTTGCAATGGCACCACAATTCGAAATATCCCCAGAATTCAAAGCATCACAACACTGGCTGGATGGCTTCCTTCAGCTATATGAACTGTCTCTCAGAAAATCAACAACACTGTTTAAGTTGGAAGATGCTGAAGTTATTAAGCGAGCATTTGCATTCAAGTCCTTTGTTGATGGCATCGACTTTTCTAAATACCAACTTTGCAACATGATTGCTGTGGATGAAACTGCAGTGTTTATGGGTCAAGGAGCCCAAACGACAATAGAACAGAGGGGTGCCTCCTCAATCTACGTTCCCTCCACTGGTCACGAAAGTTCATGTGTTACCTGTATTTTGGCAATTCGTCTGGATGGAAAGAAAGCCACACCTGTTATCATCACTAAGGGCAAGAAAGATAAGATTGAACGTGTTTCCGGCATTTATGTTCTTGAATCCGAAAAAGCCTGGTGCACACAAGCAGTTATAAGGAGGTGGCTTGATTTAATGCTGCCACTTGTTTTGCGAGGTGGCCAAAGAGGTCTGCTAGTCTGGGATTCAGCCAGCACTCACCGTGCTAAAGACATGAAGAACTTCCTTGCAGAGAGAAGAATAGATCAAATAATGATTCCTGCAGGAATGACTGCCTATCTGCAGACTCTTGATATTGCAGTAAACAAGCCATTCAAAGACCATTTGCATATGGAAATTAACGACTACATTGAAAATAGAATGACAAGAAATCAGCGTGGAAACTTTGTGAAACCTAGCCTGCAAGAGGTCGTGATCTGGGTGAAGAATTCATGGGATAAAATCACTGACAGTGTTGTTGCCAATGCACTCCGAGCAGGTTACATTGAGCCCCTGGTGGCGCAGTGGTAAAACTGCCGCCCTGTAACCAGAAGGTTACAAGTTCACTCCTGACCAGGGGCTCAAGGTTGACTCATCCTTCCGAGGTCGGTAAAATGAGTACCCAGAATGTTGGGGGCAATATGCTACATCATTGTAAACTGCTTAGAGAGCTTCGGCTATAGAGCGGTATATAAATGTAAGTGCTATTGCTATAAGAGCTGCTCATTTAATGAGAGCGCTATTGCTCGACATGAAAGATTGGGGCCAATGGTTCTAAAGGAAATAGAGTCGAAAGAAATTCAGGATGGACTTCCGGGTTTGGAGAGTTATGACGATGTTCCAGAAGAAGATGACTTAACTATAATTGAATAAATGTAGATTGTTGTACCACACTTAATAAAAAATAAGACATCCCCTGAAAATAAGCCATAGTGTGTCTCCTTGAGGAAAAATAAATATAAGACGGTGTCTTATTTTCGGGGAAACACGGTACCTTGCAACATGGCAAGCCTCTCTCCCTGCACCATGTGTGCAGAGAAGATGCAGAATCCATCTGCATCCAGCTAGATAGATAGATTAGCGATCCTAACTCCTCACTTTCCAATCTAGAATGGAGTTCCTTAATAAATGCCTTATATATTGATTTGAAACTATGAATTGGCTCCAAGTTACTTTACTCTCAGCATACACGCATGCCTAACTAAATCCGCTGTGTTGTGCCTCTGTGCACTCTGCTATAATGAGAAAGGGATTCTCTCACCACAGAGAATTTCCAACAGTTTTCTCCAAGCACAGTCATCTCAGCCACATCTGGTGTTCGAGCCCTGGCTGGGAGAAAGATGAACCACAGGCAGTGGGGAAGGTTCTCCTCTCCTGTGCCATTTTGCTTTTAAAAATGAGTGGGGAATGCCTTGGGGTGCTGATTTCATGGGTAGTGGGCAAAGGGAGATATGGTGGTGGGAGTTGTGCAGGCTGTTACAGGGGGAAACAGTCCAGGTAAATGAGGCCTGTTCCTATTTCTGGCTCTTCTCCCAACCCTGCAGCCCCAGGGAGTTCTGGAAACACTCTCTCTAGGATTAGGGTGCTGCTATTGAATGCCAGGTTGGTAAATGCTAAAATATCTCCTCCACAATTTGATTGTCGATGAGCATTCTGACCTGGTATGTGTGAGAGAGACCTGGTTGGATGAGCTGGTGGAGTTGGTCTCTCTCAGCTTGTCTTCCAGCTTTTCCAGGTTCTCTGATCCTGCAGCAGCCCTGCCTTGGGGATCAAGGAGGGGGCATTGTTGTCATCGATCGTGAGACCTTTCCTCTTTCCTGGTGCCCCTTTCCTCTTTCCTGGTGCCCGGTTAGGCAGTCTCAGAATTTTGAGAGTTTGTCCTTGAGGGTGGGCCCCAAGATAGACTGGGGAGGAGAATTGGTCTTGTGGCAGCAAGCATGAATTGTCCCCTTTGTTAAGCAGGGTCTGCCCTGGTTTGCATTTGAATGGGAGACTACATGTGAGGACTGTAAGATATTCCCCTGAGAGGATGCTCTTTCCAGCTCTGGGAAGAGCATCTGCAAACTTGCATGCATGAGCTTCCAAGTTTCCTCCCTGGCATCTCCAAGATAAGGCTGAGGGAGACTCCTGCTTGTAATCTTGGAGAAGCCGCTGCCAGTCTGTGTAGACAATACTTAGCTAGATGGACCAATGGTCTGACTTACTATAAGCAGCTTCCTATGTTGGAACCACCCCACTGCACATCAGTCTCCCTTCCTGAGCTGGTGGGCATAGTCTCGGAGGTGGCTTTGGGTCCCCCCCCCCAGCTTATTGTATTGGAGGACTTCAGTGTCCATGCAGTGTCCATGCAGAGTGTCCATGCAGAGGACAAGTATCTGTGAATGGGAAATTGTTGCCTGTCTCACCAACCGTGACCGAAGTATCCGTGGTTTGGCGAGATTCTTTGGCAATTTGGGTCCCTCTGCCATGATTTCCAGGGGTCAGGGGTTGATTTCTGGGAGTCAGGGGCAGTGTTTCCTCTTACAGGGAATCCCAGATCTTGTTGACTATAACTCCATAATTTTCAGCCAAAGACCATCACAGCTGGGAATGCTGGGAGTTGTAGTCAAAAACATCTGGGGTTCTCTGTTTGAGGGAATGCTGGCCGGGGGTGATATTTGGAATTCAGGGGTGATTTTCAGGGGTTTGGGAGTGATGTGGGGGGTCAGGGGCTGATTTTGGGGATTCCCCTTCACTCCTCTTACTGACTCATGGTGATTTGGGGGGATCTGGAGGGATTCCCCCCTCTATTTTTTAAACTGTATTATGTGTGTTATGTGGTCTTTTTGCGACCACGATTCCCCTAAACCCCTGTTTGCCATTGATTTCAATGGCTTGCCAACTGCGAATCCACCAACCGCAAAGATTCCCCAGGATTGAACCCTCATGGTTGGTGAGGGATGACTGTATATCTAATTGGTGGACAAATTAGAATGGTCCGCTCCTGGAGGCTTATGGATCCGCCTGGTTTCCAGACAGCCCTCAGGGAGTTTCCAGTGTCCAGAGCTGGCGACTCTGTTGAGGCCCTGATTAATCTCTGGAATGTGGAGACAGCCCAGGCCATTGACATGGTTGCTCCTAAATGCCCTCTCCAACTTGGGGGAGCCTGTTCTGCTCCTTGGTTTTCCTTGGAGCTTAGGGCAATGAAACAACTCAGACAACAGCTGAAACAATGCCAGAGGAAGAGTCGTGATGAATTCAACCAAACACAGACTGGAGCCCATTTTAGGGACTACTCCATGGTGGTGGGGGCAACGAAGAAACATTTTTTCTCTGTTTCACATCCATGCTGATTTTTCCCCTCACATACATGCTGATTTGGACTCCAGGGTTTTGGCAGTTCTGGCAGATGTGCCTCAGGTACCAACTTGTCCTTTTGTGTTGTATTATTTTCAGTTAGTGTCGCCTAAGGATGTGGACAAGATTCTGGGCAGTGTGCCAGTGACATTGTATGCTCTTTAACCTTGCCCCTCATGGCTAAACAAATCTGCCAGGTTGGGTACAGGCAGATGGTTGGAGGCTATGATCAATGCTTCATTAAGGGAGGGCAAGATACCACCATACCTCAAGGAGGCGATGGTAAGACTATTTTTGAACAAGCCCTTCCTCGATCCCTCCAACATGGATAACCATAGCCTTGTTTTTTAACCTTCTCTTTTAGGGCAAGGTAATAGAACACCTATGTCACCTTAAGTGACGCAGCAGGGAAATGTCTGACTAACAAGCAGAAAGTTGGTTCGAATCCCTGCTAGTACTATATCGGGCAGCAGTGATATAGGAAGATGTTGAAAGGCATCATCAAATACTATGCGGGTGGAGGCAATGGTAAACCCCTCTTGTATTCTACCAAAAGAAAACCACAGGGCTCTCTGGGTGCCAGGAGTTGAAATCGACTTTACGGCACACTTTACCTTTCATAGAACATGTGGTGACATCTCAGCTGCAGAGGGTATTGGATGATATGGATTATCTAGCTTCAATCTGGCTTCTGCCCTGGATATGGAACTGAAACTGCTTTGTTCGCTCTAGTGGATGACCTACACCAGGAGCTAGACAGAGGGAGTGTTTCCCTGTTGGTTCTGCTGGACCTCTCAGCGGCATTCGATACCATCGACCATGGTATCCTTCTGGACCACCCCTCAAGTTTGGGGATAGGAGGCATTGCTTTGGAGTGGCATTGGTCCTTTCTTGGGGGGATGTTCCAGAAGGTGGTGCTGGGGGACTACTGCTTGGCTCCTTGGTCATTGGCCTGTGTGGTCCCGCAGGATTCAGTTCCACCCCCCCCTTTTATTTAACGTTTACATGAAACCACTGGGAAGGGTCATCCAGGGACTTGGACTGAGTTGTTAGCAATATACAGGTGGCATTCAGCTCTTTCTCTCCTTGTCACTTGATCCCAGGGAGGCAGTAGATATCCTGATTTGGGGCTGGGGGCAGTGATGGGTTGGATGTGGGCTGAATCTGAGGCAAGATGGAAGTGCAGTTTGTCAATAGGAGAAGGCAGATCTGGCCACTGTTACCCACACCTTAGTCATGCCAGGGCTGGATTACTGTAATACGCTCTATGTGGGGCTGCCCTTGAAGAATATTCAGAAACTGCAGCAAAATGTGGCAGTTAGGATTTTATTCAGAGCTGCCCATTGGGATCATATTACACCCATTTTGAAAGAGCTGTCAATTTGTTTACAGGTCCAATTGAAGTTGCTGGGTTTGACCTTTAAAGCCCTTAATGGTTTGGACCCTGGATATCTGAAGGACCACCTGCTCCCAAGGACTTCTGCCCACTTGAAAAGATCATCAGTGGGGGCTCTGGGCCATGTGCCAATGATGAGGCATGCTCAGCTGTCATGAACGTGGGACAGGGCCTTCTCGGTCATTGCCCGCAGGCTTTGGAATGTTCTCCCAGTGGTCATCACAGGTTTTAGAAAGCAAGTGAAACCTTGGCTTTTTAGATGAGTGTTGTTTTTTGTTGCTGCTGCTTTGTATTTTATGGTTATATTGTGTATGTTTTAAAAACTTTTAATTAGATCTGTATTTTTATATTCCATTTTAATATTTTCATTTGTAATTTTAAAGTCTTATATTGTTTTAAATGTTTGTAAATCACCTTGAGATTTTTTAAAAATGAAAGGCAGTATATAAATTTAACAAACAAATAAGACCATCCCTTTCTGTATGTGACTGGGTTGGTGCCATGTTTACTCACATAGAACTGTCACCATCAAACAGATCTTCTGGGTTCAAAGGCAGTAGGCTATCCATTGGCAAATAAGTTTAATTTTTGCCTTATTCTTGAGTCAGACCATTGGTTCATCTAGCTCAGCATTGTCTACACCCTGGCAACAGCTCTCCAAGGTTTCAGGCAAGAGTCTTTCTCAGCCCTACCTGGGAAAGGGATTGGCAGGGATTGAACCTGCGACCTTCTGCATGCAAAGCAGATGCTCTACCACTGACCTATGTCTCCATCCCCTAAGGGGAATATCACTGAATAGCGTTCACATGTAGTCACCCATCCAAATGCAAACCAAGGCAAACCCTGCCTAGCAAATAGGGATGTGCACGGAACCAGCGGGGGTGGTTCAAAGGTGGTGGTGGGGATAACTTTAAGGGTGGGGGAGGGTGCACTTACCCTCCCCCCATGTTTTCCCCACCCCTGCCGCCCCATCTGCTCCTCGGACCAGAAGTAGCACATGTTTAGTAAGGAAGTAGCATGTTAGTGCGTACACATCGCATGCGCCTGACATACACGTGAGCAAGTGCAACATGAGCCCACATGTGCGAATTCTGGTCACTTCTGATCCAAGGAGTGGATGGGGCAGCAGGGAGGTATGCTGCTGCCCCACTGAACCGATTTTTAAGTAAGCACCAGCGGGGGAAATACGACAGGGAATGTGCACCCTCCCCTGCCCCCCCTGCCTTTGAACCCTTCAAACCGCCCAGTGTTTGAACCTATTTGCTGGCTGTAAAAGGACCTCTGAACAGGTTCATGCACATTCCTATTAGCAAGGGGTACAATTCATGCTCTCTCAGGGGCGTAACGATAGGGGGGGCAGGGGGGGCACGTGCCCCAGGCGCCACTTGGCAGGGGGCGCCCAAAAGTGCCCCCGCTAACCGCCTGCCTTTGGCAAAAAATTTTTTTTTTTGATTTTTTATTTTTTTTTGTCATTACGGAGATCTCCGGCAGGCGGGAGCTCCCATTGGCTGCCGGAGAACACATGCCCACCATGCTGGTTGTCTCAGCTCCTCCCTCCCTGCTTGCTGCACGCACTAGGAGTGGAGTACTTGCTTTAGTTGAGAGAACAAAGTACTTGCTTTAGTTGAGAGAGCAGCTGCTGCTGGGGATGTTCTGTGACTCTGCCTGCCTGCCGTTTGCCCACCACACTGCCCTCTGGCTGCATTTATTCTTCTGTTCTACATTAACAAAGTAAGTTTCATTGCTCAAATCTCTCTCTCCCCCGTGTGTGTTGTGTGTGTGAGAATGTCCCTACTACCTTGCATAACGTTCTCCTTTTAGCTCTTCTGTGCTTTGCATAGCAGGCTCCCCCCCCCCCAAACCGAGGGTAGCTGCCTGCAAGTGGAGCCAGTGGCGCTCTCCTGGCTTGCATTGTGTGAGTTTCTGGCTTGCAATGTGTTTCTGGCTTGCATTGTGTTTCTGGCTTGCATTGTGTGAGTCCCGGTGGGATTGCAAAAGGAAACTCATGCATGCAAGCCAGGAGAGCGACTTGTGGCTCCACTTGCATTGCGCGAGTTTCCTTTTGCAATCCCACCTCTGCAAAAGGAAGCTCATGCAATGCAAGTGGAGCCACAAGACGCTGTCCTGGCTTGCATGCATGAGTTTCCTTTTGCAGAGGTGGGATTGCAAAAGGAAACTAGTAGTACTAGTACACAAGATCTTTGCAGCTCTGCTAATAATTACAACTTCTGGATCATCCCTTAGCATGGGGGTGGGTGGGGTGGCAAATTTAATTTGGAACTCATTAATATGATTTTTGAATAATGTTCAGTCTGTCTGGATTAATACTAGGTTTATTCTTTATAGCAGATTTTTATTAGCAACATACAGTCTACAACATTTTCAGCCTTGTTCATTTGTGCCTTGTGCATATTGTAGATGTTCTGTCTCCAAAACATAAGTACAGCATCTATATTTTTGAAGGGGGGGGGGAAATCCCATTTAATACAGTGTGAACAAATTGGTCCAAAAAGTAGCAATGGGAAGTTTTTCTTTCTGCCCCTGTAGCTTTAATAAGATAGAGTACACAAATATCACTTGATTAACAGCTGCGATATTAATTTCCCTTTTTGGTTGCTTGACTCACAGCGAGAATCATGTCAAGGCAGTGGAGAATCAATTAAATTGATTTTAATCTTTGTTAGGGAAGATAACATGCCTTTTTCTCTCCTTGTTTAAATAATTAAAGTTTCAGTAGGTATTATTTCTGGCTTTAAAGAAATTGGTATCTTAATGTTATGGAATCCTTCTAATTACATACTTTATAATTTTTAAAAAGTTAATCACGGTTTTTCATTCAATGTGCATTTTGTTTTACATATTAAACTTATATTTTCCTTTGAGAGAGTTTTAAAAATAAGAGGAAATTGGGAAGGCTTTTTTAAAACAAAGAAAAATCTCACCCCTACTTATTCATGATCTTTTTGATTTGCCTGTGTTTTTATTTCAAGCAAGTCAGATGTATATTGGGGGGTATTTATTTATGTGTATTTATTTCAAGCAAGTCAGATGTAATTGCAAATAGCATGCAGAAGATCCCAGGTTCAATCCCTACCTCCAGGTAGGGCTGGGAGAAACTCCTGCCTGAAACATTGGAGAGCTGCTGCCAGTCAGTGTGGGCAATAGTGAGCTAGGTGGACCAATATCTGACTCTGTAGACAGCTTCCTACGTAATCAAACCATAACTTGCCCTTACGTTCAATCCAATTGGATGCATCCACATTCACAGCTTACATCCAATAAACTGCTGAGTAAGCCCTCCAAACTAGGATCACACAGTGTGGTTTGCAATTCTGGTATATGAAGGGCCCAAACCTCAGTTTTGCTGTTCAGGTGCATAAGCAAACGGTGATTTAATTAAACCAGGAGGTTATTTATTAAGACTGTGTATGAGAGGGAAGCAGAAAGAGGAGGAGATCATGGCTCAAATAATGGTGGCTGAATGTGGCCATTGAGTTTCCCAGGAATACAACCAACGTAAAGTGTGCTACAAATAGACATTATTATAGAATTAATAAACATAGAATATCTATGATAGACTAGAATATATGTCTATTATAATTTAAGTCTCTATTATAATATAAGCATAAATCTTGAATAGACTAGAATATCTATGATGGAAAAGTCTAGAATACCTGTCTTGTCTTTTCCATTTTGGGACACAAAACCTATTACTATGTTTAAAAGCATTTATTTTCTGGCCATGAGGACTGCAAACTTAGGCTGTTGGTATGCAAGACATTTCTTTAAAATATATATTTCGAAAGAGCCTTGTAGCCTCATGTTTCCTTTTTCCTGTCCCAGTATACTTGCATGGATGAAGCCCACAACCCACATTTGACTATGGCTGTGACACATTTCCATATTTCCAGGGGCGGCCGGGGGGGGGGAGCGCGGGGGGGGGGCGCAATTTCAGTGCTTGCCCCGGGCGCCGTTTTCCCTAGTTACGCCTCTGTGCTCTCTGCCACAAGACTGGCTTCTCTACCCCAAAGAGGAGCAAATGTGCAACAATTACCAACAGAGTTAATTCAAATATTCAGAAAAGTGCTATAAAGCCATGCACAAGCTGTTTGACCAGAAACCATAACTAGGCAACTGCCCCCCACCCCAACAAAAGATTATATGTATTGTAGGCAGCAATGGCTCCATCATACTGCCTTCAGATCTCTCAAAAACTACTGTCTGTATACAGCCTAAGATGCAATCAGCATGTTACATTAATAGCTCTTGGGAAACATGCCTCTGAAGCTTTTTTTTGCTTTGAACAAAGACTGGTACAGTATAGTTTAATTCTTCAACCCTACCCCCAGCCATATTGGCTATATGCTTGTTGATAATTAATGAATGAAGCCTTCTGTGAGGATTTCTGCTGCTAGGCTTCCTTCGAATTAAAGCTGCAGTTCTTTGCTGTCTATTTCACCACCACCACCCCGCCGCCCTTTTAAAAAAAACCCAGAAACACTCCTCCTTTATATCAGCAAAGGAGACAAAATGCTTTGGAACTATATCTACTCTTAATCAATTATTCTTAACTAAAAGGGGAAACAAGTCAAGAAAAAAGTGTTTCTATGCTCCAAAATATGGAAAGATGCAACAGGAAGACCAGAGTTAGATTACAAAGGCACCAAATTATAGTGTGTATGTGACTGTCAATATTCAAAATGTCAACAATCATAATGGAATGATGACAATCCCACAATCTGGTCGATAATGAGGATTATGGAATTACATTAATGGATATTGACAATAGGTGATTGCTCTGGTTCAGCTATGGTGGGCTAAGAAAGTGGATGTGGGAGAAATGGAGCTTGAGGAGGAAGAGAGAGGTGGTTTGATAGCCCAAGTGTCATCTGATCAAAGAAATCTTAGTCAATTAACTGCAGGAGTTTTAGTCAATCAGACACAGTTATTCTATGAGTTTTAGTCAATCAGACACAGTGATTCAAATTGAACTGAATGATTGATTGGATCAATCAATCAATCAAATCAATCAATCAATTCAATTTGAATAACTGTGTCTGAGCAAAAATAAGAGCTCTGAAGCAAAAAGAGCATTTTATCTTTTGAGACGATGTACCTGTGTGTCAAGTAGGCATCAGCTAAAAAGAAGTTTGCCTTATAGTTGCAGCCAGAACACAAGGAGGGGCAAGTGATTTTTGCAGCCCTCATTGACATATTTCTGGACATGAAATGGACTTTTGTGGGAAGGGGAGAGAAGCGAAAATTGTTTCTCCTCCCTGCATGCTGGGAGCAAAACTCATGCACAGTTTTTTGGATTATTCAAGGTTAGAGCTCTTTCTCCAATCCTGTAAGCCTGTGGGGTGTGCTGGCCATTAATAGGTTCTTCAAAATTTAATGATTTCAAATAATCATTGTACCTTTTAGTAGATCATTTTTAATCAATTAATCTTACTTTTAAATTGGTTATGTTATTAAATGTTGCAGCCCTACTTGAAAGAGAACAAGAGGACATGGTCCAGAGATAGCAAACAGAGACATGGGATGAGTCAAAGAAACAACATGGTTCCTGGAAATGTGTCTCTAAATCACAGTTTGGACAAATGTTTTTCTAAAACTTCCACAGGATACAACTGCTGGGAAACAGCACATAAGCTTGAGGTATTAAGCAATTAAACTGTTGTGCATCAAGAGAATGTATCTGAACATTGCCCTAGAACACTGATAACAGCAGTGAAGAGATATTGTTTGCTGGGAACATATGGGAAAGTGTTGCTAATAGACTTACACAACCTGACTTTCTCTACCTAAAGTTTTCTTGAATTTCACATTGTGGGAGTTCTTCAGTTTGCTGCAAAATAAGATACAGATTCATTAAGCATCTAGTGACTATTTTGTGGCGGGTTTGCTTAAACATAGAATGAGAAAGAGTAAGCTAGAGTTTTTACTGGATAAGAAACTGAACATGGCACAGGAATGTAGTACTGTGGCAAAGAAAGCCAATACATTTTTAAGAATGAAATTGACTGAAGAATTATGTTCAAGATTTGGGGAGTAGGGGTATGCATGGAACCAGCTGGTCTGGTTCAGTCTTCGTCTGAACTGGACCAGGCCAATTCAGTCCGGCACCCCCTCGAACTCCTGCTTCAGTCTTTAAGTTCACGAGCTTAAAAAATAATGTAATTTTTTCCAAACTTACCCCCTCCAGGGGATTTGTCCAAGGTGGCCGGGGGCGGGGGCAGTGGCAGTCTGCAAAGGTTTCCCCTTCCCCCACTTAGTACAAAAATCAGCTGTTTGACCATTCTTTGGCTGGTTTTCGGCCTCCCCCCCCCGGTGTGGTGGCCATTTTGGAGGCCACTGTGCCTGCACAATGGGCCTCTGTGTGGCCTGGAATGACTCAACGTATGGCCTGGCATGACCTGCCATGGCCCAAATGGCTGATTTTTTTTTACTAAGGGTGGCCAGCATGGGGAGGGGGGACCTCTCCATGGACCCCCACCACCTCAGACAACTCTCCCGGATGGGGTAAGGTGTTTTTTTTTTTTTTTTTAAATCAATTTAAAAAAAAAAACTGGCCAGGAAGGGTTCAGTCTGGGGGCGGACCAAACAGGGTTCGAACTCAAACTCGAACAGCTGAACCGAACCGGTTCAGGATCAGACATGTTGAACCTGTTTGCACATCTGTATTGGGATGAGTTACAGCAGTATTCAGCTCAGCATTGATAAGATCTTTCATGTTTCATGTATAACATGTCAAGACTAGAAGCCATTCACGTGACCAGGTGGGCGGGGGAGCGGGTGGGTGGGTGGGAGGGGGAAGAGCTGCACAAATCTTACCTTCCCAACAGATAGGAACATAGGAAGCTGCCATATGTCAGACCATCGGTCTATCTAGCTCAGTATTGTCTTCACAGACTGGCAGCAGCTTCTCCAAGGTTGCAAGCAGGAATCTCTCTCTCTCAGCCCTATCTTGGAGAAGCCAGGGAGGGACCCTGAAACCTTCTGCTCTTCCCAGAGTGGCTCCATCCCCTAAGGGGAATATCTTATAGTGCTCATACTTCTAGTCTCACTTTCATATGCAACCAGGGCAGACCCTGCTTAGCTAAGGGGACAGGTCATGCTTGCTACCTCAAGACCAGTGATCCAGTGAACGTTGTTGGGAGTGTGAAATATGCTCCCACATGATCTGCTCCTGCACCAGGCAGTACAGAACTTTGGAGACTGGGATTACATGTCCTATCCTCCAGGTATCCCACAATGCACCATGCGCTGAGTGTGGTGCATTCATTGGGGGATTCCCACAGGGAATAGGCATTCTAGGCACCCATCTCTGTGTCTCCTCAGACTGAACGCAGCCCGAGGAGACACATGATCATCTGGGCTAACAACGTGCTGTAACCCCAGGCAAAGATCCGGGCTAAAAAGCTGGGCTAGGTGGCACTGCCCCACTTGGATTGGGCCTAATCCTGGCAGCTGGGCTTCCCTAGCCTGGTTTAGGCTGCCGTAAGAACAACCTTTAGGGCTTTGTGTTGCATCACCCCAATAATCAGCTCCATGGTGATGCAAATCCTATCAGAGCATTTTTCACCAGAAACAATTCTGATGAGATACGCTTCTGAATAAAGGAATCAATTCGATACAATATCACATCATACTGATATTGTATTGAATAATATCAGGTAAGCCTGCTCTCACCCTCTGTCTGATACTAGTCAATGCAATACTAATATGATAGCAATATTCTGTCCAATTGTTTAGTAAGAAATAACCTGTTCCACCTTCTGTTATTTTTAGCCAATAAGGGAACAGCACACCTATAATTCACATTTAAGGAAACAATGACAATCATAGAGACAAAAAAGAAAAAAATCACCAGAGGACATACTACTTGTCTGAAAAAGGTACTTCCTAGTTCATTTTGAAGCCAATTATTTGGTCTTCCTCGGGGCAGAAGTGATAGCTGCTGATAGAAAACAATGCAGAAATCCAGGATTTTACTGTAGCTGTGACTAGGCAATAACTTGTCTGTGTAGAAACAAAAGGCAGCAGCAAAAAAAGTTGTTCATGAGGAGTTTAAAAAAAAAAACCAAAAACCTACTCTGGTCTTATTTTGTTATAATAATGTGATTTTTTAAAAAAAGTTTTTAAACGAGGGGTGTCCACCCTGAGGCTCTCCAACTATGGTTGGATTGCAGCTCTCACAATCTTAAACTGCAATACATTGCAGCTGGGGGTGATGGGAGTTGTAATTCAACAACAGTTGGCGAGTCTCATGTTGTCCACCCCTGTTTTAACCATTTCACATACAGTGAGGCTATTCACACAATGGGACGACAGCAGCCTCCCGGCTCGGGGGTCTCTCCAGGGAGAGCGGCTTAGCCTGCAAACCCGGACAAAGCGGGTCTCACTGATCGTGAGACATGCCTCATTACCTTGCTAATGCAAATGAAACCGAGATCATCACTATAATCCATATATTGGAGGCTATAGGGATTGCAGCTGAAAGCTAGGGATGTGTATGAACTGAGGTTCGTGCGTTGGTTCAGCACCGAACCGGTTTGGACAAGCTCCAAACTAGTCTGGATGAGGTCCGAATTGGTTTGGCACCACAGGGAGGAGAGCAGGGAGCAAGGAGCAGGATCTTTTTTTTTTTTTTTTTTTAAGGAGTGCAGGCCCTTACCTGCTCTCTGCTGCCACATGCAGCTTTCTTTGGTGGCACTTGTCCCAAGAAGCCGCATGTGGCACTGGCATGTAAATGGCATCCGTGAATGCTTGGGCACCATTTGTGTGGTCAGCATGGTGTTCCTGACCAGCATTTGTGTGCCAGTGCCATGTGCGGGTTTTAGAGACAAGTGCAACCGGTGCAGGAAGCTGCATGTGGTGGCAGAGAGCAGGTAAGGGCCTGCTCTCCTTCTAAAAGAAGATCCCACTCTCTGAGGCTATTCACACATGCATGCAAAACTGGGCTATGAGAGCCCAGCCCGGTTTTGTATGCATGTGTGAACCACTGGGATTAGGCCCGATCCTGGTGGCAAACCGGCCTGTGAAGCCTCCCCCTAAAGCAGGGTTAAGGAAGCGAGTGCTCCCTTAACCCCATTAAAATAAATAAATAAATCGTGAGGCCGCCATGGCTGCCACACTGAAGGGAGCCCAGGATAGTGGGGTGGTGGGTGGGGAGCTTGTATTCTACCAAAGCCAACCACAGGGCTCTGTGGTCACCAGGAATCAAAACCGACTTGACGGCACACTTTACTTTATCCAGTTCCTTGGTGTGTGTATGTGTGTTTTAAAGAAATACAGTCCGGATGGAGGCTGTGAAGTTGATTGCAACAGCAGTGCTGGGAGGCGTTGGAGGTGATGCATTTTATTTCCACCTACATGCCCTACAGGAGTAAAATCTTGAAGTTACAAAGGTATGAATCATGGCTATTACTGGGGGGAAAGAGAGAAATTTTATCTTTGAAACTAATATGTCTAGTTAATGACTTTTAGGTAAATGCGATATGTGCACAAAACATGGGGAGTAAAAACTGGAGAGATTTGCAACCTCTTATGAGCAGTAGAATTTAAGGTGGGAATAAAACATAGGGGCTGAAATGAGGAAAATTACACAAAGTAGTCCCATTGAAATTGAAAGGACAAGTAAGGCATTGTTGCTGCTCTTTGTTTTGTGTTTTACTGTTTTTACTTTGTTTAGTTTTAAAACTTTTAAATAGAGATGTAGTATTTTTATATTTAAATTTAATATTTGTTCTTTTAATTGTGTATTGTTTTAATTATGCAATGTTTTAATTATACTGTCAAACACTTTGGTATTATTTTAATGAAAGCTGGTATAGAAATTAAACAATAATCAAACCATGCCTGTGAGTATACATGTAACACCAGTTTGCCGAGAGCAGATGTGTGTGAGAACTTGGTACAAAGAAGCAAGATGGCACAAAGCTGCAGGCCAGACTAGAACTGATCTCTTTGCTACTGCTTGAAAACCAACAGACTGGTGACAATCACAGGGCAAATGAGATGTGATGTCAGACGGCTTCTTCTGTGTGAGAATCAAGTCGCTGCTGAATTCCTGTAAAGTGAGGGGTGCAAATCTAGGTTTGAAGAGCAATGTGGGAATATCCACGTACACTCCATCTGGAGTGCAATAAATCTCTCTCCCTGAGAGAGCCTGAGGCAGCAAGTAACTCGTTACACACACCTGGAGGCTTTACAGACAGGGCTGTTACCCCGAAGTGTGTGTGTTCACACACCAGCCAGACTCACCCTGAAGTCCCTTCGAGATCCTTGGACCCACTCCACCTACAAATTGGGCTTTGTCTCCCAAATTCTAGCTTATTTCGGTGTATTTCTGGGTTTTTAAAATGCTGGTTTTAAGGCTGCTTTTCCTGAAGACGACGGAGCAAATAGGGAGAAGTACTTATGAAGAATCATTAGCATGTCAAGAGGGATACTTTCTTTAGAAATGCAGATATAGCTCTTTAGAAAGCTCCCCCCCCGCCACACCCAATGGCTAGAAGAAAAACATGGAGGCATGCCATGTGAACTTGCATCAAAACAAAACCCAAAAGCAGAGGGGAAGGGCTGCTCGAAGTGTGACTCGAAGTGCCTTCGCTCAACATTTACCCCGCAGCATGAAGCCGTGTGCAAATAACTTCCTGAAGGCAAATGTAGGGAGGACTCAGGGAAGCACAAGCTGGAGGGATTTATTCTACCCACACAGTGCTTTAAATCCCCACCCCTGCTTTATAGGAACGTGACATTACCTGGATTCTAATGCATGGACTGGGCTTAGGATTACCACATCTGTCTGAGAGAATTCCTGGGCACACTTTCAAAGGAATTGACAGTTTTGAATTGCTGCTTTAACAGTTCGTTTTATTTTCTCTTTATCATATTTATTTGTGTGAACTGCCTAGCCTTTGGAGTCAGGTGGTATATAAATTAAACAAACAAACAAATAAGGTGAGGGGTGGATTTTAAAATTCTGCTTTTTTGACAGGGATTGAAAAGAGTGCTCAACAGCTTGGTAGCTGTCTCGCATATTTCCCCCAATAGTGTTCTTTGCTCAGAAGAGGGTTCGCTCCTATTGGAGGGGGAGCAGTAGCTGGGGGTGGAACTTCTGCAGCATTCCACCATCTTTCATGTTCTACCATCTTTCATGTTCAAACAAGAGAGGACAGTTGTGTTTTAAAGTCTGTTTCTCCTTGCAGATACTCCCTGTTGTGTCAGAGGGGCCCTCACAAGACTGTGGGTGCTGCATCAAACAAGGAGTGTTCAGGAGAGAAGTGAGACCCCAGCAATGCCACTAAAGGGGGATATATCTGTCTGTATACTTCACAGCTAAATCTAGAGGCCCACTAATGCCCTCGCTAAGTCTAGTTGTGATTCAGAAATGAAGGGAAGGGGTTTACTGGGCTATATAGAGAGAGCCAATCTAGCCAGTCAGCAGCACTGGTGGCCAGAGAAAGGGCTTTTAAAGACTGACGCCATGTAGCTACAATGACTGGAGAAATGCACCTGAAAAATGGGTAAAGTTTGTTTATTATTATTATTATTACCGGTATTCATTCGATTTCTACATCGCCCTTCCAAAAATGGTTCAGGGTGGTTTACACAGAGAAATAACAAGCAAATAACATGGCTCCCTGTCCCCAAAGAGCTCACATTCTAAAAAGAAACACAAGATAGACACCAGCAACAGTCACTGGAGGTACTGTGCTGGGGGTGGATAGGGCCAGTTACTCTCCCCCTGCTCAATAAAGAGAATCACCATGGCAAAAGGTGCCTCTTTGCCAAGTTAGCAGGGGTTAATGCAATCTTACAGCTCAAATTTCTGGACATTTTGTGTCAGCTCTTTCCCTGCATCCTGGACAGGATGTGCAATTCTTGGCCGGTCCAGCCATTAATGGACATGGGGCAACCCTTGCTGGGCTGCTGTAATGTTTCATTTGCCCCTTGGTTATCTGCAGCCGTTGTTTCAGTCAAAGCTTCCTGACAAAGTTCAAGGTGTGCATTCCTAATCACATTGCCTTCTAGCTATCCCAGACGCAATGAAGGAGCACTAGTTATATTGATGAGCACAAAGCTCAGGTGCTAAGGACCTTGTAAACATTCTCTAGGAAGGCACTGAAGGAGAGTCTGAAATCCATGAGAAGGAGGAGTAAAGCACTTCAACATAAAAGCCATAAAAGGACCAGACTAGAGGTGATGGTGACAACTGCGTTTGTTCCATACATGTTTGTCTGGTCTACATATAAAAAAGGCGTGTGTTTCTAATTCTAAAGTCAAGAGGGGTATATGGACTTCGAGGAACTGGACTGTGTCCCATACTTTCCTGCACACCATGGCCCGAATTCCATTTTTTCCATTCTTACGAGAAACGCATCTGGAGCAAAGTGTCTGCCTTGGGAAAGTAACACAGGGAAGGAGGAACGGTCCACCTCCAAACACTCTCATTCTCTTTTTGATATTAAAAATTGACCACACACACCTCCCCTACTTTATACATGAAGAGGGTAGATGCATGAATGGACGAATGCATTACCACCATCTCATCTAGTTTGGCCCTAGCAAGACTATCCCTTTTAATTATTTTAATGAACCTCACCACTTATTAAGATCTTCAGGGGAGGTTCATCTGAGGGTGTCACCGGCTCATCTGGTAACGACTCAAATGCAGGCCTTCTCTGTAGTTGCCCCAGAGCCGTGGAACACACTTCCTGCTGAGATTAGAGCTGCTCCATCCCTATTGACCTTTAGGAAACAACTGAAGACACATCTCTTCAGCCAAGCTTTTTAGTTATTTACTGGTTTCTAGCTATCTTAATTTGAACTTTTATGTTTTAAACTGTTTTAAAATTTGTTTTAATTTTGTAAACCACCTAGAGACTTTGATAGTGGACGGTATACAAATATGCTAATCAATCAATCAATCAATCAACTAATTTTTATTCAACGCTTTCCTTCGCCACTTTTCCACAGCTCAGGGTTGTTACACAACAATTAAGATACAATTATAATTAAATATTGGACTAACATGAACTTCCCTTCCTGCTTGTCCTTGTAGATCCAAGGCCTTCTCTTTCTTCTCATTTGACTGTCTCTGCATTAATTTGTTCCTGGGTATGTGTTTTTACTAGCAATTGAAGAAGATAACCATGCAGCTGCAAAGGAAGAGGTCATCAGAAATTACTGCTGTTGACATTTCCCCATCTGTGCTTCAAAAGGAGGTTACCGTAAATTACTATGAGGAGCAAATCCCAAGCAGATTCCAGCATTTGCATGAAATTGCCTGCAGTTATCATTAGGCCTAACAATAGCTCCTGAAGTTGCTTGCACATTGGTTTTCCACTACTCTGTCCACTTAATATTCTAAAGATGTAAACTCCACTTTCTTACAGACAATTGAAAGCCAAATAGCCCAATATGCTTTAATTTGAAACAAACAGGACACATTTAATATGGGTCCAAACATATTCGCTCAAATGTATCTCAAACTGTGATCTAATTTTACAAAGGAGTACTCACACTTGTGCTCATAATTTGGTTTGAGAGCTATCTATAAAATGTATTTCCCTCTAATCTTCCCAATGTTGAGAGTTAACCATTAGCAGAAGGTAATCAATGGTGGCTCCCTGTCCCCATTTACCCATACGCAAAGCAAGTAGTAAATTCTATTACATTAAACCAGAACTGATTGTGACTCTTGTTTTAAGGATGGGAACTACACATCATCTTGATAAAAGCATGTTTGCAAACACACAGGGATGGGAGGCTATTTACAGGGGAGAATCAACAGGTGGTTGGATAGGGGTGCTCACACCAAGTCTCTCCCAATGTGCCCTGCCAGCCGCATGGTGCATTTTGAGATTCCTGGAGGCCGCCCGGAACTAATTGTTAAAGCCTCCAGCGATCTGTGCTGCCAGAAGCAGCACGGATTGTGTGGGCACACTGTGGCGCACCCAAGGGAGCTGACCAATTGAACTGGGGAAGGTAGGTCCAGCCTTGCCTTCTCTTCACCCGTCCACCCTACCTGTTGGTCAAGTGCATACCCTTAAGTTCTGGCCCGTAACACATAGTAACTTTTATATTAAGAGAGCTGCAAAACCACCAGTCATTATTTAGCCTTTCATATATTTAGTAGACTAATAGTGTGCTGGTGCGCCTATGATCTTGCTATACCAATGGCCACCATTCTAGGGTCAGCACCATTATAACGCAGTTGTAATAACGAGCACTTTTAACAATGAAGTAGAAAGCCAAATAATACCAGTAAAAAACAAAAGGTAATAGAACAACACTGACAGGCACTCCCACAGAGTTTACTGCCATCACCAATCTCTACATTGCACACTGATGATGATGTTACCTGTATAGGGAATACATCAGTCACCATATGGCAATGGCAGAATACCCCCATGACATCATTGCCCTACCCAATATATGCCTCATATACACAGGCATCCAGGTAGAAATTACAACCATTTCCCCTGCGTAAATCCCATGACACAGTGGTGAAGAGACAGCTGGTGACTTCATTTCAGACAGAAGCTTGAATCCTCTGGCACAAAAAGAGCAGAGAGCAAAAGAAGGACTAGCGTTCCAGTCATTTCAGGCAGCCAACCTATAGCCCCGTGGGGAGGAAACCTGGGTAGAAAATGGAAAGCTTCCTGTTTTAATTGGATGATGATAGGCTTAAATTTAGAACCTTTTATTTTTATGAGCTGGAGAAAGATTCCACCTTAGACTTTTCTTTCCAGTTCTTTCCACTTTTTACCTAGAATTATTCCTGTAATAAGCAGTATGTTTGTTGGCCGGCAAGTGAAGTGAGGAGGGTTTGTTGTTGTTGTTTTTGTAAAAAGAGGTTATAGAAACCCCCCCATGAGACTGGTCTAAGTCTTGTGAAAACAATGCTTCCATACAGCTATCAGGACCAACTTTTCTGTGTAGGACCGACCTGTGAGTGGGCATTGGATTCTGACTTAAGGCCCATTTCTTCCTTACCATGGTCCCACTCAGGGGCGTAGCTATAATTGAATGAAAGGGTTCAAAGAACACGGGCCCCCAGCTCCTGAGGGCCCTCCAGTCCATCCCTCCCTATTTTCTTCATTATCTCCCTCACTCTGGGGGGCCACCAGAGAGAGGGATGAACACGGGCCCCCTCTCCCCTAGGTACGCTCCTGGTCCCACTCAACAATTTTTGCTGCTTCCATTGGCAATGCTCTGCAAGCATAAGGCTTCCACTAACAGTACTGTTCTGCGCAACGCAGGGCTATTGCTATAGTGGCATGGATTTCCTCTATCAGTATTGTGTTGTGTTTCATGTAAAATATTCATGCAGGTATTGTGGTGTATTCTCTCAGTCACAGGGACTTTATAGGATTTCTATTCTCATCCAGCAGCTGTAACTGAATTGCACTGAAGTCATTGTAATAATGAGCCATTGCACTAAACTCATGGATATGATTGCATTTTACAGGTAGGGGAACTTGAGACTAAGATAGTAACTTGTCCTCATCCACACAGTGAGGCTGTTCTCATGCTCAGCCAAGACCAGGCTAGAGCAGCCAAGCCTGGTCTTGGCTGTGTGTGAGAAGCAGTGGTAGGCAAATGGCTCCTGGCAATGCCACCCGTCTATGGCAAACCCACCTATGGAGCCCAGGCTTGTGCATTTTGATTCGGGTACAAAACGTTTTGTGCCCAAAAATGGCAATTTCGGAGGTTTTGTAACCAAAACAAAATCAAGAATTAAAAACCAGAGATTTTTGTTTCCAAATTGAAATGATTGTGTTTCCGGACAGAATGCTTTGTTCTTCAGAAAAGCATTGCAATTCAAATTGACTTCTCTGACTCTTTCCACTCCAGCTGAGGCACTGAGTGATTAGCAGAAGATAAGATATGCAAAAACTGTTGAGCATGAATAGTTTAGTTAAGTGTTGTATTCAGTGTGATTGAAATGCAAACTGACCTTGCAAAGGGATTTGGAAGACAGCATTCTGAGACAGAAATACCCAAATATCTTTGAGAGATCAATGCAATTCCAAAGCTCTTGCTAAAAGCCATGGTATAAATTGTGTGGAGAAGCTTTTCCAGAAGCTGGTTAGGAAAGTTCTGAAATTACACAGGTTTTTCTTTCCAGAGGTTTAGAAAGAATCTCTTGACTTGTTCAGGGCTCTTTTGAAGAGCTATTTTGTTTTTCTTCTGATTTTTATGAGTTATAGTGGTGTCTAAGTTTTGATGCCCAAGTTGAGCAGTCTAATGTAATTTAGGCCACAATGTAATTTTGTGGGACATGATGTCTAAGCCAGGGGTTCACAACTTTTGCCATTGCAGGGACAGGTCATTCACATGGGACTACAGGAGACAAAAGGAGGGGGTGGGGGTGGGGAACACACCTGTCAATCTATTGAGATCCCCAGGAATCTTAGTTGCTTCTCTCTTTCTTGTAACCATGATCTATGGTTTTGCACTTTCTTAAATGCAGTGATGATAAATCTCAACAATTCTGAACAATAGGCTGATTTGTTTGGGCTACAGCTCACTCCAGTTCAGTTACATGAACATTTGAAGCTGTTCCATAGTACCAAGGCAGGTTGTTTTTTTTTTACATTTTATATCCCGCTCTTCCTCGAAGGAGCCCAGAGCAGTGTTCTACATACTTAGGTTTCTCCTCACAACAACCATGTGAAGTAGGTTAGGCTGAGAGAGAAGTGACTGGCCCAGAGTCACCCAGCTAGTCTCATGGCTGAATGGGGATTTGAACTTGGGTCTCCCTGGTCCTAATCCAGCACTCTAACCACTACATCACGCTGGCTCATTGGTCATTCTCTTCACTCTTTCAACTTGTTTATGTGGGGCTTCAGGGGCAAAACAGTGGGTTGAGTGGCCGTGCCCCAAGGGTGGTGCACCCAGATTACAAATAGGGCAAAGGGCTGATTTCTTAGGAATTTTTGAGGTTTACGCATCTTTAAGATTTTTCTTAAAGGGAATAATGGAGGTTTCAGCAGCCCCATAAGTCCACCTGGGGGGCACTGGGATGGCCCGAAGTGAGTGGTGGTGTAGTGCACAGAGGGTGCCAACCTACCCCCTGGATTGCTAACCCATTGGGGTACTGGGCTTTGTTGTTTCTGAGATGTTGAGTTTAGATTCTCTGGTAGCAAATGAGATTTTTAATGAAAAACCATGAATCCACTCTCATATGTTACCAGAGAATCTACTCTCAGAACACCTCTAGAACAAAACCCTGTACTTAATGGTTTAGCAACCCATGTGGGTGGTTGGCACCCTAGGTGCACTATACCGCCACTTGCTCTGGGCCACCCCAGTGCCCCTCAAGTGGAGTTATGGGACTGCAGAAACCTCCATTATACCCTACAAGGAAAATCTGAAAGACACATAATTTCATTAATTCTTTAAAAACTGGCCCTTTGCCAAATTCCTCTGAAAAAATTGTGGTAGCTTCCTTGCACCAACTGGGCACTACCACAAACCACACTCCACTCTGGGCCACCTTTTCCCCCACCCCGTGTGAAGCTATACTTTTCCTGAAACCAACATCATACCCTATGGGGAAAATCTGAAAGATGCGCAAACTTCAAAAATTCACCAAAAATCAGGTTTGCCCAATTCCTTTGAAATTTCTGTGGTAGCTTCCACTCATTGGTCACTATAACTCCAACCCACTCTTTTGACCACATGACCCATTTTTAAATCTGAATTAATTCAGATTCAGATTCGGATTAATTCGGATACATAACAAAACTGGGGTGATTTGGAAGGCTTAATTTCAGACAAAATCCCAAATGGGGTTGATTCAGATTTGGTACAAATCAAAACAGAAAAAATACAAAACGCACAACCCTAATGGAGCCTGCCTCTAAAACTGGGTTAAAAGAGTGAGCACTCCCTTAGCCCCGTTTTTTTAATTGTCTGTCAGTGCCGGCTGCTTGCAGCTGGCGCTGTAGCTGTGATGGGCACCCACCCATCTCTGTGGGGATCCCCACAATGCACCACGCACTTACGCAGTGCATTATGGGATTTCAGAGGGCAGGGATGATGCGTCCTCTGACCCCCAAACCTCTGCGCTGCCAGAGGCAGCTGGTGACCATCTGGGCGTATGATCCCGTGCCCAGCAAGGACTTGCCAATTGTCTGCGGGGAAGTTAAGTTTAAGTGGCCTTCCCTGCCACCCGCCCAGTAGCCCTCTCATCTAATTGTGAGAGAGGGCTCAGTATGTTGATGGCTGAGTGGAGGTCTAAGCCCAGTTTTCTAACTTAGTCCAATTCTCTAGCTGGTTAAAAATGATTATTAGCTTTGTACTTGACACAGCACAGTATCTTAGCAACAACAAGAACAAAAAAATTTAGGCTATTTAACAAATGCACTCATAGATACCTAAAGTCAAGTACCTAAAGTCAAAACAGCAGGGTTACCTTTCCCCTGTAAAAGACAGCATGAGTGCAAAATTGATCTATGTCTCCACTGCAAGATATAACTAGCTGACCGGGCGCAGAGCATCTGTGCCCCAGGTTTTCCCTGACTTCTGCCTGACTCTTCCACCCCCTGCCCGCCTGGCAGCCGCCTCCGGCTGGCCTGCCACCACCTCCTCCCTCTGTCTGCCTCCTCAGGCTGGTGAGGCTTCACCCGCTGGCCGGCTGCCGCCTCAGGCTGGCGCAGCTTTGCCCATCAGCCAGCCACCTCCTCAGGCCGGTGCGGCTTTGCCCACCGGTTGGCCGCCTCCTCACACCTCCTCTGAGCTCAGAGTCTGGAACTCTTGCGAGTGGCACTGCCACTCTCACGAGAGTTCCGCCACGCAACCCCACGCATCCCAAGTGGCACGTCTTGGAGAATTAATTATATAGATATTCTCTATCATGTTAGAAAGTAGTTTTCCATAATGGTTCTAAATGAACAGCCTGTAACAACCCAGGAACGCGTTCACTGTGTGACCAAGTTTACTCCTGCTAACTGAGCAAGCAAGGAAGGGGCACCTTTTAAAGTGGCGAATCTCTTACATTGAACAGGGAGAGAGCAACTGCCCCTATTCATGTCAGCAGAGCATCCCTCTAGTAGTTGTTGCTGGTGTCTAACTTAAATTCCTTTTTAGACTGTGGGGGACAGGATGCCATCATTTCTTTTTCTACGTAAATCGCTTTGAGAACTTTTGTTATTGTTGAAAAGAAGCATATTCACATTTGTAATAATAATAATAATAATAATAATAATAATAATAATAATAATAATAATAAGTCTCCTGCTTCTGAACTCCTTAACTGAGTCCTAGAAATGAATGAATACTATGGTATGTCTTGAAGGCATGGCAAAAGCCATGGGACTTTAGGAACAATGTGTGAGTAAGATAAAATGCTGAACTTCCAATCGCCTATCCTCCACAGTCTCCCCTTTTGGAAATTATTGCTGTATCAAATAAACTTTCAAACATCCTGTCAACAAGTATAAGTTTGGGCTGGATGATCAGTAATATGGAGGAGGACTCCATATCCAGATGTTCCAACATCTGGATGGGGATCATAGAGGTACATAGACTGCTGCTGGCTACACAATGATAGTTTTCCTGCCCTGGGTGAGCCAGATTCCATTGCACAATAATTTGGCTCTGGCAGTAGTAACTACTAAGATAAGCCTATCATTTTTACTGAACAGCAAATCAGACAGGCATGTAAAATATTCATGATGGTATTGCTGATGTATGATTTGCCAGTGCCTTCAAGCTGTTACACTTGTCCGCAACAAATCCTTCTGCTAGCAGTTCTGCTCTGTTTTTATTTTACAGATAGATTGCTGTGAGGGATACATTACTTGAGAATTTCCATTGCATCTTCACATCAATGGAGTTTTGCAATCATGCAACAGTTCCTAAGGTGCTCACATTGCTTACTGGACACTGAGCAGTATGTCAGTCACTGACTATAAATGAGTTCCTTTAAATGTGCATACACTCCTCCCCACCTCAAATGCAAGATACAGATAAGAACTGCACTGAACATAATATTTTAACAACTGCATGTGTGTACTGATCTGTACATTTGTGCATGGTAAACACATTGTATATGCATTGAACATAATATATGAATTGGGCTATCATTATTATTATTACATGTGCAGTCTGGTAAAGGATCAGAAACCAAGGGAAAGGTTCTCACTGTGTATCTTTCTGTACAGACTATGGTTCATGCTGATTTCATTCTATGCGTGCAGTATAGATGGAGGGTGGCAGGCGAGGGGCGATAGGAGAACGCAGTGTGTGGTTTGGCTGTAGAGTAATAGCATTTGAATATTTGCTTTCCTAACATTGTGGTACTTAATAGCTAGTTTAGATATGTTGGGAAAACACAATTGTCACTTTAATCAATGGGAGTTGAAGAAACTTCATGAACCATTTATATTCACCGACTACTAGTAGTACTACTATGAATATGTATAGACTGCTTTTCAACAAAAGTTCCCAAAGCATTTTATTTATTTATTTAGCATATTTCTATACCATCCCAAACGCAGGTTCTCTGCGTTTTACAAAGAGAGAGAAAATAAATTTTATAAAGAGAAAAATAAATAAAGAGGGATACCTTTCCCCAAAGGGCTCACATTCTTAAAAGAAACATAAGATTGACCACCAACAGCCATTGGAGGGATGCTGTGGTGGGGTTGGATAGACCAGTTTCTCCCCACTTGCCCAATAAAGAAAATGACCACTTTCTAAGGGTGCCGCTTTGCTCAGTTAGCAGGGAATAACTGACCTCTTGCTTATTTGTTCTCTAAGCATGCAATAAATCATTCTGAAATGTTCTGCTTTTTTATTTACCTTTAGTTCCTTGGATGCTATAAAGCCAGGATACTTCCCCCAATCCCAGCCAAGTCAAAACAAAAAAACCAAAAAAGAACAGTTGTTATTTATTTGCTAAGCAGCACTGAAGCCTTCCATATAACTTCCTGTCACAAGAGGATACATTCATTGAAACCATTCATTTCAGGGCAAGAGATGCAAGACCAACCACCCTCGCCACATACACACCAAACACAATGGAACTGGACTTTTATTTATATATTTATCAAGTTTGTAGACTGCCCCAAACTCATGTCTCTGGGTGGTTTACAACAATGTAAAACAAATTAAGACAATATTAAAACCTTAAAACCATTTAAAACCACAGTCAAATTTAAAAGCTTGGGTGAAAAAAGAGTCTTTAAGGACTTTTTAAAAGTTGTCAGAGATGAGGCTTTTATTTCAGCAGGGACCATGTTCCACAGTTTCGGGGCAGCAACAGAGAAGGCCTGTCCCGGTGTAGCTACCAGATGAGCCAGTAGCAGCTGGAGATGAACCTCTCCGGATGATCTCAATGGGTGATAGGACTCACAGTGAAGAAGAGGTTTTCTCAAATACTTAGGGCCTAAGTTGTTTAGGGCTTTATAGGTTATAACCAGCACCTTGTATTTTGCCAGGAAACATATTGGGAGCCAGTGTAGTTCTTTCAATACAGAAGTAATATGGTCTCTCTGAGTTGACCCAGAGACCAACCTGGCTGCCACATTCTGTACCAACTGCAGTTTCCAGACTATGTACAAAAAGGCAGCCCCACATTGCCATTAACTACTAGCATGCATGCATGCATTCATTTGATTTTTATACTGCGCTTCTGAGCTGGCATTGCAGTAGTTAAGTCTGGAGATTACCAGCATGTGCACGACTCTCCTGAGGCCATTTATCTCAGGAAATGGATGCAGCTGGTGTATCAGCTGAAGCTGATGGAAAGCACCTGTGGCCACTGCCTCAGTCTGGGACACCAGGAGAGGTTTGGATCCAGAAGTACTGCCAGACTGCATACCTCTTCCTTCTGGGAAAGTGTAATCTCATCCAGAATCGGCAGATCAAAATTGTCTCCTGGGTTCTGACCCTGCACAATAAGTACCTCCATCTTATTTGGATTCAGTCTCTGTTTGTTATCTCTTATCTAGCCCATCACTGCCTCCAGGCAGGCATTTAGGGAGGTTATGCCTTCACCTGATGATGTTGACATGGAGAAATAGATCTGGGTGTCATAAACATACTGATAATACCCTGCACCAACTCTCCTGATGATCTCCTCCAGCAGTTTCATGTAGAAGTTGAAAAGCGGAGACAGTATGGAGCCCTGGGGGATGCCATATAAAAGTTCACGTTTTGAAGAACAACAGTCTCCAAAGGATCTTGGAATCTGGAATCTGCCCGAAAGGTAGGAGTGGGGCTACTGCAAGCAGTGCCTCCCACCTCCAACCCCCTCAGACAGGGGCATATCTAGGGTGGGGCAGGGAGGGCACGTGCCCTGGGCGCCACTTGAGGGGGGCACCATTTTGTAATTATTTTTTTTAAAGGCTGACAAAAACAAAATGGCCACCGTGCATGCTCAAATGGTCCCTGCAAGGCCCTAGAGGCCAGCGGGGGGGGGGAAGGCAAACCCCCACAGCCTTTAGGAAGCCCCCCAAAAGGGCTACAGGGAATTTTTTTTTTTTAAATTAATATAATATAAGACACTGTACACATATTCAGATTGGCACTATGTACAGAGAATCAGGGCTTGTGAATAATGAGCTGACGCTTAAGAGCTAGGATTGTATTCATTTGCTCTTACTTTGCTTCTTGTGATAAGTGAGTTAACTGTGATGTCTTAATAATATGGCTATTAATGGTGAGTTTGTCTTTGAATCAGTGTGAAATCCTTAGTATTAAGGCCCACTGGGAGTTTCTTGCTCTCTTTCTCTCATTTTAACTGTTTTTCTGAAATCCTAGACTATATTCCCAGCAGTGACACAGTTTACTCTGCATATCCTTTAATTATTTTCAGAGTATCTGGGAAAAGTCAAATTCTCCACTTATTTTTAAAATTTATGTAATTGTGATACTACAATGCATAGTAGAGAATTAGAACAGGTATTTCTGTTTAGTTTTCCAAGTACACCTCCACATAGTATTTGGGTATTTCATGAGCCCCAGCATGCTGAAATTTGTAGTTCTCCAGCATTTTTTGGTCTGGCTACGTCCACTGCTAAATAGTTTTTGAAATCTTAAAAGATTAACAAGCTTGACTTGTATTTTTCAGCTGATATTATGGTGAAGTTATCTGAAAGATGGGTGTCAGATGTTTGGACAGGGGGCGCAATTTCAGTGCTTGCCCTAGGTGCTATTTTCCCTATATACGCCTCTGCCCTCAGATGCTGCAGAAGGATACTATGGTTGATAGTACTGAAAGCCGTCAAGGGATTCAAAAGGACTGACACAGTCACACTCCCTCCATGCATTCCTAATTGGAGATCATCCATCAGACAAGGCAGTTTCCATCCCATAGCCCACTTGAAAGTCAGTTTGAAATGGGTCTAGGATAATCAGTTTCCTACAACACTGTAGTATTACAGTATTAGTAATACTTTTGTAGTATTACCAAAATCACTTAAAAAAACAACACTCCCCAGCTACTTTGACAAATGAACAAGGAGTACGGTAATAAAAGTGATGATAGGACAGTCAGTAGAGCTGCAGTGTTATTTGCCTGAAGCTCATTTTAAATGAATTATTATCTCACCTGGCCATGTTTTATGGCAGAAAGCTGATTAATGACTTTATTATCTGTAGATGTGCCAGCTGCATGTTAAGGACTGCTAGTAAGTACCCATAAATTCCACTCTAAATTGCTGATCTTTGCTTCTGATGTTTCCCTTTGAATTGTGCCCAAGACGTACATGTTTGTGGCCCGGTGTTTATGCCCTGCAGCCCTTCTCAGTCAGGCTCAAATTATGTTTGGGACAGAGCTGGGCTTTGGAGAAACAGTGCCCTGGGCAAGGAGTGTCCTTGGCAACCCCCCATGGTTAGTTTATGAATCTCGCCAAGTTCTGTGGCTTGTGTAGTACTGCAAAACTCAGAAGTGTAACAATGTTTAGTGTTCCTGGCTTTCCCAGCGATTTCCACTAAGAGGGCCCAGAGTGATCTCTGAATGATATGCTACTTGGTTGCCAGTGCCCTCCTGCTCCAGTTCTGAGATCCCACTGAAGTCTCGCAGACCTTCTGCAGCTTCTTCTTCGTCAGTCTTTCCCCCTCTCTCCATCTCTTCCTCTCCATCATTTTTCCAACCCAGTCCCCTTTCTCAATTACTATAAGAAAGAAATTAGGCAACAAAAGCCTAATTTCCTGGTTCTGCATTCCCCACTCCACATTCCCCACTCCCAGTAGTGGCCCATGAATGCGCTGCTGGGGTGGGTGTGTGGAGGCACCTTTAAGAGTAAATGAATTAGCTCTGCTCCCGCTGCATGCTGTTCAGCAAAGCAGTGTGCCGCTCAGCAGCCCCTGCGGTGGAGAATCACCTCTGCCACTCACCTGGCCGCTGGTAGGGGCTCGGCTCCATGGTGGTGGAAGTGAAGGACTCTGCGCTGGCTCATGCCTCAGTGACAGAGTGGGACAGATTAGTGAGTCAGAGGGGTCAAGACATTGGTCATCCCTTCTCTACTGCTCTGACACTATCCCTGTGATATGTAGAGTGCTACTCTCAGGGCCTTCCTTCCTTCCTGCCGCTTCCTCTTCCCTTTCTTCTCCCTTACAACACGCACACTCCTCTCTCCCTGCACCATGTGTGCAGAGATGCAGAAACCATCCCTCTGCATCCAGCTAGCTAGCTAGATTAGAGATCCTATCTCTCCACTTTCCTATCTAGAATGGAGTTCACCAATAAAGACTCCTTATATTGATTTGAAACTATGAACTGGCTCCAAGTTTCTTTTACTCTCAGCATACACGCATGCCTAGGCAGACTCTGCTGTGCTGGGCCTCAGTGCACTCTGCTGTAATAGAAGGGTATCTCTTACCAAAGAGAATTCCCAACATGTGGAAACCAGGTAAGTGGTAGAGGCGATTCCCCACCACAGAGGCTGCTGGATGGCATGCTGCTTCGCTGAACAGAGTTCAGGTGTGCTGGGAGTGGAGGTAAGCACTAAATTCATGTACTCTTAAAGGTGCCTCCCACCACCCCCTGCAGTGGTGCGTTCGTGGGCCGCCACTGCCCACTTCCGCAGTTCACAGCAGACACAACAAACAGCGAGCCACCAAGCTCTCCATAAGCCCCATCAGCCATTGAAATCTTCTGGAGAGCTCCATCTATGGTTGCCACCTGCTTGTCTGATGCCTGCTCGGGGACGGGCCTTCACCATTGCTATGCCTGGGCTTGGGAATGTGCTCCCTGTTGAGATAAGAGCCCTCCATCTCTGGCAACGTTGAAAAAGGGCACTGAAGACATATTTGTTCACCCAGGCTTTTAATTAGATTTATAGTTTTAATTTTAATATGGGGCTTTAAATGATTTTAACGTTAAGGATTTTAATGTTTAAATGATTTTAATTCTAAACCACCCAGAGACACAAGTTTTGGGCGGTATAGAAAGATGCTAAATAAATAAATAAATAAAATACACAAGTTCAATTTTCTCCCCCCTTCAGGTAGGCATGGTGGGCAACTGCCTAGCTTGCCCACCTCTAAGGCTGACCCTGGTTGAGGGGCAGACTGCAGGGAGGTAAGGCATCAGCAGGGGTATAGTTCTTCCCACTTACATATACCTTGTGTTTTTTGCATTGCACTTCTCCAATTTATATGCAATTGGGACAGACTAGGTTCTAAGACGTAGTCACATGTGCTTTGGGTCTATGGGACGTCTTCTTTCATGTGCTATATGACGTTATATATTTATTTTTCCCTCCCAGCTGTATCATCCCTAGTCTTTAAGGGGAAAAAGGGTTATGAAAGTGACCCTGAGACCACATCCTTGTTTCTGGCATGGAAATTTCTTTTATTTATATGTATTTAAAGTTAGCTTTCTATACTACCTTTCATAAAGCTATCCCAAGGTAGTTTTCAAGGTCAAACTTCTACATGTGGTGGTGGTGATGTGTGTGTGGCACTTGGCTCTACAAAGCTGATGCAGATTCTTTGGGCAGGATGACTGGACAAGGAGTTAAGTGGAATGCAGTTGGCTATTTGCCAAAGACAAGTGCTAGTAATTGCCATGTTGTCATTTTAAATTTTGATTTTTTAAAAACTGAGTTTTAAAATTGACTTTTAAAAAGTTTTCAAATTATTTATTTATTTATTTATTTATTTACAGTCAGACAGGTGTTATCGACTGGTTTGTTTTATCCAGACATTGAGTCCTTCCCAAGGACCTGGGATGGCTGAATTTTATTGTCAATGTTGTTGCTGTTATTATAGATATTGTTACAGAATATAGGCTGTTCCCAGTAAAGTTGCTTTTTGTAACTGGCTGATGGTGATTTCTGTGGCCCTTATGGTGTTGAGGTGCTCTTCAAGTTGTTTTGGAATTGCACCTAGGGCGCCAATTACCACTGGGATTATTTTGGTCTTTTTCTGCCACAGCCTTTCGGTTTCAATTTGTAGATCTTTGTATTTTGTGATTTTTTTTTCTATTTCTTTTTCTTCTATTCTGCTATCCCCTGGTATTGCTATGTCGATTATTTAGACTTGTTTTTCTTTCTTCTCGACTACAGTTATATCTGGTGTATTGTGTGGCAGATGTTTGTCTGTTTGTAGTCGGAAGTCCCATAATATTTTTCCATCTTCATTTTCAACAACTTTTTCAATTTTATGGCTCCACCAATTTTTGGCTACAGGTAGCTTGTATTTTTTGCAGATGTTCCAGTGTATCATCCCTGCTACCTTGTCATGCCTTTGTTTGTAGTCAGTCTGTGCGATCTTTTGACAACAGCTGATTAGGTGGTCCACTGTTTCATCTGCTTCTTTACAAAGATGGCACTTGCTGTTTGTTGTTGACTTTTCTACTGTTGCTCGTATTGCATTTGTTCTTAGTGCCTGTTCTTGTGCAGCCAGTATTAAACCCTCAGTTTCTTTCTTCAAGTTGCCATTCTTAAGCCATTGCCAGGTCTTGGTGATGTCTGATTTTCCACTTATATTGTGCAAATATTGACCATGCAGTGGCTTATTTCTCCATTTTTCTGCTCGGTTCTTGACTTGTTCTTTCTTGTAGGCCTGCTTTGTTTCATTGGTGTTGAATAGTTTTGCGTTATTGACCATTTGAAGTGCATCTTCTTCACTGTCCTTGATATATTCTTCAAGGCCTCTTTTCTCCTCTTCTACCATTTGATGGACTTGCAGCATTCCTCTTCCACCTGAGCTGTGAGGGAGGTATGGCCTATCTACATCACTGCGGGGGTGTAGAGCATGATTGATGGTCATTATTTTCCTGGTCTTACGATCTAGAGTCTCTACCTCTGCCTGGGTCCAGTCTATTATTCCTGCAGTGTATCTGATAACAGGTATAGCCCAGGTGTTTATGGCTTGTATGGTGTTCCTGCCATTGAGTTTGGACTTGAGGATTTTTCTAACTCTCCTGATATATTCACTTCTAATTTTTCTTTTAACTTCAATGTGTGCAATGTTGTTGTTGTTGTTAGTTGTGATTTCATGTGTTATGTGTTTTTCCTTGATGCTGTATTGTGAGCTGCCCAGAGAACACTTTGTTATGGGGTAGCTAACAAATAAAATTGTTTGTTATTATTTATTATTTATCTTCCAGTTCAGCTCTATGGCCACCAGGTAAAAGACATGCTGAATGTTGATTATCCCAGAAATGCCATGCAGGATCAGACTAATGAATCTGTCTGTTAGGATGACCTAATTGCCCTTGACAATATGGTGACAGGAGCAGAGCTGCAGTGCAGTTTTCTACAGCAAACAGCCAGATTCCTTGGAAGCTCACAAGCAAGGCATGAAGGGTGCTCTTCTCCTGTTCTCTGCTTCCTTTGAACATGGAGGTTCCATTTAACAAACGACTACTAGTAATTGACAGACCTACTTGCAGTTTCAGCTATATGGACGAAGGGGAGCTGAACATCTGCTTATTTTACAATATGAAGTTCTACACATGGATCTGTTTGTAAAGACCAGCTTATAGTGGGAGACAGCCATGCTGTGAATCCACCTATAGTAGATGAACAGGCAGGATTAGTCATATTGTGGGCCTCTGAAAATGAAGGAATTATCCAATCAAAGTTAAGCAGTTCCAAGTCCTGCTGATTTCAATGGGAGAGACTTAACCAACAAAACCAGGTATTTAAAGTGCTTAATATTGGCTGGATCATGCCCATAGTTTTACTTCATTGCTTTGATATGTCCATGATGCACTGGGAACCCCGAGGACAGCAGCAGCAGCACCAGTTGTGACTTTGCTCATTCTGTACAATGCCCTGCGGATCCAAGAGCAGGGTGCATGCACTGCTTTTGTGAAACTCCAAAGCCTGTGCACGCTGCTAGGCGGAGAGGCTCTGTGGCTACTAAGGGGTTGTGTGTCCTTGCTGTAGCAATGATTCTTCCATCTTCCCCAAGGGGACAAGCATCACTACAGCAATGACACAATCCTTAGTAGACAGCGCATATGCCCGGCTTTTAGATTCACAGGGAGCTGTGCAGAATGTAAGCCACTGTCTTTATGGTGATGATATAAGCATCACAGATAACTGACAAAGATACACCATACAAGATGCCAGCTACATTTTTAACAGCAAACAAGAGCTGCAGGAAATAATAAAACTTCAGCTGAAAAACTAATCTTCCAGGTTTATAAATCAGGCCAAGAACACAGCACAAGAGGAAGTGCCCATGTTTGCATATTATAGATCAGATATCCCCTACATCTGAAAGGGACATCACAAACAAAATAAGAACATGCTATCAGATTAATAGGAAACTACAGTGGAATGTCAAATGTAATATGCATCTTAGCTTGGATAATTCTAGTTCCTTCTAGATCACTTCAGAGCTGCAAAGAATTCTTATCTCCCTTGTTTATCAAGTAAAGTCTACATGAACCCTTGGATCACAGCTACAGCTCTGCAATTATGCCTGAGCATTTTGTTTTATCAAGGGCAGTTAAAGTCAAGACTCAGGGGTATTGCTAACAAACAAAATTTCAACAGGGGAACTTAGCCTTTACAACATGCTTTTGCATGTCTTTAATGCTGAACATGAGGAGTTTGTCAGGAAGACTTTTATCATAATTGGTAGGATTAGCAGAAACTGTTTATTCAAACAAGGCAAAACGTACACTAGATCTTGGGAATGGATATAATAACAGCCAAGTGTTTATCTCTGCTCAGCAAACAAGAGTCCCATGATTTCTGAGATTCTCAGCATCTTGCTACATGTGCTAGAATAATATGGGCAGAGGCAGTTAGCCGAAAATGTTCAAAATTAGAACACTGGATTACCCTGTTAATTATCTCGGACCTCTTAGTGGCTTTTGATACCACTGACTGAGGCTGACTGAGTTGGGTGTAGGAGGCACTGCTTGGAGGTGGTTCCACTCCTATCTCGTGGTCTGTTCCCAAAAGGCAGTGCTATGGGATTACTGCTCAATCCCTTGGCAGTTATGCTATGGGGTTCCACAGGGTTCCATTATTTCCCCTGTGCTGTTTAACCTCTACTTGACACCACTGGGAAAGTCATATGGAGATTTGGCCTGAGGTGTCATCAGCATGCAGATGACACTCAGTTGTATCTCTCCTTTTCATCAGATGCAGGTGAAGTGGTGACTGTCCTGAATTGGTGCTTAGATGCAGTAATGGATTGGAGGGTGAACAAATTGAGACTCAATCCAGACAATCCAGAAGTATTGCTGGCTGGTGGTTTCTCTGCCCAGGTGAATGATGTTCAGCCTGTTCTAGATGGAGTTGCACTCCCTCTGAAAGACCAGGATTGCAGTCTGGGGGTGCTTATTGATCCAGCACTTAGAGGCTCAAGTGGCCTCTGTGGCTCGGAGCACCTTTTATCAGCTTCGGCTGATACACCATCTGTGACCTTACCTGGACAGAGTTAGCTTGGCCATAGTTATTCATGCTCTGGTAACCTCTTGCTTAGATTACTGCGATGCAGATCCATCACTTTGGAAACAGTCCAGAAACTTCTGCTGGTACACAATAGGGCTGCAAGGTTATTAACTGGGACTGGGCATTCTGAACATATTATTCCAGTGCTTCATCAGCCGCACTGGCTCCAGTCCATTTCCAGACCCCATTCAGTGTGCTGGTTTTAACCTTTAAAGCCCTAAATAGCTTGGGACCAGGTTACGTGGCTTGCCCCATATGTCCTGACATGATTCGTAAGACCTTCTTTGGAGGCCCTGCTCTGAGTTCCCCTGCCAAACAAGTTGAAGAGGGTGGCTTCTAGGGAGAGAGCCTTTTCGGTGGTCACACCCCCTTTATGGAACAGCCTCCCCAGTGAGGTTCACCTGGCACCATCACTTTGTCCGTTTAGATGCCAGGTGAAGACCTTTCTGTTCACTCAGGCTTTTAAAAATTGATTTTAAAATTTGCTTTAATGGATGGAAAAAACCCTTATCTATAGAAGCTCTGAGCATAGTTAGATAAGCTAGAATTTTCTCTGTGCTATGTATCCCAGCTTTCCATGGCAATTTGTCTGTATGAAAATCTAATGCATGACTTGGCCCATCCAAGGGATATGACATCCATGAGCTCTTCCAAGTGATTTCTGTGATCACAAGGCACTTTTATCATGCTTCCTTTTGGCTTTGGTGCAGAGTTGCCTACTCCATTGAAGTTGAAAATAAATGTTTTTATTGGTAAAGGAGTTATATGTACAGTATGCACCAGCATGTACTCACAAGAAGCAGCACCTATACCTGTTATTGCTAACCCATGTTGAAATGTTTAGATAATCCGACCAACTTGTTGTAGTCAAGACCATTACATGAAAAAGATGGAATCAACTCCAAGGAAACTAGAGCAGAATCAAACTGAAAATGGTTTCTCTTTCTCTCTGTGATGCTAGTTGGGTAGCCACCGCTGAATACACTTTCTCAGTGGTACTCCTATGTTTTGAGAGCAGTGGCTGACATGTTGTACAGTATAATGCAGGTGGTTCTGAACCTCCTTCATTGTTAGGGGCATCTTTAAAAAACCCCCAACCAAACCCAACTCTGGTGGTCTTGCACAAGAGCACAAATACTTGAACTTGTGCAATCATACCCCATGATGCTATTTAAAATGGAAACAATGTAACTAGCATCGTGGCAGTGTGATTGAGTGTGTTTAAGTAGTTTTTAGACACCCACAATGGCACAGTTGGTTCAGAACCTCCCACATTTCACTGAGCAACATGTTGGCCACCTGTAAAGACTGTGCAACAAACACATCTCTTTGAGCAGGCTTCAGGACCTTCCTTTTTGGACAGGCTTTTTAGTTTTACTAGTTCTGTCTAACTAGTACTGTCTTACCAGCCACTTCCTGGTTGCATTATCCTGTTCGCAGCTGTTTTCTTGTTGTTTCGTGATAGTATTTGCACTGTTCATTCTACCCTGCTTTGGGGAATATAGTTGATTGAAAAGCAGTCAATACATGATTTAAACTGGGGATGCTCAAACTTGGGTCCCCAGATTACAACTCATCATTCCCCAGCCACAGTGGCCTTTGTATAACCCCATCCTAAACAAATAAAAACATCTTACAAACATAGGAAGTTGCCTTATACCCAGTCAGACCATTGGTCAATCTAGCTCAGTATTGACTATACTGACCGACAGCGGTTCTCCAGGGTTTCGAGAAGGAGTCTTTCCCAGCCCTACCTGAAGGGCTAGTGTATGCAACACAGATGCTCTACCACTGAGCAATAGTCCCATTCCCAGTTAAATAATTGGCTATGCTTTCACCCTTTATGATACATATTGTCATTATACCATTTTACATGTAGTTGCCTGTTTTGGGAAGAGTATTAGTTCAGTGGGGAGTTCATCCTCTGTATGCACACATTACCAGGTTCTATCCCTTCCCTGGCATTTTGAGAAAAGTTGGGAAGCAAAGCTGGGAAGGATCTCTCTGCGTGAGACCTTGGAAAGAGGCAGAAAGCATGAAAGCACTAGGTTATTTATTAATGTTTTCATTTAAAAAAATGTATTTCTCACCTTTCTTTTGAGACATTCAAGGTGGCTTATGTAATCATTTTTTTAAAGTACAATGTACTGCAATATAAAACACACAAGCACACACACACAAAACTTCTTCCGGGCAACAAAACCAGGTAGAAAAAACAACTTTCAAACAATTTTATGGAAAGCCAACTGGAAAAGTTGGGCTTTTGCTAGCTTCCTGGGGCAGGGAGTTCCATAGGATAGGGGCAGAGAGAACACCAAGAAGGCCCTCTCTGACATGGCCAACAAATGCACCTCCAAGGGAGGAGAAACATTCAAGAAGACCTCTCAAGAGGTCATCATGGGATGCAAAGATTCCTGTGGGAGAAGGTGGTTCTTCCTAGGTTAGATGGCCCAATGGTCTGGCTCACTAGAAAAGCAGGTCCATGTGTGTTTTCACCTAACCTGTATAACTAAAGCATAGAATGGGGCAATGTTGTATGAAACTTATGTAATTCTTTTGTAACTCTGTTTACAGCAATTCTTTTTGTACGCTCTGAGTCTCTCCTGCTGTGGTGGTTCTTTTAACCTTCTTCTGATCTCAGCACAACAGGCTTTGTTGCATTTGTTGGCTTCAGATCAAACTGGCTACAGCTGGGACTCAGTGGGACAAAATGAATGATGATGTTCTTTCCACAACTAGCATTTACATCAGCATAAATCCAATTTCAAAAGTTCCTATTCCCCCTAACCTCATCATAACACTGAAACAACAGTTCACATAATCACTGAATAAATGGTGCTTTAGAAGGCCCAACTTCTAAAAGGCTCCTTATATTCTGGTGACTCCACATGCCAATTTGAGCCTGTCTCCTGTGGCTCAAAACAATTCCAGTCCCATTTTAAATAGACTTTGATACAGCAATTTACTGAACATTTTGGATGAGCTTAAAATGCAAGTCTTGACATTTCAGAAAACTGAGTTTGAAGCAACCCAGAATATCTGCAGATGCTGTTGGAAATAGTACAATGATATGGTGCTCACTACCGTTGGTTACTCTTCTTAATCCTAGATTACAGACTTGTAAATAACACTTACAAATGTAACTTGTAAAATACAGGTGAAACTCGGAAAATTAGAATATCGTGCAAAAGTCCATTAATTTCAGTAATGCAAATTAAAAGGTGAAACTGATATATGAGACAGACGCATTACATGCAAAGCGAGATAAGTCAAGCCTTAATTTGTTATAATTGTGATGATCATGGCGTACAGCTCATGAGAACCCCAAATCCACAATCTCAGAAAATTAGAATATTACATGGAACCAAGAAGACAAGGATTGAAGAATAGAACAATATCGGACCTCTGAAAAGTATACAGTAGGGATGTGCGGTTCGGTTCGGATCCGGACCGGTTCGTCCGAACCGGTCCGGATCCGGCGGCTCGATCCCGGACCGAATCGGGCCCTCCCGGGGACCGAGCCGGACCGAATTCGAGCCGGTTCGGTACCGAACCGGCTCGGGTTTCCCGAACCGGTTCGGGAATGAAATTGAGTCTCACTCAGTGTCTCTTTAAAGTGTGTCCTCCATTTTGTGTCTCCTTCCCGAAACTTTTGCTCCTCCTTGCATCCATTTTGTGATGCTATTTCCAGGCATTGTATTGGCTGCGCTATTGATCCTTGATTGGCCAGAATGAGTCCTTTGGTCTGGTAGGCTGCTTGGCTGTTGCACTGTTGAGAGCTGGCACCCTGTTGGCCGTGGGGGGAGTGCAAAGGTGGGGGCTCCCAAAGGAGGGAATTTCAAACCTATATAAACCCAAGCCTCTTCTCTGGAAACTTCTCTTGGCTGCAGTTGTGGGATCATCTCTGAGACCTGCTTGCCCTTTGCTGGCTGCTCTGGTGTCTCTGTGAGTCCTGACTGTGTCCTGTGTCTCTCTGTGTGTGCTCTGTCTAATCCTTTGTCCACCTGCCCTTTGTGACTCTCTGTGTGTCTCCTCTCTCTGTCTGTCTCTTGTCTGTATACTGTGTGTTACTTCACTTTACTTTCTTCTTAATTTCCCCCAATTTTCCCTGTTCCTTGTCTGTCTGCTTTTCTCCCCCCCCTCCCCCCTTTCCCTTCTCATCCTTTGGGCCTACCCTCCCCCTCCCCCACTCCCACCCACTGCATCCTCATTGCTTTAAATCTTCTTCCATTAATTATTGCTCTTTGTCCTGCCTTGTTGTTGTCCAACTTTTTGATTTTCACATTGCATTCCATTGGTTTCAGTTATATATTGCTTGCTGGTTTTGCTTAAATTGTACCATTTTGTTTGTTTCTGCTGACTGCTGCTGCCCTGCGAGTTGGTTCCCTGAATCCCTCCCCCCCACCCCCAGAGGATTCTGTTGTTGTTTCTTGTTGTCCCATATAATCAGTTTTGGTTCCCTGCTCCAAACTTGCCCCTCCAAGTCCAACCACACCCCACCCCAACCCCACCCCATCCAGCCTTCTCCCAAGTTTGCTGCTGCCAAACCGAGTCCAGTTTTCTTTGCTTGGTTCCACTTATTCATTTGCTATTATTAATTTGCAGCAATTGTGGTTTCATTGTCTCTGTTCACTTAGTGGCCCCCCTCAGAGTCTGTGTTTGGTTCCCCCTCCCCACACCCCCACCCCCAAGTTTTTTCTGCTGGTTATAGTCTTTCTTTTAATTTTTTTTTAAACTTCTGGCTTGTGTTCTCTTGATATATATTGCTTTATATATTTTGCTACCCTCCTCCTCCTCCTCCTCCTGCCTGTAATTGTGCCCTCTCCCCTTGCAGTTGCGCCGTCGTGATGGGTTGGTGATGTGCGTGCGCCGTCTACTTGTTAGCTCTCTCCTCCTCATGTTGGCTGGGCTTGCCAGGCACTGGCTGGCAGCAGCTGTTGGCTGTGTGCTAGGCTCAGGCTGTGGCGCGCGTGACTGGACTGGGAATGTTATTGTAGCGGCAACACTGGTTGTGGTGGTAGCAGTAGTAGCTGTTGTTGTTGCTGGGCTGGTGGCTGCTGGCCTGTGCTGACTCTGCGCACTTGGTCTGGTCTGGTCTGGTCATTGGGATGCAGATGTAGGGTGTGTGTGCATCATCCATGGGGAGCATCAGAGCAGAGCAGAGCAGGTTGGCTGGCTTCTGTCTGTCGGGCCTAGTCAGTGGCAGGCACTGAGTGAGGCGGTGGTTCCTTTGGGCATCACGTCACCCATCATGCAGAGCGGCAGGTCTGCTGCTCTGCTGCTCTGCCTCCTGCTTCTTCTCTGTGTGTGCTGCTCTTGTGCTTAGTGTGCTGCTCCGCTGCTGCTGCTGTGCTGGCAGGCAGCACAGCAGTGGCCTTTTTGTTAGATCAGAGAGTGGGTGTTGTCTCTCTGAGTGTCCTCCTCTTACTTGCTTGGATAGGAGTGGTGGTAGTAGGTAGGCATTAAGATGGACTGACTAGGTGTTACGTGTTAGGGCGCCCAGAGAGAGGGGCCAAAAAGATGGGGTGGCAATTGTTGGGTTGCTCCTAGTATTATTGGTGAATTTCTGAAGAAAATTTTTTTTTCCATTGGCTAGAATGGGGGTTCGGGGCTGCCCCAGACCCGCCTCTGTGGGGTGGCAGCACCGCCAAAGTGGGTCCGGGGCCATGGCAAAAATGCCCTCAGTCCCTCCCAGCAATCCCCGTAGAGATAGGAGTGATGGTTCTGTTGTTTTTCTGAGGTGTTCTGAGTGAGTGTGGATTCTGTGATAGCAAATGAGAGTGGATTCATGGTGTCTCATTGGAAATCTCATAAGCTATCATAGAATCTACACTCAGAATACCTCAGAAAAACAACAGAACCATCACTCCTATCTCTACGGGGATTGCTGGGAGGGACTGAGGGCATTTTTGCCATGGCCCCGGACCCACTTTGGCGGTGCTGCCACCCCACAGAGGTGGGTCTGGGGCAGCCCCGAACCCCCATTCTAGCCAATGGGAAAAAAAATTTTCTTCAGAAATTCACCAATAATACTAGGAGCCACCAATTGCCTTGGGATTTTTGGGGTGGAGGACACCCATGGGTGGCTACCACCCACCCCAGCTTTTTTGCCCCTAAGGGCTCCACATTGTGAGTTATGGGCAAAAATTTATTTTTTGAAAAAAATTTGTAAAAAATCAGAGGAAGGTCCAATCGACTTGAAATTTGGGTGGCAGGTAGAACACAATGTCCCCTTCAAAACCAGCCACTTTTTGTGATCCGAACCGGTTCGGTTCGGATCCGAACCGGTTCGAAACCGAACCGGACCGGGGGGGTGGTCTGGCAAAACCAAAACCGAACCACCCCGGTCCGGTCCGGACCCGGTTCGGACCCGAACCGAACCAGGAGAACCGGTTTTATGCACATCCCTAGTATACAGTGTACTGTGCTTGATTGGCCAGCAAACTCGCCTGACCTGACCCCATAGAGAATCTATGGGGCATTGCCAAGAGAAGGATGAGAGACATGAGACCAAACAATGCAGAATTGCTGAAGGCCGCTAATGAAGCATCCTGGTCTTCCATAATACCTCATCAGTGCCACAGGCTGATAGAATCCACGCCACGCTGCATTGAGGCAGTAATTGCTGCAAAAGGGGCCCAAACCAAGTACTGAATACATATGCATGCTTATACTTTTCAGAGGTCCGATATTGTTCTATTCTTCAATCCTTGTCTTCTTGGTTCCATGTAATATTCTAATTTTCTGGGATTGTGGATTTGGGGTTTTCATGAGCTGTACGCCATGATCATCACAATTATAATAAATTAAGGCTTGACTTATCTCGCTTTGCATGTAATGCGTCTGTCTCATATATCAGTTTCACCTTTTAATTTGCATTACTGAAATTAATGGACTTTTGCACGATATTCTAATTTTCCGAGTTTCACCTGTACACCCTATCAGGCTTTAATTCACAGCAAGTCACAAAGTTTGGAGATATATAGGAACATAGGAAGCTGCCTTATTTTGTCTAAACTGACTGGCAGCACCTGGATCTCTGAGGATTCAGGCAGGAGACTTTCTCAGTGCTACCTGGAGATGCCAGGGAATACACCTGGGAGCTTCTGCATGAAAGCATGCAGATGTTCTTCCACTGAGCTCTATCCCTAAGGGGAATATCCTACAGCACTCATATGCAGAGGTGAACCTAGGTAATTATGGAACCTTTGGTGCCCCACCCCCCTTGCAAATTAAGCATCTTTTTTTTTAACACAGAGATTCTTGAGGGCACAAACCACACCAACCAGGACAGACTAAAGAGGATTTGGGGGCTCAGGGTTTGTGGAGGCCCTGGACTTTGGCCCCAAAGTCCAGGGGTAAGAGCGCCTCTGCTCATATGCACAGCCATCCAAATGCAAACTAAGGCAGACCCTGGTTAGCAAAGGGGAAAATTCATGCTTGCTACCACAAGACCAGCTTTCCATCTGGGTCTGTTAGCCCAGGTGACTTTGCTGGGTTGACAGACCAGTGGCTGCTCATCATTCCAGAAAACACTCAGGGATGCAAACTGTTGTAAGTGCTAAGGAAAGGACAATATTCTCTTAAAACTAACCCTTATATTGGCAGTGGGTGACTGTACCAACTGGTAAGTGACCCAGAGTGCATATACAAGACCCTAGGCATGATATTCAGTTAGATTTCTGGGTACTACTGCTGGGTAACAGCTTGAGCTCTCACTCAAGGACTACAAAATATTTTTTCCAGACACTCATTTTGCTCTGCATGAGGAGCTCTTGGCAGCACTGGATTAGATGGATCAATGGCATGCTAAGGCAGCTCCTTAGCTCCGAAGGGGGAATTCCAGTTAAGCATAACATTATCAGCCAGTTCAAGTCAATTGTTGAGAAGGCAGTCATCTAACTTTCAACTGAGCAATCACTTAATAAAACTTAGTGCATTTGCATAACGCCAAAGTCAAAGCAGATCTGCAAATACAATTTTAAAGATCCAGTACCTGGGTAGTGCCTGAGGATGGAATCCAGTATTTTTGGTAGGTCTGGGACAGAACCCAGGGGTATTTTGGTGGGTCCAGGAGTGGTCCCAGGGCTAATGTCAGTGCAAGGCATTCTTGGGAATCTGCTAGGGCCCAGCATCCCTGGGAAGCCTCATTGCTGCTGACACCTGCCCTAGTCCTCTCAGAAGGACTGGCCCAGCCAGCAACTGGCTACTGACTGGGTATACTCCCTATCCTTATCCTGGTGGCAGATGTAAATTTTGTTTAGTTTTGATGGGCCACTACTAAGGCCACCACCAGCATTGTAACTGGTGCCAACCAACCTTGTTTTCCTTCTACTGTGCATCACAAAGCATCACAACATAGGATAATGAAAGAAATCCATGCCTGTGGCCAAAGTAAGAGGAGGGGGCCTATACAGGTTGAGAGGTACCACATTTCTGAGGGCCCCCTCAAGCCTGGAGTCAGCCCTGGTGCAGCATAGTGCACATGCCTTATATTCACTTTAGGTGTAAAGCTATTTAAAGAAAGGAGAGGTGAAGAAAGGCTGACTTTGCCCATCCATTTCTGCCAACATTTTTGGTCCCAAAGCAAAAGAAAAAGAAAAAGCAAACCCAGGCAGGCTGTTAAAAAACACATTTTCTTCAGCCTTCCCTATTACAACACTACATAATCAAAAATATTTAAAAATAAATAAGCATTCCCCTAACTCTCAGCCCACTGATTAAAAACTTCCTTTACTAGTTAATCTATCAAAGCTTCAGTTGATTAGCCAGAGCTGCAGAAAATACCTGGCTGGCCTGTGATGGAAACAGACAGGCCTGTCTTTTTGCAACATACATTAGAAGCAGCCCTACAGGAAAAAGACTTGATCACTGCTACATAGTTACATTAAGTTTCACATTATTGTTCGAGGCAAGTACAGGTCAAACGCCATTAACCACTGATGGGAGTATTATCACTAAAACTGGTTGGTCATGTGCCTGTTCATTCTGTGCAAGCCTAAGGAAAGCATTGATTGGAACGACATGGAAGGCATGTGACTCTCCTTCTTTGGATTGTTGGCACTGTTCCAGTACCACCGCCAATATGAAGACTGCACTGACATTCTTAAGGCAGATTTAAACAATGGTTAAAGGAGCACTCATCTAAAACGTGAGCAGTGAAATTCCAGTAGCAAGTTCATCTTCAGTACAGGCACATGTGCATGGGAGTGTCCACCTGTGCTCATTGTTCATTGTTTCCAAACAACTCAAAGTGCAGGAACAACTACAACCACTCCTACTATTTATATACCACTTTTTAACTCAGAAGTTCTCAAAGAAGTTCATGTCCCCACAATCGAAAAAGAAAACCAAGGTGGAAACTAGCAGCAGCCACCAGAGGGAGGAGCTGAATAGTCTCAGCTGCTCTCCCCCTGCTAAATATAAAGAGAATCGTCACTTTGAAAGGTGCCTCTTTGCACAGTTAGCAGGGTCAAAACACTTAAGGAAAAGACTTAAGCAGGAAATGAGGCGTGATTTAGTGAGTCCTTTCTCATGATTATGTGAGAAGGCGGGTGGCAGGGAAGGCTGCTCAAACTTACCTTCCCCACAGAAGATCAGTCAGTCCTTGCTGGGTGCACAAATCACTGGCTTTCCCTGGCAGTGTGGAGGGTCGGGGACCAGGACCCAGCCGGTGCTGGTTGGGAGCCTGTTCCTGTGTTGGTGGTGTGGCACTGACACACGAGCATTTAACCTGGGTTAAGGGCATGCTTGTGCCCTTTAACTTCAGTTAACGGGCAAGCTTCTTTGGCAGGTTTGCCACTGAGGTGCCACCAGCAGCCGTACAGCTGCCTGCGGTTCTTACAAACAGTCAAGACCAAGGTGGTGAGGACAGCCTCAGTATGTGTTTTTCATGTCAATTCTGCAGCATCCTCTGTGGGGACTGAGACATCTGCACCCCAAACCTCAGGATCCTTTTGAAGCAGAGTGTAACAGAGCAGAAACCTAGGCTGGATAAGTTTATTCAACAAAGTTACTAAGGGTTATTACGTGACTATTACCAAATCATAAACAACAGTCTTACTCTGAGAGATCATCCTAACAGCTCTGCCATCCACAGATTTTGACACTGGTTAATGGTTTTGTCAGTTTATCTGCAACCATTTCTTCTGAAGCACAATGTTTTATGGCAATAATCTTTTTTCTCTTGTAATTCTCTTATAAAATGATATTTCACATCAATATGTAAATTTCTGTGTAACCTCACTTTGTGAGAATAATACAACTTTGTTTTCATGCATTATTCCAAAATCTTCTAGAAGTTTATGCAACCAAATAATCTATTGTCAAACTTGTGCCACATGGATATATACTCAGCTTTGGCTGAAGATAATAGATTGTTTCTTGTTTAACCATGAGATTGTTCTTCCTCCATAGAAAAATAGATTGTCACTGTTGACTTTCTGTCATCTCTGTCTTCAGCCCAGTTGGTATCCATGTATCCTACTAACTTGGGTTGCTCACATGCTGGCAGTACTAATTCCAGATCTGCTGTAGGGATGTGCACAAAACTGGTTCACCCGGTTGGGTTCGGATCCGAACCAGGTCCGAACCAGGAGGGGGTGGTTTGGTTTTGGTTTTGTTCGAACCACCCCCTGGTTCGGTTTGTATCCGAACCGGTTAGGACCAGTTTGGATCGGTTCAGACACCTAAGAATTGGTAGGATGGTAGCTGGCACCCAGGGGTACCTGCCACCCAAACCCCAAAGCAATCGGACACTCGTATGATTTTTTTATGAATTTTTGGAAATTATTTTTATTTTTTTCTCATAGGATATAATGGGACTAGAACCAGGCCATTATTCCTTATTGTGGAGAACCCATGGGTGCCAACAACCATGCAAACCCTGAAGCAATCATACACCCCTATGATTTTTTATGAATATTTGAAATATTTTTAATTATTTTTCTCATAGATTATAATGGGATCTGAACCAGTCCATATCCCCTATTGTGGAACACCTAGGGGCACAAAAGTGGTGTGGGTGGTAGACAGACAGGGGTGCCTACCACCCAAAAAATCCCAAGGCAATTGGACACTCCTCTAATTATTGGTGAATTGTTAAAGTATTTTTGAATTCCTCATAGAGAATAATTAGGATTGCAGCAAATGTATAGCTTCACGTCGGGGGGAAAGGGGTGTCGTAGAGTGCAGTGTGGTGGCTGGTAGTTCCTAGGGTGGGCAAGGAAGCTACCTGAATTATTTGAAAGGAATTGGGAAAAAGGGGTGATTTTTAAGTGATTTTTGAAGTTTATGCGTCTTTTTCTCCATAAAGAAGCATGGAGGTGTCAGCAAATGTATAGCTTCACGTCGGGGGCAAAGGGGTGGCCTAGAGGAGTGTGGGGTTGGTGGTAGTGCCAGGTAGGGGCAAGGAAGCTACCTGAATTTTTTCAAAGGATTTGGGCAGAGGGCTGATTTTTGGTTTATTGTTGAAGTTTACGTGTCTTTAAGGTTTTTCCTCATAATAAGTTATAATGGAGCTTTCAGCAGCCCCATAAGTGCACTTGGGGGGTGCTGGGGTGGCCCAGAGCGAGTGGTGGTGTAGTGCACATAGGCTGTCAACCACCCCCATGGGTTTCTAACCCATGGGGTAGAGGGTTCTGTTGTTTCTGAGGTATTGAGTGTGGATTCTATGATAGCATATTAGAGTGGATTCATGGTGTCTCATTGAAAATCTCATTTGCTGTCATAGAATCCACACTCAATACCTCAGAAACAAGAGAACCCTGTACCAATCCTAATTATTCTCTATGAGGAATTCAAAAATACTTTAACAATTCACCAATAATCAGAGGAGTGTCCAATTGCCTTGGGATTTTTTGGGTGGTAGGCACCCCTGTCTGTCTACCACCCACCCCGCTTTTGTGCCCCTAGGTGCTCCACAATAGGGGATATGGACTGGTTCAGATCCCATTATAATCTATGAGAAAAATAATTAAAAATATTTCAAATATTCATAAAAAATCATAGGGGTGTCTGATTGCTTCAGGGTTTGCATGGTTGTTGGCAACCATGGGTGCTCCACAATAAGGAATAATGGCCTGGTTCGAGTCCCATTATATCCTATGAGAAATAAATAAAAATAATTTTCAAAAATTCATAAAAAATCGTATGAGTGTCCAATTGCTTTGGGGTTTGGGTGGCAGGTACCCCTGGGTGCCAGCTACCATCCTTCCAATTTTTGGGTGTCTGAACCTATCCTAACTGGTCCGAATTGAACCACCCCCGGTTCGGCTCGAATCCGAACCGAACCGGGGTGGTTCGGTTCAGATCTGAACCGCCGAACCGCCCCCGGTTTGGATCCGAAACGGTTCAGATCTGAACCGGTTCCCACATCCCTAATCTGCTGTGCCCTTTAAATACTGTGCAATTCTTTTAAGTGCAATTCAGTCCTTCTTTGTCAGTGAATTCATTTTCCTACAGAATATTCCAACTGCTGCTACAATATCAGTATGCGATACAGTTGTAATGAACAGTAACTTTCCAATTCACATTCTGTAGTTTTTATTGCTTTCTAGAGACTCCTTGGATTCCTTTTCCTTTAAGAAACCTACTTCCATTGGAGTACTCATCTCATTTGCCTTTGTAAAACCAAGACACTCAATTAAGTCTATTGTATTTTGCCTCTGATTGAGTGTGAAACTTTCACCATCTCGCCTTTTTATTTGTATCTGGAGATAATAAGATATTTCACCCAAATCTTTCATTCCTACTTCTTTATTTAAATCATTCACTATCTCATAATAATCTTTCTTATCCAGATCACAAACTATCAGAACATCTACAAATATAAGAATGTATGTCCATCTTCCATCTCTATTTCTAGTGTACAGACAAGGATCAGCTTCCTCCTGTCTAAATCCTTCTTCCAGGTAGTAGCACACCTAACTCCAAAATCAGCCCAGACCTGAAGGGCTTTGGAGGGCCCCCCCACACACACCGTGAGCCCCCCTTTAATTTTTCAAAGGTACTTGCCACCACCCTGCAGCTGCTCCTGTCTTGGGGGGGGGGCTCCAAATGATCTGGGGAGCCTCCCCAGAGCCCCACCACTGTGCCATTGCCCCACGCCTGTTGCTGTCCTGCCTCGCCAATATCTGACACCTTCACCACCATTTGCATGGCTGGAGTGGTTACTTGAGCTGATCGAAGTAGACGTGTGTCATAGGCTTGCGATGCTCCATATTTATATTGTACAGGTGCACCTGCCAGAGAGCCCAACCTGCTGCTTTGAGTGCCCCTGCTGACTCCACTTGGCTCAAGTCACCCCACACACTCCGGCCACTCAAATGGCAGTGAAAGTGACAAATATTAGTGGGGCGGGCATGGGGCAGTGGCACAGCAGCAGGGCTCTGGGGAGGCCCCCCAGATCATTTGGAAGCCCCCCCCCCGAGATAGGAGGCCATGGACCTGATCCCCAAGGTCCATGGCTAAGTGCACTTCCAGAAGCAACTGCCTTAATTTACCATCTTAAGCTCTGGCTGCGAGTATATATATATATGCAGTTTACACACAATAATTTCTTTACCTAACTCCTCAGAACCTGGAGGTAGCTGCATATTTATATCCTCTTTGATATCAACATTAAAAATTACCCCTATTACTACAAATATTTATATACCACTGCTCAACCAAAGTTCTCAAAGTGGTTTACATAGAAAAAGAAATAATACATAAATAAGATGGCTCCCTGTCCCCAAAGGGCTCACAGTCTAAAAAGAAACTGGAGAGATGCTGTGCTGGGATTGGATAGGGCCAATTGCCCACCCACCCAGCTAAATATAAAAGAATCACCACTTTAAAACTAAAAGGTGTCTCTTTGCTCAGTTGTCTCTTTGCTCAGTTAGTATGCAGTCTTCTTTACATCTAAGTGATGCACATCCATTGCCTTAGATGCAGCAATTGCAAGTAACCGTCGAATTGATGCATACTTAACTACTGGTGCAAAGATCTCTTCATAGTCCTCACCATATTTCTGTGCATACCACTTATCAACCAACCTGGCTTTATATCTTTGAATGTCTCCTTTTTCATCACGCTTAATGGGAAGCACCCATTTGCATCCTATAGCCTTTCTGTTTCCTGGTGATTTTACAAGTGTCCATGTCTTATTCTTATGAAGTGAGCCAATATCTTCCCTAGCCACTTGTATTCACTAGGGATGTGCATGGAACTGATTTGCCCTGTTTGGTTCAAATCTGAACTGGACTTGAACAGGACTGGGCATGTTTGGTTTTGGCACCCCTAATGAGGGGCCTGGATCGGTTCAAATTCGAACCAGTTTGGGTCTGGTTTGTGGGTGTCAGCGACATTAAATTTTGTTTTTTAAAAGGTGGACTTTACCATCACTGAGAGCTTCACCAGCCTCTGTGAGTGTGTGGCAGCCATTTTTGTGCACATGCATGCAGGCCATTTGTATGATCGGGTCACGACCACATGCCTAGAATGCCCATCTCACAGGGGAATCCTAGAGCACGCATCTGATGGGGGATCCCCCAAGACACCACACTCATTGCACAGTTCCTTGTGGGATATCTGGAGGCTGGGAAAATGAATCCCAGCCTCTGTTGATCTGCACTGCCGGGAGCAGCACAGATTGTGTGGGTACACGGCTCTTGCACTGAAGACATTCAGAGCGATCGTTTAGAGGAAGGTGGGTTGAATCCTGCCTCCCCCCACCTGCCTGCCCTCCTTGCCCCGCTATTGGTCATGTGAATCACCTTAAGAAATACCAGAAAACAAGGATGGTGCCTAGTAAATAAGGGCCATTGGAATATAGTGTAGGCCTCTGTTTTAGCACTTACATTTATATACCGCTCTATAGCCGAAGCTCTCTAAGCGGTTTACAATGATTTAGCATATTGCCCCCAACATTCTGGGTACTCATTTTACCGACCTCGGAAGGATGGAAGGCTGAGTCAACCTTGAGCCCCTGGTCAGGATCGAACTTGTAACCTTCTGGTTACAGGGCGGCAGTTTTACCACTGCACCACCAGGGGCTGTTTCCTGGTGACTTTACAAGTGTCCATGTTTTAGACAGTAATGCAATGAGAAGTTCAAGTTGTAGATATAGTCATGAGTGTATGCTTTTGTGTGATGTGTGTGTGCGTGTGAGGGGCGGGGGGAGGGAGATTTGTGTACCATGGCTGAAGAAGAATAAGGAACTATAGCTTCCCATTTCCAGCAGCACCTTAGCTTATGCAACAGTACACTGAGCAGTTCATATTAATAAACAATTAGAGATACTTGTGTTAAACATCACTCGTACAAGCTGTCAGTGCTGCATGAGGACAGTCGGCTATGCACTGTTGGTTTTATTGGGAAACCTTGTAGGCAGAAATGAAAGATCTGTATCTGTGCACATTCCAGAGGCGGCATTGCCAATGTCATATCTGTGTGACTTAATTTGATGTCGCTGTGCAAAGGAGGCTGCTGTCTTCTGCAGGTGCCTCACATTTCCAGTCTTTTTTGAGCCTGTCTAATTGGGCAGATGGTGCTAAACAGAAGCTTCTGGGGTTTTGCTGATGCCTTTCAGAGATTACACTGTATTGGAAAAACACCTGATATTTAATGGGAAACTTTTGAAGATGCTCAGTTTAGGGTATATCTCCACATAAAAAGTAGACAGTCCTTTAGTTCCTTTCTCCTAAGCAGCAGCATTTCTTTGACACTACATACAGCTTGGTTTGTTCTGAACACTTCATGCTCAGAATTCTGACTGTTCAATATACAAGGATCCCACTGCCAGATCTTTCTAGTAAGTCGATAAGTCAGTGATGCGATGCACATATTAACTCCAAACTCTTGACAAAAAGACCTTTTATTGTGTAAACAAGGACAACTAAAAGTTAGTAAACATAAAACCATAAGACGTTTCGATGTGACACACCATCCTTAGTTAAGTAAAAACAAATGAGCACAGATGAAGACTGTGGTTCCCCAGCTGTTAAGTTCCTGAGATGTGATAACACACAGTTCCCTGACTGGCAGAGAAATAATGAGCGAGGTGGTGGTGGGTGGGGGGGCGGGGGAGGGAGAGAAGGTGGAACACCTGATTCTTCTCAGAGGCTAATAAACTTCATGGCATCAGCCAGCGCTTCCCAAGCATTAATGTCTGGGCTCAATTTCTCTATAAATAATGTTTCCTTGATTTTCCATCTTTGTAGGTTCCTTTCAATCCCCAAAATAAATATTTTAGTGGGCACCATTTGGCCTTCATGCTTAATCCTCATATGCAATGACTAGGGATTTGTTCTCTTTGCACAATGCCTTATATAGATATATCAGGTGTTCTTTTGATCTATCTTTCAATGACCTGCCAGATTCCCAATACAGAATGAAGTGCAACCTAAGCGTTGAATTTTATATATCGTGACTTTCTTCCCACAGTTTCCTTCTCCCTGTTCACAAATTTCACAGTCTTGTACATCACATCTCCTGTCATCCAATCGAGAGTTAACTAACAATTGTTTAAATATCCTGTGCAAACCACATTCACCTTATTTCCCTGAGGCACTTTACATGATTGGTGTGAAGTGCCATTCGGGGTAGTGCAGGGACGTGGACAGGGAGCTGCCCCATGGCAGCCGGAATGGCCACCCACATAACTGCCAGCTCTGTCATGGAGCAGGCAGGGGCGGCGGGGATCGGGGGCCAGTTGGTCCCCAGAAGTGCCAGGATGCCCCACGCAAGTATGTGGGGCATTCTGGAGAGACCCCCTGGGGCCGGGAGGCTTGTTTCACCCTCCCGGTGGGGGTCTCCTCGTGTGTTGCCATGGCATGGCAGTGGTGTGCTCACTCTGCTAATCTCATTGAAGGGGAGGGATAGTTTTTGTGGTTTGCTGCTGGGAGTTGCTGTGTGGCTCCTGCAGCAGCAGAGGACCAAGGGAAACCGGGGTAGGCTCCCTTAGCCCAATTTCCCCTGGTCTTGAGAATAGCTTCCCTGTCTTTCCAAGATTCTTTGGGTTTGCCGTGTAAATCTATCAGTAGTGAATGGTCCTTTAAGTACCGGCAAAGCCTGAATGAATCTAACTCTTCCCCAACTCTTTCAAACAGGCCATTCATACCCATTCTTCCTAATTAGGTTTTCAGCTTTCTCTCTAGATTCCTTTTGATGTTGAGCTGTGGAAACATCCTCCCCCCTCTTTAACACATTTTTCATAGTTTGTATTTTTGCTGTTTTGAGGTGTGCTGATTGATTCTTTAATAAAATGTCCATTTTCTATACCATTTGGTCTCTAAATGATTATTTCTTAATTTAATTTCCATATCTAGAAAAGAAAGCCAGCCCTCCTCACTTGGTTTTCCCCTCACGAGTCTTCTATTCCCTCCCATATTCAAGTTCTCAAATATTCCAGCTGCCTGATTTTCAGTAGAAGTACTCATAATTGAATCATCTATGTACGTTCTTTCCAGTAATCAGGGTGTCTTGGACTATATGTTACCGGATTTCTATACTTTGAAAGTACCCTTGCAAGCCTGATACCCTTATGAATGGACAGGAAATCAGTAGCCCTATTCAGACTTCAAGGTTGTTCACACAACCATTACATGGGGTGCTGGGGAGGGCTGGTGGGAAGGCAGGCTCCAACTTGCCTCCCTGCAGATGATCCTACCCCGGTGCAGAGCAGTGGTTTCAGCACCAATCCTGGTGCTCCACATGACCAGCCCTACCCAGGTAGGGCTGGCCATGTGAATGACCTTTTCATTTTTGTACATGCTGTACACTTGTACATTTGTGTGTGTGTGTGTGGTTGACTGTACATACATTTATTTTGAAAGTGAACCTGGTACTGGTTTCCTCAAATGCAGGCTGCAAATAGGAAGTGTACTGCTGCACATGTGTGGAATATAATGTGTGAATAATTACATATGTGCATATGCTTTAGATGGATTGTGTGTGCAGTGATCATAACATGTAGATTAGATGGCAATTATGTCTTTATATATCTAATGAGATATTTAATTAAAATATGTAGATATGTGTGTTTTTGTTTGTGGTTTGAGGGACAGCTGACCCTGAAAAGTCAATAAAAGAGAAGAAGCCACAAGAAATGGACATTTTTGTATAATTTATTTGTGATACAATGAGGTCGTTCCCATGACCAAAGTGGGGAGGACAGGGGGAAAGCAGGAGGCTACTTGTCTTACCCCGCATGAACTGAGCTGTTCCTGGACTCTGCTGTGTGTATGCCCACATGATCAGCAGCGAGCCCAGTGGTGATATGGAGCAGCAGGGAAGGAAGCTGCACCTCTAGATATCCCACAATGCACTATGCAAGCAGCATGATGCATTGGGATACTTCCCTGCTGTCAGACCACTCCTTCTCCCTGGCTCTATAGGTAAGATGGCTACCAGAAGTTCAGGAGCTGCTGCCAACAAACCAATCATGCACACAACCAGCAAGTGAGGTAGGAGGCCCGTGCCCACCCTCCTACCTCACTGTAAGCAGGAGTTAAAAAGCAGGGCGACCTAGTAGAGGAGCGGCGGGATCGGGAGCAATCCCAGCGCTTCTCACAACCAGCCCTACCTGGGCTAGTCCTAAACTACCCGGCTAGGGCTGGTCGTAAGAATGACTTCATTGAATTTCAGCATTTCGAAGCCTATTTTCCAGCAGGCTTACAAGATCACCTGACATTCTGTGTTTGTGTCTGTCCATGTGTGTTTGTCTGCCCCTCAGCAACTTCGCAATGCCTGGACCAATTTGAACCAAATCAAGTACAGTTGTAGGGACGCATATGGACACCTCAACAGCATAGTTTGTGATGATGTTATCCATCCCAATTCAAAATGATGGATGTGTAAAGGTTTGAGGTGCAATTGGGATAAGTTGTGGACCACCTAACCAATTTGAACAAAATTTGCTACAGGTGTAGGAACATATAAGGATGGCTCAAGAGCATAGTTCTTAATGCTGCCAGCCACTCAGATTCAAGATGGCAGACACATGAACATTTGAGGTGCAAGTGGGAACCTATTTGGACCAAATTTGGTACAGTTGTAGGGACACCTCAGATGCACAGTTTATGATGATGTCATCCACCCCAGTTCAAGATGGTTGAATCATAAATGTTTGAGGTGCAAGTGGGCTAACTTGTGAACTGCATAAAAAATTTGGACCAAGTTTAGTCCACTTGTAGAGATAGTGAAAGTAAAGTAGGCAGATTAGTTCTTCCTAGAACAACTTGTTTAAATATTAGTTGGCTCTGGGCCTACTTATTTAATGTACTTACTTATTTTATGTATTTATTAGATTTCTTTCTTCCATGTTAAAGCTCAGGGCAGCATTCATGGGATTCCCAAGTAGCCTCCTATCCAGTCGCTGGCCAGACTCAGACCTGCCTAGCTTCAGCAAGGTTGCTGCCTCACCTGCCTTCAGACTAGACTTGGGGACCTAATTGTTGAGCTCATAATAAGCTCAACACAATTTAACTGATTGGAAATGTATGGGTAAGGAAATCTTTCCAACAGACATTGCATTACACAAGAATGTTTGACCAGAACTATACTAAACACAACCATAAAATGTTAAGCATGCTTTTTTTTCTTTTGGTGGCTCAGCGTTTTTGTACAGCCTGTGCATTGCTTCCTGAGAACAAGGGGGTTCTTATAATGTGATTGTAAAACATCCTACATTTCCCTTTCTTCCACAGGGAGTTAGATGGTTAATGAGTTACTCATGGTCTGAAGATTTAGTGAGAGGTTATGAAACATTTTGCTGTTCTTTAACAAAAACAATGAAGAATCCAGTGGCACCTTCAAGACTAACACGTTTATTGTGGCATGAACTTTAACAGTGAACTCAAAGCATCATAGATATGTTTAGTTTTTTGCTTTTTAAAAGTATACAGTGGTACTGTAACTTCATAATTTTTTAATGATTTTTTCCATTGGAATGACCCTATCCCATCTTCTTTCTTTGACGTAAGTAGTTTGATAGTCTGGTGGAAAATGTTTTAAGAGATACTTGATATTGTTTGACTCTAACCCCAGACCTGTTGTTTTTCTTATGAAGTGGGGTGGAGAGGGAAGAGAAATAATGTTTACCTTTTTGTCTCTATCCATAAAAGAAATCTGGATGCTGTAGTTGCTGAGGTAGTTGTTCATTCACACTACCCATGTGAATCAATCTATTAGGCTCTTTCTCTTCTCAAGTGCTTTTTAGTAGTGATATGGATGGAACTGGCTGGTCCAGTACAGTTTGAGTCCAAACTGGACCCGAACCAGACTGGTCCAGTCCAGCACCTCCTTGAACTCCCCTGGTCTGGTCTGTTTGGGGGTTGCAAGTTTTTTTTTTAAATTTAAAAACTTACCCCTTTTGGGGGAGTTGTCCAAGGTGGTGGTGGTGGGTGGTCCACAGAGATTCCCCCTCCCCCAGCTGATTTCAGAAATCAGCCATTCAGCCACTCTTCGGCCAGTTTGGGGCCTTTCCCCTATGGTGCGGTGGCCATTTTGGAGTCTGCCGCACCTGCACAATAGGCTTCTGGGTGGCCTGGGTGGCCACTGAAATAAGGGAGGCCAGTGTGGGGAGGGGGAACCTCCTCAGACCCTCCCTTGCTACCTCGGACAACTCCCCTGGAGGGGGTAAGTTTATATATATATACACACACACATACACACACACACACACACACACACACACACCCCAACTCATGAACCCCCCAGGGGGTGGGGTTCAGTCCAGGGTCTAACGGGGGTGGTTTGGTTCAACCCTGAAAAGTCAAAACGAACCTGTTCGACGTCAAAAACATTTGACATTGAACCTGTTCGCACATCCCTAATTTCTAGCTGAGCCTGAAGTGCTAATGCGACTTCATGGCTCCATGGAAGCAAATGGTTGGATCAGACAATATGTTCAACTAGCCATGCTGAATCAAACATGGAGGAGTGAAGGAGCCCATATCTCATGGAGATGGAAAGTCTGAGCCACCCCTTACTGTGCAATTTAAATGCTACTTCAAAGTGGTATTTAAATCGTGTGTGAAGGGCAGATTGAAGATTCTGCCCCCAAGTGGTTAAGTGTTGGAAGAATAGCATGTTGGGTAGGGAGGAGGCAAGTGATTTGGCAGGGCTGGGTGGACGAATCATCCAAATCAGCCCAAAGCAGTTCAACTGCAACTAGGAAGTAAAGTGATCTGCCAAAGTTATACTTCTAGATACCTCTTTCTACTAGGTCCCTTCTGGCACAGCTCAATGTGTCAGACTGCAGCACAGGCAAAAGTACTTTGGATGGTATAGCTTTTAAAACTGTCTTTTCATTACTCAGTATTCCATTCCTCAAGCCATCCTCTAGTACTGACATATATATGGTTACATTTTTGTTACTGTCCTGCAAACCCGACACAAAAGCACTTGCAGGGATTATCCAAAACAAGTACCTATCTGTGAGTTATCTTGAGGCAACTGGCCAGCTGATATTCAACTGAAAATTGATCAATTGAGTTGATACTGCTGTGAACCTTGTATGAGGAGTGGCCAGCTAAAACTTAACATCTAAGATACAACTCAGGCTGCTGACTACGACCAATTGCCAGGGGAACTAGAAAACTCAGAAAGGAAAGGATCAAACTGAAGAAGTCTGAAAGAAATAGAACACCGCTAGATGAGATGACTGTGATTGCATCTTCCATATAACTACATTTTAGCAAATAGCTTTTAGCAAATAGCTACCTCCTGATTCAGATCAGGACCAAATTGCTGAGGAAGTGGGAATCTAGGGCTGGGCCAAAGTTATTTGACTCAGCACTTCTGCCAAATATTTGGCAACTTTAGCATGTCCTGTCACAGGAGCTTCTAGTATTGCTGCCTCTGCCTGCATGTTTAAGCAAGAGAAAAATGCAGCTGCCACCTTAGATAAGCCCCCTTCCCCAAAGTTCACTAAACTTGTGTGGTTTTGACAGGAAGGTGTCAAAGCTACCCCCATTCCCACCTCCTCCACTTTTGCTGCCTGCAAAGATATCTACAAATATAAGGGCTGAGTTTCAGGTCTGCCCTACTTTAATCTTTCCCCTGATGCTGCTTTCCTGATGCACACACAATCCCCAAAGCAACATTTAGTTTTAATGGTGCAGCGGGGAAATGACTTGACTAGCAAGCCAGAGGTTGCCGTTTTGAATCCCCACTGGTATGTTTCCATAAGAATAAGGGAAACACCTGTATTGGGCAGCAGCAATATAGGAAGATGCTGAAAGGCATCATCTCATACTGTGTGGGGGAGGTAATTGTAAACCCTTCCTGTATTCTACCAAAGACAACCACAGGGCTCTGTGGTTGCCAGGAGTCGACACCAACTCAGTGGCACACTTTATCTTTAAAGAAAAGGAATGGAGATAACATTTGAAAACTATTAGCTGGGGAGAGATCTGTATGAAACCTAAGGAGCTCTGTTGGAATGCAAGAAGACCATGCCTAAACATCCAGGAGGAAGCCTTTGGGAAGTATTTGAGCCCTGGTATCTCTCATTTTATAAATTAAGGAGTGACTAGACTGGAGGTTTGTGTTTGGCCATGGATCCTTAGACATAGGGATAAGACAGCCCTGCTGGATCAGGCCCAAGGCCCATCTAGTCCAGCATTCTGTTTCACACAGTGGCCCACCACATGCTGCTGGAATCCTACAGGCAGGAGTTGAGGGTATGCCCTCTCTCCTACTGTTACTCCCCTGCAACTGGTATCCAGAGGCATCCTGCCTTTGAGGCTGGCCCATAGCCCTCCGACTAGTAGCTGATGATAGACCTCTCCTCCATGAACTTATCCAAACCCCTCTTAAAGCCATCCAGGTTGCTGGCTGTCACCACATCTTGTGGCAGAGAATTCCACAAGTTGATTATGAATTGTGTGAAAAAGTACTTCCATTTGTTGGTCCTAAATCTCCTGGCAATAAATTTCATGGGATGACCCCTGGTTGTAGTGTTATGTGAGAGGAAGAAGAATTTATCTTTATCCACTCTCTCCACACCATGCATGATTTCATAGACCTCTATCATGTCTCCCCACAGTCTTTTTTCTAAACTTAAATAGCCACAGCTGTTGTAGCCTTGCCGCATAAGAAAGGTGTTCTAGGCCCCTGATCATCTTGGTTGCCCTCTTCTGCACCTTTTCCAGTTCCACAATGTCCTTTTTTAGATGTGGTGACCAGAATTGTACGCAGTACTCCAGGTTTGGCCGCACCATAATTTTGTATAAGGGCATTATAATATTAGCAGTTTTATTTTCAATCCCCTTCCTAAAGATCCCTAGTATGGAATTTGCCTTTTTCACAGCTGCCGCACATTGAGTCGACACTCTCAACGAGCTGTCCACCACGACCCCAAGATCCCTCTCCTGGTCAGTCACCGACAGCTCGGATCCCATCAGTGTATACTTGAAGTTGGGGTTTTTCATCCCAATGTGCATCATTTTACACTTGCCAACATTGAACTGTATTTGTCATTTTGTCACCCACTCACCTAGTTTGGAGAGATCCTTTTGGAGCATCTCACAATCCATTTTAGATTGCACTACCCTAAATAGTTTGGTATCACCTGCAAATGTGGCCACCTTGCTGCTTACCCTGACTTCTAGATCATTTATGAATAAATTAAAAAGCACCGGTTCCAGTACAGCTCCCTGGGGGACCCTACTTCTTACTTCCCTCCATTGTGAAAACTCTCCATTTATACCTACCTTCTGTTTCCTGTCCTTCAACCATATAGCAATCCATATATGTTCTTGTCCTCTTATCCCATGACTGCTAAGTTTGCTCAGGAGTCTTTGATGAGGAACTTTGTCAAAAGCCTTTTGGAAGTCCAGGTATACTATGTCAACTGGATCACCTTGATCCACACACTCGTTGACACTCTCAAAGAACTCCAAAAGGTCAGTGAGGCAAGATTTACCTTTGCAGAAGCCATGCTGGCTCACTCCCAGCTGGGCCTGTTCTTCTATGTGCTTTACAATTTTATCCTTGAGGATGCTTTCCATCAATTTGCCTGGAACAGATGTTAAGCTAATCGGCATGTAATTTCCCGGATCACCCTTGGATCCCTTTAAAAAAATCGGTGTTACATTTGCTACTTTCCAGTCCTTCAGTACAGAGCCCGATTGCAGGGATAAGCAATATATTTTAGCAAGGAGATCGGTAATTTCACATTTGAGTTCTTTGAGGACTCTTGGATGGATGCCATTCCGCCCTGGCGATTTGCTAGTTTTCAGTTTTTCCAGAAAGTTTAGAACATCATCTCTTGTCACTTCTGTCTGACTCCGTTTTTTAGCCTCCATCCCCCCAAAACCTGGTTCAGGAACAGGTATATGCTTAGTATCCTCTGCCGTGAAGACTGACACAAAGAACTCATTCAGCTTCTCTGCAACCACCATATCCTCCTTAATAATCCCTTTCACTCCCTCATTGTCTAATGGTCCATCCACCTCCCTGTCAGGTTTCTTGCATCTGATGTATTTAAAGAAGTTTTTGTTATCTCCCTTGATGCTTTTAGCGAAATGTTCCTCAAACTCTCTTTTTGCCTCCCTTATTGTCACCTTGCATTTCTTTTGCCAGAGTTTGTGTTCCTTTTAGTTCTCTTCATTTGGACATGCCCTCCAATTTTGGAAGGAAGTCTTCTTCCCTTTTATGGCTTCCTTGACATTACCTGTTAGCCATGCTGGCATCCTCCTGGACTTAGTTGTACCCTTCCTCCTTTTGGGTATACAATCTAACTGGGCTTCTAGTATTGTGGTTTTGAGCAAACTCCATGCATTATGGAGCAAAGTGATTCTCCTATTTTCCCTTTCAGCTTTCTTTTCACCATACTCTTCATTTTGGAGAAGTTTCCTCTTCTGAAATTCAAAGTATCTGTGTTAGACTTCCTTGCTGAAGCTCTCCCTATATGTATGCTGAATTTGATTGCAGTATGATAACTGTTCCCTAAAGGGTCAATGACACTGACATCACACCACAGATCCTGGGAGCCACTCGGGATGTGTGAACCAGCTTGTGGTTGAGCCAATTCACCATCGAACCAGTCCAGCTCAAGGTCAAGCTGAACCGGTTTGGGGTTTTTAATGTTTTTTTATTTATTTTAAATTAAACACTCACTGCTGGATCTGGTGGTCTCAGGGTGTATGTGTGCTGCTGCTGCCATGGAATGGGGCGGGGGGGGGGGTGTTTCTCCATTGTTTCACACTCCCCACCCTGCTGGCATCCTCCCAGTCTTCTAACAGTTGTTCCAGCCCTTTCTCCGGTGGCAGCAATCATTTTGGAGACTGCTGTGCATGTGCCCTGGCTATTTGCATGGGCAGGTCATGAGCCGGGCCACGCAAATGGCCAGAGTGCATGTACGACGGCCTTCAAAATGGCCACCGCCACTAAAGAAAGGGTGGGAATGCCCTCAAAATGGGCTGCAAGCCCCTTAGAAGATGGGGGGGGAAGCTGGCGGGGGGAGAGAAAATGGCGGAACCCTGCCAGCAATGGCACACTGCCTGAAGCCACCAGACCCAGTGGTGAGTGTTTAAATAAAAAAAAGTTAGAATCCCCAAACCGTCTCAAATTTGAGCTGAGCCGGTAGGAGGGTTGTTGTTCAGGGGCACAAAACCAAACTGGACAAACCTGATTTTGTGTACACCCCTACCCAGTTATGAGAATCACTCAGGTGAATAACTCTATTTATGTAAAATGTAAAGTGCTAATCCATTCTGCATATAAGACTCTAGATAATTTGTAAAGATTTGGTATGTTTTGTTTTGCACAACTGTTAACTGAGAGCAATTATTCTCACAGGAAATAAAATTAATGAAGCTTCTTTTGAGTTATGTGGAGTATTTGCATTTTCAAACCAACAAGCAATTTTTCAGATTGCTCTCAATGAAAATATCTTGATTTGCTTGGTCTCATTTGCTTTGATTACTTCCTGGAAAACTGCAGCATTTTACCATGTGACCACAGAATCAAGCAATCACAGTTTGTCCTCTAATGTTCTTTTAACTAGCTCAATACTGGATTGGATCAATTTGGAATGATCCAGACAAAGTTAAGCACTTTTAAGTCCCATTAGTTTTCAGTGCAATGTAGTTAAGCATCTACTTAACTTTCCCAATGAAATTAATCAGGCTTAAAATGCTTAAGTTGAGTTGGATGGCAGCCATTGTTACAATTTTATAAGTTATAAACCAGTATGTATCATATTTTTGAAGCAACTCTCTCCATTGCTATTCTAATGATTCCTGGATTTGTAATGACTTTCTATGGTTATGCATCTTCTCATCCATAGAAGGCACTCTTATACCACTGTCTGCTACTGAAAAAGTTGTGTCCTAGAGCTAAACAGTACTGTATTTTATCATTATAAGCCTGATTAAGCTTCAGATGTTCACAGATACAAGAAATCATAAATGGTTTCAGATGCTCACAGATACAAGAAAGTGAAATAAAACACGGTTGGTAGGAATTTCAGGTAAAAATAATATATTGCAATTCTGTGAATCAACAGTATATGAATACAAGAACTGTCCCTTTTCAGCTGTGAATTGAACTGGCAACATTTTGTTCATAGTTCTTGTTCTTTAAAATACATATATGTTAGTAATGTAGATTGTTACTCACCAGCTACATCTCTCACCAGTGCTGAGATGTGACACTTTGCCGCCACCTCTGCAGGTGGCAATTATGACATTGTCTTTGGTTTTTCTGTTATGATGCATTCATTGTCTCTTTGATGAAGGCTAAAACTCCATCACCAAGCTTTAGCCATCGAGGGGTGGGGTTCAGTTCCCTCCAATTAGTACAAACATGGAAACTGTGAATAAAGATACTTTATCCTATTGGGAATCCAGGGGTTAGGTCTCTAAGAAAAATATCAAAAAGGCAGGAAAGGAAAATAAATAAGGGTAGAAAAGCATAGTACCTTGTCCTCCAGGTCTCAAAGAATGCTCCCCCAATCCATTTATTTTTTGTTTTAAATATTTTTTAACAGAAAAGAGGCATAAAATAGATCTGTGCTTCAAAATGGGAGCTGGAAATGACATCAGAACTCATTTTTGGCCACCCAGGAGCTGCGGATAGGTGAAAATTGCCTACATTTCATGCTGTGGATAAAGAAAGTGGGTCTCTAAGACCGATTCACAGATACATGAAACTGTGATCTGCAAAACCACAGATAATGAGGGTCTCCTGTAAACAGGGGTGTTGCTATAATTGAATGGAAGGATTCAAAGAACCTGGGTCCCCAAGCTCCTGAGGACCCCCCAGCTCCTTTCCTCCCTATTTTCTTTCTTATATCCCTCACTCCGAGGGGCCCCAGGGAGAGGGCGAATGTGGGCCCCCTTTTCTCTAGCTATGACCCTGCCTGTACAACAAATGGGCAACATATGTCTTCATTTTGGGAATGATATGGAAAAGCTGGTTGGGGGGGGGGATCCACTAAGTTTAAGAAAATAAAAATCATAGATTCCACTAAGTTTAATAAATGCATAACAAAAATTGTGATGCAAGATAAGGAATGATGCAAAGTAAGGAACATAACTTATTTATTTGATTGATTGATTGATTGATTTATATACCACCCCTCCAAAAATGGCTCACAGCGGTTTACAACAAATAAAAACAATTAAAATCAATTAACAGTTAAAATAAAAACTAAATCAATTAAACAATTAAAATCATTTAAACATTACAAACATTAATATTAAAATCATTTAAAACCAGCATTAAAAATTTAAACCATGAATCTAATTAAAAGCCTGGGTGAATAGATGTGTCTTCAGTACCTTTTTAAAAGTTGCCAGAGATAGCGATGCTCTTATTTCAACAGGGAGCGCATTCCAAATTCCAGGGGCAGCAATGGAGAAGGCCCGTTCCCTAGTAGATGCCAAGCGAGTTGATGGCAACTGCAGGTGAATCTCTCTAGATGATCTCAACAGGCGGTGGGGCTCATGGTTGTGGGAGGCTGGTGGCGCATTTGGACCCGGCTTCTACCTCCAAGGTACTCTGTTGAGGAGCAGGGGAGGGGAAGTGGGCAGGGAGGTGGAGTGGCTGTGGACTACAAGAGCAATATCACACTTGCCACGATCCCTGTTGAAGAGTCTGACCATATTGAATGTGTGTACCTAAGTCTGGAGACCGGGGATAGACTGGGACTTCTGTTGGTATACCAATCACCCCACTGCCCAACACAGTCCCTAACTGAGCTGATGGACTTGGTATTGGGTTTGGTGTTGGTGTTGGAGTCTCCCAGGCTTGTGGTGCTGGGGGACTTCAATGTTCACTTTGGGACTAATTTGTCCAGGGCGGCTCAGGAGTTCATAGTGACCATGATGACCATGGGCCCATCCCAGGTGGTCTTGGGACCAACACATATTGCTGGTCACACACTTGATCTGGTCTTCCACTCGGAACAGGGTGGTGTTCCATGGGTGGTGACTCCTGTGATTTCCCCTTAGTCATGGACAGACCACCATATGGTTAAGGTTGGACTCATGACCACATCCCACCTCCACAGGGGCAGAGGGCCCATTAGGATGGTCCACCCGAGAAGGTTACTGGATCCAGTAAGATTCCAAGAAGCCTTGGAGGGATTCAATGTTGGCTCTGCTGGTGACCCTGTTGACATCCTGGTGGAGAATTGGAATAATCAACTCACCAGGGCAGTGGGCACGATCGCTTCTAAGCATCCTCTCCGACCCGCTTAGAAACTGGTCCCTTGGTATACGGAAGAACTATGGGGGCTGAAGTGGCGAGGTAGATTACTAGAGTGCAAGTGGAGGAAGACTCAACTCGAATCCAACAGATTATTACATAGAGAGCATTTGAGGATCTATGCTCAGGCGATATGTGTGGCAATGAAGCTATTCTTTTCCTCCCATATCGCCTCTGCAAGTTCACATCCGGCGGAGTTCTTCAGGGTCGTGAAGAGGCTAATGTGCGCCCCTTACCCCTTGAATCAGTACTTAGAACCAGCAATTACTTGCTGAGTTCTTTGTGGACAAAATCTCTCGTTTTTGCGCCGACTTAGATTCAAACTCCACAATCGTTACTGAGTTTGATGCCGAGGTGTCCAGCAGCTCCTCTTATGTGATGATCCTGGATCAGTTCCAGTTTGTGACTCTTGAGGATGTGGACAAGTTGCTTGGAATGGTGCGGCCTACCACCTGCCCTCTTGATCCTTGTCTGACATGGCTTATACTATCTGGCAGGGAGGCTGTGGTAGAGGGCCTGGTAGAGATTATAAATGCTTCTCTGAGGGAAGGCAGGATGCCTTCTTGTCTTAAGGAGGCAATCATTAGACCATTTCTGAAGGAGCCTGCCTTAGATCCCTCAGAGTTAAATAACTACAGACCTGTCTCCAACCTTCCATGGTTGGGCAAGGTGATTGAGAAAGTGGTGGCCTCCGAGTTCCAGGCAGTCTGATTATCTAGACCCATTTCGAGCAGGCTATGGGGTTAAGACTGCCTTGGTTAGCCTAATGGATGTTCTCCAATTGGGAATTGACAGAGGGAATGTGACTCTGTTGGCCCTTTTGGATCAACTTAGGTCCTGGGTATTTAAGAAAACGTCTTCTTTGCCATGAGTCCCACCGCCTGCTAAGATCATCTGGAGAGGTTCACCTGCGGCTGCTGCCAACTCATCTGGTGCCTATTCGGGAATGGGCCTTCTCCATTGCAGCCCCTGGACTTTGGAATGTGCTCCCTGTTAAAATAAGAGCCTCCCCATCTCTGGCAACTTTTTAAAAGGCACTGAAGACAAATTTATTCACCCAAGCTTTTAATTAGATTTATAGTTTTAAATAATGTTAATACTGGGTTTTAAATGTTTTTAATCTTTTAAATGATTTTAATTGTTAATTGATTCAATGTTTTAAATGATTTTAATTGTAAAACACCCAGACACACAAATTTTGGGTGGTATAGAAATACTTTAAATAAAATACATACATACATACATACATAAAATGGTGAGGAAGACATTCTCTTAAATACCCAGGGCCTAAGCTGTTTAGGGCTTTATAGGTAATAACCTTGAAGTGCATGGCTTTCAATCAGTTTAAGAAAGCAATAAACTCATTACAAAAACTCTGATGTTACACATCCTTGCAATGTTTCAGGAAGGGAAAAAGTGTAAGAAGTGACAGGTGATCACCACCAACATGGATGTAAGTCCTTAAGAGGTAAGTCCTTTCTTGCCAAAGATGATGGCTACTTGGTTTCTTTTCTGGCCTACTGGTCTTTTCAATCACAGAAGACTTCTATCATGGTCATACTTTAATCTGACCATTTTGATTAGTTCTGCAGACTGAAAGGTAGCTTTCTAGTGTATACGGAATTGCAATCTATCTGTTCTGTCAAGAGAAAAAGAGATACTTCTCCAAGGTAAGTAAAAATACATCTTTGTCTTGCATAGGTAGAGAACTGGATGGGGGTGGGGGAATCTGCAGGAAATGGCTTGGCTAGAAAAGCATAAAGTAATTCATGCTTTCTCACAAGCTTAAGAAAGCAACAAACTCATCACAGTAAATCTGGTGTGAGGTAAGGGACATCAAAATTGTTGTTTTCCTTCAAGACGTGAACGTGGAAACAAACACTTAAGAAGCAAGCCAATTATTTCTAATAGAAGTGGCTGCTTGGTTCCATTTCTTGTCCACTGGCCTTTTTAGACTAGTCACTGAAGACTAAGTATGTGGACTTTCAATGATATTGGCTTACTCACTGATTTTTAATGATTTATTTAAAATTATGTAAAACTGTTTAAAAATGTCATAACTGCTTTGCTTCATGGCAGAAATTATAACAGCTTCTGGAATTGAATACTCCACTGTCCATCATTCAAAATTGCATATAAAAGGAGTAGTACTCCCATTTTTTGCATCCTGTGTTATAATGCCAGAATGATTAGGCAGGAAGTTCTCAAAATTCCTAAGGGAATAGCACATGATGGTAGCATTAAATATGTAGACAATCAAGGAGATTCACCTACCTGTTAATTTTAATAATTTTTTAAAAATATTTTTCCCCTATAAATATTCACACATTTGCCATCTTGGATCGGGGTGGATGACATCATTACAAACTATACTTTTTGAGGTGTCCCTGTATATCACTCACTACAGCTGTACCTAATGTGGTTCAAATCAGTTAGACATTCCACAAGTTAGCCCACTTGCACCTCAAATGTTCACACATCCACCATCTTGAATTGGAGTGGATGGTATCATCACAAACTACGCCATTGGGGCATCCCTATGTGTCCCTACAACTGTAGCAAATTTAGTTCCAATTGGTTATGCGGTTTACACATTAGCCCATTTGCCCCTCAAAAGTTTATGTATTCACCATCTTGTATTGGGGTTGCTAGAACTGTACCCGATTTGGTTCATATTGGTCCAGGCATTGCCACATTGATAGTGGGACACACACACACACACACACACACACACACACACACACACACACACGGACACACGGAATGCCAGGTAATCTCATAAGCCTACTGGAAAGTAGGCTAAAAAAGACATCCAAACTTTTCTGCTTCTTTTACAGACCTTTGTTTGTTATCTTTTCTCAACTCTGTTCCTCAACTATGCAGGTCCTAAATACACACGAACAAAGAGGCACTTCATACAATCGGTGTAAAGCACCTGAGGGGGTTCTGTGGGGAGAGCATGTTTAGCCCACTCTCTCCGCAGACGAGCAGCTGCTTGTAGCTGGGCTGCTGGATCAGCCGCTCACATGACTGCCAGCTCCATCACAGAACCAACAGGGGTGGTGGGGATCAGGATGCCCTACTCAAGTGTGCAGGGCATCCTGGAGAGATCACCGAACCTGGAAGGCTGCTTACAGCCTCCTGGCGGGGGTCTCCTCGTGTGTCGCCATGGCACGGAGCCACGCGGTGGCAGCACACGATCAGAAAACCCGGGTTAGTGGTGTGCTCGCTCTGCTAACCTGGGCTAATGGGAGGGCTACTTTGGTGGGCCAGCCGCCAGAGAAGCACTTGGCTCGCCCATGAGCCCACTGGTTCTCATGATGGGGAAAAACCGGGTCGAGCTTCTTTAGCCCGCTTTCCCCCCATCGTGAGAATAGCTTGAAAGTGTTGAGACCAGTTTTCAAAAATACTATCTGAAGCACATGAATGATACCACATCAGGGTTCAAGACTGGCACTTCTCTTTTAAGTTGTTTCTCAGCATAAAAGTCTCTTCTTCAGTTTGAACTACCCACCCACCACCCATCCAAAGGACTATCTAAACTCCAAAGAGGGCAGACAGCTTAATGCAAGGATTCCCAATCTTTGGTCCCCAGATGTTAGACTACAACTCCAATCACTCAGAGCCACAATGATGTCGGGCTGGAGACAATGGGAGTTGTAGTTCAACAACATCTGAGGACCCCAGGTTGGGAAAGGATCATTAAAGGATCATGGAGGGGCAGAAATTGAGCTTGGAAGAGAATGGCCTTGAAGCACACATCCCTTGCTCCCATATAGCAGGGGAAGTGGGGTTAACCCCCTCTTCAAACTGTACTGCTCAAGTTCAAGACCCCCAAACCTCCCCCTGACACCATAGTGCATAGCCAGCCCTGGATTGTCTAATACAGTCCATGAAGCATTATTTAAAGCCTGAACTGAAGCACACTGAACCAAAGCATTGGGCCATTCCAGACTATGAGGGGATTCTCACGATCAGGCAAAAGCTGCCTAAGGGAGCCTAGCCCACTTTTGCCCAATCGTCTGCTGCCACAGGAGCCACACGGCTTCCGGTAGCAAACCCTCCTAATTCCCCCTTCCCTTAGATGAGGTTAGCGGAGCGAGTGCTCCGCTAACCTCGTCTTTTCGACTGTGTGTTGCCACACTGCAGCAACACACAAGGAGACCCCCTGAAACAAGCCTCCCAGCCCTGGGGGTCTCTCCAGGATACCCCACGCGCTCACACGGGGCATCCTGGAACTTCTGGGGGCCACGCAGCCCCCGATCCCCACAGGCCCCGCCGGCTCTGTCATGGAGCCAGCAGTCATTTGGCCAGCCGATCCAGCTGCCCAGGGCTGTTTTCCTGCTCATCTGCGGGGAAAGAGGGCTAATCCCGCTCTCCCTGCAAACCCCTTCCCAGTGAGTCTAACTGATCATGAGACTTGCCTCAATACCTCAAACCACTGGCTGCAGCACATGCAATCAAGGCATGTGTGAATGAGTGTGCTCATCCTTCTCCCTTCCTAATACGATGGGCAGTCTTCCTTAATCATGAGGGAGGGAGGGTTTCACCTTAACCACTCCTCTACAGTTTGAACTAGTCTTTGTAGGACATATAAAGGAGTGGTTCAGCTGAATCCCCCCACCCCCCACACAGACAAATTAGGGAAAGGTGCTCCAGTGTGCTGTGAGGGGGAAGGAAGTGTTTGCTCATGTTGTGCACATATCCTCACAAACGTAGGTTGTGAAGAAGGACTTGAAAAAAGTAAGGGAGAAAGCTCCATGGAATCATTCTTGGAGGCAGTGCCACGTGTAAAGAGTAAGTAAGGTAAGTTGTGCCGTCGAGTCGGTGTTGACTCCTGGCGACCACAGAGCCATGTGGTTCTCTTTGGTAGAATACAGGAGGGGTTGACCGTTGCCATCTCCTGTAGCAAGGGAGAGAGGAGAAAGTCACTTGAGGGAATGGGAGACCTTCAGTTGCAGCTCTCTCTGAATAGTAAATACAATGTTCTGCAGAGAAATCCAGATTGTTCAGTAGCATTATCTTGCTTCATTAGAATGCCCTGCAGAGAGTGAAAATAACAATAATATGGTTGTCAGCTGCAGCTCTGTCAGCAGCTGTCATACTGTTCACAATCACCTAAGAAGGGTTAGGCAGGAGACTATTGATTCTTTTATACTGTCATTAGTTATATCTTACATACTGTGAAGAAATCCAATTGAAGTTCAGATTATTTGCAAGTATTCGTTTGACCAGGCAGTGTTCATGTATACAAATTCTGAATCCCTGGCACTATAGAAGAGAAAAGCGTTCTTTGGAAGAACCATTTTGTTGCTGTGCCAGCAGTAAAGTGAGGTCATGCCATTATGAAGGCATTTTGAAGGGGTGGGGGCTGTGCTATTTCTTGGGATTTCATTGGGCACTTTCTCCAAATCCATGTTAGGTCAGATATGTTGCCAGACACTGATGTTTATTAATCACATTCTTATCCAGTCCTGCCTCCAAGGAGCTCAGGGCAACACACACACACACACACACACACACACACACACACACACACACACACACTTATCCTCCCAACAATCTTGTGAAGTAGCTTATGGTAAGTGGTAGGGACAGGCACAAGGTTACTCAGGAAGCTTCATGGCTATACAAAGACTTGAGCTTAAATATCCTTTGAAACTACCCATTGGCATTTCCTATACTGACCTTATGGGTGCCATCACAGGGAGATCACTTAAACTACACCATGCTGTTGCTATTTGTCTTCTCACCCGTTCTGGATCCAATTTTGCCACACATAGGGGAAAGGAGCAGAGGGCAACAGAATCTTTGGTGTGGAAGAAAGCAACAGTAGACCTCCTTTTCTTGATGTGAGCTTAATAGCAACTGCCTGGGACATATTTGGCATTTCTTCCTCATAAGTCAGTGATCACTGGTTTACATGGTGGGGACCACCAGTCAGCCCCGCTCACCACCAGTGCACACCAACACCAATCCCCCCCACTAGGGATGCCCTCCATGTCATCTGCCACAAGCCTGTGCTTGGCCCAGTGCCCTCCCAGTGGTGAGGGGAGAAGGAACACGGTGGACGTGTTCCAGGCACCTTGCTGTCTTTCCTGCCAGTGCCTTCTGCTGCCACTCCGAAGACGCAGCAGAAGGTGTGGGGAGTGCATGACCCATCGGCTGGGGAAGCAGGGGAGAGGCAAGTCAGGAGCCTCCAGGAAGGGTAGTGGGGACACAGTTCTTAATGTAGTTATTAACACTATATATAGTTATTCCTGCAATTAAAGAATTGAAACCATTTTCACTTTTGAGATTTTAGGGATACACTAACCATTATACTACATATGCTACAGAACTGGTTGCAGGCCAAGTTGGAGTGTTGGCCTGTACCTAATTAATGGAGGGCACTTGCGTATGAAGGGTGGCCAAATCCTGCTCCCTATCTTGGCTCTAACTAAAATTCTGAACACTTCAGAAGGCTATTTAGACTATTGCTCTTTAGAATAGCCACTTTGCTATCCATACGATGACAGCTTTCTGTGCTGAGGGAGGGTGTTTGCCTTTCTATGGTTATATGATTGCCTCATGATAAGGGCAAATCCACACAATTGCTTTCCAAAAGGTCAATAAACACTGGCAGTAAAATCTGATGATTTGAACTCCTCTTATATATCCAGATTTGCGAGAGCTGTCTATTGTTTTTAAGTAATTTATCATGAGTATTCTGTTTTATTGTGTTTTAGCACTGTTTTATTGATCGTTGTATTGAGTATATTTGTTACTCCTATTTCTGCTGGCCAACGGCCATAATAAAATTGATGATGAACTATTCAGATTAGGGATGTGCAGAATGGTTTGTGGTTGGAACAATCCAGGGCATTTGCATTCCGTTCCGAGCTCAGAATGGAACGCAAATGCTGTCCTGTGCACAATACTAACCCAGATCGTAACCAATCACATGCTGGATTCAGCTCACTTGCAAATAGCATGTTCAATCTACCATTTTCAAGTTGTGACCAAGGAAAGGGGGATACCATGCAGTTATTGGTCAGTCCAGAGGCGTATCTAGGGAAAATAGCGCCTAGGGCAAACACTGACATTGCACCCCTTGTCCAAACATCTGACACCCATCTTTCAGATAACTTTACTATAATATCAGCTGAAAAATACAAGTCAAGCTCGTTAATCTTTTAAAATTTCAAAAACTATTTAGCAGTGGACGTAGCCAGACCAAAAAATGCTGGAAAACTACAAATTTCAGTATGCTGGGGCTCATGAAATACCCAAATACTATCTGGAGGTGTACTTGGAAAACTAAACAGAAGTGCCTGTCTAATTCTCTACTATGCATCTACTAGCATCACTATTCTATAAGTTTTAAAAATAAATGGAGAATTTGACTTTTCCCAGATACTCTGAAAATAATTAAAGGATATGTAGAGTAAATTGTGTCACTGCTTGGAATATATTCTAGTATTTCAGAAAGACAGTTAAAATGAGAGAAAGAGAGCAAGAAACTCCCAGTGGGCCTTAATACTAAGGATTTCACACTGATTCAAAGACAAACTCACCATTAATAACCATATTTTAAAGACACCACATTTAACTCATTTATCATAAGAAGCAAAGTAAAAGCAAATGAATACAATCCTAGCTCATAAGCTTCAGCTCAGTATTCACAAGCCCTGATTACATAGTACATAGTGCCAAACTGAATATGTGTACAGTGACTTATATTATATTATATTTTTTTAACCTGTAGCCCCTTTGGGGTGCTTCCTATAGGCTGGGGGGGGGGGGTCTGCAAAGGTTACCCCTCCCACTGCTGGCCTCTAGGGCCTCGCAGAGACCATTTGAGCATGTGCAGTGGCCATTTTTTAAAATAATTGTGGTTTTTTTAATGGTCGCTGAAAACAAAATGACCACCACGCATGCTCAAATGGCCTCTGTGAGGCCTGGCATAGCCTAGGGCCTCACAGAGGCCATTTGAGCATGTGCAGTGGCCATTTTGTTTTTGGTGGTCATTTTTTTTTTTTAAAAAATTATTTTAAGAATTTGCGCCCCCCTTCAAGTGTGCCCGGGGCACGTGCCCTGCCTGCCCCACCCTAGATATGCCCCTGTTGGTCACCAAAAACTGACCAAGGATTGGGGAAGCATTTAGGCCACACTCTATATTTGCTATAACTGCACTAGCTGCCTGTACAAACTAGGGATGTGCGAGCCAGACACTAACCTGGTTCGGCTCGAATCTGACCCAGATTTGAGCCACTACAGGTAGCTCAGGCTCAATTGAGCCCAACCCGTTCCAATCCAGCCTGCAAGCTGGCTGATATGGCTTGTGGGCTGGCTGTGGGGGGTGGAATACTTGTAAAGGGCAATCCAGCTAGGATTCCCCTTTACAAGTACAGGGGATCTTCTGATCTTAAAAAAGGCTTTACTTTTAAAACGTTAAAGCAGTGCAGTGGTGGGGTGGGGGGGTGAAGTGGCTTTATTTACCTATGAAATGAAGTCTAAGAAGGTTTTTCTTTTAAAATATTAAAGCAGTAGGTGGGAGTGCTTGTATTTACCTTTGAAATGAAGGCTTTCAGGTGGTGGGGGTGGACGCTCAGGTGGCGGATACTTGGGAGGCAGCAGCAAGGGCTCCTCCAGCTGCCCTACCCCGGGCTGTCCTTAGGGCATGGCAAGCAGGGCGACTACCCCTGGCTGATTTGCCCTGGGCCCCGCACCCCGCCAGGGCTCAGTAAGGACAGCCCTGGCCCCACCTTCCCAACTGATAGTCCGGCCCAGCTGCAGCCCGGTTCAGGCCTCTCTGTGCGCACACTTTGTGACTGGGGATGATGAGGGTTGCAGTTCAGCAACATCTGGAGTACCATTGGTTGGGAATCTTGGCCATATCCTATTGGTTGTAAAAATAGTTTTGGCCACATCTACTCCAACCTGGTTCAGTGTAGTCACATCTCTTTCTCCCCTATTGTTCTGGTAATCTTCAGCTAGCCCTTTGTTTGTCCCTGGTTAAGCTGCCCTAGAAAAACTGTAACCTGTAAGTGATCCTGAAAATTAGGCCTATGGAGCTGGAAGTTAATTTGCAAGCTTTAACTGCCTTATATGTCTGGTCTTTTCCTCTACCACAGATCCTTGTCCCTAAACTTCTAATAAAGATTCATTTCTGTATTTTGAGCATTTGGGTTAGGAGCATGCTTGAACACCATGAAGGGTGTTTATCCTCCTAGGATCCTGTTTGGCTCACACATTTCCCCCTAAAACCTGGAATACAAAGGAATGTTGACTATGTCTTTCCATTCTCTTTTCCAGAGAAAAGAGGAATCTGGAGAGGCAAGGGGTGGGTAATGCCCAGCTGGCCCTTTCCCCACCAAGATCAACATCACACCATCGCCATTGTTGCTTGTCGAATTTTGTTAATCCTTCTGATCCCAACTCATGATCCCATAAGGACCATTTTACCTGAAAACAAGCAACCCACCTAACAGTGTAAAAGATCCTGAGGAAAGTGCAGATGTATGTGCATGAAACCAGATGTAGAAGCATCATTGTAGCTTCCATGGTTTTTTCAAAATATCAAAATAGCCAATGGGGTGGGGTATAGCAGTGGGGTGGGGAGTATTTCCCTGTGCTGTAATTCAGATGAAAATCTCTCCCCCCCAGTTGCTCTTACCCTTTGAGGGACCTTTCATTAGATCTTCAAGCTGATCTTGTGGTAGCAAGCTTGAATTGCCCCCTTTGCTAAGCAGGGTCTGCCCTGGCTTGCATTTGAAAGGGAGACATGTTTGAGCACTGAGTATAAGATAGTTCCCTTAGGGAATGAAGCCGCTCTGGGAAGAGCATCTGCATGCTTGCATGCTGAAGGTTCCAAGCTCCCTCCCTGGCATTTCCAGATAGGGCTGAGAGAGACTCCTACCTGTAACCTTGGAGAAGCCACTGCCAGTCTGTGTAGACAATACTAACTAGGTGGACGAATGGTCTGGCTCTGTATAAGGCAGCTCCCTATGTTCCTGTATTGCTAGGTTTGAATGGCCATGAAGACCACTTGCTTACTAAGAGGTGATCTCTCTCATGTAGCTAAGGTAATAGCCCAATGTACACCAGCTGTGTTTGAGATCGGAAACTGGTGATTTTGAAACAAGCAAACAAAAGGATTTCTAATGTCATGCAGAGGATCAGCGCAAGGGATGGATGTTTGGCTCCTCAAAGGCTCCTCAGGTTAATGTCATGCATCCTGGATGCTCTGGGAGGGCCTGGCTGGTCATGCTGCATCACGGGCTGATAATAAACAGGATGAAGGAACAGCAGCAGTCGGAGGGAGAGACAGGCAGTGGCGCTGGCCTGCCAGGCAGACATATGCTGAAAAAAACAGAGAGGAAGCTATGATTACAATGGAAAAAAGAGACCCCAAACTCCAGGAGGCAAATGATGAACTTACTTTGATGGCTATAAAAAGATGCTCTGGGTGACTGTCAGTAGTTAGATATAGGTTCTGTCCATGCAGTTTCCCCCTTTTGCCTGCTATCAAAACATGATAAATCTGGTGTAAATCGACATGGAATTTGTACCCACAGATGGTTTATTGATGGTGTCTGTATAACCTTATCATGGTGTCTGTATAACCTTATCACCTATGATTTTATGGACTGAAATAATTTAGTTTTTATCTGAGAGGCCAGACTGATGGCCCAAAACAAAAAAGAAAAGAAAACAAAAAAGGAATGAGCTGCATTCAAAGGAAATTAAACAGTTTCTGAATATTGTCTCCATAAATGAACACCCATGCTTACAGTTACTTTTATTTATTTTTTAACATTCTGCAGTGATTTCCCTGAAAATCTTCTCCTGGGCACAAAACCTGCCCACTCATGGATAAAAAAAAGATAAATGTTAATAGTTTTTCATGCATTTTAACTATGAAATAATCAATGCTACCATGAAAACAACAGATCCATGCCCACTTACATCATCAAATGTGATTATCTGAGACAGGAATGCACAATTCTGATCATGCTGCACTGATATGTTAAACATGGAAAAACATTTTTGATACAAATTTAACTCAGTATTTTACTTCCTTTGCCCATTCTCTTTCTCTGTATCTCACTGTGCTATTCTCTCTCTCTCTCTCTCTCTCTCTCTCCACCACCATCTAAAGGGTGCCATCAAGTCGGTGTCGACTCCTGGTGACCACAAAGCCCTGCGGTTGTCTTTAGTAGAATACACGAGGGGCTTACCATTGCCATCTCCCATGCATTATGAGATGACGCCTTTCACCATTGCTGCCCAAAACAGATGTTTCCCATAGTCTGGGAAACATACCAGAGGGAATTTGAACTGGCAACCTCTAGCTTGCTAGTTAAGTCATTTCCCCACTGTGCCATTAGGTGACTATCAGGGAACAATTAGTCATGATATTGAGAGATCTGCAACTGGATCTCCTCCTGTTTTGTATTTAATAGCAGCAATTAGACTATTAATCAGATCAGGACCCTTCACCCACCATATAGATGCATTATGTTTTGGATACATTATGCCCCCTGTGGGGGCAAATAGGAGCTTTAAGGGGGTAATTTTAAAGGAAAGTGGCATGGAAAGCAATAGTTATTCCCCCATTGCTGTGATCCCAATCAGATTCTTCTCTCTTGTGGTTGCTATGAATCTTTCAAAAAGAAGCAAGAGATCTGATCCTGGATCTCCCAACATCATGTCTAGCGGCATCCTCAGTTACGCTAATTTTTTTGTTTCCCTCCCTACAGCTCAGTACACAAGACTTTCATTCTCCCAGCAATTCACACACCTGATTATTTAAGTGGCTTGTGCAGTGTGTCTAGATGGTTGCAGCAGGGTGGAAAAACTGGTGCTACCTCACACAAGGCATGGTTCTAAATCCAGGAAGCGAAGGAGCTATGCAGACATTCGGCTAATGAATGTGGCTGACATCCTGACTTACACAGCACTTGCACAGTGTGAAGAAGCACCTGTGCTGCTGAAGTGTTCCTGACTTATGCAGCATTAGCACTTACACAGGGAGAGGCAAATTTAACTTATCTTCCCTTCCCCTGGAAACCCCCTGTACCACCAGAAAATATGTCCCTGAGGGTCATGCAGTCCTCAGAGGCATATTTTTGAGTGGCACAGAACATTTCCAGGGAAAAGGAAGATAGCTTATATTTGCCTCTCCTGTGCAATCACTGCTGCTCAGTTAGTTGAATCCACCCACAGCACAAACAAATCTCACTTCGTGGTGCCCGTACTGCATTAGTCAGGACGTTGGCCTGTGTGTGTGTGTGAGTGTGTGAGAGAGAGTTTCCAACTGAAGTAAGCATGCTTCCCCTCCAATTCCATATGCCTGACCGTCACACATTAGCCTATGTGCATAGCTTCTATTGTACAATCTGTACATCCAATTGGACAGAGCATGTGACTGGAGCCTACACATACAGAGATCTATAAGAATAAGCCAGTAAGTATGCATTTGGCTGACACATGGAGGTCAGCACACAGAGGAGTACAGTCTGCTTCTCTCTATATATATATATCTATCTGACAGGCAATAGTTGCACCATTGTGGGTAATACAGTCACAGTGCCTATATTGCTAAAGTTGGAGACTTGGATGTTACAGGATAAAATAGGGGAGTTACAGGTTGCCTAGCAAATCCATAATAAAATAGCAGCAGAGATATTAGAGCAAATCTATGGCTTGTGATGTGATGTGTATGGGAAATAAATAGGTAGTGCTTGAACTCCTAGTATAGGTAGGTAAGTATGATTTGATAGGTATAACCATGTCTTGCTGAAATGACTCCCAGGATTGGAATGTAACAATTGAATGATATCAATTGTTCAGAAAGAACAGCTGCAACAGCTGTTAAAAATGTGTACACCTGCATAGAAATCTAAGAGTGTGAATATGGTAGCTCAGTGAGAAGCATCTGCATAAAAATAAATGAAGACATATATTAAAACAACAGTGTAGTTGCAGTCTACTACTGACCACTGAGTGAACTGCATCCTACAGTATTAAACACCTGTGATGCATTCTTTGAACCCCATCTACCATTTTTAACAAATCCTGGAAATGGGTGAGCTGCTACAAAACTGATGCTGAGTTAATGTCCCGGTCGGCAAAAATGGACAAAAGGAGGGTTTGGCAAACTACAGACTAGTCATTCTGACTTTGATACCAGGGTAGATATTAGAACAGATTATGTATGTATGTATGTATGTATGTATGTATGTATGTATGTATGTATGTATGTATGTCCCACTCTATCCCATAGGCTCAGAGTGGCTTAGTATTTTTTCAGAAGTTAGCAGCCTGTTCCCAAGGGACTCATAAACTTAAACAAAATAAAGTAATAAAGCAGTCAGTTTGTAAACAACTTGATAACAACACACTGGCCAGTAGAAGCCAGCATTGGATTTGCAAAGAATAAATCCTGACAGACTATTATTATTATTATTATTTCTTGTTTACACAGTCAGACAGGTGTTATTGACTGGTTTGTTTTATCCAGACATCGAGTCCTTCCCAAGGACCTGGGATGACTGAATTTTATTGTCAATTGTTATAGATATTGTAGCAGAATATAGGCTGTTTCCAGTAAAGCTGCTTTTTATAATTGGCTGATGATGATTTCTGTGGCCCCTATGGTGTTGAGGTGCTCTTCAAGGTCTTTTGGAAGTGCACCCAGGGCGCCAATTACCACTGGGATTATTTTGGTCTTTTTCTGCCACAGCCTTCCAATTTCAATTTGTAGATCTTTGTATTTGGTGATTTTTATTATTTCTTTTTCTTCTATTCTGCTATCACCTGGTATTGCTAGGTCGATTATTTTAACTTGTTTTCTTTCTTCTCGACTACAGTGATATCTGGTGTATTGTGTGGCAGATGTTTGTCTGTTTGTAGTCGGAAGTCCCATAATATTTTTACATCTTCATTTTCTACCACTTTTTCAATTTTATGGCCCCAACAATTTTTGGCTACAGGTAGCTTGTATTTTTTGCAGATGTTCCAGTGTATCATCCCTGCTACCTTGTCATGCCTTTGTTTGCAGTCATGTGATTTTTTTACAACAGCTGATTAGGTGGTCCACTGTTTCATCTGCTTCTTTACAAAGGTCGCACTTGCTGTTTGTTGTGGATTTTTCAACTTTTGCTCTTATTGCATTTGTTCTGAGTACCTGTTCTTGCGCAGCCAGTATTAAGCCCTCTGTTTCTTTCTTCAAGTTGCCATTCTTAAGCCATTGCCATGTCTTGGTGATGTCTGATTTTCCACTTATATTGTGCAGATATTGACCATGCAGGGGCTTATTTTTCCATTTTTCTGCTCGGTTCTTGACTTGTTCTTTCTTGTAAGCCTGCTTTGTTTCATTGGTGTTGAACAGTTTCTCGTTATTGATCATTTGAAGTGCATCTTCTTCACTGTCCTTGATATATTCTTCAAGGCCTCTTTTCTCCTCCTCTACCGTTTGTTGGACTTGGAGCATTCCTCTTCCACCTGAGCTGCGAGGGAGGTAGAGCCTATCTACATCACTGCGGGGGTGCAGAGCATGTTTGATAGTCATGATTTTCCTGGTCTTACGATCCAGCGTCTCTAGCTCTGCCAGGGTCCAGTCTATTATTCCTGCAGTGTATCTGATAACAGGTATAGCCCAGGTGTTTATGGCTTGTATGGTGTTCCTGCCATTGAGTTTGGACTTGAGGATTTTTCTAACTCTCCTGATGTATTCACTTCCAATTTTTCTTTTAACTTCAGTGTGTGCAATGTTTTCAGCCTGGAGAATGCCCAAGTATTTGTAATGTTCTTTCTCTTCCAGGTTCTTGATCTTGCTTCCATTCGGCAGTTCTATTCCTTTTGTTTTTCTTATTTTTCCTCTTTTCATTATTAATGCAGCACACCTGTCTAGTCCAAACTCCATTGCTATATCGCTACTGAATATACGGGACAGTGTTTAGCAGTGATTCGATTTCTGACTGGGACTTTCCATACAACTTCAGATCATCCATGTACAGCAGATGGTTGATTTTACTTGATGTTTTAGATGTTTGGTATCCGAGGCCTGTTTTGTTTAGTATTTGTGAAAGTGGAGTCATGGTGATTACAAACACAGAGGGGATAGTTAGTCCCCTTGGAAAATACCTCTTCTAATGCTAACCTGTCCAAGTGTCTCACCATTGATTGTTAACTGTGTACTCCACATGCTCATTGCTTTTTTTATAAATATCTGAATGTTTTTGCTGACACCAGTAGTTTCTAAACATTTTCGTATCCATGTGTGAGGCAATGAATCGAAGGCTTTCTTGTAGTCACTTCATGCAACACTTAGATTGGTTTTTCTTCTCTTGCAGTTTTCTAAAATCATTTTGGCAATCAGCAGCTGGTCTTTTGTGCCTCAGGTGTTCGGGCAATTTCCTCTGTTCAACCGGAAGCTGTTTGTTAGTTAATAAGTGTTGCATCACTTCATCTGCTATTATTCCAGTTAATAATTTGAACATGGTTGGCAGGCAGGTGATCGGTCTATAATTACTTGGAACTGCACCTTTTGCTGGGTCTTTCATGATGAGGTGAGTTTTCCCAGTTGTTAACTATTGTTCAATATCACCTCCTTGCAAAATGTGATTGAACTGTTTTGATAGTTGTTTATGAAGGCTTGTGAGGTGTTTAAGCCAAAAGCCATGCAGTTCATCGTCGCCTGGTGCAATCCAAATTTTAATTTTCTTTGCTCTTTCACTTATTAATTCTGGTGTTATTATTAGATCTTGCATTTGTTGGTTACATTTTTCGACCTCTTTCACCCAGCCTGCTTTTTTATTATAATCTATTGGATTGTCCCATAATTTCCCCCCAAATTGCACTGTTTCTTCTTTATTTGGAGTTTCTACATTACTTTCAGTTTCCCCTTCTATGCTTTGGTAGAAACGTCTCTGATTCGATTGGAATTGGAGATTCTGCCTGTGTTGTGTAATTCTGGCTTCGTATCTGCTAATCTTCTTTGACACTGCTGTTATTTGCTGCTTTATTATTTCCAGGACTTCTCTAATTTTCCTTGAATCTAGGTGGCATTTTTGGCTCAGATACTGTTTGGTGTTTTCATTCTTCAGCTTCTTGTCTTTCATATTGGTGTATTAGGGTAGACTTGACCCAGTAGGGAAGGTTCTTTTCTGGGCAGATGGAGCCAATAATCAGCCCAGAAGAGAGGTCTTAAAGATCAAAGCTTTTATTCTGCAGAGGTACTACTTTGGCTTATGCTCAAAGCACGACAAAGGACCATTACAGAGAGCATACATTTATACTCTTAAAATTGTTCTCCAGAATAACGTGTTGTTCAGCTACATAGCAAATACGTCATCATGACTTGCTAGGATTAGGGAATAAACCACAAACATGCACGCAGGCAGACAGACAGCCTTATCTCCCTCCTTCTACATAACACATTCCACAGATGGTCACTGTAACCTAGAGGGAATATTGCAGGCAAAGCTAGTTCCCTAATAGAGAACCATTATTCAAACTACTTCAAGCTGTGCATTTACAGCTTTACTATACATCAATATCTTTCAGTTTACTAGCATCTGATCTAAGCCTGGAGATTTTATTTTCTAATCTAATCTTCCATTTAGGTGATGTACTGCTTTCTTTTTTTACAGGTCCACTGATCTTATATCCGAGCTCTTGTGTTGTTATTGTTGCTGCACTGTACATTAGTTGGTTTGTTTTTTGCAAATTATTGGTTGTTATTTCTGCAAGTGCAGCATTGACATCTTTTAATGCCTGAGCAAGTTCTTTTTTGGCAACTTTTTTTAGAGCTGGAAGTCGAACTCTGGTGGTTGTTTGGTTCATGTGCTCAGTTATTTTTTGCTTTAGTTCTTGTTGCTTTTCTGTTAAACGGAATTCGGGTTTTTGAGATGAAGGCAAAGGGGAGGTTGCCTGGTTTTGATTTTGAAACAGTTCAGCAACAGTAGCACCCTCGATTTCCAACACCTCCTCCACCTGCGCCTGAGCAACTGCTTCAGTTGGTGGTAGTTCTTCTTCCATGTCTTGAGCTTGTGTTGCTCTTTGTAGTTCTTCCAGCTCAACTCCTGTGAATACTTTATTTCTTATTATGAATCTTCTCTGGTCTGCTAGCCTTTGTTCTGTTATTTCTGTATCTGGATGCTTCTCTTTCCAAATTTGGTACATTCTTTTTAAATAACCTCTTCTAGTTGGACTAGACTTGTAATAGCAGATCATTATTTCCTTGTTGGCATTTTTCGTATTTTTTTTCGGTTAAGCGACGTTTCTTCCAGTAGCTTTGCTGTCTCCTGCCTTGGTTGCTCACCTGAAGATCCTGAGTCCTGTTGCCCACTTGCCACCAGATGTCCAGGCACTATAGCACCTGGCGCGGTCCTTGTTGACCCGGGCAACGACCGATCCGGTATAGATTTATTAAAGTTACGTCTCACCATATTGTTGATGGGAGAGGCACTCTTTGTCTGGCTCCTCTGGTGAGACCTGTCCAGTATGGTTGGACCTCTGGCATAGCTCTCACCTTCCTCAGAGCACACAAGCCCCACACCCACACCAAGGTAGTGCCTCACTGGGGGCCCAGACTATTATTATTATTATTATTATTAATTCGATATCTATACTGCCCTTCCAAAAATAGCTCAGGGCGGTTTACACAGAGAAATAACCAACAAATAAGATGGATCCCTGTCCCCAAAGGGCTCACAGTCTAAAAAGAAACATAAGATAGACATCAGCAACAATCACTGGAGGTACTGTGCTGGGGGTGGACATGGCCAGTTACTCTCCCCCTGCTCAGTAAAGAGAAACACCAAGTTAAAAGGTGCCTCTTTGCCAAGCTAACAGGAGTTTAAAATTCAAAAACTAGTCGAATCTCTCTTTTTCTGACCAGGTTGCTAGCTTAGCGGATTGTGGGAATGCTGTGGATATCATTTATCTTGATTTCAACAAAATTGTTGACATACTTCCCCATAATAGTTTGGTTAGCAAACAGGTCAAAGGCAGGCTAGATGATGATATTATCAGGTGAATTCACACCTGGCTAGAAAACTATACTCAAAGAGTGCTCATAAAATTAGAAGAAGGTTTCAAGTGGGTGCCACAGGGCTCTGTTCTGGGCCTGGTACTTTTCAATATTATTGCCAGTAACTTAGGTGAAGGGGAAAGAGGGAATCCTCATCACATTTCCTAATGTCACAAAACTAATGCTTCAGAAGATAGGAATAAAACAACAACAACATATTTATATACCACTTTTTAACAAAAGTGTCCAAAGAAATAGAGAAAAAAAGAAATAAATAAATAAGATGGATCCCTGTTCCCAAAGGCTCACAATTTAAAAAGAAATATAAGACAGAGACCAGCACCTGTCATTGGAGGGGTACTGTGCTAGGGGTGGATAGGGCCAGTTTCTCTCCCCTGCTAAATAAAGAAAATTACCAGGTTAAAAAGGTGCCTCTTTGCCAATTTACAGGAGTTCAAAATTCAAAAAAAACTAGATAGAATTGAAAACTGAGCTGAAATGAACAAAATGAAATTTAGCAGAGACAAATACAAAGCCCTATGCCTGGGCAAAAAAGAAACCAAATGCATAGACATAGGATGGAGGATACCAGGCTTGGCATTACTACATGTGAAAAGTACCTTGGGGTTGCAGTCAATCACAAGCTGAACATAGGAAGCTGCCTCATACTGAATTGGCCCATTGGTCCATCTAGCTCAATATCGTCTACACAGACTGGCAGCGGCTTCTTCAAGGTTGCAGGCAGGAGTCTCTCTCAGCCCTATCTTAGAGATGCCAGGAAGGGAACTTTGGAGCCTTCTGCATGCAGGCGTGCAGGTGCCAGAGTGGTCCCAATTCTCTGAGGGGAATATCTTACAGTGCTCACATATGTCTCCCATTTAAATGCAAACCAGGGTGGATCCTGCTTAGCAAAGGGGACAATTCATGCTTGCTACTACAAGACCAGCCTTTTCTCCATAAGTCAGCAGTGTGAAGCACATGCAAAAAAGGCTAATGCAATTAAGCTGCATTAACAAAACCATAGTTTCCAAGTCACAAGAAGTAATGGTTCTACTTTTTTCTTCACTAGTCAGACATTATCTGGAGTACTGTATCCATTTCTGGGTACTAACTGCAGTTTAAGAATGATATCAATAAACTAGAATGGATTCAGAGTAGGGCAACAAAAATGGTGAGTGGTCTGGAAAGCAAACCCTGTGAGGAAATTTTGAATGACCTACAGTAGGTATGTTTGGCCTGGAGAAGGGAAGTCTGAAGGGGGAACATGATAGCACTCTTCAAATATCTGAATGGTTATCACAAAGAAGAGGGCAAAGACTTACTTCTCTGCTTCTCCAGACAACAGTATGTAATAGGCTTAAGATACAGAAGGGTAGATTCCAGTTCATCATTAAGAGAAACTTTGTAATGGTAAGAGTAATTTGACAATTTGACCTTGGGGGATGGTGGGCTCTCGCTGGAGGTCTGTAAGCAGAGGATGAACAACCTTCTGTTGGGGTGCCCGAGTTCTGGATTTCCTGCATCAAACGGAGGTTGGAGAAAATGGCCTACCAGGCCCCCACCCAACTCTATGGTTCTGTCATGAATGATTAGTCTTGTTTGTAAGCTCTCAATTTCATAGTGGTTTGCGATCCTCTTCTCCCCACAGCAAAATACTGGAGTTGTGGAATCTCATCATCCTCTCTGATCTGTGGGAGAAATGTTACTGGTACTATATGTTTCTTTTTTCCGAACATAGCAAATGTTATCATCATGTGTATGGAATGGAATGCTAATGTCAGGAAATAAGACCCAAAGCACTTGCATTGCAATAGCCTGCTCTGTCAGATTCAAGCCTTCAGGAAATCAAATACTTAAGGCATTGATGCCCTTGTCTTACCTCTCCAAATAGCCATTGCATAATCAAGTGGACTTCCAGCTAGGAGGGCTAGGAATTCCAGTGTGTTGTAATTTCCATCATGATGGCCAGATTAATTTCTTTCGCAGCAGGCTTACTGCAATTCTGTGTACTGTGCAAGTTCCCAAGAACAGAATCTTATAAGCCTTTGAAAAAGAGAAACTCTTTAATACAGCTACCAATCTTAAATCACTATAGGCACTATCAAGCAACAGATAAGTTTTATTGTGATTATCATTATTATTACTATTATCAGCATTATTATTATTTACTCCATAATGGGAAATAAAGAAAATTGCATAGTTGTGAATATGTTTCAAAGACATTTTTGAAATGATTTGAAAAGTGAATATGTTCTGCAGCATTTTTGGTATTCAATCTACTTTACACCCCCCCACCCCCGGCATTTTTCTGATTCATAATTAACATTAGTATTTTTACATTAAAATAAATGAAGATTAAATCAGGAATAGCCAGAACATCCCTATTGGCCACTTACATTAAACCAGTTTAAGAGTAATTTTATCTTCCCATAGAAATTTACTATTGTATTTCTCTTGAGGATACCATGGACAGCCAGAAAAACAAACAAATGGATCATAGAACAAATCAATCCAGAGTTTTCACTCGAGGCACAAATGACCAAGCTCAAACTATCATACTTCGGACACATTATGCGTAAACCCAGCTCCCTGGAGAGTCCATAATGCTGGGAAAGGTTGAAGGAAAGAGAAGAAGAGGCTGACCAGCAGCAAGGTGGATGGACTTGATTACGACAGCAATGAATGCACCACTGAGAGACCTTAAAGGCCAAGTTGAAGACAGATCATCTTGGAAAGAATCAATCTATGTGGTCGCTAAGAATCGTCACCGACTTGACAGCACTTAATCAATCAATCGGTTTCTAGGACAGGGTGGGCTAGGGAGTTCTCCAGGCATCAAACTGCAATTCTCAGGATTCTTTGGGAGGGAAGCTGTTTGATCAAAGTAGTATAAAACTGGTATAAACTTGTAGTGTATATATGCCTGATGATGTCTGAGACAGTGTGGGTATGGCGGCGAGTGGCAGCAGTGAGCCCAGAACCTGCACCCAGTAGGGATGTGCAAACTGCGGTCCAGCGGTTCGGTCTGGATGTTTGGGATCGAACTGAATGCACCCCCCCCCCAGTTCTGTCCGGACTGGAACCAAACCGCGGGATAGGTCTGCGAATTTTTAAAAATATTTTTTAAATTAAAGCTAAATATCTGTAGCCCCTTTGGAAAGCTTGCTGTAGGCTGCGTGTGTGTGTGTGTGTGTGTGTGTCTGCGAGGGTTCCCTCTCCCCCCCCCATCACCACTGAGGTTGGGTAAATGTAGTATTTTTGGCCCTTTCGGGCCTCTGTAAAGGTGAGCAGCGGCCATTTTGGCCACCACCGCACATGCGCAAATGCCCTCTGCAAGGCCTGGCATGGCCTATGGCCTCACAGAGGCCATTTGTGCATGTGTGGTGGTGGCCAAAATTTGGCCACCGCTCACCTTTACAGAGGCCCGAAAGGGCCAAAAATACTACATTTACCCAGCTGCGGCAGTGATGAGGGAGGCCAGAGGGGGAAGAGGGGACCCTTGTGGGACCCCCCCGGGTCCTACAGCAAGCCCTCCAAAGGGGCTACAGGCATTTAACTTTAATTTTAAAAATTTACAAAAAAAATTGTGGACCCCCCCCAGATTGGACCCAGGGGTGGGGTTCGATGGGGGCCGGACCGAACTGGCCTGGTTCCATTTGCGGCTCTTCCGGCTTCGAACTGAACCAGGCCAAATGGTTCCGTACACACCCCTAGCACCCAGCTCCAGAGTGAGGAGGGAGAAAAACCATTCCCTAGGGCTCCCACCCCCGTATCCAGCTCATAGTCTAGCATTTCCCCCTCTCCCTACCTTGCTTGTAGAATTTTTTTTATCATCATGAGAACTACTCTGTTATGTTACACAAGTGTACAGATGTCTGTACACTTGTACATCTTTTGTGTGAATGACTGTACCTGTGCTCATTTTAAAAGTGAACCTGGATACAAGCTTCTTAAATGCATGGTACAGGTAGGAAGTGTACTGCTGTACGTGTGTTCAGCATAACATATGAATGACTATACATGTGTACAAATTTGTTCCTTTATACACTGTACACTCATTGTACAAGTGTTGAACATAATGTAGAGAGTGGCTGGTCCAGGTGCACCCAGTGTGCCTCACTGCCGAGTAGCAATTTAAACCCAAACCTAGTCCATCACTCTAACCACTACATCACACTGGTCCTTTAATTGGCTTAAATTGTTTATACTTCATAGCCAGATATTTGTAATCGGAGTTCAGGATAAATACTAATTAATGCAATAAAAACAATAAAGCACGAAGGCATTCATTATAAAGATAACATACAATCATTTGTATGTTAGTGCTATCCAAAAAGCATAGTTCTTCTGACAAACAATGAGACTTGACAAAGAACTATATACAAACGTGTCGCTTTTGCAGACCTACTTCGATCCCACAAGGTCTTCTTCAGCATCATTATCAACGTAAGTGTTTTTAACTGAGTACAAAAAGCTCACTCCCAGCAATTTGCTGGACCTGCATAGTTTTATGGTATTCTTATTAACATCTAGTTTATAGTGTGTACTGCTAAATTTCCATTAGAGTTAAGTTTTCATGATATTGTCAATATAGTATTTAATGTGACAGATTTATTCCCACAAAGCTAGAATTTGGACCAACAGGTCTCCAGTGAAGACCAGTTTGAGAGGAGAATATTATTTACCTGCGAAGGGTAAGTTTACTATGTGAAGTCTGTTTGTAATCCATGTTTGTGGGTTATAGGGGAGCACATCTCCGTTACAATGGTGCTGTACTTGTATCCTAGAGATTGGTACTCACAAGCCTGAAAACCAGAACAAGTGATACATCTTGTAATGCAACTGAAGGGTTGCAATGCATCTGGCAAGAACTATAATGTATTAGCATTCTTTGTACAGGGGAATGGTGTTGTATATATTTTTCAGAATTTACATTAAAACGATTCCACTATTTTTAAAATACATATTTTACTGTTTATCACATTAGGTAGTGTTTGTCCTGACCTTGTCTTAATAATTCATTTTTATTGGCCAGAATATCCTTTGTTTGTTTGTAACAGATAGACATATTCCATCCTTACTACAGAATTGCTTGTAACTTTTTACTTCTTTCCCACTGATTTTGCAGAAATGTGGGCTTCAAAAGGATGTTGCGAATGAAATTCAGAGAAGGGCAAACCAATTTTATATCAGCTGGAATATGCTTATCTGTTAATTTAAAAACGAGTCCTACAAAAGTGAGTATTTCCTGCTCAGAAGCAGAATTGCAAAGTCACTTTTCACAATGGTTTATCTGAAGTAAACAGGAGAGGGTTGCTTCTGTTGAACTGGAATGGCAGGGAAGATACTGGAAACTGAGCACATATGGCAGGGCAATGACCTTTGGTGTGTTCCTGCGGGAAGAAGTGGAAAGCTTCTCAGCAAAAGAGATGGGGCAGAATTAACCCCAGAACTACCAAGGTCTCCAATATTGCAGGCAGCACTTGTGTAGATTCCAGAAGGGTTCATACCGAGGGTAAATGTGGAAACACCAAATCTGCAAATAAAATATACCATATGCTGGTAGAACTGGCTGTATTAGAAAGCAAATTTGGCCTTATTCCAGGTAGAAAACATTGAAAAAGCATGGCACGATTTCTGTTTCTGGGGATGATGATGAGCATAACTGTTGCAGAAGAAGGAGCTACAGACGAGGTTCCTGAGTTCATTGCTATAGTCATTGCTCCTACTGCTGTTTGTCATTTAATATAGTAACAATCTCCTCCATTAGGTGTCAGTTAAGAACAAATGGGCAACCAGTCCTTAGCAAACCAAAACTAACAAGATAATGGCTGACATCCTGAATAAAGCATTCCATTGTGCTACTTAGGAGTTACTCTAAAGGCCTACTAAATTTCAGTAGAACTTCCTCTAGTAAATTTAGTCAGGATGTCAGTCAATATGTGTGGTGTGGTAACGCTGAGATGTGTCTTAACGTATTGGTCTGTGAGGTGTGAGTCAGGAACTCTTCACCCAGGCTTTTGAATGAGAGTATTGTGGTTTTTTTAACTGCTGCTGCTTTGTGTTGTGTATTAATATTGTTGTTGTTATTGTTATTATTATTGTTGTTTACACAGTCAGACAGGTGTTATTGACTGGTTATCATCGAGTTCTTCCCAAGGACCTGGGATGGCTGGATTTTATTATCAATGTTGTTGCTGTTGTTATAGATATCGTCGCAGAATATAGGCTGTTCCCAGTAAAGCTGCTTTTTGTAATTGGCTCATGGTGATTTCTATGGTGTTGAAGTACTCTTCAAGGTCTTTTGGAATTGCACCTAGGGCGCCAATTACCACTGGGATTATTTTGGTCTTCTTCTGCCACAGCCTTTCAATTTCGATTTGTAGATCTTTGTATTTGGTGATTTTTTTCTATTTCTTTTTCTTCTATTCTGCTATCACCTGGTATTGCTATGTCGATTATTTTCACTTGTTTTTCTTTCTTCTCGACTACAGTGATATCTGGTGTATTGTGTGGCAGATGTTTGTCTGTTTGTAGCCGGAAGTCCCATAATGTTTTTGCATCTTCATTTCCTTCAACTTTTTCAATTTTATGGCCCCACCAATGTTTGGCTACAGGTAGCTTGTATTTTTTGCAGATGTTCCAGTGTATCATCCCTGCTACTTTGTCATGCCTTTGTTTGTAGTCAGTCTGTGCGATCTTCTTACAACAACTGATTCGGTGGTCCACTGTTTCATCTGCTTCTTTACAAAGGTGGCACTTGCTGTTTGTTGTTAACTTTTCTACTGTTGCTCTTATTGCATTTGTTCTTAGTGCCTGTTCTTGTGCAGCCAGTATTAAACCCTCAGTTTCTTTCTTCAAGTTGCCATTCTTAAGCCATTGCCAGGTCTTGGTGATGTCTTATTTTCCAGTTATATTGTGCAAATATATATATTTTAAAATATTTTTATTCAGTTTTTCCACCACACAAATGGAAAGCACAAATAAAACAAACAAATAGACAAGAAAAGAAAAAAGAGCACATAAGGACTTCCATCTCATCACTGAAACAAGTGTCAGTAACAATACCCAGGTCTTACCAGTAGTTTCATCATTCTTCCCCTGATTAATCATATAGAAATCAACTCTGGGACAGCATTTGTTGTTACTCCTCAAAGGCCTGATAAAAATCCATTTTATAATGTGTTTTCAGATAAACAAGAAGAGGGTCCCAATCCCTTTTAAATACATCAAGTTTATTTCTTAATAATGCTGTTAATTTTGCCATTTCTGCCAATTCTAATACTTTAAGTATCCAATCCTCTTTACTCGGGCAATGACTGTCTTTCCATTTGCGTGCAAATGTCAGTCTTGCTGCTGCTGTCAGATACATAAAGAGGATCCAGTATTTCCTCGGCAAAGCATTGTTGTCAATACCTAATAGTATTGTTTCTGGGCTCTTGGGAAAAGTCATTTTAAACACTTTTAAAACGTATTGTGCAAATATTGACCATGCAGTGGCTTATTTTTCCATTTTTCTGCTCGGTTCTTGACTTGTTCTTTCTTGTAGGCCTGCTTTGTTTCATTGGTGTTGAATAGTTTCTCATAATTGACCATTTGAAGTGCATCTTCTTCACTGTCTTTGATATATTCTTCAAGGCCTCTTTTCTCCTCCTCTACTGTCTGATGGACATGAAGCATTCCTCTTCCACCTGAGCTGCGAGGGAGGTATAGCCTATCTACATCACTGTGGGGGTGCAGAGCATGACTGATGGTCATTATTTTCCTGGTCTTATGATCCAGCATCTCTAGTTCTGCCTGGGTCCAGTCTATTATTCCTGCAGTGTATCTATAACAGGTATAGCCCAGGTGTTTATGGCTTGTATGGTGTTCCTGCCATTGAGTTTGGACTTGAGGATTTTTCTAACTCTCCTGATGTATTCATTTCCAGGTTTTTTTTCACTTCAGTGTGTGCGATGTTATCAGCCTGGAGAATGCCCAAGTATTTGTGATGTTCTTTCTCTTCCAGGTTCTTGATCTTGCTTCCATTCGGCAGTTCTATTCCTTCTATTTTTGTTATTTTTCCTCTTTTCATTATTAATGCAGCACACTTGTCTAGTCCAAACTCCACTGCTATATCGCTACTGAATATACGGACAGTGTTTAGCAGTGATTCGATTTCTGACTGAGACTTTCCATACAACTTCAGATCATCCATGTACAGCAAATGGTTGATTTTACTTGATGTTTTAGATGTTTGGTATCCGAGGCCTGTTTTGTTTAGTATTTGTGAAAGTGGGGTCATGGGGATTACAAACAGCAGAGGGGATAGTGAGTTCCCTTGGAAAATACCTGTTCTAATGCTAACCTGTCCAAGTGTCTCACCATTGATTGTTAACTGTGATTGTTAACTCCACATGCTCATTGCTTTTTTTATAAGTATCTGAATGTTTTTGCTGACACCAGTAGTTTCTAAACATTTTAGTATCCATGTGTGAGGCAATGAATCGAAGGCTTTCTTGTAGTCAATCCATGCAACACTTAGATTGGTTTTTCTTCTCTTGCAGTTTTCTAAAATCATTTTGGCAATCAGCAGCTGGTCTTTTGTGCTTCTGGTGTTTGGGCAATTTCCTTTCTGTTCATCTGGAAGAATTTTGTTAGTTAATAAGTGTTGCATCACTTCATCTGCTATTATTCCAGTTAATAATTTGAACATAGTTGGCAGGCAGGTTGTCGGTCTATAATTACTTGGAACTGCACCTTTTGCTGGCTCTTTCATGATGAGGTGAGTTTTCCCAGTTGTTAACTATTGTTCAATATCACCTCCTTGCAAAATGTGATTGAACTGTTTTGATAGTTGTTTATGAAGGCTTGTTAGGTGTTTAAGCCAAAAGCCATGCAGTTCATCGTCACCTGGCGTAGTCCAATTTTTAATTTTCTTTGCTCTTTCACTTATTAATTCTGGTGTTATTATTAGATCTTGCATTTGTTGGTTACCTTTTTCGACCTCTTTCACCCAGCCTGCTTTTTTATTATAATCTATTGGATTGTCCCATAATTTCCCCCCAAATTGCACTGTTTCTTCTTTTTTTTGGTGTTTCTACATTTTTTGCAGTTTCTCCTTCTATGCTTTGGTAGAAACGTCTCTGATTCGATTGGAATTGGAGATTCTGCCTGTGTTGTGTAATTCTGGCTTCGTATCTGCTAATCTTCTTTGACACTGCTATTATTTGCTGCTTTATTATTTCCAGGACTTCTCTAATTCTCCTTTAACCTAGGTCGTATTTTTGGATCAGATACTGTTTGGTGTTTTCATTCTTCAGTTTCTTGTCTTTCATATCTTTCATTTTACTAGCATCTGATCTAAGCCTGGTGATTTTATTTTCTAATCTAATCTTCCATTTAGGTGATTTACTACTTTCTTTTCAGGTCCACTGATCTTATACCCGAGCTCTTGTGTTGTTATTGTTGCTGCACTGTACATTAGTTGGTTTGTTTCTTGCAAATTATTGGTTGTTATTTCTGCAAGTGCAGCATTGACATCTTTTAATGCCTGAGCAAGTTGTTTTTTGGCAACTGTTTTTAGAGCTGGAAGTTGAACCCTGGTGGTTGTTTGGTTCATGTGCTCAGTTATTTTTTGCTTTAGTTCTTGTTGCTTTTCTGTTAAATGGCATTCGTGTTTTTGAGGTGAAGGCAAAGGGTTATTATTATTATTATTATTATTATTATTATTATTATTATTATTTTATGGGTTATTAAATTTTTATATTGAGATTATTTTTATATTTATATTATCTGTACTTTTGTATTATGTGTTTTAATTTATGTATTTTAATTATGCTCTGTTTTAATTTTATTGTAAACAGCTTTGAGATTATTTTAATGAAAAGCGGTTTAAAAATTTAACAATAAATAAATAAATAAATAAAATTACTATGGCTGTATTGTCTGACATTTTCTGTAAACTGCAGTCTGGTGATTGGGGAAGTGAAAGCAGGAGAGTAAATACTGGAGGAGCCATTGGAGTCATCCTTGCTTGCAAGCAACAGCCAGCGAATGGAGATAAGGAAATGCTGAATGTAAAAATGTCATATTTTTATGACGGGCTTTCTCTGTGGCTGCCCCGGGGCTTTGGAATATGCTTCCCGCTGAAGTAAGAGCATCTCCATCTCTGCTGGTTTTCAGGAAGACCCTCAGGACTCACCTGTTCTCGCAGGGTTTTAATTAGAATTAATTTTATTAATAATTAATTTTAATAACTATTTTATGTGATTGTTTTTATGGTGTTTCATGGATTTTAATCTGTGACTTTTTATATTGTTTTAAATTTTGTACACCACCTAGAGATGTACATGTCAAGCAGAATAAAAAGATGATAAATAAATAATACTACACATTTATTTTACCAAAAGTTCCTGGAAGACACTACTGGAGGAGGGGTATTAGGTGTGTGCATGGAACTGGCTAACCCAGTTCAGTTTGAGTCAGAACCAGACCTGAACTGGATGGGGCCAGTTCATTCTGGCACCCCCTCAACCCCTCCGTTAGGTTTGATCTGGGGGGGGGAGTTCACAATTTTTTTAAAAATATATATATATATTTAGAACTTACTTCCTCTGGGGGACTTGCTCTAGGTGATGGTGGTGGGTCTGCAGGGGTGTCTGCAGGGGTTCCCCCAACCCACCGGCCTCCTTGCCTCCCAACCCGGCCCATTCAGCCGGCTCTTTGGGCCTTCCCCCTCTGGTGCGTTGGCCATTTTGGAGGCCGCTGCACATGTGCAATAGGCCTCTGCGTAGCCTGGTATGACCCCCCAACCCACCACCACCTAGAGAAAGTCCCCCAGTGTGTGTGTGTGTATTAGAATAAGAAAAAAAATCATGACACCCCCCCCCCCGAATGGCAGGGGGGCGGGCAGTCTGAACAGGGGATAGTTGGGTTCGACCCTGAACACTTGGACTGAACCAATTCAACATCAAACACATTTGATGTCAAACATGTTTGCACATCACTATGGGGTATGGGTTGATAACAGCTATGTATCCTCTACAATATGTAGCTAGCAGGGCTGTGCATTGCATTGGGCCAATAATTGGAACTGATGCAATAAAATGAATCCAAAGATAAAATGTGTCCAATAAAACAATGCAACAAGGGGGGAGCACCTGAATTCAAGAAGCAAGACTTCTTTCTATCTTTAACAAGAAATCAGCTTCTTTCTTGGCACCTGCAGTTTTTTAGGGGTGTACACAGAACCAATTTGGCCAGTTCAGTTTGAATCTGAACTGGATTTGAACCAACTCGATGTAGTCCAGTTTTATGTCTGCCCGAACCGGTCCTCATCCGGTTCGACCACCGAACCAGGCTGAATCAGTTCAGGGGATATACATGTAAAAGGGAATCTGGTGAGGATTCCCCTTTACAAGTAAAGGGGTGAGGGACCCTTTCAGGGGTAAGGGGCAGCAGGAGGGGTGAGCGAGTAAGCTGCTTACATGGCTGGCACCACTCGCCCTCCTGATGGCCTCAAGTAGCATGCTCCCCCTCTCTTTTACTGAGCCACCAGCTTGGCAGTGGCTCAATTCTGGCCTCCATGCATGCTCAGAGGCCATTTCTGTAGCACGAGTGCGTGCACGGTTGCCATTCATGTGGTTGCAAATTGCATGGCCACAGGAATGGCATCTGTGCATGCGTGAACACCATGGAAATGGCCTCCACGCATTCACTGATGCCAGAACTGAGCCTCCGCCAAGTCAGCAGCTCGGTAAAAGTGGGCAGAAGGTGCTGCTTGGGGCCACTGGGAGGGTGAGTGGTGGTGAGCGGCTGCACCGGCAGCTGCACCAGCCAAGTAAGCAGCGTACTTACTTGTTCACTGCCCCTGCCTGACCCCCTTATCGTGCCAAACAGGTTCAGCCTAACCAGACTTGTTTCAGTTTGATCACGACCAAACCGCCCTCGGTTTGGTCCGCAATCAAACTGACAAACTGCCCCCAGTTTGGACCACAATCAGACTGATGAACTGCCCCTGGTTCGAGGTGAACTTGTTTGGCACAATCCATTCATGAACACCCCTACTTTATTGATTGATTGATTTGATTTGATTTGTATTTATTCATTTGATTTGTTTTTCTCTCCAGCTATCACCCCACAATGCTCCATGGAAGGAAACAACTTTAGAACATTGCACCCCTTTACTGGGGCATTACTGGAGAAAATGGAGGATCCCTGTAATTATAGTGGTGGCAATCCCACCCCCGCCCCCCCAGTAATGCGCAGGGGAAAGAATGCAATGTTGTGATGCTGCTTCTTTCCCTGAAGCATTGTGCGGCAATACTTGGGGGAGAGGGAGGGGGAGGAAGGCAGTAGCTGCCAAGAAGGCATCCAATTTCCAAGTAGAAGATAGAGGAAGGCCGCTTCTTGAATTCAGGTAACTCCTACCCCAATGTATCAAAGCTTTATGCATCAAATTAATTGGTATTGGATCCATCCTAGAACTATGATTTGCATGGTGCAAGCCCTAGTAGTTAGGCCTCATTTTCAGATAAGTTGGGGTATATGCTTGTGATCCTGGTCCTTGCTCCACGTATTCATGTACATGGATTCTGCCGCAATAAATACAATATTTTTTCAATGAATTTCTATCTCATGGTGCTATGATCTTCCTTTTTTTTTCTTTGACAATGCAGATGGCTAGTGAAAGTGCATCAGTCTTCCTTTCTTCCTCCTTCTTAAACAATACTTGTTTTTGTCAGTCTGTTATATTAACTTGGAAGTTAGATTTGGCATGGCATTGTGCTGGACTAGGACTGGGGAGACCCGAGTTCAAATTCCCATTCAGCCATAATACTTGCTGGGTGACTCTTGGCCAGTCACTTCTCTCTCAGCCTAACCTACTTACAGGATTGTTGTGAGGAGAAACTTAACTATGTACACTGCTCTGGGCTCCTTGGAGGAAGAACGGAATAAAAATGTAAAATAAATAAAATAAAATAAAATTAAAATTAAATAAAATCCGCATAGGAAAGGACTGTGCCAGTTTGCCCGGACACAAATTAAAACAGAGACAAGATGATCAACTCCTAAAACTGCAAACAACAGAGCTTTTGATAACCAGAGGAAAATAGGTTACAAATATTGTTGAGGGTAGAAGTCTGAAAACCCTATAACCTACTCACTTCCTTAGCTTCCATAGAGGACGATAGTCTCAACGTGACTATGGGCGATGAAATGCATATAAAATAACCCCAAGTATCTGTTGTCAGGAAGCAGATGACATGCTAAATTGCTCTGCAGATTGAATACATAATTCAGAAATTTCCTGCTATGGGATTTGTTGGTACAGCCATGTTGTCCTTTTTGGCAATTGGTGGCATTTGGACTGCTGTCTCCAGCAGTCTCTCTTTTGCTTCCTGACATAGGAAGGCCTGTTTCCTGCAGCTGAATTCCTGATTAGTCTTTGCACTATTTTAGTCCTCAAAGGCCTATGTAACAGGTTGCTTCTCTGCAACTGATATTGATTTGTGGGAAGTGGAGCCAAGTCAATGTTACTACAGTGAAACATCTGAGCCCTTCAAACATTTTGAAGAGACACAGATAAATGAATAAGATTAAGTCTTATTTTCATGATTTGGGATACATAATCCAGACTGTACTCCTTCCTTCTTGGAACAGACAGGATGGGTGTGTGTAAGAGAAAGTAGGGGTTGGAAGACCCGGCCAGCCCCAGGTGCATAGCCAGGGGAAAGGGGGCTCATGTTTGCTCCTCTCCCAAGCGGCCCCTCAGAGTGAGAGAGATAATGAAGAAAATAGGGAGGGGTGGATCGGGGTGGGGGGCTCAGGACCTGGGGCCCCTGGGTTATTTGAACCCATCCACTCAATTATAGCTACATCCCTGGCCAGCCCACACCCCTAGCACCTGATGTTTCACAATGAATTGCCACCCCACCACTCCTCCAGCTGACCTTCTGCCCCATCCCCAGTTCGTCCCCCCTCCTGGCTTCTCCCTATCAACATGCTTCATATGCCGCTCTTCCATTCCCAAGGGTGCTCCCCTGGTGCTGTGCACTCCGCCGCTCCTTACTATATGCTGCCCAACATCATGCTGCTGCTGTTTCTCCTCCCCTCACTTCTATATTTTCAAAAGGCAGAAGAGGAAGGAACGGAAGGAGGTAGAGTGCTGAGCTAGAACAGAGATGGATTCTCATCCCAAAGCATCATCATAAGTACTACTCGTTAATGTTATTCATATCAGCGCTCTAGTGGTGCTCTAGCCCACCACCCTGTCTTGCAGGAACAGGAGGAGGAAGAGGAGTGACGGCGGCTGGTGCACCACTGCTAGGTATTGGGGGGTGGGGTGGCGGGCTGGCAGAGGTGACCAGAGGTGGCGAGCGACAAGGGGTGCCTGCCTCCGTATACTTCATTAGCAAGCTAGCCCTGATGCGGAGGAGGGAGAGGTATATCAACCACACCCAATTGCTAAATGAATCTCCATATTCTGATGCAGGGATACTGAATGGGCCAATCTGGGCAAGACCTTTCTCCTCAGAACCGGTGCATACAATTAAGAAGTGACACTGTCCAGGGGAAGCCCATCCTGTTGTCCTCTCGGTGCATTCTTTTATTGCGTGAGGGTAGGCATCCAAACTGCTGCTCTACATATGACCCAAATGCGAATAGTAGTCAAATGGCAGTTTGTATGAATTGCCCTCCATGTGATAGGCATGTGAAGGGAGGACATCAGGTCGGCTGGAAAAGACATCAGGATAGGAGAACTCTTGATGAGTGTCCCTTCTTAACTGCATAGACTGGTTCTTGTGGGGGGAGGCAAAGTATCATCAGAACCAGACCTATGATAATCGGGGCCTGGAGACAAAGAAGAAGGCATGGGCCACAGTTTCATGCCCTGCTTCTGAGCTTCCAAAAGCACCTAGCTAGCTATTGCTAGAAGCAGACTGCTGAACTTGGAGGGCTGTGGTTTGATTCAACAAGGCAATTCCTAAGTTGTTAACTCTAAGGAAACAACACTTCTCTAGTGACGGGTTTCCTGGCATACCTCCCAGGTATTCTTTTGGCTTCTAAGACAACCTATCCCTAAGCATATATGTAAGGTAATTTAATATTTCCGGAATATATTTGCTCATCTTATAAGTGGCTGGTACACAGATTTGGCTTGTATCCTCTGTGTAGTCCTGTTAATGATACTGTACCCTTTGGCTGAATTCCTTGGAAGATAATGTGCCAAGGTACAGTACAGCAAAAGTTGATGCAGTCAAGTGCCAATGCAAATTCAGCCCAGAATTAATATGTAGCCATCAACATGTGCTTCCATTCCGTATGACATTGTCTCAGCAACCTGCACTGTGGCCTTGCTTATTCACATGAAGCAGCCTGCTCTGAGTCAGATCACTGGTCCATCACAGCCAGTGTTGTCAATGTCCTGGCAACACCTCTCCAGGGTCTTGGGCAAGAGACCACCTGCAGTACTGTTGACTGGAAATGCCCGGGGTTACGCATATGTAAACTTTCTGAATGCAAAACAGGTGCTCTACCACTGAGCTGTAGGCACTCCCCAAATAGTAGTCTGTGAGCGTTCTTCACACACACACACACACACACACACACACACACACACACACACTGCAGATCAAACATGAAGAGAATTAGATTAGCAATGCTACCTTCACAAAGAACAGGACCTGACAGCTAACCACGTCTTCATCCTTGAACCACAGCACTTCAAGTCAATTTATGATAAAGCAAACAATGTTTTCTTGAGATTAAAGCAAGCAAGGTGAGGAAGCAGAACTACACAAGTAGATAAAATGCATCTAGATGACTGACAGAGGTTCTCCATACTCCGAGCAGATAAACTCACAGGAGGTCAAGTCCTTTGTCATTCTCCAGGACCTGCCCAGCCTTGGAGAGTCCGGAGAAAATATATCCATTTTCTATCTGTCCATTCTATATCTGTTCTGATCTTGTGGTTATTCCACAGGGAACAGACTCAGCTCAAGCCGCACCAAAGGCTTGCGGCAGCAGCATGCTGAGCTGCTGCCACAATCCCCACTGATTCCTCCTTGCATACTCATGGCATGTGAAGCATGCAAATTCCTACTGTTAATCAAGTCCCCCAGCCTCATTCCGTCCTCCGCAAGCCCCACCAATTGCACCCCCCCCATCTCCCTTTACCATTTACATGGGTGTCTGCTGGACTGGACATGGCGGCGGGGAGGCTACAATCCTATATCCAGTTGCCTGGGAGTAAGCCCCATTGAATTCAATGGGACTGGTTCCATCCAGGAGGGGGAAACTGCTTCCCCTCCCCACCTCCCTGATGCTCATATTACCCTACCTGGTGGTGACCAATGCTGCTCCTGGTCCTCTCCCCATGTAGAGGGTAGAGGGTGGCATGGAGGGGCATGAAGTGATCTAAAGAGGATGTTTAGGCTGGCTTCTGTAAATGTCATATGCACACTTTGACAAACTATGGGCCAGTTGGACAGGAGAGATATGTCTTCAGAGGCTTGTAGATGGGCCGCACATTGCCTGAGTAACTTAGCAGTATGACATACAACACAATGTGCCCTGACACAATTGCGTTGCAAGTTATTATATGGCTATGGACTGTCCTGTATTCAGTCCTCCTACAATAATTATAGCAGGATTATATAGTGACCCAGTGATAATATGCATTTTCTTTCACTCCTTTAGCAAAGATGCATCCTCTTCTTTTTCATAATATGGTTCATACCATGATGAGTCTAACCAGTTGCAGCTCAAGACCTCTGTGTGCCTGATGTAGGGTGACAAATGCCTCCCCCTTGTGGGCACCCTCCCTCCTCCTCCTCCTCTTTCCTCCCTTTCTTTTAAATCAGGCCCACTCAACTTTGGCCCTCCTGCAGATGTTGGCCTACAACTCCCATAATCCCTGGCTATTGGCTACTGTGGCTGGGGATTATGGGAGGTGTAGTCCAAAAACAGCTGGGAGGCCTAAGTTGAGCAGGCCTGTTTGAAACTGAGTGGCAGTGGGAAGACATCATGCTGCCTTGCTAGAGCCCCAATCATTTGCTGCCTGAGGCAACTGGCTCACCTTGCCTCATGGAAAGGCCACCCTTGGGTCTAACAGACAGAGGGCATGGGCCAATGTTGTAGTCCCTTGGAGAAAGAGAAATCTCCTGTGACCAGTAGTAGCAGTGGAAGAGAAGTTCCCATGCTGGTGGATCCAACAGTGACCAGCGAGATGGGATGGAAAGCAGGAAAAGGCTTTTGCTGCTGCTGAGTGGTGAGAAGATGGAGAGGAGACATGTGCCCTTATGGGTGGCCCCCTGCTGGAGGCCGCTGAGGCAGGCAGTGATTTACACAGCAGTGTTCTGGCGTGTTGCTGGCGAGTAGTCAACAATGTCCTACATGTGTACAGTCCAATGATAATGAATATATGAGCACAATCAAAATGAACACAATGTTCATCTCCCAGAACATTAATTCAGTTGCCATAATGTAATACATTGTTCTCTTACATAACGGGTTTTGCTAGAAGTATCTAAAGAACAAAGAGAAATATTTATAGATTAAACAGTGACGATAGATTAGATCTCACGGAATGAGACCTTATAGAATGAAAACTGGAAGACTTCTTGCTTGTGCTTTCTGTAAACAACAAACCATGCTTTAATAGTTTGTTATGCTTATGAAAGGGCAAGATTTTCACTTAGCATCACATGCATGAACTCAAAAGTCTTCTGTGCAAAGGGCAGAATTGCACAGGTGTAGCAGTTGAAGCCTTGGACTTGGATCAGGGAGACCTAGACTGAAATCTCTGCTCAGACATAGAAACATAGGAAGCTGCCATATACTGAGTCAGACCATTGGTCTATCCAGCTCAGATTTGTCTTCACAGACTGGCAGTGGCTTCTCCAAGGTTGCAGGCAGGAATCTCTCTCAGCCTTATCTTGGAGATGCCAGAGAGGGAACTTGAAACCTTCTGCTCTCCATCCCCTGAGGGGAATATCTTGCAGTGCTCACACTTCTAGTCTCCCTTTCATATCCAACCAGGGCAGACCCTGCTTAGCTAAGGGGACAAGTCATGCTTGCTACCACAAGACCAGCTCACTGGGTGACCTTGGGCTTGATCTCTCAGTCTACCCCACAGGGTTGTTGGGAAGATAAAGCAGGGGAGAGGAAGAACTATATTGCCCACACTAAACTTCATGGAGAAAGTTTGGGATGTAAAGAGAGAAGACTAAAAATTATTTTGACACTGGAAAAAGCCCCTGTTGCCAGGCCTGGGTCTCCTCTGCTGTTGCTGGGCTGCCAGGCCTCTGATGCTGCCACTGGCACTACCGATCTTCATTTTAAAGGGGGGCAATGGGCATTCTAAAAGGGCAAAGCACCATATGCAGCGCTTGCCTTCCAGAATGCCCAGAAGGACCTTGCGGCATGGTGCTGTGTGGGAAGTGAAGCTCCTTCAAGGGACTGAGCAGTGGCAATGCTTCTGTTCCTAACCCACCCACCCCTCACATAGACTTTATTAATGAACATTAATATCATGCAGCATGTCATTTCCATAATATATCTGCAAAACTACTTTGCTACACAGGAAATAGCATGGTGCATGATCTAGTCAAAGCTAAGCACTTCAAAGGCCCATTGATTTCAATAGGAGAGATTTAAGCACATGCTGACTAGTGAGTGCTCCACTTTGACTGGATTTTGCCCTTGGTGTTATACATTATTTTAATAATTATTGGTACAGTTATTGTTATTCTAGAGAGCAAGAAAGGTGGCTGTAGCAGCAAGTCCATTTCTGCTACTCAGCTGTTAAGAATCAGCTTTTTTTACAACAAAAAACCATTTATCTGTCCATTCCTGAACTGTGGGAGAGCATTTTCCCCCTTTCATTTTCAAACAATAATAGCTCTTGCTGCAATTGCTGAATTTCCCACTAAGTTCTGGTGTTTAGACAGGACCGTATATTTCATATAACCTAACACCATTGTATCTGGAGTGACTGGAACATCATATCCTATCTCCCTGTTAATCTTTACAATTTCTGCCCAAAGTGGCCTAATCTTCAGGCTGTGCTGACTGTGGTGAACAAAATGTACTTCAGCCTTAATGCAGTGTCAACATTGATCAGATCCAGGATCCATTTTGTTCAATATTATGAGCATTAATATAAATGGGGGAAAGTGTTTATATAATGTTTCCTCCAAGCCAACAGAGAAAGAATAATTTAGACAAATAAAGTTCCATACAAAATAAATAAATGATCTTGAGAAAACAGAACTTGTAAACCCCTGGTAAACCTCTTTCCTGCTTTAGAGTGTCCCTTGGCATCATGTCCTTCAAAATCCTATATATTTGGATTATAGATTGTCTTGTTCTTGTTAGAAGCAATGATAAATACTAGCTGGCCCTGCGCAGAACATCTATGCCCTAGTTCTCTGTCCCTCACTCCTCCCTGGACAATCCGGCTCCTGGTTCTTCTTTCCCTCTCCCACTCTCCTTAAGAAGTGGAGGTGGCAAAACCCTCTTCAAAACCCTGGGATGGCAGTGGTTCAAAAACCCTGGGATGGCAGTGGAGGTGGCAAAACCCTCTTCACTCTCCCCCCACAACTCACTCCCCCAAAAAACTCACTCACTCAGTCTCCCCCTCTCCCTCCCCTCCCCTTCCTAGGTAGAAAGGCATCACAGCGGCCTAGGTTGGCTCCTATCACCAGCCGAATTTCCTCAAAAGGAGGATGGTCAATTTGGGTGGGAGAGTGCACTGAAAGCCAGCCTCTGTCACCCTGCTGAGTCTTGTCATGAGGAGAATGGCAGAGCCAGGGCTTCCCTTCTGGCCTGCACAGAAAATCCCCTGTGCACTCTTCTGCCCTGGCGGTCCTCCTTGCAAGGAGACTTGGCAGGGTGACGGATGCCGCTGCTCAATGTCTCTTCCTCCTCAGCCTTCCCTTCTCCTCGGCCTTCCCTCCTTTCAATTTTATGGATATCAGCTTCATTTATAATATAAAGCTGCCCCTCCATCTGCCACTCAGCCCTACTCTGTGCCTTCTCTCTCCTCTGGACAACTCTCTCTCACAAGTCTCGCGAGATGGGCCATGTACCACAGGATGTGCAACATATGTCCTACAATTTATATATAGAGAGAGACTGGTTATTCTGCTCAGTTAATATAATGTTCCTGATTTGTTGACACAGGGGGAAATGGCATTTCCCTTTCAATTTTATGGATATCTGCTTCATTTATAATATAAAGCTGCTTGGCCCTCACTCACTGACTCACTGACCTAAAACCTCTAGAACATACCAAAAAAGTTAGAAACATGCTGTTTGTGCAAGTAGGTTCCAGGCCCTGCCCCTTGTGCAATAGCAGCTTTAGCAGGTTCAGGAATAAATTCAGCAGCTTCTCTGGGTGTGGAGGAGCTGCAGTGAAGTGGAAAGTTAAACCCTTTGAACTTCTGCTTCTCTTGCAACTGTTAAAGGCATAGGAGCCCTGTCATGTAGGGCTACACTGGGGACAGGGGTGGCCCTTCTATAGGTTGTGGTGAGGTGGTCCCCTCAGAGGCAGGTACAGGGGATATCAAGTGCCAGGTAGCACCCTGCCATCCACGGCTACTGCCTTCCTCAGCTCATGAAGGAATACTGTTAGTTTTATCCCCCTCATCCCTCTGGGGCACATGTCCCTCCCTCAACTTGCACTAGGAATGCCCTTCCCACCACTGCCTGGCTTGGTGGTATAGTCTGAGAGTACTCACATATCCCCTTTGCTAGCTCAGCAGCATGGCCTCACTTGTAGATGCAGGGAGCAGGGAGGGCGCATTGTATCTGCCTCAGGCAGCAACATGGCTTGGACCCTTCCTAACTGGAGATGTCTAATATAGGTGCCAGTATAGATTAGTCCTTGAGCATGATCAGAATTATTCATGTAAGATCTCATAGCATCCAAATGGTTAATGAACATCTTGACAGTAGGATCAGACCCTTAGTTAGCTCCCAAAGCTTATGTAGTCCAGTCACTGACTGGTATAGAATTTATTCAGTGCAGACCATATGGTTGCCAATGTCTGGCCGCAAACAGAGAGGATGATTACATCCCCCCAGAACTGATTAAAAACAACATTGAATGGTGGGCCCCAGTGTTGGCCATGCTTTTCACCTATATTGACCAATTTATACAGATTCCTAAAGACTGAGAGCTTGCAATTATTATCCCTTTATACAAAAAGGGAAGAAAATTGTATCATGTCAATTAGTCTGCTAAGTATAGTTAGCAGCCTTTATAAAAGACACATTTGTTGGAAGTTGTGGGACAGGCTGGACTATGAGAATATCTCAGCCAAAGGACAGACAAGTTTTAGGGTGGGTAGGTCTACTGTAGGCCAATGCCTAATACAACAGCATTTGGCCGAGATATATAGTACTAACCCCCAAAGAGCTTTATATACCACATTCGTTGATTTCAAGTCAGCATTTGACACTGTGCCCAGAAATAGACTGTCATAGCTCCTACCAGAGCCAGAGGAGGAGGGGTGAGTTCACTGGGGTGAAGCCTTGACTGTAAAGGATTCACAGTAGGCTGACACCATCCACTTTATTTTAATGTGGGACAAACCACTCTTCACATAAGATTCCTGGGGGTAAAGTGTAAAAATCCTCCTTAGAAGGGGCTGAGCATCCCTAGGCCTTTAGAGGCGTGTGACTAAGGCAGACCCAAAATGAAGAGTAGCACACTTCACTAACAAGGGTTTATTACTATATTAAAAAAGAAATAAGAATATGCAATAAGAACAATTGTCTCTTCATAAAGCAGATTGTCAGAGAGAGTGTTTTCATTAACCAGGCAACTCAGATTCAAGCAATACAATAAAGGAAAATAACTTCCCTCATGCGTCTAACTGAACTGGTCCCTATCTTATTACTCACAGGCAGGGATCTTCCTGCTGTCTCTAGCCTCCAGGCTGTGACCTCGCATTTCCCCAGCAGCTTCTCGGCCAGCTGCTTTCTCAGGACACTCTTGAGACAGAAGAGGCAGAACAAAGCTTTATTCTCTTCTCCTGGTGGCTGAGTGTAGTTCCCACCCAGTCTTCAGGAATGGTCCTTTGTTTTGATTTCCGTGGGCTTCCCCCCTTATTAGGAAAAGCCCATCCATTCAGCAGTTGCTCTAAGTGAGGCCTAGTCCTCCCTCAAATCCTTCCCATCACTACATAGATTGTGGAAGAAGTTGGAAGCCTCTACAATAGATTGCCAGCTACGTGCTTATTCATAGACTGCATGAAAATAATCACCGAAGGTTACATTGTAATCCCCAGGGACACTTGTCAGGTTCAGTTCCATTGAACAGTGGAGTGAAGCAGGGCTGCATATGGGCTCCTTTTCTGTTTAATTATTATATTAGTTCAATGGTTCAGGCTCTTACTGATCCTAGTTTCCACCCTCCAAGATTGGTGAATAGTCCAATTTCCGCTTTGTTTTATGCAGACGGTATTGCCATTCTTTCTTTTTTGGCAGTAGGGTTGAGGACAGCCCTCTGGGCTTTTGCAATCTATTGCTGGCAAAAAGCTTGACATCAATACTCCAAATCAAAAGTCACGGTCTTTACCAGGTGCCTAACCAAACATAGATGGCAAATAAATGGCCATGTCATTGAGCAAGTTAGGTTGTATAAATATCTGAGAGGTGTTTTACAGGCTTCTAGAGGGCCCAGATTGCACATGCCACAGAGACTGCCCAAAGAAGTGTAACAGCAATCCATAGATTTTATTTTTTCCAATGGAGGTTTGTTTATTCCTTCTGTGGCTAGGGTGTTCCAGAGTAAGGTGGTTGCTCAATTATTGTCTGGCTCACACTCCTTTTGAGGTGCAAGTGCACTAACTTGAAGACTGTCTAACTGATATGAACCAAGTTTGGTACAGTTGTAGAGAGTGACATAAAGGGACACCTAATGGTGTAGTTTGTAATGATGTCATCCACCTCAATCCAAGATGGTGGACACATGAACATTTGAGGAGCAAGAGATCTAACTTGTGGACCTCAATCTGAACCAAATTTAGTCCAGTTGTAGAGAGAATGAAAGGAAAGTAGGCAGATTAGTTCTTACTAGAACAATTTGTTGGAATACAGTATCACATTGTGTCTCCAATGCTGTATGGAGTCAGAGTCCATCTCATCAGAGGCACGAGCCTGGTTAAGAAAGATCATTTTTTACTTGAAATATTAACATAGCATGAAACATTAACATTTTGCCCTATGGGCCTGGTTGACAACTTGGTTGATAACTTTTACTCTGATTGGATAAGTACCTTTGAGGAGAAACGCCAGAGTTGCAGACTCCCCCCCCCCCGTCTTGCTACCTCTGGGCTATTCTAATGCAAATGAGGCCATAAAAGAACGTATTTGGGACATTGATTTGCAAAGGGGCAAGGGTCTAGTCCCTTGTTGCCTGGAGATTGGAAACTATAGCAAGATTTCTCCCCAGCAAAGTATCCTTATATTCTTGTTTCATCTAAACACTGGAGATCTTTTACTTTAGCCTGGTTTTATGTGTTGCCATCAGCAGTATTGGAGGTGAGATACCTTCAAATTCCCTTGTGCAGAACAGATTTGTCCTTGTCAAATAGGGGTAGGGTTTAAAACAGTGGATCATGTTTTGTTATTCTGTCAATTTTATAGAGACATTTATCTTAAAACAAACAAACAAACAAACAACTCACATTGTAAGGAAATTCCCAGGCAGGTCAGATAAATTCTATACCTCTTTTCTTCTTTCAGATTCCAACACAGATATTACTTTTAATGCTGCAAAATTTTGTTCCAGGGCTTGTACCATTAGGAATCCGATGGTTAAATCTGTAACTTAATTCCCTGGAAAAGTATTGGTTTTTTGAGTACTGATTTAATATAACTGTTAAACTCTAAAATGATGTAAAATAGGTTTATTGTAAGTTATATCACTTATCTTATAATTTTGTATTTTTCCTTCCTGCTTTTGTTTTCTAGTTTTGGACCATAATTAACCAATCAATCTGGCCTCAAAAGCACTCCTTTGTGAGTGAAGCCAATTAGAGTTTGCGAATGGTTCACTTGAGATTATTGAACTATCTGTAACAGGGGCATATCTGATCTCTTCTTTAAATTGTGATGAAACAAGTTCAGTGTCACCTATAAGTAGACATTTTTAGTGTCTTATTGGTCTGGTTTGAATGCTCTTACAAAAAAATAATATCTAACTTCCATTTGCCCTTCTGCAATGTAAAGCCATTGCCATGGTTCAGTTGACTCCTATGCGAAGGCTATTTGTGCTTCAGTAGGCATCAACCAGCCTACTGAATGAAAATCAAGGACAATGTGCAGTTTTCACATTAGTATTCTTTCCTTGGTGATTCTGGTGATGGAGGCCAATGGAAGCTATTCTAAAGGCTTGCCAGTAGAGTGAACACCAGATACTTGAAATACCCTGATGAAAGAGAAAGGCAGAATATAGATACAAGAAACACAGGGGCGTAGCAAGGTTGGAGTGGGCCCAGAGACAAGATTTTAAAATGGGGCCCCCCCACTCAAAGTCCAGGGCCTCCGCACACCCCAGGCCCCCAAGGATTTAAGTCTGATATTCCAAAATAAGTATGCTGCCTGGAAATACATTTCACTGAATACACACACGCACACGTCACAATATATAGTGATATACATTGAGTACTATACATTTGTTTTACTTTTAATGCCTAGAACACACTAGAAAGATGAATGATTAAAATGGGCCCCTCGCTGCAGATTAGCCAAGGAGACTTTCAACCATGCAGGGTGAGCCTATGTTTGTTTTCTCAGAATTCTGAACAAATTCAGTCAAGTTTGATTGCAGGAGGTTTTTCACAGGAGGCTTTTAAAGCCCTTTAACACACATCTCCTCTGGAATAGAGGTGCTGCATTCACATGTTGGCCAGATTTACCCTGAAGTCCCTGCAAGTTATTGGGGAGCAGTTCACACACAAGAAAAATAAAATAAAATAAAATAAAAGCACAAGACATGCTTCACAGTTCTCACTCAGACCTTCTGGGTTGCAAAACAACTTGAACATAAGTGCATTTATAAATGAATGAATAAAATAAATATAATACTGTTTCTTCCAGAAGTTTTTGTAATTTTCTGCCATGAAACAAGCCACTTATAGGACTTTTTAGATAGTTTTTTTTAAGCCAGCAAATTTTCCAAGCTGTTTCAAAATAAATATTCAGAGACTTCTCAGTCCCTCCCCCCCATATCAAAGCCCTATGGCAAGCAGATCCCTATATATCCAGGTGGGGGGGTGGGGAAGGTAACCACAAAAAGGAGTTCACACTCTACCTGGCAGCAGGGGGTCTTCTGCTGCAGAGAACAGTGGAGGCCTCTCTGGCTGCCTCCTCCTTCCTGGCTGGCTTGGGCCCTACTGGAGTTCAGGCTTCACAGAGGCCTACACCAGACCTCCGTGGAAGCCACGCCCACCCGCCGATCAGCTGAGAGGCGGGAGAAAAGGCGCTCTTTGCCCCGTGTCTGCTGCTCGATTGCCGGCCAGGAGAACAAGCTGGAGAGACGGCGAACAGGGCAAATGGCTGAGGAGCCTTGGGGCTGGGCAGGGGGCAATGGGGAGTCACGTGAGGTGCCTCTGGGGGGCCCCTCCAGGCAGTGGGGCCCCCAGACAACTGTCTCCCCTTGCCCTATCGTTGTTACGAGCCTGAAGAAACAAATGTGATTCCTATCTTCTAATCAGTACTGAACCAAACTGGTCACTTAAGGCTTCCTAGCTGGGGAAGATATGCAGACATTTGATTCTGGCTTGTTCTAGGTGAACTTGCTGCTTGTAGAATTGCAAGCCTTGCTCATCAGAACATTTGCTCCAAGGGCTGTGGCATGCCAGACACGTACCATTCTAGGCAGATCAGGTGTGAATCCTGAGCAGTTCAGAGATGTTTGAAATTCAAACTGAAATTGCTTCACTAAGCTTTTGGTGTTCTTTGAGAGTGTCAAGAGGCATGTGAATAAAGGTGATCTGGTTGACAGATTATACTTGAACTTTCGAAAAGCTTTTGACAAAGTTCCCCACCAAAGGCTCTTGCGTAAACTTAGAAGTCATAGGATAAGGGGGAAAGTTCATGTGTGGATCAGTAACTGGTTGACGGACAGGAAAAAAGAGGATAAGAATAAACTGACAGTTTTAACAATGGAGGGAAGTTAGAAGTGGGGTCCCCCAAGGATTTGTATTGGGACAAGTACTTTTTAACATGTTCAAAATGATCTAGAAATTGGGGTAAGCAGCAAAATGGCCAAATTTGCAGATGACACTAAACTATTTAGGGCAGTGCAATCCAAAACAGACTGTGAGGAACTCCAAAAAGATCTCTCTAAATTGGGTGAGTGACAAAATGGCAAATATGGTTCGATGTGAGCAAGTGTAAAGAGATGCATATTGGGGCAAACCCCACCTCCAACTTCACATATACACTGATGGGATCTGAGCTGTCAGTGACTGTCTAGAAGAGATATCTTGGGGTCATGGTGGACAGCTTGTTGAAAGTGCCGACTCAGTGTGCGGCAGCTGTGAAAAAGGTAAATTTCATGCTAGGGATCAATAGGAAGCGGATTGAAAATTTTAAAAGGCTAGTATTATAATGCCCTTATACAGATCTATGGTGTGGCCGCATCTGGAGTACTGCATACAGTTTTGGTCACTTTATCTTAAGAAGGTTATTGTAGAACTGGAAAATGTGCAGAAAAGGGCAACCAAGATGATCAGGTGCCTGGAGCACCTTCCATATGAGGCAAGGCTACAGCATCTGGGGCTTTTTAGTTTGGAAAAGAGGTGACTACAAGGAGACATGATAGAGGTGTATTATATTATGCATGGAGTAGAAAGAGTGGGCAGAGATAATTGTTTCTCCCTCTCTTACAACACTAGAACCGTGAGTCATCCCATAAAACTGAAATTTGGGAAGTTCAGGACCGACAAAAGTACTATTTCACACAGTGCATAATTAACCTATGGAATTATCTGTCACAGGATGTGGTGATGGCCACTAGCTTGGATAGCTTTAAAAGGGGCTTAAACAAAGTCATGACGGACAGGTCTATCAGTGACTACTAGTCTGGTGGCTATAGGACACCTCTAGCCTCAGAGGCAAGTAGGGGTATGCACAAAATCGGTTTGCCCAGTTTGGTTCAAGTCCAGATTGGACTTGAACTGGACCAGGCATGTTTGGTTTTGTGCACCCCTGAACAACCCCGCCCCCACCGTTTCCGCTTCAGTTTGAGCCAGTCCAGGTTTGAAATCTAAACAAAACAAAACAACAACTATTTTTTAACTCACCACCAGGTCCGGGTTCACTCTGCTGCCTCCAGGGGGTGCTTCGGCTGCTGCAGGGGATTTGCTAAAGCTCCCCCCTCTCCCAGCTGCCCCCGGTCTTTATGGGGCCAGTTCGGCCCATTTGGGGGCCTTTCCTGCCCTGCGGGGCTTGCAGTGTCCATTTTGAAGGCTGCCGCACATGCGTATTTGCAGCCCTCAAGCCGAACTGGTTCAGTGGCAAACTGGCTGGATCTCGAACTGGTTTGCACATCCCTAGAGGCAAGATGCTGCTAAATACCATTTTTAGGGGAGCAACAGCAGGAGAGAGGGCAAGCCCTCACCCCCTGCCTGTGGGATTCTCAGAGGCATCTAGTGGGGCACTGTGTGAAACAGGATGCTGGACTAGATAGGCCTTAGGCCTGATCCAGGAGGGCTGTTCTTATATTCTTAAAGCTCCCAGTATCAATGCTTGAGGGCCTTCTGGATATTGACTATGCTCGGGTGAAAGCAAGAAGCAGCAGTAATCTCACTGGGGTATAAGGCAGGATCAGGGGCTGTGAGGTGCCAGACCAGGGGATGGTTTCCCCCCTGGAGATTGTTGGGGCAGCAGCAGCAGGTGTTATAATGTGTGCATGAGGGTATAATGGTGTGTGTGTGTGGGGGTAGCTTGGAAGCAGGCACTATGGGTAATATAAAATAATGCCCCACTCCATTCCTTAAATTCCCAGAGGAAGCCTCAGTGTCCATGTGATGATAAAGCTGTGGAGATTTACAGATCTACTTTGGTAATTAATGAATTATTTACTGATATATAGGTTGAACCCGTGGGGTACAAGCACAAGTATCAGTCCCAAAAAACCAAATTAGTCTAGCACCCCAATACCCTACAAGCAATTTCTGCCAATCAGAAGCGGGACTTGTAATCAACTGAGCTAACCAGCTCTAAATTCAAAATACTTTTGAAGTACGTTTTTTCCTGGTGAAAATAAGATTTCTTCATTTCAGCCCACTTCCAGACAGTTGGAGTGCAACACAAATTCCAGTGGCTTGGAATAGCCACCAGCCAAAGGCCATGAATCAGGACCTCCTTATGCTCCATTGAAAGCCAACCTATAAAACAATCTAGAGAGGAAGCGTTATTTTTCATAACCAGAGAACATGTTTACAACAGTACCCAGGTCTTAGGAAACTTGGCCACACTGATATCAAGTGTCTGGCTTTTCGGAGGAGGAATTCTCCAAAGTGCCCTTTCTGCTCCCTCGCAGTGAATTATAGGTGCAGGCGTTGCCTCAGAGTTGGGGAAGGAATGAAGTTTATTCACTCCCCGCCTTCACCTATCAGTAGGAGCCAAAAGCCTTAGCCCCTCTCTGGGAGAATGTCAGGCTTACAAACCCCGTCCCGGCTGATTTGCTCATCCTCAGCAGCCTCTGCCTTAAATAAATCCCTGCATCTCGGACACTCCTCCCCGCCTTCAGCTGGCTCCGTCTTCCGTGGCCAGGCACATGTCCTGGGCAACCAATCCCTGGCCTCCACAGGGGGCTCATTCCCCAACTCCACCCCTGCCTTATCATTCCTCCAGCTGCTTGCAGCTGTGGAGCTGCTTTCCTGGCTAGTTCCTCTCCACCAATCTGCTGCCTCTTGGGCGATGCCTGCCCATCCCCCAGCAGTTGGGGCATGTCTCTCTGAATCTTCTCTGGCTTCTGAGAGGTAATTGCCGGGGCTGTCCTGGTGTCTGGAGCCCCTGGCTTCTCTCGGCAGTCTACCGGCTGGCCGGGCACACCTCCCTCTCTCGGGGAGGAGGGGAGGAAACCTGGCACACCAAGCCAAGAAACAAAATGATCTCAAGACTGAATCCCAAAATCCATGGGATTTGGCACAAGATATGGCATTAGCTCCAATGTTGGAGATTACTTGTTTCTGTCCACAGGCATTAAGATGGCACTCTCCTTGGAAATTGTGTTCCATTATTCAATTTTAAGATTGAATAGAGACCATTGTGCCACTTTAGTTAGAATTTCAGAGTTAGAAGGGACCTTGGAGATCTTCTAGACTCCGCACAATGCAGAAAATGCTACAGCATCCCTGACAGATAACCACTGAGCCTCTGTTTGAAAACCTCTAGAGAGGAGACAGAGCCCAACACTGCTCAGGGCAGTCTGTTCCACTGTCAAACAGCTCTCACAGTTAGGAAATTCCTCCTAATAGCTAGCCTAAATTTACTTCCTAATTTCAGCCCATTGGTTCTATCTTGGTCTTCAGCAGCAACAGAGAACAAATCCTCTTCTTCTATGTGACAGTCTTTCAGATATTTGACATCTCTCTCTCTCTCTCTCTCTCTCTCTCTATCTATCTATCTATCTATCTATCTATCTATCTATCTTATTTTAATACTGCCTAATATGTAAATCTTCAGGCGGTGTACAAATCCCAACATTAAAATCACACGTTAAAATACATAAAAAATAATAAAAATAATATAAAACAGATTATTAAAATTCTAATTAAAAGCTTGCGAGAACAGGAAAGTCTTGAGGGTCTTCCTGCAAACAGAGAAGGAGATGGTCTTAGTTCAGCAGGGAGCATATTCCAAAGCCCTGGGGCAGCCACAGAGAAAGCCCGGTCCTGAGTCGCCACCAGATGAGCTGGTGGCAACTGCAACCAGAGCTCTCCAGAAGATCGTAAAAGGTGGGCAGGTTCATGACAGAGGAGGCGCTCTCTTAAATAGCTTGGTCCCAAGCAGTTAAGGACGTCTCTTCTTCAGGCTAAACACACCTAACTTCTTCCATTGTTCCTCACGCCACTTGTTTCAAGACCCCTCACCAAGAAGACCCCTGCTTGATCTGGCCAAAGGTCCATCAAATCCAGCATTCTGCTTCAGCTGCCTCTGGGAAGCCCACAAGTGGGACAAGAAGCCAATAGCTCTTTCCCTCTGTTGCTCCTCATGCCGTCTCAAAGTCTGGAGGTGAAAGATAGTCATCATGATTATGAAGGGCTGGCATCCCCTCTTGCCAATCTGCATTGTATCCCACAGACATTTTTGGCTGATCTTTACTGAAAGGCCAGCACAGACATGCACCAGGCAATTGTTGTAGTCAGGGATAGGACAGACATTTCCTGCAGGTGGGGCACAGCTCAGTTCAATGCCATTTGCCCAAATCAGGAATTTGAGGTAGGAACTGGAGCATGTGAGGGAGGGAGGGAATGCTTAAGCCCAAAGATGGCCAAATTGTGGTTTGGTGTGCCATGTGAGCCAACCAGCACAGTAAGTTTGATGGCTTAGCAAGTAAGGGAAGAAAAAACTTCCACCTACAAACTAAATCATTGGACTGTTCCTTTACATGCACTGAAGCTGCTTTATAAGAATTGCCAGCTTGTTGGATCAGACCAAAAGCCCCGCTATTTCCCCCCAAAAAGGACTATCCAGAGACCCCCCGGAAAGCTGGTAAGTAGAACCTGGTGGACAAACCATCCTTTGTTTGTCTCCAGCATCTGCGTGTTACCGCTAATTCAAATTCCCTGATAGTGACATTAATACTCTTTCCCCCAAATACCTTATTCCAGAGCGTAGGCTGGCACTGAATCAATTTCATTCTGAGACAGGAAGACAGAAGGCCTGGTTGTGGCTTTGTTTATACTTGCACAGTCCTGCTGAAGTCAATAACATTGAATAAAAGAGGGAAGATGATGAGCTGCCAGGGGATGGTCAGCACGAAGTAGCTGGAGGATCAGGTGGAAAGTAGTCATCAAAAGGCCAACATTTGTTTTCCTTATTTTGGGTTTGGAACAACTAAGCTGATTTAAATTAAGTTTTCTGAAACATATGCTCTGGGGCAAACAATCCAATTTCAGCCTGAAGGAGATTTTTCATGTCATAGTTATAATAAGCTACTCAGAACCTGGATTCTTCTTAAGGCACAATTTCCCAGGAAGTTATCTTGCGCAAGCCTTTATTGCCATGAACAAGATGTGCACAAAAGTGCAATATAGATAATGTGGTCTTGCAGAAGTCCTGTTCAGTGGCCTTTGCACATCCTGAAGTTTTCCCTGAATTGCACCATTATGTAGTACAAAAGGTAATAACTGAAATCCAGCAAGACCCTTTTAGAAATCTACTGTCAACAAATTACAAAAGCATCAAGACAGATGCTATGCTTGTTGTAAGTTCTTTGCTTTGTCTCGTATTGCTAATCACTATATGTGACCAATAAAATTAAATTTACTACTTTATTTTTTAATTTTTATGTCAGTTCTGATGTTAATTGTTTTTGTAATTGTCCATTTTATTTACTTTATAATATAAATTAATAATAAAATCATCTCAAAAAATTCTGATTGCAAACTCTCCAGGGACTGTCTGTATTCATTTCATTCCACACCCTCCCCTTGGAGGCATAGTGCAATTAATATACGAGCTGTGCTATATTCAGAGTTTTGCACAAGTAAGAAAAATAAAAGAGGGACTCTGGCAAAGCAGCTACCAGCACAGCTGAAATTACTTTGTATGTGCAAATATTCAAATCTCACTAAATTTCCCCCTTATTGGCTTTCGTTTTCTGAATGAGACATTTCAAAGCAAAATTCAAATTAATTCTGAACATAAAATTAGTAGCTCAAACTTTGAATGCTTTGAAGTTTGACTTTTTCCTATCAGTTGACTTTTAAAAATGTTAGCAGACTTCAAATATGAAACCTTATAAGCTGTCAAATATGAATTACCATTGTTTGTTGTTCCATATTCTGTCAGATATTAAATACCATTGCATGTTCTTTATCAATTAAAAACAAAACACCATCTGAAATACCACTACATCTCAATGGCTGAATATGATCTAATATTAAATACTATTGCATGCTAACCATCAACTACGGTCATGAGTTCTTTGAAAGCTTTTCAGAGGTTCTTCAAAGAGAAGAATAGCCTGATCTTCATCTGCAATGCACTGCCATGGGACACCTTGTATTGGGTGTGTTCCAAGATACACTCTCAGTTCACAGTGGGTGGTAGTGCAGCCCAAGAGTGTTGTGCAAACTGTGTGCATTCTAGAACATTCCCAGAATCCTCTGTAATGTGCAAAGATTCAATGGCAGACATACAGAGACTCCTTGATTTTGAAGATTTTGAAATGAAAATTTATCCTTGAAACAGAATGTTTGAAAACCTCTGTGATATATTATTATATCATCAGGAATCAATATTGTCAAATACAAAATGTCATAATATATCAGTTGTCAAATGCTGAAAAATATCAAGGGTCAGATATCATGTACTGGACTACAAAAATCACAGTGTATCAGTACAAATGGCAAATGCTGAGTGTATTCAAATGCTTAGGGAATATAACTGGAGCATAATTCACAGCAACATTTGTGAAAGGGCATTTTGAGAATGCGAGGGTACACATTTTGTTTTAGCTGCAACTTCCAGTTCAGTGAGAGTTAAAAGTCATGGTGATCTTTGATGTGCATCTCTTACCTGAGACAATGATGCAGAAAATGACCACTAGCTTTACTTTTTGCAAAATATAACTGTATGTTTAATAGTTACTCAACCCAGATGCCGGAAGAAAATGCAGAAAGAATCAGGAAAGACTATGAGGCTGTTCACATAAGCAGCCCTACCCAGGTTGGACAGCCCCACCTGGGTCAGCTGCTTGTGTGAAGCACCAGGAGCATGGCTGATCCCAGTGCTGCCTCTCTAGGTAGCCCAGGGTTTTTATCCTGGCTTTTACCCAGGTAGAAGGGCACAGGCATGCTCCCTGTCTCCGGGTCCCCAATCGTATGTCTGCTCAGGCTGGTTGCAGTGCCCAGCTAAGAGAGAATCCCTCAATGCACCACATTCCTGGATCTCTGGAGGCCGGACTGCATTTTCCCAGCCTCCAGATGGCCTCGTGGCTCGTCCCTAGCTGAGCAGGGTCTGCCCTGGTTGCACATGAATGGGAGACTAGAAATGTGAGCACTGTAAGATATTCCCCTCAGGGGATGGAGCCGCTTGGGAAGAGCAGAAGGTTTCAAGTTCCCTCCCTGTCTTCGCCAAGATAGGGCTGAGAGAGATTCCTGCCTGCAACCTCGGAGAAGCCGCTGCCAGTCTGTGAAGACAATACTGAGCTGGATAGACCAATGGTCTGACTCAGTATATGGCAGCTTCCTATGTAAGAGGACCAGTGGTTAGGGTTAGGGTTGGGGAGGATGCAGAGGTGCACCTAGGTAATTTTGGAGCCTAGACCTAAAGGCCTTTGCAACTCCCCCACCACTGGCTGTAAGTTAAGCATCATTTTTTAACACGTAGGTTCTTGACGGCACAAACCACACTACCCAGGACAGACTAAAGAGGATTTGGGGGCCCCCAGGGGGTTTGGAGGTCCTGGACTTCAGCCCCAAAGTCCAGGGTAAGAGCACCATGGGGGGAACCTAGGTGCTATCCTGCCTCCACCCCTCCCCACCGTCCTCCCTGCCTCACTTGGAGGTTATGTGAACGACCTCAGTGGCTAGAAATGAGAAAGGAGGATGGAAAAAACCCACATCAGCTGGACACGATTCGAAGTTTGTGCCAAGTAAATATTAGAAGGTCTAAAGCCTGCTACTCAGCATTGAAATGAAATGATTACATAATTGTTTGCTCATACAAATGCCTCTCTGTCCTTTAGGCAGCCTGCCATGTTATCCTATGACCTAATTTCTGCTGCCCTTGAGTAAAGAGGGTAATGCTTATTGCACACAATAGAAAAGAAGGCTTCCCATTTTCGTCAGAAGGTCTTTGCTTTTGCTGTTTGGGTCTTCTCAGGTTAAATGGTGGAGCATGCAATGAGGTTCAAGTACATAAAGTAATAGCCTTGAACTGTTCATCTACTTAATTGGTAGCAGGGCAGCTGGCACAACTTGAAGGATCAAGTGCAGAAGTTTGAACATGAAAGCCTGGTTGGGGCACTTGGAATGCAGCAAAACACTGAAGCTATTCCTACGATCACTGGAAAGTGGGCTAAGGTTGCTTAGTCCACTTTCCAGTGGTCGTGGGAACCACCGAGCTCGCAGGAGAGCCTGGTGCTCCCAAGGCGGCTAGCCCATCTAAAACACCCTCCCCTTAAATGAAATTAATGGAGTAAGCACGCCGCTAACCACATTTCATTGCTGGTGTGTTGCTGCGAGGCGCAGCGACACATGAGTAGACTCCCGGCCAGGAGGATGCAAGCAGCCTCCCAGGCTCGGGGCTCTTTCCAGGATGCCCTGCACACTTGCGCGGGGCATCCTGGAACTTCTGGAGGCCGGGCCGCGCGGGCCCCGATCCCCAGAGCATCTGCCTGTTCCATGATGGAGCCAGCATTGGTCGATCTGGCCGCCCAGCTATGAGTGGCTGCTCGTCTGCAGGGAGAACGGGCTAAGCCCACTCTCCCCACAATACTTCCTCAGGCACTTCACACGTGTCGTGTGAAGCACCTCACTGCTTGCTTTGGGCCTTATCCAGGGATGGGGCCACCATTGGGCGAATGGGTTCAAAGAACCCGGGCCGCCAATGGCAAAGACTGCCAAAGCCCTGTGGCTCGGGCTCCAGAGGAGCCCAGAGCAAACTCCCCCCTCCCATGCCCGGGCTGCTGAGAGCCTGGGCGAACTATCTGCTAGGTATTTCAGGCAGGGCAGACTGCCCGATAGAACGTTTTTCTCTTCCTCTACCTCTCTGGCAGGAGAGAAAGGGGGAAATGTCCTATCAGGCAGCCGACGCTGCCTGAAATGATGAGCCGAGAGCTTGTTCGGGCTCTTGGCAGCCCAGGCTATGCCAGGGAGAGAAAGGGGAAAACGTCCTCTCAGGCAGCCGACGCTGCCTGAAATAACTAGCAGATAGTTCGCCTGGGCTCTCGGCAGCCTGGGCATGGGAGGGGGGAGTTCGCTCTAGGCTCCTCTGGAGCCCGAGCTGCGCCCCCGTGTGCGTGACATCACGTGCACAGGCGAACGCGGAGAGGGTCGCCGAACGGGGCTGGACGCAGGTCACTGCTCGGCTGGCTCTGTGCCTGGCCTTATTAAAGCAACAGGGATGGCTTCTGTTGTCAATTCACAGTCTGCAGTAAAGACAGTAAGATCAAGAGCTTTGATGCATTTTTCCTTGACTTGATTCTTCCAAGACATGTGCTCAGACAAACCAGTGATTACCATCTTTTGTATTCTTAGAAGGTGCCCTGTTTTCCAGATAGTAGTCCAAGGGCTGTGTGTGTCTCTGTGTGTGTATTTATTTACATTTATATCCTGCTTTCCCTCTAGGGAGCCCAGAGTAGTGTACCTTGCTATGTTTATCCTCACAACAACCCTGTGAGGTAGATTAGGCTGAGAGATGACTGGCTGAGAAACCCAGATGGCCAGACTCTGTAATAAAGCTGGTGCCATCTGTAACTTAGAGATTCACAAATACGGAGCAAATGCACTGAGGCTTGGTGTGAGTGTCAGAAATGAAATCCCAAAGAAATATGTAATAACATATGGAGGCTATTCTCACGATCCCTGGAAAGCGGGCTAAGGGAGCTTAGCCCGCTTTCCAGGGATCATGGGAACCACCAGGCTCACGGGCAAGCCCGGGGCTCCCAAGGCGGCTAGCCTGCCTAATTCCCCCTCCCCTTAAATGAGGTTAATGGAGCAAGCGCTCATTTTTCTGCTCGTATGTCACGGCAGTGTGTGGCAACACACGAGTAGACCCCCAACCGGGAAGCTGCAAGCAGCCTCCTGGGCCTGGCGGTCTCTCCAGGATGTCCCGTGCACTCGCGCTGGGCATCCTGGAACTTCTGGGGGCTGCATGGCCCCCGATCCTCACAGCCCATGCCGGCTCTGTGACACAGCCAGCAGCCGTGTGGGCAGCTGATCCAGCCGCCTATCATAGAGCGGCTGCTCATCTGCGGGAAGAGCGGGCTAACCCCTCAGGGGCTCACTGTTCCTTTCAGATTAGTTAAAAACCAACAGAGGGCCTGTTTCCTGTAGCCATGGGATGATAAGATTGGCCCCAAAGTTGATGTTAGGCTTGCCAGATCAAAGTAAGACCCTTTGGAGGACTTCTGCTTTCCTGAACTTTACAGAAAGCAAGCACAATAAGCCTGACAGAATCTGAGCTGCTAAAGCACAGGAGGGCACCTTGAAGGAACTTAGCAAGGGTTCTGAAGCATGTAGGGGCTGTCTGCACATGTTCTAATGAACACACATGGGTCAGAAGAAGAGCCTTCTGCTGCAGTACTACTCCCCTCTGCCCACATGCATTCATTTATATTCTGCAAAGAGCAATGATATTCAGTTTTGGGTTTTCTGAAGCTCCTAGTTACACTAGTTAATTATGAGATGTATGCTATCTCAACATGGCGGCAAAATGATTCTGAATGGGATTCTTTGATGAACTCGGTCAAAATGAATAATATCTGCACAACAGCAGTGTATGGGGGATTATGCCCTGTGGGGTCTTGGTCTGACAAGGCCTAGCTGAGCAGCCTTGGGTAAGACATTCTATATCAACCTCAGTTGCCTCTTTCTAAAATGGAAAAGGTAGTAATTAGTGACCTACTTGGCCTATTGTGCAAGACACATACACACGGATCTCTATGTGTGTAGAACAGAGCGACCAGCACCAACTGAAGTGATTCCTGGATATCCCCCCACCACACCCAATATTTTTCACATAACAAGCTATCAGAATCTCCATGAGGCTGACACTAATTCCTGGAGGGTTGGCAACCAAAGAGTCTATATGCAGTATGGGATTGGGTTGTGCCTTCTGCCCCGTACTGCCTCATCCTTGCTTTGTATAAGTATCAGATGCTGGCTGCATATGGAGAATTCAACACGGGCACGCTCAGTCTTTGTGCTCATTACCCCCAAATTCAAGGGTAGAAATATAGATTGGCCTATACTGGCTGGACTCAGTCCAAACAGACCTAATTTAAATGTTAAATCCAATGTGTGGCTGTGGGGTGAGCCAGGATATGGGAGAGGATTGATTCCTGCCCTCTCACATGCCTAGCTGAAATGTATGTATACAGGACTCGTGTGCTTTGGGGAAGATTTGGGGGAGATATTTAATAAGGGTGCAGCCTTTTATTATGCTTGAATATAGCCAGTCTGGCAGGTAGGAGTTTCCCAACCCTCTCCTGTTGTTGGTGTCTCAGGCAATCAGCAGAAACAGATGATTTCTCAAGCCCCTGGAGGGCTGCATTCAGCTTGATAGGTCACAAGTTGTGCAGACCTGAAGTCCTGATGTTTCCAGTGGGGCTATCATGTATTAAAGGAGATTAACGTTTCCTACCATTAACCCAGACTCCCTCTAGGCATGCAAAATAAGTCAGCAAGAACACTTCACACTCACATGGTGGGAATGGAAGATTTGTTTCTGTAAAAGTTTTACAACTTGTACCGCAGTGATTTCGTGGTGTTTGCGCTCCATTGCAGCCTTGAGTAGCAGTTGGCATGGATGCCTCAAACTTAAATATTATGCACAATGAAAACAGATGGAATCCTGCTTCCTTGTGGGAAATGGCTTGAGGTAAAAAAGCGGGTACAAAATGGTTGAGAAATGTGCTTTGTGTATAACCCAATGCCTAAGCACATATCTGACAAGCAAGAGCTTCCTTGGTCACATGGAGAACCCCATTATCCATGGGGATTCCATTCCACGGGGTGGGGGGCAGGACAGCGAAACCTCAGATAACGGGGCATTTGGTCAATTGGAATTGGGGGTTAGGTTCCTGAGGCAGCAAAAAATGGGATAAAAAGGACAAAAACAGGATGAAAAATGGGCTCAAAATGGGGGGAATTGGGCAGAAGTCCCTTACCATTCTCTATGTGTCCCCAGCTGTCCAGCAATGCCCCACAAAAGTTAAAAAATGATTTTTTAAAAAACACAAAAATCATGTCCCCCAATTTTTTCACAAAAAGGAACCACAAAATGGCTCCTGCCCTCAAAATGGCAGGCGGAAATGACTTCAGAGTTTATTTCTGCCCATCCCCATCCAGCGGACACATGAGTCTTAACTTTTTAAATGCCTAATTTTATTGCATATACTTTTATAGAATTTTATATGAATTATAAATTTGTATAAATTTTATTATATAATTTTATTTGTGTGGCAATCACCCTATCGTGGATGCTGGGTCTGCGATAGATGAGGTTCTCCTGTATATCACTTCAGGCTACTAATGGATCTGGACCCATCCCAGGTATAGTAAAACCTCTAGGCCACCTCATGCTCCCAATGTTATTACCATATTGGGAGCATGACAGGGATAAGAGCCCTCTCCAGTTCTGATCAGGCCTGCTTCACGTCAGTTTGTTTATTTGTTTGTTTGATTGATTTCTATGCCGCCCTTCCAAAAATGGCTCCGGGCGGTTTACTCAGAGAAATAATAAACAAATAAGATTATGTAGGTCTGGAAGACATCCTCCAAATTAATCGGTTTCTGAATCAAATGCACGTAAAGGTCTGTTCATCTCTACTTCAGGCTGTCAGTGAAGATTTACTACCCGCAGGGAGAAGGCTATGCTGAATCCTTCTCCCTGTTGTGCTGTCTTTCTATGGGCAGGGAGTTACAGTATTTCCATGAAAGAGCAAGGCAGCTTGCAAACCACTATCTGCAGCCTGGTGTCCAGAAAAACTGTACCACTTGATTCCGCTAAATGTATACACTAGGTTTCTCCTCGCCTAAAAGGTGGTAAGGAAGACTTAAATGTGCTTAATAGCATAATGGATCCCATTAAGCCACAGGACACATGTGTGTAGCCTATGTGCATCAATCTCTTTGAAAAATGCATAGGTGGCCAAGATTATTGTGGGAGAATCATTAGGTCAAAGGAGATTGAATAGTTCACATGTGGAAAGGATGTGCAAAACATTTATATCATCCTTTTATATGTTTAGTGCAGAACCATAGGAGGTTCATAGAAAGCAAGTCGGAGTATTCATTGATCTAGCCTAATATTGCCTACTGACTAACCATGATTCTCCAGGTTGCAGGCAGAGATCTCACCTGGGGCACTTTTTCAACTGGAGATGGTAGGGGCTGAATCTGGCACCATCTGCATTCTGAACTAGAGCCTTTCTGCTATCAAGACATACCCATGCAGAAATCTGGAAGGCATTCCCAAGTGGTCATTCTCCCCTCCCCACCACCTTGTAATCATAATGCTCTACCAAAAAAAAAAAATCTTATTCATCCTCACAACATGCATGCCTGTTAGGTAAGATGCCCTTCACAATTTACAGATGAGGAGCTGAAACCAATAAGCTATGACCAGAGCAATCTGTCCTCAGCATGAGAAAAAAAAATATATATTTGCCCATAATATTTTTTTTGTTTATGCCTGAAAAATGTCTCAATTTTGTTTTCTAGAATCAATTTTATTGACACCTTTGAAATAATTCAAAATATATTGTTGAAGATTCTGTTTTATATTTATTCTGTAACACTGTATAGTCATTACTTTATTTTCATAACACTTGTTTTATTAGTGTTTTATTTATTACGTGTTTATTATTGTTTTGTTATTCACTGTTTTATTAAAAAAGATAGAATCTGTTTTAATAAAACATGGAATTGCCTTGTTTCACTGGGAAGAAGCTGATGAATATAGTCAAGATTGGTTCTATGCAGAGCAGTTCCAGATGTTCATGTTATTATATAATAAATGCACTTTTTAAAACTTACAGGAGCCAAACGCCCCCAAAATAAGTGTGTCTGTTCCAGGTAAATCATACACCCCCAACATTCAGACTGCAATATTTTGCCACTGGACAAATGTGATTTTCCCTGTGCCTCCACTTTTTGGATGAATCTATTGCATTCTGGAAGGTGGTCACAGGAACATGTTGGCTAGTACTTGTGACATCACTACTGGTGGTGGATGGAACCTTCCTTGTCCTCACTGAATTGCTCAAGTCTGGTAGTGCTCACTTGCTAAACAATCCTTTTATATCATTGAGGGACAGAGCCTGTACACATGCAACTTTGCATGCAAAGAGAAAAGAGACTTCCCTTGAGGTGTCCCCCCTCTCCCGTTTGCATAAGGGACAATCTATTGTTCAGGGTCAGCCCTAGGGTTTTTGACACCCTAGGCAAAGTTTGACTTTGGTGCCCCTGCAGCTGAGAAGTGCGGCGCCCCAGCTTTAACTTGAGAGCAGGCTTCTCATGAATGAGAGCAGGCTTCTCATTCGCTGGAAGGGAGAGAGCTCAGGATGGCAGAGAGAGAAAAGCAAAGCAAGGCAATATTGACTCTGCTCACTCACTCTTATCTCCTATCTCACTCTAGCTCTCTAGCTCTATCTCCCTTCATGCCACTCCCTGTTCTGGGAGGAAAGCAAATGGGCACTCCCAGCAAGCCAGACATACCGGTGGTATAGCACCCCTCAAGTACTGGTGCGCTAGGTGACTGCCTAGGCCTGCCTAGTGGACAAGCTGGCCCTGCTATTGTTATATGGGCAATGGGCACATGCACGGCACTGTGCTAGGTACAGAAGCACTGGCCATGGTGGAAGGGGAAGGTGAACATACAAGAAGTTTCAGTGAAAACTTATGGGGGGTTCCATGGGGTCTGCAGTAATAGGTGGGGGATGATCATGCCATTATTCCCAAAAAGCTACTCTCCACTTCTGCAGCAGCAACCACCTATCATTTTGTGAACTATTTTTTAACCTTCTTAAACAAAATGACTTCTGCGCAGTGCATTCCCTTGTTCTAGCACTGTAACCCCTATCACCCATTCTCTCTCTCTCTCTCTCTCTCACACACACACACACACACACACACAACTATAGCACAAACCTTTGGCAGCAAAGCTTTCCTGATGTTTCTCACTCTACTGGTGGAAAGAAGATCCTGGGCCGCTATTGCTGGATTGAGGTGAGCTGCTGCATTAAGATGCTAATATTTCCTCCCCGCTCCTCCGCACACCCCAGAAAGGCTTTTGAAACCCTTGCAGCTCTGCAGCCTTGGGGCTAAAGATGCAAAATGGTGGCTGGGGACAGAGGCAATTATCTGCTGCATCGCATGAAGCATACACACACCGCATAGACAAGTACAAAGCTATATCCGAGTTGCTACAGACTGGAGACTCTCGAAGCCTAATTCAGAAAAGCCCCCACCCCCTGCTTTTATTACTATCACTAAACAGCTGGTGGGAGTCAGGAACATTTGCAGATTTGTTGGAAATCACCCAGTGGACAACCAGTAGATCCCGATCCACCTTTTGCTTACTCCTGGTTTACCCTAATAAGGTCCTCTCTAGTATGCACCCCTGTTGAATATACAAAAGGCCAGGCAAAGGAAATGACTGAAGAAGTTTCTCATTTTTACAAGTAGGAATATTCATGCCTTCTGTTATGTAGCGTGCAGCTTGTCTGTTGTTAACTGCATTCATGACAGTTGCAGCCTCACTCCTCTTTCTGCATCTAAGGAGATCTGATTGCCTTTTGGCTTAGGCAGTGCTAATCTCTGCATCTCCGTTATTTAGTAACTAAGTTTTATGTCACAGTAGTTCAATGTCTTCAAGACATTCCCAAGCAAAGAAAAATGAACCCCATGTACTCCAAGCTCTTTTGGATCATTGTGCACTGCACGATATTCAACTATGCAGGGCAAAAGGTCAGGCTTGTGATCTTACAAAAATATGGAAAACTACCAATGAACACTGGAAGAACCTGAGACAAAACTATCCAGTCATTAGAAAAGGCACAAAGAATGTGAGAGGGAAGAATAATTGTGGAGATCATTCACACAATCAAAAACTGTGTTCTACCCTAGTTTGGGAGCTGTGTGTGCTCCCAGTCTTTGGTTGTGTGGAAGCAAAGTAGGAGGAAAACCTGGGTAGAAGTGAGGGAGGTGGTCCCCACGATCAGTGGGAGCCGCCTGGTGTGGCTTACTTGGGAGACTGGGATTAGCCCGCTCTCCCCACAAACGACCCAGCAGTCTGCTCCAGGCAGCCGAACCGGCCACCCACACGACTGCCGGCTCCATTACGTGCTGGGGTAGCGGTGGCCGATCAACCCCCAGAAGCGCCAGCATGCCCTGTGCATGTATGGAGCTGGGAAGTGGCTTTTTGCCTCACCTCTGGGAGTCTCCTCAAGTTGCTGAGACGGGGAGCATGTGCTGCAATATGGAGCCGCACCGCGATGTGGAACCGCGCTGCGGCAACTCACAATCAGAAAAACCAGGTTTGCGGAGCGCTCGCTCCACAAACCAGGTTTTAGTACTGGGCTACTTAAGCAGGTGACCCGCTTAGCAACCACTGGGCTCGCAGCCGAGCCCGGTGGTTCTCACGATGGGAGAAAATCGAGCTAGCCTCCGCTAGCTCAATTTTCTCTCATCGTGTAATGAGCCTCATTGTGTGGAAGCAAGGTAGGAGGAAAACCTGGGTAGCTTTTCCTCCTACCTTGCTTCCACACAATCACTTCTACCCAGGTTTTCCTCTTACCTTGCTTCCACACAACTTAAAATTGGGAGCACACATAACTCCCAAACCCAGGTACAACACAGCAAGGCTATTCACACGATGGGGTGAAATCGGGCTAGTGGAGGTTAGCATGATTTCGCCCCATCGTGTGCACCACTGGGCTCAGCTGTGAGCCCAGTGGTTCCTAGGCGGGTAATCCACCTAAATACCCCTGCCCTAAAACCAGGTTTGCGGAGCAAACACTCCGCAAACCTGTTTTTGAAGATTGTGAGTAGCCACTCCACGGCTCCGTGCCATGGTTACTCATGCAGTAGACCCCCGGAGGGGAGGCGAAAAGCCGCCTCCCGACTCTGGGGGTCTCTCCAGTATGCCCTGCACGCTTGCGCAGACCATACTGGAGCTTCCAGGGGCCGTGCGGCCCCTGAGCTCCCCAGCCCCCACCAGCTCCATCACGGAGCTGGCAATCATGTGGGCGGCCAATCCAGCCACCCAGGTCTCCCACCCGGATCATCTGTGGGGAGAGTGGGCTTAGCCCACTCTCCCTGCTTAGCTGCAAAAACCGGGTCTCACTGATCATGAGACCTGGCTCAGCATTTGATTGTGTGAATGACCTTGAGGATATTCACATGCACGGATGAAACCAGGCTAAGGGAGCCCAGCCCAGTTTTCTTCACATGTGTGAACCGCCGGAAGCCACGTGGCTCTTGGCAGCTAGCCCACCTAATTGCCCCCCATTAAACGAGGTTAGCTGAGTGAGCACTCCACTAACCCGTTTTGGTGATCATGTGTCACTACAGCGCGGCTCTGCGCCATGGTGACACAAGTAGACCCCCCAACCAGTAGGCTACAACAAGTAGTTGTAGTGTCCCCCCAGTTGGGACTTCCAGGGGCTGGATGGCCCCCGATCCCCGCTGCCCCTACCGGTTCCATGACGGAGCTGGTAATCGTGTGGGCAGCTGCCCAGGAAGGGCTTAATGCTCATGTGTGGGGAGAGTGAGTCAAGCCCACTCTCCCCACCAAACCCCATCCCACTCTCCACACTTCTCGTGTGGAGAGCCTCCTTGTGTTATGCACACCCACTTTTCTGGGTGTTTAAGAAGTAGGGATGAAGCCCCTCTGAGATTTTGGTTTCTTTTGGAGGCTTATGGTGTTTCCGTCATAGTCGATTTTATGCCAGCTGAGCACTGGATGGAGTTGAATGAGCAGAGCACTCTTACAAGTCAGCAGCAGATTACAGGCCTGCATCCATAGGTACTTCTGTTCCCTGTCCAGCTTCCCCAAAACTCACTGAGGTCATTTACACAGTCAAAAACTGTGTTCTACCTGGGTTAGAAGTGTGTCCCAAACCTGGTTTTGGGAACTGTGTGTGCTTCCAATTTTCACTTGTGTGGAAGCAAGGTAGGAGGAAAAACTGGGTAGCTTTTCCTCTTACCTTGCTTCCACACAACCAAAAATTGGGAGCACACACAACTGAGCCATTTTTGGAAGGGCAGTATAGAAATCAAATTAACAACAACAACAACAACAACAACAACAACTCCCAAACCTGGGTAGAACACAGTTTTTGTTTGTGTGAATGACCTCATTCTGTGTCTCACCAAGGTAAACTGCCTGCTTGTTTTCCAAGCTGCTGGGGGTAGAGGGTGAGTCACCATATCCGCTCACATCAAACCCTTCTATCAGATGGGTACTGCCATGCTACCTGGTTGTTATGGCTTCTCCCATTCAAGATGTTTCAGGACCATTGACACACCATTCAGAAACATCTTCTGGCCTTCTGGAGTATGTGTATATGTATTTATTTATTTATTTATTTATTTGAAACATTACTTTACTTCAATTTATTAAATTTATGGTCATGGACCAAGACATACAGCATAAAATCTAATAAACAATAAAACATACAATTTAAAAATGCATAGATCTTCTACAACTGATAATGATATAACATAATTTAGCTGTAACATAAGATACTGCATCATCCAGATCTGACAAAAGAAAATTTACAAGAGCCTCATCAGATGGCCTTCCCAATCTGTGTATCAACAGGGAGATCAATTGTTGTCTAACCTCATTATAGAGCTTGCAGTGGAGCAAAATATGTGCTCTAGTTTCTATGTCACCGCAGGGACATTTTCTATCTTGTAAAGGAAGGTGCTGATATCTCCCTTCTTCTATTAGAAACATGTAATATACCGCCCACTCCGAAGACTCCGGGCAGTGCACAAAAACATGCAAACAAGGCAACATTAAAAATTACATTCTAAATTAAAAACTAAAGTAATTAACTAAAAACAGGGCAAAAGCCTGGCGAAAAAGAAAAGTCTTCAATAGAGATTTGAAAATCAATAAGGAAGGGGCTAATGAATCTGGAGGGGAAGAGAGTTCCAAAGAAGTAGGGCCCTTTTGTGGGACCGAGAGCCTTGAACCTCTCGGAAATCAGGGACCGACAAGAGGGCCATCTGAGATGATCTAACCAGACGGAATGTCAATGATCTGCCCTAAGGCAAGACTTGGCCAGCTAGCATTCATAACCAGAACTCCAAATTTATTTCAGTAAGAAAAGACTGAGACAAATTTTGGGTTCTGTTATGAATGCTAGCTGGCCAACTCTTGCTTTAGGGCAGATCTTTGGGAGATCATAGGGCAGATCTTAGGGCAGCATAATCTGCTGGCATTTGAAAAATCTCTCTCCCCCTGATATGCCAGCTTTTGGCAGGGAGCTGTTTTTTACATGGGGAAACATTTGCAAATGGTACTTCTCAAGTAGTCCAAAGTGGTTCAGTGTGTCTTGCCTCATCAGAATTCTACTGTCTCATTCAGCTGCATGTATAGACCAGGAATTCTCAATGTTGGGCCCCCAGATGTTATTGGACTTCAGCTCCCATAATCCCCAGCCCCGTGGCCTTTGGCTGGGGATTATGGGAGTTGAAGTTCAATAACATCTGGGGGCCCAACATTGAGAATTCCTGGTATAGAGCAGGCCTCCCGTTGCATGTTCCCTAAACATAATCAAATCATCTGGAAAAGCTCTGGGTCTGGGCTCTTGTCATCAGCAGGTTGGGATGTTAACAATCAAGAATCGTTGTATGACATCCTAACAAAGCACACATGTATGGAGGCTCTGTGGGGGCATGCAGGAGCCCTGCACAACTCCCCCAGTCCTCTTGTGTGGGCACACTATGGAGCAAGGGGGCTAAGATATCTAAGTGCTGCTCGTACTCCAGACGTGCCCTGTAGGACTGTGTCAGTTACATGTTTCCAGTCTTACAGAATGCTTCCAGAGGGCAAAGAGCATTTGGGAGTCTTATTCCAAAGGTAGGTAGACTGGTTCCCAGTGTGCCCCCACAGAGCCGCCGTATATGTATGCTTTGTTAGTCAGGATGTCAGCCATTCACTTTTCCGTGTGAAAATGGCACCATATTGTATCATATTTCATATACAGTTATGTAGGTGTATTGGTATTTGTTATTAATAAATAGTAAGCTATTTGTCCATCTCCAAAGTGACCTATGTATACATAACATTTGGGATATTGCTGGATTCATGTGGGGATGATCTCTATTTAATAGAAAAAGGAAAAAGTTCTCAAAATACAGCACATGGATAAGTAAGTTTCCAGTGAGGCAAGTGGATCAAGTGTGGTAATGGAATCAGCTGTGTACACTGGTTAATTATTCAAAGTCTGTTAATATTTCATGATAGAGGTTCAGTTTCTCAGATCACTTTACCCATCCAGAGAGGGAAAGATTCTCAAACATGACATAAATCTCTAACATGTTTCAATATTTAAGTCTTACCCACCAGAAGACTTCAAACCTGGGACTTTTTGCATATGGACAATTTAGAACATTTACATGAATATGAATATTGAGCTCCTTAGAAATCACATATATCCATCATACAATGCTATACATTCAACAATAATTCAACAGAAGAATCACTGGCAAATTTGGTCCAATGAACCAGGATAAAGCTGGGCCTTGATTCAATAGGAGCAATCCATGTACAATTATCCTCTGGGTTGAATTCCACATGTGCAAAAGATAGTGTCCTAAATAGCTATTATCCAGCATCCAGGATTAAGCAGATAGTGATCTGTGCTGGATGTACAACAATCACTCCAAGAGCAACTGCTGGGGGACTACGGGGGTGGGCGTCAATAGTATTTCGTACTCCTGATACATTTTGTCGTATGCCATTTTTCAAGGCATGTGATATTTACAGTTCTGAAAAGGAAAACTATAACCAAGATATCAGCACCTGTATTATTCTGCTATTTACACACAGTCTACCAGATGTTATTGACTGGACTTGGTATTTTAATTATTGGGCCCTTTCCAAGGGTCTAGGATAACTAAAGAAGAATTAAAGATAGCGTCGTGGTATTCATGCTGTCCTGAGTAGTGTGGCATTCTGCACCTGATGTGTTGTAATTTTATCAATTCTTTTGGTTTTGAAACTGAGCGGCTCTGGAAAAAGAAAACAATACTGGTGCCAATAGTTGTTGGTGCCCTTGGTGCAGTACCAAAAGAAATAATAATAATAATAATAATAATAATAATAATAATAATAATAATAATAGATCAAGAACCTGGAAGAGAAAGAACATTACAAATACTTGGGCATTCTCCAGGCTGAGAACATTGCAAACACTGACGTTAAAAGAAAAATGGGAAGTGAATACATCAGGAGAGTAAGAAAAATCCTCAAGTCCAAACTCAATGGCGGGAACACCATACAAGCCATCAACACCTGGGCTATACCTTTTATCAGATACACTGCAGGAATAATAGACTGGACCCAGGCAGAGCTAGAGACGCTGGATCGTAAGACCAGGAAAATCATAACCATCAATCATGCTCTGCACCCCCACAGTGATGACCATAAAATTGAAAAAGTTGAAGAAAATGAAGATGTAAAAATATTATGGCACTTCTGACTACAAACAAACAAACATCTGCCACACAATACACCAGATATAACTGTAGTCGAGAAGAAGGAAAAACAAGTTAAAATAATCAACATAGCAATACCAGGGGATAGCAGAATAGAAGAAAAAGAAATAGAAAAAATCACCAAATACAAAGATCTACAAATCGAAATTGGAAGGCTGTGGCAGAAGAAGACCAAAATAATCCCAGTGGTCATTGGCGCCCTGGGTGCAGTTCCAAAAGACCTTGAAGAGCACCTCAACACCATAGGGGCCACAGAAATCACCATCAGCCAATTACAAAAAGCAGCTTTACTGGGAACAGCCTATATTCTGCGACGATATCTATAACCATTGACAATAAAATTCTGGCATCCCACGTCCTTGGGAAGGACTCGATGTCTGGATAAAACAAACCAGTCAATAACACCTGTCTGACTGTGTAAACAAGAAATAATAATAATAATAATAATAATAATAATAATAATAATAATAATTATTATTATTATTATTATTATTATTATTATTATTATTATTATTATTATTATACTATTTACACACAGTCTACCAGATGTTGTTGACTGGATTTGGTACTTTAATGATCGGGCCCTTTTCAAGGGTCAAGGATAACTAAAGAAAAATTAAAGATAGCGTTGTAGTATTTGTTGTAGTTGTTAATTGGCTATGATGCACACTGTAATGTAGCTGGAATGTTCTGTCAGGGCTGCTGTGAAAGGCAACTCCCACACTGGAGAGAACCAGCAGTCATGTCGTCAGCATTATAACTGTTTCTCTCATTATGGCAAATGGGAAAAATAGTTGCTAATAGCACAACCCCCAATTCTCTCCAGCCCTGGGGCTGCCTTCTAGCTCTGCAGCAGGCCCAACATGGAGCATATAGTGTGCATGCATCATGTCAGCCACAAGTATTATTACAAATATTTATTATTTTGGACTTGACAGCAAAAAAATACAGCTTTTCAACAAAAAAGTTCTCAAAGTGGTTTACATTGAACCAGCATAGCATAGTGGTTAGAGTGTTGGACTAGGAGCGGGAAGACCCAAGTTCGAATCCCCATTCAACCATGAAACTCATTAGGTGACATGCATCTCTCAGTCTAACCTACCACACAGGGTTGTTGTGAGCATAAAAATAACCACACACTGAGCTCCTCGTGGTTCCTTGAACTCAGAGGGCTCACAATCTGAAAACTAGAAGGCAGACAACGGTAAGAAACACCGGGGGGATGCTGTGCTGTGCTTCACCTCTCTTGCGGGCCTTTCAATCACAAAAATTGTAAATATGGACACATTCTTTGTGGTATATAGTAGAAAGGGATTCACACAACATACGGGGATTTGTGTCTACTTGGAGACGATAGATGACACCATGAAGTGAATAGGAATATGTCACTGGTGTCATGAATATGTCACTGGTGTCAGCGGAACTTAGGGGCTTTCTGCACAATGACATATAATCTGCCCAAACATATACAGAGTTAGATTTTATACTGGGTAATCATGCATGCTCCATTTCAGATACAATAGCAGGCATCCCATCTGTGTAATGGATGCAGGAAGGGGAATAGCTTTGTTTTGTTTTGTTTTGTTTGTTTGATTGATTGATTTCTATACCGCCCTTCCAAAAATGGCTCAGGGCAGTTTACACACAGAAATAATAAATAAATAAGATAAATCCCTGTCCCCAAAGGGCTCACAATCTAAAAGAAACATAAGACAGACACCAGCAACAGTCACTGGAAGTACTGTGCTGGGGGTGGATAGGGCCAGTTACTCTCCCCCTGCTAAATAAAGGGAATCACCACGTTAAAAGGTGCCTCTTTGCCAAGTTAGCAGGTTTTGTAGCTGAGCCTCAGTTTGCCTCTCTTCTGAAAAACCTGGCTGCATTTCTGTTGCAGGACAAAATAGGGACAATATACTGTATTTGGAATTTAAACACTAAAACTTCAGAAAACAGTGGCACAGTAAGGGAACGGCTATCCTTACTGCTACCTAGATCAGGGCTGGTTCCAGAAATTTTGTGGCCTACTACAAAATTAGGAATTGGCGGGGGGGGGGTATGTACAGCTAATTTCCTTTGGGCCCTCCAGAAACATATCAATCCCAGGATCCCATGGGAGGAGTCAAAGATGAAATTGCTTCTCACTCTAACTCTGCATCTGAGGTGTGTCAACACCGGCATGGGAAGTCCCTGGGCCAGCAGCCTCCCTCATATTCCTGCATTTCCAGAACTGAGTTGGGAAAAGCAACACTACAGTGGCTCCCACTCTCCTCAAGGCCCTAAGAATGGGCCCTAAGGGGTCAAAATCATCAGGTCTTCTTCTAGGCCAGAGAGCATGACAAGGAGTGAAAGGTAACTACAGAAGAGCAATATGTGACTTGCACTTTATAACTTAGACTGTACTACACATTTTTGCACTTTGTACACATTCCAACACTGACTGTGCTTATTGTTCAGAAGTTTAGTTCCTAAGGGACCTAGGAAGGTTATGGTAGATAATCTGATAGTTAAACATTGATGAGCAACACTTCCCAATGAAATTCACCACCTAACCCAGAGTGTTAGTAAAGTGCACTAGAATCCCTTTGGAGGGCATGTGCCACTAAGACTCAGGTTAGATTTATACACAGTCATGTGTAACTTTTCTCCAGCATTTTAAAAACCAAAAGCAGCCTCAAGAGCTGCAAAGTGAATCAGAGATATAGTGGGAGAGAGAAGGAGCTGCTGAACTCTTTTCTCCCCAGCTGTTTTCCCTGACAAAATAATGCCCACGTGCTTTTCCCTCTATGGAGAAAAAGATTGAAGGACCTCTGTCTTTTCATTCATGGCTGGAAAAGCTGCTGTGTGCGATTCTGAGCAGAAAAACAGCTGGAAGGGGCAGAGCTAAGCAGCGCCACCTCCCCTGAGGCAGCCCCTATGCTCAGTCTAGTTTGGTCCTCATCATAACGATAATGAGAATGCATTCATTCTCAAAATTCCTAGTCACTGACTTGCTGAGGAAAATTACTCCAAATCGTCCCACTGAAATGAAAAGGAGAGGCATTGCCTGACATCCTTTAATTTCAGTGGGGCTACTTGGAGTAATTTTCCTCATCATGTCAGCCACCATGGCTATCCAGGTCCCACTCCATTTGCCTGCTCGTGGCAAAAAAGAAAAAAGAAAAAGTACTGATGTTGTTATGTATGCTCTTTTAGTTTACTAGTTTCAATAAAGAGTTATTGTTTCATCTGTCATGCAATAGCAAAGATTACCAAAAGGAACACTTTCCCTTATGGGAACAACACAGTCTTACGTCAAACAGATTTATTGTGCCATACATTTGTGCCAGAAGACACATTTGTGTCGCTACAGACTATCATGGCTACTTTTCTGAAATCATTCCTTACAGGTGTTTTCACAGTGCTCCTGGACACCAAACAACTATAGCAAGTGTTAATTACTACTTTAGTGTTTAAGCAATTGGCTTAAATGGCCAATTTAAGGGAAATGGCTTTGGGCCTGAGTAGTTTCACACCCTGAACCAAGTCCTGATTGCTGCCATACCTGGCAGGCACCCAGCACTACTGAAATAGAAAGTGAAAATGTCCTTTTTTCATGTCCTTTTTTCCCAGTCAAAATGTCCTTTTTTCAGTTTTTTTTTTAAACGACTCTTTTTGTCCTTCCATGGCTTACGAACCCCACCCATTTCCAAGCACTTATACTTTGCATCCACTGCAGAAAACACAAACCAAGAAGCAAAAACAGAAGCCACTGGCTGACAGCACTACCTCCATCATGCTGGATGTGTCAGTTTCTGCATGTCCACACCTGTAATTTGAATATAAAACTCACATTGACTGATGTAGCTTGTGATTTTAAGTTGCTGCTCTCCCATTTTCTAGCCTCCTTTAACATCAATCATATGTCTGTATGAGAGAGTCTCAGTGGTATTTTATTTTTTAGTGTCGTGTGTATGTGTGTGGGGGGGATTACAGATTTACTCAGGTCAGTGGGACTTTATGGCAAAAGAGAGTTAAAACAAGGATGTGCCACCAGGGTTGCAATTAAGATGCAAACAAAATATCTGATGGGCATTTCCTTTACCCAACTGCTTGGAATGTAAAAATGTAAAAATGTCATTTGCCCAGATGCACTTAACATTTTTGTTCGAAATAGCCACCATTTGGGCGGTGGAGGGCTGAACCAGAGCAAGATGACAGCATGCAGGTGGAAGAGGCTTTAACCCTTTGTCTATTTTAAGGCTAATAGAAGCAAACAACACTAAACTCTCTATAATCTCTGCTGTAATTATAGGATATCTCAAGAATATTTTTTTTCGTAGCAGAATGTTTGGACAGTGACTGGGTAAATAACAACAACAAATGGTTAGGAACATAGGAAGCTGCCATATACTGAGTCAGACTATTGGTCTATCTAGCTCAGTATTGTCTTCACAGACTGGCAGCAGCTTCTCCAAGGTTGCAGGCAGGAATCTCTCTCAGCCCTATCTTGGGGAAGCCAGAGAGGGAACTTGGAACCTTCTGCTCTTCCCAGAGCAGCTCCATCCCCTGAGGGGAATATCTTGCAGTGCTCACACTTCTAGTCTCCCATTCATATGCAACCAGGGCAGACCCTGCTTAGCTTCGGGGACACGTCATGCTTGCTACCACAAGACCAGCTCTCCTCTCCGAGAGGTTAGAGAAGTTAGATCTCCGGTTAAATAATACAATATCATCACATAGATTTATGCTGTAAAATAACATTGTAATATGTTACAGAACCAAGTGGTTTCAATAAGTTGCTAAATTTACAGAGATGCACCAGTCAAATACCTTGAGCATTGAGACTGTGGACTGGTTTGGACATAATGCCCAAATTTCAAACCCACATTCTCCCTCCTCCCCATGTGCTCTCCCTAACTGTTTCGTTTGAGTAAAGCATAGTTTGCCATTTTGCAAACTCTGGTTTGCTTCTCCCCTCCAGACCAGATCTGGAAACCTTGAAACTGTGATTCAGATGCAATGTGGATCCTGGTGGTGCCGCAGCACCAAACCCAGCACCAAAGCCCAGCCCTTAGCCCAGGTTAAGGGCACAAGTGTGCCCTTAACCCAGCAGCCAGGATTGTGTGTCAGCATGGGTGTTGCAGCTCATGCTTTCATAGAGACAGGGGCCTAGAGCGCCCATCCCCTGAGGGCATCCTCTAGTGCACTGTGCTCAGGCACATGGTGCACTGTGGGATACCCAGAGCCAAGTCCCCACCTCAGAGGTGCTCCTTGCGGAGCAGCACTGATCATGTGGGAGCGTTCTCCATGCTCCCACCAAGCACAACACGATCATCGGGGGGGGGGGGAGACAAGGTTTGTGAAGCCTTCTGCCTACCTGGTAGGCCGTGTGAATAAATGTTTGCCAGAATGAGGCAGTGTCCGAACCAGCCCAATAAGTTTGAGCTTCCCTTGGATTTGGAGGATGGTCAAAGTAGTTTAACTTGGCACTGATGGGGTGGTAGGTTTATGTCTGTGTTCCATGATGCCCATCCATAATGCCCTGTGGATGTGAATAGAATAAAAGACTTGGGCCTGATCCAGTCCGTGTTCCAATATATTCAGAAGTCTGTATGCAGAACTTACTTCCAAAAGCATACAATTGCAACTTTAGGTCTCCGTGCTGGCAGGAGAGTGGGAAATGATGAGGCAATCACCTGGCCAGAATCTCTACAAAGATGATGTCACAATCCATATCCCTGGGAGAAACTGCTGAGATTGTGCTCTGCTTCCATAGCCAGCTTTCTCTGGGGATGAAAATCAAAGAAAGGACGGCTGAAAACTGGTTAGACTTTAACATCATCAGGTTTTGAACGGATGTGCAGATTCATCTAATTCAATTGTCACTTAGCAGCCAGCTTTCTTCTGACATGGCATGCTATTATGAATATCAATCATCAAGATTAATTTGATATATTGGCTGCAATCACACTGGGGGAGGGAGGTCATGTAAAGAAGGAGTGCCATAGGGAATAAAATGCAAATAGTAAAAGAAAAATTCTATTCATATTACCATCTAGAGGGCAGGACAAGATTAGATGCCATGATGTTCTATACGCTCTGTTTAAATGCATTCTGACTACTAGTGCATCAAAGAATGTTATTGCCATCAAAATAGAGATTTATTCTTATAGCATAAAGGTGAAGAAATGATATTCTTAGGGACTTTGAGTCTCATTCTGTTCTGATGAGACGAGTTTACAGTGTGTACATTTTATTTTGTACAATCTGTTTAATTACATGCTCTTACTCAAACTACATGAGCGCAGATTTGTGGTGGAGAATGATCCTCCAGCAACATGGGCTTTGTGAGGCCTAGGGAGGAATTTACCCCCACAACCACCCACAAAAGGAAAGAAATGTGCCAAGTCTTCCCACTGAATAACAAAGTCATTGTTCCACAGAGAACTTGAATGTAATGCACACATATCTTTCGATGCATGAACGATCAGTGGTGGAAGTCTGACCTTTCAAATACATGGAAATAATGATATATTGAAAAAGACACATGCACACCATCAAGAGTTAATAAACTCAATGGTATTGAATGGAGCATCTCAGACTCAGACAATGATTCCTGCAGCTTTGTTGTCTTGCTCTTCTGCAGAACCCATTGCATTGATATGAAATATGACATTAATGCATGTCAACAGGGTATGGTGTATATAATTAGGGGTGTGCACAGAACCGTTTTTGCCAGTTTGGTTCGAATCCAGACCAGATTTGAACTGACCCGGCCCGGTTCCTGGTTTGGCTGAACTGAGTCTAATCTGGTTTGTCCATGGAAGTGGGCCAAACTGGTTTGCAGGCCAGTTTGACAATATACTTGTAAAGGGGAATCTGGTGAAGCGATTTTCGTGACCTCCACGCATGTGTGGAGGCCATTTGCATCATCAAGCGAATCGCAAATTGCAAATCGCTCAGGAGTGGAGGCTGAACCAGACCGCAGCCAGCCCAAGCTGTCCTTCAAGAGGCTGGTGGGGGACTTGAGCCCCTGTCCCCCTGTCCTTCAAGAGGCTGGTGAGCCCGTGCCCCCCCTGACACTGCTGCTGATGTCTCCACTGCCTCCGCAGCAGCCTCCACTAAGGTGCGGAGTACCTTTTCTCCCCCCCACCAGCCTTTAGGATAGGGAATGCCTCCTTTGCTTGTAAAGCGGAATCCTTATCAGATTCCCCTTTACAAGTATATCCCTGAACTGGCCCATGAACCAGTTCTTAGAACCAGTTCTTGATTCGATCTCAGACCAGCACCCCTCTTTGGGAGGTCAGTCTTGTTTGAACCCAGACTGCCTGAAATGGGCTGGTTTGATTTGAACCGTGCTTCAAATTGAGCTCGCTCACACATCCCTACATAGAATGCTATCCTATATGGGGTGCAATTTGCTGTGGACCCTGCATTTTGCTGGTGGTTAATCATAACCAGTCTAGCTTACCAAATCCCTATGCATTTGAAGAGGGCCCAACTGATAATGACGGGTTTTGATTAATTTTGTTCCTAAGAAAACATTTGGAAAGGTATAATGAAAAATATAGAGTCAACCAGCTTTGGCATTACACGTGCCTTTGCATAGATGTCTGGCTAGTACTGATATCTGGGAAAGTACTGATGTTATGATATTATTTTCCAGTTGAAAATAATGGTAATGTCTTTTCAGTCTAGATATATAATACTGAAGGGGTTTGTTTCTGGATTTATTGCAAAATGGAATACTATATCTTCCATATTTATGAAAGATAAAATGTTAAAAATAGTCATTCCTTCTAACAATGGTTTTTGTTTTTAGATTTATAAATTCTATCACACAAATTGATCAGCTTCTTCCAATATTCCCATAAAAAGATCTATACTTAAGTTTTGATAATATTAAAATGATTTATTAATCATCTGATTTTTGAGTGATAAATTAGTTAAATTTGAGCAAATTGATTCATCACTTAGAAATCAAATGATCTATAAAAGTGTTAACATTTTAACTTTAGAAGTGTTAACATTACTAATTATTACATAATTGATAAACTGCCTTTTGTTAGCTGCCTTGAGTTATAACACATAGGTGGCCTGTAAATATACTAAGAATATTTTAATAGTGTGTATTCCTGCAGTTTTCTGGAAGAGAACATTTTTAAAAGGCTCTTGTCTTCACCCAAGCTTTTATATGAGAGTACAGTTTTTACTTCTGCTGCTTTGTTTTGTGTGGTACTGTTTTATATAAGTTTTTAAATAGAGATATATTATTTTTATAGTTATATTTATTATCTGTACTTTATGTATTATAATTATGCATTGTTTTCTTTATATTGTAAAGCGCTTTGGGATTATTTTAATGAAAAGCAGTATTGAAATCAAACAATAAATAAACAAATATTTTACAAAGACCCTTACTTACTTCAAAAAAGTTTTAAAAAATCTGCCTTACCAAAAAAGCCCACCGATCCTTTTAGATGAGCTAGTAGTCATAGAGGCAATTCTCACGATCGCCCAAAAGTAGGCTAAGGGAGCCTAGCCCGCTTTTGGGTGATTGTGTGCTGCAACAGGAGCTGTGTGGCTCCCGGCAGCTAGCCAAAGCTAAATACCTCTCCCCATAGCTGAGGTTAACGGAGTGCTCATCTCGTTAACCTCATCTTTTAACCGTTTTTAACCTCATCCGTTAACCTCATCTTTTTGCTTATGTGTCACCGTGGCACATGAGTAGACCCCCGACTGGGAGGAGTCATGGTGGACAGCTCATTGAACCTGTTGTCTCAGTGTGCAGCAGCTGTGAAAAAGGCTAATTCCATCATGTGGATCATTAGGAAGGGGACTGAAAATAAAAATGCTACTATTATAATGCCATTATACAAATCAATGGTGCAGCCACATTTGGAGTACTGTGTACAGCTTTGGTCACCGTATCCTAAGAAGGATATTGTAGAACTGCAAAAAGTGCAGAAGAGGGCAACCAAGATGATCAAGGGCTTGGAGCACCTTCCTTATGAGGCTAGGCTACAGCATCTGGGGCTCTTTACCTTGGAAAAGAGTGACTAAGGGGAGATATGATCAAGGTGTATAAAATTATGGATGGATTGGCGATGGTGGATAGAGAGAAATTTTTCTACCTCCCTCACAACACTAGAACCAGGGGTCATCCCATGAAACTGAAGGTCAGGAAATTTAGGACCAACAAGAGGAAGTACTTTTTCACACAGCACATAATTAATCTATGGAATATTTTGCCATGGGATGTGGTAATGGCCACCAGCGTGGATGGCTTTAAAAGGGACTTAGACAAATTCATGGAGGACAGGTCTATTAATGGCTACTAGTCTGGTTGCTCTGGGCCACCTCTAGCTTCAGAAGCATGAAACCTCTCAATTGTTACAGGGGAGCAACAGCAGGAGAGAGGGCATGCACATACCTCTTGTCTGAGTGCTTCCCGGAGGCATTTGGTGGGCCACTGTGTGAAACAGGATGCTGGACTAGATATCCCTGATCCAGAAAGACTGATCTTATGAAGACATTTGGAGTGTCTCTCCATGGGACCAGCTGTGGGGTAGTGAATTGACTGGTTTTTAGGAATGCCTGCTGTTCGCCTTCACTTATACTCTGCTTGCATATTTGTAAATAAAGTGAACTATTACAAAAACACTACCAACCTACAGTGCTTTCACATTCAAAGGAAACTAAACCCCTAGAATGTCTTACTGCTTCCAACAATACCATATGAAAACACCAATTATGATCTGAATTCATTTGATAAGTTGGCGATGCTATGCACATATTAATTCTAAACACTTCTTCCACCAAGACCTCTTTATTATGCAAAGATAAAATACCATACACTAGATGTTACATGTTAAAAACAAAACCGATTTCAATGTCAATACATCATCCTCAGTTGCTTACACAAACCAGATGTCTCAGCAGTTCCTAAATTCCTTTTTCAAGAGGTAAGCAGTAGGCAGGGAATAGAAAAGGGGAAGGACAACATAACAGCTGCAACAAGGAACAATTAACTCAGCTGAAACAAGAAATAATTAACTTCTATCATTCAGAGACTAATACATTTCATAGCTGAAACCATCTCCTCCTTAACATTAATATCTGGTTTTAATTTCTCCATATACATTGCTTCCTTTATTTTATACTTCTTCAAATTTCTTTCCACCGCCAATACAGTTATCTCAGTTCCCACTATCAGTCCAGCATGCCACTCCTTCATATGTACAGACCACGGCTTAGTACAGCTCCCATTATATTTCATATCTGATGAATGCTCACTATATCTATCTCTTAATGGTCTCCCTGTTTCACCAATGCAGAAAGAGGAGCATTCCAGACACCCTATCTTATAAATCATCCCCTTTATACTATACCAACCCTCTCTCCTTTCACAAATAGCACAATCTTTAAACTCACACTTCTTATAATTGAGAGTCAACCAATTGTAGTTTCAATGTTATTGGTGCACTACACAGTACATTAGCTTTAACTCCATGTCTTTCCAGAAGCTTCTGCATCTGCCAGATAAATGTTTTAGTCACAAATGGAATTTTCAACCCTGGCAATCCTTTTGTGTATTTCACCTTCCTACTCTTTGATATAGGGAGGTGATTATCACGATTGGGCAAAATCGGGCTGAGGGAGCCTAGCCCGATTTCGCCCGTGCATGAGAACCACTAGGCTCGCAGCTGAGCCCGGTCTCACCAAAGCGGGTAACCCACTAAAGTTACCGTCCCCTAAGCCCAGGTTAGCGGAGCGAGCATTCCACTAACCCAGGCTTTCGGATCATGTGTTGCTGCGGTGTGGCTTCACACTGTGGCAACTCATGAGTAGACCCCTGACTGGGAGCCTAAAAAGCAGCCTCCCAGCTTGGGGTTCTCTCCAGCATGCCCTGCGCACTCGTGCAGGGCATGCTTGAATTTCCGGGGGCCGGCAGTCGTGATGGAGCCGGCAGTCATGTGGGCGGCCGATTCAGCTGCCCAGGGCTCTGTGGGCGCTTGTCTGCAGGGAGAGCTTCTGGGGGCCGCGCCAGAAGTCGTGACAGAGCCAGCAGTGGTGTGGGCAGCCAGTCCGGCCACCCAGGGCTCTGCGGGTGCTTGTCCGCAGGGAGAGTGGGCTAAGCCTGCTCTCCCTGCTTAACCCCATCTGGTGGTTCCCACTGATTGTGGGAACCGCCTCAGGCAGTATATATCCATTATCAACCTTTCCACTTCTCCTTTTGATTTCTCTCTCTGTGTCTTACTGTAGAAACCCCCACTGCCTTCTGTATCATATTCCTCACTGTCTGTTCTTTAATGATTGCTGGATGAGCTGAATTGCGGTGGCAGGGGCGTAGCAAAGTTGGAGTTGGCCCAGAGACAAGATTTTAAAATGCCCCCCCTCACTGAAGCTCAGCTCATGAAGTAAAGAAATCTTAAATGAGGCTGAATAGTGGCAACCAAAAGCAATTTTTTTAAAAAGGTTTTCTAAATTGTGGACGATGCAAGTCATTTAATGGTACTAGAGAAAGCCATGCTGTTCTGGTAGCTCCAGGTCTTAACACTCACATCAATTTCAGAGGATGAATACAAATGAAGGAAGCCAGGACGGGTGCGCAGCTGGGTGAATCAGTCATGTGACTTGCCTCTGGTGGGCCCCCAAGGCAGTGGGCCCCCAGAAAACTGTCTCCCCTTGCCCTATTATAGTTATGCCCTTGTGCGGTGGGGAGACACTGTAGCCCAGCAATGGGAGCCCTCTTCAGAAATGATAAAAACTGGGAATCTTTGCACATGCTATACTCACATCAGCACCCGCAAGAGCTCCCTGTAAGACTCAGCCCCACTGTCCATAGACGGCATTCTGCATCATGAAAAGAATCTGACCATGAGTACAGCATTGGTCTCTGCAGACAAATAGCAATAGCAATAGCAATAGCACTTACATTTATATACCGCTCTATAGCCGGAGCTCTCTAAGCGGTTTACAATGATTTAGCATATTGCCCCCAACATTCTGGGTACTCATTTTACCGACCTCAGAAGGATGGAAGGCTGAGTCAACCTTGAGCCCCTGGTCAGGATCGAACTTGTAACCTTCTGGTTACAGGGCAGCAGTTTTACCACTGTAAAGCTGTAACTGTGGACAGCAAAGGGGTGGGGCTTCTGAGCATGTCAGCATGGGGGTGGAACTTCAGAGCATACTGTTGGGGATGCTGTATATGAGTACAGCAGTTCCTATTTCTATAACATCTGAACAAGAGCAGAGACTCTAACATGGCCAGAACACTGTAGATGCATTATGGGAAGGGTCCCTGCAAACCATTTTTGCTCTGGGCCCCACACAAGCTAAAAACTGCCCTCTCAGAAGCTTAAAACCTTCAAATGCAGCCCACAGATGACACAAAATGAATATTTTCCCATTTCAATTCGGATGTCTTTTACCTTTTACCCAAGCACATATTATGAACCTGGCAGACAGATGCCAAAACACCCCGTGGAGACTTATAGTGTGTTCCTATGCATTTTACTTTAAAACTTTGATGGGGTTTATTCCCAGATAAGGATGCATACTCTTGTATCCTTTCTGGTCTATGTCAATGAATTGTCATAGGCTTTCCATAGAACTGTTCTGTGGCAGCCAATGAAGTCGTTCACTCAGTGGCCCCTCCAGTGGCCTCCATGCAGCAATCAAGGAGGGAGGGGATTTCCCTACTTTACCCTTAGGCAAGAGCAGCCCTTCTATAAGATAGGGTGAGGCACTTGCCTCAGGCACAGATGCAAAAAGAAGTGTAGGAGGCAGCAAGTGCTGGCTCCTTGCCACCAGGGGCACTACCCCATGGGCTCCACCCCTCTGCTGCTTCCAAACAGCCTTCCTCAGCCCTCAGGGGCTTTTCGTGATGTATTTCCATGAGACCAGCTCTATTTTACATATTCTTTCAATAACTGATTGATCTGGACAGCAGAGTAAAGATGAAAATGGTGTGTGTGTGTGTGTGTGTGTGTGTGTGTGTGTGTGTGTGCGCTTCACACATAACAGTGGCAAGAAAGTGCAGGAGAGCTACCAGTTCTTTCTGGGTGTGTGTTCTTGCTACTGCGGCCATTTTCATGATGTCTGAAGCTAGATAACTCTGGACTACCGAGTTTGGACATGTGGCTTTGGAACCAGAGGTGAAGGGACATCCAGTTTCACAGTACGTCCAAACTAGGCCTGAGTCATCATTGTATCTAGATGATGGTAAGTCCGTCAGTCCGTCCGTCCGTCCGTCCGTCCTTCCTTCCTCCCTCCCTCCCTCCCTCCCTTCCAATAAGAACTTTAAATACTATATGAGCATGATGATTGAATGGGAAATGGAAAACCCGGCATGATAAAATAATTTGAATCATTCTATTACATTCCTAACATTCCTTGACTGTATGGGTTCACAGCTGGATGCGGTATAAAGCAAGGTGAATTGTCCCTTCTCATCTACTTCTGTCAGACCTTGCTGATAATTAAGTTAGCCACTTACAAGCAGGTTACCCTGTTTAATGAAGTGCCCGTTCATTAATCAAAGAGGCACAACACTGTGCAAACAATTTATTTAATTGATTTCTTCCCCCTTCTACACAGATTGGATCATGAATTAGATTCTACCCTTCACACACAGCTGCAGCAACAGGCAAGCTATTTTCCCATGATGTGACCTGACCCCAGTTGGTTGGAGACTGACTGATAAATGATGCAGCCACAGAAGCATGTCAAAGCCGGTGGGTCTTTCCCATACAGTTGGAATTCTCCATCGCATCAGGGTTCCAGCTGGGTGGTCACATCATTCACCTACATCTCCATCACCAGGGGAGAAGTTGTCCCCATTCTCCTGCAGCTGTGCATGAAGGGCATCATGGGCGGCAAACAATCTGGTTGTAGTAAGAGTATGTTGCCATAAGAACCATACCATAAGAGTACCCAGAATGTTGGGGGCAGTATGCTAAATCATTGTAAACCGCTTAGAGAGCTCTGGCTATAGAGCGGTATATAAATGTAAGTGCTATTGCTATTGCTATTGCTATAAGAATACAATAGGACATTTCTACTTAATAGATTCAACTCTGAGGGCCATATAGCTCTATTTCACTCTAAAACCTTTGGCACATTGGAACAGTGGTGAGTACATTGTAGGACAGTGATCTTCATTATTTTTTTTTGGGGGGGGGGGCACATTGGCAAAAAGCCTTCCATGCCTGAGCCCTTTTCCACCATGAGCTTCCTACAGTGCTGCACTTTCCTCAGCACCCCCCCCCCTTTAAGAGAAACGTAGCCTTGTCAATCCCCAGCACCATCTTGGAAAGCATTTACAGAGTGCCGGGAAGTGTAGTCTTTTGCCCACATTGCTCTGTGAAGGACTATAGTTCCCTGTGCACACACATTCCAAGATGGTGCTGCAGCTTGTGAGGCTCTGTTCCCATAAAGGAGCCCCGCTGGTGCTGTCATGGCCAGCACTGTGTGATTGGGACAGGCTCATGTGGCACCAGGAAGGCTGTGCAGAGCATTTAGCTTTGGTGGAAGCTTTGCACAGGCCTAATAAACACAGAGAATCACACTGATGAAGCTCTTTCTGATTTGGAGATGACAGTGCTCAGCTTGTTCACCTTTCCATGTCAGATGTTGTTGTTAAAGCTCTTGTAGCAGAGTTAGTAAAAGGAGGAGGCAGACCCACCTAAACGGGTTGCTGGCACACGGACAAACAGAAGTGTAGCTGGTGAAGTTTTCCCTGAAATGGAGACAAGAGATGAGAAGTGCTTCACTGTTTTAATTTCTGTGTGTCAGGCTCCTGTTACTGGCATAGGAGCAGGAGCAGTGAGCAAGTCATACTTTGCTTTATTTATTTTAGTAAAACAGTTGCTTGCCTGCTTTTTGATCCCAAGGGAAGCTAACACAATTTAAAATATATAATGGCCATTCATATGACCTAATGGTGTGGGGCTGGGAAGGGCAGGGGGAAGTCAGGCTCACACCCATCTTTCCCCCAGATGATCCTCTCTTCTCTGTGGCCACACCACTCATGTGCCCACATGAGCTGTGCTGCCAGGAGTGGTGCGGCCACCTGGAGGCCAGGGAAACAAAGCCATTTTCTACTGGAAAGCCATTAAAGCGGCACCTGATCAGGCTTCCTGAGCAAGGGAGTTCATTCCACCGTCGGGGTGCCTGAGCTGAAAAGGCCCCATCCTAAGTCCTGATCAACGGAACCTCTGACAATAATGAGACGTGGATCAAGGCTGTCAATGACAAACTCAAAGGGGCAGGCAGGCTCATGTGGGAGAAGATGGCCCTTCTGGTATCCTCGTCCCAAACGATTAGGCTTTGTAGGTAGTACTAGTAACTGATCTTTTGAATTGTGCCCAGAAATAAACAATAAGCCAGGGTATTTATGATGTTAGCCACTTTGGATGGTTATGTTTACAGTATAGACGGGACATACATATCATTATATTAATGAATACATAAAACATTTCAATCTAATCGACCTCACTGGATATTGTGATATTAGAATTAGATAAAGCTATATTCCCTGAGCTCCTTAGAAGAAGGGAGGGAGGGAGGGAGGGAGAGAGAGAGAGAGAGAGAGAGAGATTATGTGACATTATAAGCACCAATCAGCAGCACTGATTGAACAGCACTATGTTCAACAGCACTTATGAATAGTACTTATGAACAGTACTATGCTCTTCATTGCATCTACCTTGTCTGAATGCCTTCTCTGCTGCTCAACATGGTTGAATGTCTTCTCCACTGCTCAACATGGATGCTCTTTAAGCATCCAATTTTCAGAGAGAGTGGGAATGACAATGATGGATATTTATAGAGCTTTTTTCAACAAAAGTGCTCAAAGCAGTTTATATAGAAAAACAAATGGAAAGTCTGTCACTGGAAGAAGGATTCTGTCACACCAGCTCCTATTTCAGTTATTTTAAAGAATTCTGAAAAAGGACCATGTTGCAAGAAATGCTTTTATCACCATGTCAGTCTTTCCCACAAGTCGATGCCCATGTGATCCTATGTGAGGGCTATGTAAAGGCATCAAGCCTTTATTGACCTTCATTTAATCCCACAGTCTGCAATTTTTGTAGGCTGATGATGAATACTGAAATATCTGCTGTCAATGTTCTATATCCATCAAGGATATCACAGATGGAATCCACTGTGACGTCAGCAGAGGATTTGCAGAGTCAGGCTTCTGAATGCAGGTCTCTTGCATCAGTATGAGAGGGTGAAGTAGAAAGAAACTGGTGTGTCACAGACTCGTTCTTTTGGGAAAAGCAGATGGCCAGACTACAAATCCACAATCTGCCTGATGCTGTGGGTCAGTGAGTTTCTTTTGTGGGTAGCTGGGTTCTAATCTTGTTCACCTTTTCCTGCTCTCTCTACCAGTTACAACTATTATTTCGAGCAGAATAGTTTCCATGAAATACATTGTGGCTAGTTAGTGGGTTACATTTCTGTCAAATACATATGTATAAATTCTTCCTTCAAGGATAGTGTACAGGGTTCCCTCTCTCATTTTAACCTCACAACTGTTGGAAGTGAAGGACTATATGCTGTCTCTTGTTTCATTGACATAGGAGGACAAACTAGTGAGTCAGAGGGCTAGAGAGGTCAAGACATTGGTCATCCCTTCTCTACTACTCTGACACTATCCCTTTGATGTGTAGATTGGTACTCTCAGAGACTTCCTTCCTTCCTGCCACTTCCTCTTCCCTTTTCTCTTCCTTTCCTTCTCCCATGCAACATGCAAGCTCCGCTTTCCCTGCACCATGTGTGCAGAGATGCAGAATCCATCTGCATCCAGCTAGATAGATAGATTAGAGATCCTATCTCTTCACTTTCCTATCTAGAATGGAGTTCTCTAATAAACATTCCTTATATTGATTTGAAACTATTAACTGGCTCCAAGTAATTTTACTCTCAGCATACACGCATGCCTAACCAAATTCCGCTGTGTTGTGCCTCTGTGCACTCTGTTATAATGAAAGGGGGTTTCTCTTACCAGAGATAATTCCCAACAACAACAACAACCCCGTGAGTTAACTTAGGCTGAGAAATCATGACTGACCCAAGATCACGCAGCAAGCTTCATGGCTGAGAGTACCCATTTCTAGCCCAACACTCTAACCATTACACCATATCCATGTGGGGGAGATGGGAAGGAACGGCTTAAGTGTTCTCAGCAGTCATTGTACTGCTGCCTGTAATTGGTGCTTTCCATGCATTGTTGCCAGGAAAGTTATCTGAGAACAACCTTGTTGACTGGAGGGTAGTTACACATCTGTTGTAGGATTATGTAAGGATGTGCGAACCGGCTTGAGGTCAAGCCCACTCACAATCAAACTGGCCCAGCTCAAGAGCTTGCCCTCAAGCTGGACATGGCCCAGTTCGGCTCAAGGCTGAGCCAAACCTGCTGGGCTGTGGCCAGTTTGGCGTTTATTAAAAACAAAAATGGTGGACTAAATGCCATTGCAGGGCTTTGGGGGTACTGCCACAGCTGTGTGTGGGGGTGTCTCCTGATGTCCTCCCTCCCCTGCTCCCATCCAGTAGTTTTTGGCCCATTTGGGGCCATTTTGGGCCCATTACAGGATTCTCTGCAGTGGGAGTGGCCATTTTGTAGGCCGCCATGCATACCCACTGGCCATCTGCATAGCTGGGGTTCCAGCCACATGGCCAGTGGGTATGTATAGCAGCCTCCAGAATGGCCTCTGCCACCGCAGAGACATCTGTAAGAGGCCAAAAAGGGCCCCAAATGGGCTGAAAATGGCCTGAAAGGGGCCAAAAACTACTGGGGGGGGGGCAGTGGTAGAAGGGGCCCCAAACTGGTTCAGACTACAACTGGACCAGGCCTGACTCTCAGAACCAGACCTAGTGTGTCTACTTGAACCAAATCGGGTTTTCCAGTTTTGTGTACAACCCTAGGATTATGTAGGGGTGCTGAAACCTTTCTGCATAATTTATCTTAAATGTTGTTGGTGTGTTGAGTTGCTGCTGAGTAAGCACAAAATACTGATTGGACTTGCACCAGTGCAGTTAGAAGTGCAGCAGTGGCCATCTTGCCAGGACCATAAGATTGGCTGCCAGTGTGAGCTGCTAAATGTGATACTCAGCATGTCTGTTAGATAATCATGATTATCCTCCATGCTTACAGATGTAGACTGATGGAAACTGAAAATATGTAGATCATTTCCCAGGACCACCTACTTGGACCTACGCTTCCCAAATCCAACTCTAAACCATAACTATTAAATCTTACTGGCACTGTCTTGATGACAATCCTATCACTGAGAAATGCAAAGCCTTTGTAATCTCAAGTTATAGTCATAAATATAGCTCTTTTTAATTTTTAGATGGAGCTTTAATCTTCATCTGCCATGGATATATGTTCATAAGTGGTTCATTTGGAGAGGTATTTACTGAAATGGTAAACACTGCAAAAAGTGTTTCCAAACTCATCTGCCACCCACAAAGGTACTTCAGGAGCTGTCTTCCTGAAGTATAGGCCCGGGAAGTTGCCAGGTTTGCATTTCTCAAAATCAATAACTTGAGAAAGTTAAGGTTATATGACTATTTCCCACGTCTCTTTTATTTTACGGCAATAAGGTTACAGCGTATGAACATTATCAAGGATAATAATAATAATAATAATATATTTGAATATAACTGGGCGCGGGGGAGATAAAAGGGAAAAAATCCCTTTTTGAGCTTAAACATAATGAGATACAACCAACACAGGAGCGGGGAAAGAGAGAAGGGAGGGGGACCTTCTTCAAGGATATACATCTTATATTTCAAAGCATAAACAATTCATTAAAGTTTGACCAAATCACTGAAAATTATTTTGCTGACAGGGGAAAACAAAAACAAAAACCAGTTCAAATGCTGACAGGGAACACACATCAGTAATCCAAAATTGCAATTCAGGAATGAATTTGTCTTTCCAGTGTTGAACTGAATTATAATCCTTTTGGCAACACCCCAAGCATGAAAAATCCACCGTTCTTGATGTAGTGCTAGAGTCCATATGCTGGGGATGTACCCCAACAAAACAATGAATGTCCTTCATGGGCAATGATAACTGCAGTGTCATATTAACTACCTTGTGAATTTCAATCCAAAATGGTACAATAATTGGACAATACCAAACCACATGTGTAAGTGTACCCTCATACAGATTACACCTCCAACATCTAGCAGTCTGCAACCATCCCTTATTAAACATTCTCAAGGTTATATGGCCATTGTTAGCCAGTTCTTTATCCTTTCCTTATGATATACTAAGAATCCTGGAAGAAGGGTAGTATCTCTCTTGCTTACACTGTACACAGACCGTATGTGCATTGAGCATGGCCTTGTTCACATCTTGCACACATACAATCTGTTTACAGTGTATATATATACCGTAATTCATAATTAAGTTGAATGCATGTACAGTAACATTTCCTATCTGTAGTCTGCATTTGAGATGACCTGTACTTTTAAATGCAGCACATATATAGTCATTCACACAAACACCTGTATGCACACATCTGAATAGGGCTTGTGAATAGGAGTGACTTTAATGTAAGGATTGGCCATGGTCATTTTCAAACCGGAGATGAAAGAAATGGGGGGGGGTGTTTAATGAGTCCTCCATTTTTAAAAAAGAGTCTATCTCTGTCACAAGCTTCCCAAACATAGGAACATAGGAAGCTGACATATACTGAGTCAGATCAGGGGCGTAGCTAGCCTGCTGGCAGCCCGTGTGTGGCTGCGGCGGCGGGCACCGCGATAGCCTCGCACCCTGAGTCTGACATCAGATGCAGGGGATAGTCACGCCCCCGCGTCTGACATCAGATGCGGGGGGCATGGTCTGGCTCCCGAACGGAGCCTTGAGGCTCCGTTTGGGAGAAGCAGACTGCTGAAAGGGCCACGCGGCCCCTTCGGCAGTTAGATGAAGGCTGGTGCTGCGTTGCGAACGCAGCATGAGTCTTAGCTCCTGAAGGGGCCGCGCGGCCCCCGCTCGGGAGCTAAACTACCGCCCCCACGTCTGACGTCAGACGTGGGGAGCGTGTCAGTGCTGTGAATGGCGGCTCCTGATTGGTCACGGCTCGGGTTCTTTGAACCCGTTCGCCCAATGATAGCTCCGCCCCTGAGTCAGATCATTGGTCCATGAAGCTCAGTATTGTCTATACAGACTGGCAACGGCTTCTCCAAGGCTGCAGGCAGGAATCTCTCTCAGCCCTATCTTGGAGATGCCAAGGAGGGAGCTTGGAACCTTCCTCTCTTCCCTGAGTGGCTCCATCCCCTAAGAATAACCTGAGATGTTAACCTTAAGATGTTAACCTTACAGTGCTCAAACATCAAGTCTTCATTAATATACAATCAGGGCAGACCCTGCTTAGCTAAGGAGACAAGTCATACTTGCTACCACAAAACCAGCTCTCCTCTCCAAACATCTGCCTGCTCACCAATTGTTTCTATTCCATCAGAACTGGCTGGTAATTTTGAACTTTTGGTTATGACAGAGCTGCTCTCCCTCCTCATGCTTCCCAAAATAAAGGGACAAGAGTATTAGATACAGCCTGAGCCTTACTTGGCACAAAAATGCTACCCTGGAGTTCTTCAGTGTGAGATGCTTCTTCAGGCTTTCTTTATACTCAGTCAGAAAATGCACTAGAGACCTTTTCTTCCTGGCAGGGAAAAAAAAATCTTCTCTGTATCCTTTTGTGCTTTACCTCCTCTGCAAATTTCAGACTAGAGATGGAAACCATGGAGGTAACCATGTGCTATACAATTTATACTGCCTATAGTGGAGGTAATATTTAATTTATATAGATTATGGGGACCTTATAGGCACATACTCCAAGCTTAGAACACTTCTTCAGTTAGGTAAAATGAAAATGATGCTTCCTTGTTTGTCAGTAAATGCGCAGTAAATTCAGAGGAACTGTATGCTTTAAAAAAAACCCTGTATACAGTATTTATTTTTCTGATGCTGTTTAAACACTGGCTGAAATGACATTTAAACATGGTAAGTCTGGAAGACCTAAAGTTCAATGATTAATGATTAATGATCATGATGAGTTATTATATTACTGATGTAATGTTATTTCTGTGGTACATAATGCTATTAACTCTGTCTGGGGAAAAACACCTTGTTTATGGACATTAACCCTCCCTTGCTGAGTGCCTTGCTTTGTCGTTCTGAAGAAAACCAATCTCTGCCCTCATGAACACTTTTCTTCCTTCCTAGTGGTTTTATTGACTTTGGCTTTAATAAGTGCATTGCCTTGTGACCAAAAGTGTAAGCTTGGTTTATATTTCAGGGGCTTGGGAAAACAAATGGAAATGTTTGTTTCTTCCAGTAAAAAGGACTGCCTGGTGATCAATCTCAGACGGTGATCTCAGGTACCAGTGACCTGTAGAACTGGTACAGAAACAAGACTGAGATATCCCTTGTGTAAAGTCAATTTGCCATAAGCTCTTGAGTCAAAATCTTATCCATAGCTTTGCCTAGAATCATTAACTCCCGCTAAGCCTCTTTTTCTGTCAGATGGTGATGCTCTTTCCTATTCACTTTCTTCTGCTGGAATTATTATTTGTTTGTTTGGAACTGTGTGACTGTACTGGGTCTTTTCCATAAAACATGCCATGATTTTTAAAAGATTAAAAAAACAAACTTCTTATCTCCTCTTGCTACAATTTGTCACTCTAGTACAACTCACAGCCTCCAAAAACAAACAAACAAACAAAAAAACTTTATGTTTGAAAGACAGTAGTTTTAAAGAGCATTGAGAAATTGGCTGACATGTTGCATGGTGAAACACTGGCAGTTCTTGTTAGAGAGTTTGGAGGAGAGATTTCTTTATCTACCCCAGCTGCAGTGGAAGTCCACGGGTAAGGAGAACACTGCTAATTACTATTGTCTGGAGACCTGGAGTTAAAGTTCTAAATAAAGTTGTTAAAGTACCTGATGTGCGCATGCAGACCCAGTGGGAGGAAAATGGCAGGAGGGGTAAGAGCACCCTCCCCCACCCTTAAAGGTGTCCCCCCATCACCCTCGAGCCCCCCCCCCACCAGTTCCGTGCACATCCCTAATAGTGAGCCCATAAAACAACAAGGTTATTATGTGATCTCAACCATAAAACAGTTTACAAGTTGCATGAACTTAGGCAGAGGGTTCTTCAAGCCAAGAGCAATTATTGCTCATGGCAATTAAAAAATCAAAACATTATGCCATTGTGTTCCATAGCTAAACAGAATGTCTATAGTTTATCTTGTTGATTCTGATCCCCCTCCCCGCCCAGCCCACCGCCCAATATTTCAGGAATCTGTCTTGATTTTGAGAAAAACCACACTTTCCCGGAGGCTTTTTGTCTCTAAATTAGTGGGTTAATGGCTGCATGAATTACACTCCTGTCAGTATAGTAAACAGTATTATTAGCAAGCATTGTGACAGCACACAGTGACACTCACTGCAGAGAGTTAGCTTATAATTATGCAGTATTCGATCACGTGACTTATAGTGACCTAAATTTCTGCATAACATACATTATTTTAATTACATCCATGAGACTGTCGGCTTTGAAACTCTTGGTAATGGATTCAGCTGTTTGGAATTTTGTAGATGTAGTTTAAAAATACAGAGATATCTATAGCAAACCAGGGACAACATTTTTTCTCAAAGCAAATCAAATATTCATGAAAAACTTCCGGATGCCAGTACTAGAAAAGGATGCCCTTTATTTATGAACAGCACAAGTACACTATTGGCAATAGCTGTCTAAAGATATCACCTAAGTATGACTGGTAACTTAATTAATGGCCTTTAAGGACCACTTCAAACATGACATTTTTCCCTGCGCAGCAATAATCTATGTGTTTGGCAAACAGTGTAAAAAAAGTGTGCATTGTATGAAGAACCTGTGAATTCCTACCCTACCATGTGACTTCACAGCGTGTGTATTTGTAGCTAAGTGTGTTATTTGGGAAGGGTATGATTGCTGTTCCCTGCTCTGCCTCCTGTGTTTAATCATCTTTCTTTGTTCCTCAGTAGCATTGGGGTTTCTGGCTAGCCCAGTAGTTCCCCATCCCCACTTTGACTGTTATTGTAAGCAATTAACCATTCTTATTGATACTTTGACTTGTGCCAACAACATTTTAGTTATTGGGCATAAGTATAGTTATATGGTTAGGGGCATAAAGAGTAACAAATGCTCTTCCACCAAACTTTCTTACACCACTATACTCAAAAATAAGACTTCTGGGACTCACTTCCAAACAATGATGCAGAGGATATCAGCCTCAAAATGCATAGCCATTCCCCGCTTTTCACTGGATCTTGAAAATGCCCAAGAAAAAGCCTTTAAACCTTCTTCCCCACTGAAATCTGAAATGGTTCCCCTGCTTTTTGCAAAGTAGACATTCTTTGAATGTTATGATGTATATGTTTGGTACACCTGATTTTCCTTCACTAAGATTGCAAAATGTCGCAAAAAATGGCAACCTGTGTTATGATCCTAATTTAGACTTTCACAATTGATTTGGAGCACTGAGACTTATTTTGATTAACCAAACTTATTCCACACATAGAGGCAAATCATGCCAATACATAAATAATTGCAAGCATAATTTCCCTCTCTTGTTAATCCAGGGTGAAGATCAAGGGGTTAGCATTACTGGGCAGCTGCCAAGGACCCTTGAAGAACCCACTGCTGATCCCTGAGACCACCTGTGTGCCCAAACCCTAGGGATGTGAGAGCCGGTTTGCACTGAGTCTGTCTCACCATCGGGCTGACCCAGTTTGGGTGGTCCAAGATCAAACCGTACCAGCTCCCAAAGGGGGGAAGGGCAGTCCAAGTTTGAACCACACACACCCTCCAGTTTGTGGAATCAGCTTGTGGGCTGGCTCTGGTGTGTGTGTGTGTGTGTGTGTGTGTGTGTACTTGTAAAAGGTAGGCTAGGATTCCTCTTTACAACTACAGGGGACTAGGGGTGGGGGGTGGGTGAAATGCTTAATGATTACCTTAAAAATGAAGCCCCGCTGGCAGTGGGTGTGGCGGGTGTAGCGGGAACGTGAGAGGTGGTGGCCTCGTTTATCTTTAAAATGAAGCCCACCAGTGGTGGGGGCGGGGCGGGGGGGAGAGCTGCAGCGGCAGGTACTTGGGAGGCAGGGGCAGGGGCTCCTCTAACCACCACACCGCCCTCCCAAATGATAGTCCAGGCTGGCTGTGGCCTGGTTGGAGAGGCCTCTGCACTAATGAACTCAAGCACGAACTGCCCAGGGTGGCTCGAATCTGGTCTGGTCTGGATTTGAGCTGAACCAGGCTAATGTACAGCTTGCACATCCCTACCATAGCCTTAACATGATGGTATCAGAGTGGAGGTTTGGGGAAAAGGTTAAAAAATTGTTTAACATTGCCTGATTGCCCTATTCCTTTGTGTGTAGTGTGGTAGGTAGCACCCATCCTTCCCTACCACCCAATTTACTTTGTTGTCTCTAGGAGCTACCCAGGGGGACCAATGGGAAGTTTCAAGTTCCTCATTGTTCCTTGTGGCTGAAACACTCAAAACGTTTTGAGTTTGTTCTGTTGAAACAGCTGGCTTGACCACTGTTTTGAAGGAACGTTTCAGCCATTTTGTATTGTATTCCGAGTGTGAAACAGAACACAAAACCTTTTTTGTGCACATCCCTATGTATGACTATTCTGGTTGTTATGCTACAGTATTCGAAATGTCTCTGAAGCTGAGAATAATAGAACCATCAAATTAGGACTCTGCTGCAGCATCCCTGATAGATGGCCATCCAAGCTCTGTTTCCAAACCTCTAATGAAGGAGTCTTCACCACTTTCAAGCCATTCTTAGTTAGGAAATTCCTAATATCTAGCCTGAATTTGCCTCCTTATAATTTCAATTCACTGGCTCTAGTCCTGCCCTTAGGAGCAACATAGAAAAAGTACACTTTTTCTTCTCTCTACTAGCTCTTCATATATTTCTGAACTTCAAATTTTTCAAGTCACAGCCCACATCTTCCACAGCACGACAGTGGCAGAAGAAGGACTCCACCATGGCACAGTGACTGGGGAATATAGCTGTGTTGAAGCCTTGCTCTGTAGCAAGATGAGGAAGAGTTTTTGCTTCTTTTCCTTCCCTCCAAAGGCCCTTTTTGCTCCCAGGAATATGTCCCTGCAAGTCACACAGGGACTAGTGCATGGGGGTAGTGCTGTGTGCATTTTGATGTTAAAAGTACATATGCGGTGTTAGTCAAGATGTCAGCCAGAATTCCAAGTGAGATCTGACCAGGGAAGAATAAAGTGCAATGATCACTTCTTGTGCTCCTGTAATGTGTAGGGGCACAGTCTCCATGTTCTGGGTGGTGTTAAAGTTTAAAGTAGTCCACATGTGAAGCAGGATGGTCAGATTTTCCTTATCTGCATAAGTGATCACATGATATGACACTACTGGCAACAACCCACTTATGGCTTGGCCATAATTATTAGGGTGAGTAGTACCATCTGTCCGAACACTAAGCCAGAGGCTATTTCTAGTGTTGGGGTCTATAACAATTCAGGAAGTCTGACTTTGTATCTTGCCTCTTTTGGTGATTTTTCGAATGATCCATCTTTATGAAGATAAAGTTTGGATTTCCAATGACTATAGTAGTATTTATGGAGCTCAGTAGGAAATGGAGAGGCCTTTTGTGAAGGGCACTGCTCAGTAGGCTAGCAACTGCTTGCTTATTCAGACCATTGTATTTACACTTAGGTCTTCCTACAGAAGGGCTGGGGGAAACTTCAATGGCCTATCATAGCTTGTTCTACACTGCGTGCTACTAAATACTATGGCAATATGGATTTTGGACCCAATTGCCAATCAGCTTAATGGAAAGCACAAAAATAAAAAAGCATTATCAGCTCAAATTAAGCTGAATGCATTTTTATTTGAATAATGAATTTATCTCACATGTTGATTTGGGGCATAATTTGTCATCTGCCCCCTCAGTTGTTTGACAGGTACAAGTGAACCAAAATATTTGATGTATTCTTGGCACATTTGTAGCTACAGAATGGTATAAAAATAAATTAAAGTTAAGTTTCACCTACATTCCAGCTCAGAAATGCCATAATATGCCTCAAAAGCACAACTCTATGTTATAATGAAGCTACAATTTTTGTGATGTGACAGGGGTATCCAAGACACTGAAAGAGAATTATAGCTTTAATGGATGCTCTTTTGAAGTGTGTATTAATCAGTGAAATGTAGAGCTATTACTTCCTCTCCTTTGCCTCATGACTCATGTCATCGTCACTATTTTTCCTGCACTTTTAAGGATCCTGCATCCATCTAAGATGCTTTGCATTTTAATGTACATGCATACCTCTCCCTCCTTCCCTCCCTCTTTCATGCCAAAGTGATTCAGATCAATAAAACCATATAGTCCTTGCCATCAGGCTTACAAACTAAACACATACGTATGCATAGCCGTAAAGATGGCTCCCGTACATACAAAATATGGAAGAGGTACAAATATGGCAAAATTAAAAATGTGGCCAGGTAGGAGACAACAATAATGGCCAGAGCAGGCAGCAGGCATTGCTTTTGGGCACCCAGATGCACAAACACATATCCAACAGAGCTGAAGATAAATACAAACCAGTTCTTATGGCTAGCCCATTTAGCCATCACAGCAGGCTAATGATGGATGTTTAAAATTCAGATAGTTGTATATGTTTATATGACTAGTTGTGACTAAGAGCCCCTGGTGGCTCAGTGGTAAAACTGCCGCCCTGTAACCAGAAGGTTACAAGTTTGATCCTTACCAGGGGCTCAAGGTTGACTCAGCCTTCCATCCTTCCGAGGTCAGTAAAATGAGTACCCAGAATGTTGGGGGGCTATATGCTAAATCATTGCAAACCGCTTAGAGAGCTTCCAGCTATAGAGCGGTATATAAATGTAAGTGCTATTGCTATTGCTAATACATTTAGGAACATTTAGGAAGCTTGCCTTCTACCATATCAGACCATTGGTCCATCTAGCTCAGGATTGTCTACACAGACTGGCAGTGGCTTCTCCAAGGTTGCAGGCAGGAACAGGAGCAGAGCCAGGCTGGCGGCGGCAGGTGTGTGACTGCCGCCGCGGCCCCCTGGCCCCACCCCCCTTGTCTTACATCAGATGCACCTGGCTAGCCATGCCCCTGCGTCTGATGTCAGATGCGGGGGCGTGGTCTCCCTTCCAAACAGGGCTGCGTGGCCCCACTCTCCCTGCCACGACTCTCCCTACCAATGCAGCATGGGCAGATCTCTCTCCTAAATGTGGCTGCACAGTCCTGTTTGGGAGGGAGATCGATCGGCTCCACTGCATTGGCAGTGGGACCAGGAGTGGCTCTCCCTGTTGCCCTGGCCATGCTGCCAATGCAGCGTGGGCCAATTTCAGCTCCAAATGGGGCCCCGCGACCAAAATAATGCCCCCGCATCTGACGTCAGATGCGGGGCCAGGGGCGTAGCAAGGTTGGAGTGGGCCCAGAGACAAAATTTTAAAACGGGCCCCCCCTCACTGAAGCTCCGCTCATGAAGTAAAGAAATCTTAAATGAGGCTGATTAGTGGTAACAAAAACTATAGTTAGATATAGATATAGAACATCATCCTAAATTATTTTTTTAAAGGTTTTGTAAATTGTGGACGATGCAAGTCATTTAATGGTACTAGAGAAAGATATGCTGTTCTGGTAGTTCCAGGTCTTAACACTCACATCAGTTTCGGAGGATGAATACAACGGAAGGCAGCCCAGGCGGGTGTGCGGCTGGGGGAGTCAGTCATGTGACTTGCCTCTGAAGGGCCCCCCCCCGTCAGTGGGCCCCCAGACAACTGTCTCTCCTTGCCCTATTATAGTTACGCCCCTGTGCGGGGCCATGTCTGGGGATGCGCTCGCGGCCCCTTATTGGGCACAGCCCGCGTTCTTTGAACCCATTCACCCAATGGTGGCTCCGCCCCTGGGCAGGAGTCTCTCTCAGCCTTATCTGGAGATGTCAGGGAGGAAACTAGGAACCTACTGCATGCAAACATGCAGCTGCTCTTCCTAGAGCAGTCCCACCCTCTAAGGGAAATACTTTAAGGAGCTGTAGGTGAAACAATAGTGTATAAAATTGTTAGTGTGTGCAGAGGCTGTATAAGGGCTTGATCATTTGGTACTACATTCTTCATGATGATGTTGTCACCACACTGGCCTTATATTTGGTATAGCCAGTCACTCCGCTGCCATGCAGATAGCCAAAGTTAGCACACATTTTTAAAAAGTATTTACTTTTGTCTTGTACTTTTTGTAGCCTGCAATTTCTCAGTGTTCTGTACCTTTCTGATTGCATGGCACTCAAGACTGATAAGGACACTTGTCGGTATGCATTCACTGAGACATGAGGTAGAGATAATAAACAAAGGTGCATGTTCTTATATAATTTTGTATGGTCAGCCTAACCACAAAGTGTTTCTCATTCACCTTTCCCCCAATTTTTTTTATTGCTATTCTTTTCAAAGGTTATCCTTGTGAACTGTTAAGAAGGACATTATGTAACTACAAGCTGTGGTTGAATTCCAATATGGAGGTTTATTATTTTTTTTGCATTCCTGATCAGGATTCTTCAGGCTCTTCCTGCCTCAGATACCAGCTGAACTGTTTACATACCTGACTTAACAATGTTACATTATATTGTTTTCTTCCATTCAGCACTCAGTGTTTTCTACTGGCCAATCTGTTCCATTTCAACAGAATAGGTTTAAAGCAGAGTGTTCAATAGCATGATGCCTAGCAATCCCAAGGCTAGTGGTGCCTGGAAATAAATCTTTAGGAATAGGTGCCTTCATACATGGCATCTTTTTACATGATTTACTTATCATTTTATTCATTTAGTACATTTGTTTACTGCCTGAAACTTGCATCTCTGGGCAGTTGACAACAAACATTGGATAAACTAAAACAGGAACTGAAACATTAAAAACAAATTTAAAACAACCACAATTCTTCAACTCTAGTTAAAAGCTTGGATGAACAAATGTGTCTTGAAGATCTATTTAAAAGCTATCCGAGAAGAGGACATCCTTATTTCAGCAGTGAGCACATTCCAAAGGCTTGGTGTGGCAATAGAGAAGGCCTGTCTCTAAATAGCCACTTCAGACATATACCTGTGATGTTTTAAGTGTACATGGAAATATGTAAAGCATGGATCTGTCCAAATAAATTTCCAAATAAATACATGTATCATAAAGGTACACTCATCAGGGTGCCATTAGAGACTAAGGCTTCAATTGACTGGACATCTGATGGCTATCACAGATTTCTTCTATGTAATGTGTGAAAGGACATAATGTATTCTGCTTTGTCACAAATCACCATTTTATGCTAGCATTTCAGAAACATCATGCCATTGTTACCAGCAAACAGGTACCCTGGTGCAAATGTTTCAATATTTTTGTTGCAATCAGATTGATAATCACCTGCATGATGTATGTACTTGGAAATACATACTGTACTTGTCACAGTTGCACTTTACATATTTCTATATGCTTCTCACCTGAGGAGCATTGTCAATTGGATTTTGTTTGGTGAATGGGTTTCATTCCACATTCAGAACATTAAAGTAGCTAGAATTGATCACTTTGATGTTGATCAAGAATATTCTCTCCAATCAGATCAGCTAGTAGTGACAAAGTACAAGTGTGTTTGTTTATTATTCACCCAGACTTTTAATTATATTTATAGTTTTAATATTTTTAATATTGGGTTTGAAATGTTTTTAATGTTTTAAATTATTTTAATTGTAAACCGCCCAGAGACGCAAGTTTGGGGTGGTATAGAAATATTTTAAATAAAAATAAATAAATAAATATTAAAATTATGTCTACTCTGCCTTTCTCTGGAGATTCAGGGCAACTTACATCCATCAAAACTGACTGAAATTTGCCTTCCTCTGTGGTATGTGGCTTGGGTCACACTTGCATGTGTACCCAAGTAACTTATATAATTCCGGTACCTCTGATGTGCTCATTCCTTATTTCTTTTTATGGTCTGGATGGCAAGTTGGTGGACATGGATAACAACAAACATGGACATGATTTGGTATTTGTGGAATATTTGTTGCAGATTTGTTGATGAATACTGTACTGTACTAGATAATCTTTGGGTCCATTTTTGCTCTTTGATTCTATCGGCTGGTTACACATGCACAGGCATCATTGGGATGAAGTCAGGTGTAAAATAAGATGAGGACTTACCTCTGCTTCCACTTGTTTCAAAATGGAACAAGAAAACATGCATGCCAGCAGACTGAATGCTGGTTCAGCCATCAGTCTTGGCCCACCGGCTGCTCACTCACTATTAGAGATGTGCAAATTGATTCAAATTTGAATTGGTTTGACTTGAATCTGGGTGATTCAAGTGATTCAAATTCAAATTCAATCTCCCCTTAAAAGGGCAAATTGGTTCAAATTTGAATCAAATTTTTGAAATTTGATTCAAATTTTATTTGCTTGGCACCTTTAGCTTGAGACCTTGGGTAGCAGGAGGAAACACTGCTTCCTTCCTTTCTTTGAAGTCTTGTGGGAAGTCAAGAAAGCTGAAGAATGTGCTGAGAGTCCTCCTCATGTTATATTTTCCTTCACCCTTTACTTCACATTTCTTAGTGTCTCAACATGTGGCGATTTGTAGCAGAATGCACCAAATAATTTGAGGAGATATGAAAGTTCTGCCTGAAGTGTTTGATTTATACAAGCTTATTCTTCAGACAGGCAAGTCGCCACTTAAGTTGCAGTTATCATAGTGAACATGTATAAACCAGCCCTAGGATTATCACTGTTCTGTGTATCTACTGGGACTTGTGTAAGAGGCTATAGTCTTAGACTGCTGCGATCATTCAGCTCTGAGTTGTTCAGGGGAAGGCTGGGATACAAATGTAGTAACTTTTTTAAAAAAGTATAGTTAGACTTCTGTATCTCATGAGAGTAGCTGTTGTGTGTTTTTGACACACTTCAAAGAGTAATTTGTCTAAATGCCTGCTAAGGTTAAGAAGCTGTTATTCATGAAAGGGCTGTGGCTCATGGCATAGCATCGGCTATGCATGCAGAAGGTCTCAAGTTCAGTCTCTGGCATCTCCAGGGAAGGTGGGGGAATGCCTATCTGAAACCCTGGAGAGTGACTGCCTGTCAGCATAGACAAGAATCAGTAGTCTGACTCAGTATATGGCAATTTCCTATATAATTTATGATCCCTACATCACTGGAAGACAAGCAACAGCTTCCTGACAAGTTTGGTCCATTCATCTTTGCAATCAACCTTAGTGGACTGTCACTGAATTCTTTTGCAACCTATTCCTTTGGTCTGTTACCATTTGCTGGAGACCTGTCTGGTCCATACATCTTGGCCAGAGAACAGGCATTTAGAGAATATTTAACTTGGAGGCAACATAAGGCAAAGACATTAGCCATCAAAAGCATATTTTTATAGCCATGAGTTAACAAGCATCTTTTCTTTGGCATTACATGAAGAGGGGAAAAATGAATGCCCTGTAAACTCTAAATACCCCTAACATTCTGGAGTCTTGACCAGAGTGAATTCATTTTCCCAGGAAGAAGTGGAAAGGTTTGTTGGTGAATAATAACCAGATCTCATGGGAATGTAATGTCCTAGTATGGCAAAGTGCACAAGTCAAACAGGAAGGAGGGGAAATGGGGTGGGGGGTGCGGATAAAGGCTCACAGCTTCTGTACTTCAAAGTGTACCTTCAGGGCAGTGCTTCTGCTCTTAAGTAAATGAAGTGACAGCAGTTTTATAAATTGCCAGTGGTGCTAGGCTGTTCAGCTTTAAACCTATTAGACTAAACCTCTCATTTTTCCTTACCTACACTGGGCCCTTGAAAATAGCTGTATAACACTAGATACTCAAATTCAGAATGATGCTTGCATGCCCTAATTACCTGCCCTGTTATGCACCAGAAGAGAAATAATGTGGTGGGACAGTGTTTCATTCCGGGATGCTATTTCCTAGTCACAGCTTGTCAAGGGGAGCTATATATAATCACTTAAGCAGTCACAGACTGTGATAAGGTAAAGGCTTATTGGAAGGATCTTAATTTGGAAGGGGTTACCTTCAAGCTAGCCAAGTCTGTTAAGTGGCTCAGCTGAGATGAGGTACAGCACCAGCACTGCCATGTGGGTGGTAGTTTTCCAGCAAAGAATGAGGTAATGAACATGTCAGGGCAAATCAGCTTTGCCCACGCAAGCCATTTGGAGCGTACTTGTGGATGTGTAACAGTGCTATCCCAGATGGAATCAGCTCATAAGTGCAGATTTTCTCTCTGACTTCTTTCTCCCGCCCCCGCCCCCAAGTTATTATTTTCCTGGTACCTAAGCACAAGTTGTTGCAGGCAATAGGCAAAGATCTGGGAAGGATTCAAAAATCAAGTATCAGCAATGATATCTGAGTGAATTTGGGATCATGCCACTAAATTCTGAGGAAGCACAAAGCAAAGCAGGAGCAAAAATGAACAGCACCCCAGCAGGTTGCTTGGAAAGTATTTTATTTGCAATTATACATATTATATTGGATATTAAATCCTTTGATCAACATCTGCTGTGAAATTATCAACTGTTATGGGGAAGTTGGAATAGATTATCAATATGACCCTTATCATACATGCATAGGCTGTATCCAAATAAAGTTAATCATGATATGCAGTGTAATCCTTTGCATGTTTACTCAAAGGTAAGCCATACTGGGTTCAGTGCTGCTTACTCTCAGGCTAGTATGCATATGATCATAACTGAAGTCTTGTTACAATTAATGGAGCTGAAGTTAGTTGCAAATAACTTATCAAATTCATTTCAATTGTGCTTATTTATGATTAACTTTCTTTAGATACATCTACATACTTCCTAAGAAGTATTACTAGCAAATACTAGGAAGCCTGGCCACTGATTCTCAAGCCCTCTATTCCTAGGAATATACAGTACTTCCAGTGACTGTTGCTGGTGTCTATCTTATGTTTCATTTTAGAATGTGAGCCCTTTGGGGACAGGGAGCCATCTTATTTATTTATTGTTTCTCTTTGTAAACCGCCCCGAGCTATTTTTGGAAGGGTGGTGTAGAAATCAAAATATTAATATTAATAATAATAATAATAACAATAATAATAATAATGAAAGACCCAGCAAAAGGTGCAGTTCCAAGTAATTATAGACCGATAACCTGCCTGCCAACCATGTTCAAATTATTAACTGGAATAATAGCAGATGAAGTGATGCAACACTTATTAACTAACAAACAGCTTCCAGTTGAACAGAAAGGAAATTGCCCGAACACCAGAGGCACAAAAGACCAGCTGCTGATTGACAAAATGATTTTAGAAAATTGCAAGAGAAGAAAAACCAATCTAAGTGTTGCATGGATTGACTACAAGAAAGCCTTCGATTCATTGCCTCACACATGGATACTAAAATGTTTAGAAACAACTGGTGTCAGCAAAAACATTCAGATATTTATTAAAAAAGCAATGAACATGTGGAGTACACAGTTAAAAATCAATGGTGAGGCACTTGGACAGGTTAGCATTAAAAGAGGCATTTTCCAAGGGGACTCACTTTCCCCTCTATTGTTTGTAATGGCCATGACCCCACTTTCACAAATACTAAACAAAACAGGCCTTGGATACCAAACATCTAAAACATCCAGTAAAATCAACCATCTGCTGTACATGGACGATCTGAAGTTGTATGGAAAGTCCCAGTCAGAAATCGAATCACTGCTAAACACTGTCCGTATATTCAGTAGCGATATAGCAATGGAGTTTGGACTAGACAAGTGTGCCGCATTAATAATGAACAGAGGGAAAATAACAAAAACAGAAGGAATAGAACTGCCCAATGGAAGCAAGATCAAGAACCTGGAAGAGAAAGAACCTTACAAATACTTGGACATTCTCCAGGCTGATAACATCACACACACTGAAGTTAAAAGAAAAATTGGAAGTGAATACATTAGGAGAGTCAGAAAAATCCTCAAGTCCAAACTCAATGGCGGGAACATCATACAAGTCATAAACACCTGGGCTATACCTGTTATTAGATACACTGCAGGAATAATAGACTGGACCCAGGCAGAGCTAGAGACGCTAGATCGTAAGACCAGGAAAATCATGACCATCAATCATGCTCTGCACCCCCGCAGTGATGTAGATAGGCTCCACGTCCCTCGCAGCTCAGGTGGAAGAGGAATGCTGCAAGTCCATCAAACAGTAGAGGAGGAGAAAAGAGGCCTTCAAGAATATATCAAGGACAGTGAAGAAGATGCACTTCAAATGGTCAAGAACACGAAACTATTCAACACCAATGAAACAAAACAGGTCTACAAGAAAGAACAAGTCAAGAACCGAGCAGAAAAATGGAGAAATAAGCCCCTGCATGGTCAATATTTACACAATATAAGTGGAAAATCAGACATCACCAAGACCTGGCAATGGCTTAAGAATGGCAACTTGAAGAAAGAAACAGAGGGTTTAATAATGCTGCACAAGAATAGGCACTAAGAACAAATGCAATAAGAGCAAAAGTAGAAAAATCCACAACAAACAGCAAGTGCCGCCTTTGTAAAGAAGCAGATGAAACAGTGGACCACCTAATCAGCTGTTGTAAGAAGATCGCACAGACTGACTACAAACAAAGGCATGACAAGGTAGCAGGGATGATACACTGGAACATCTGCAAAAAATACAAGCTACCTGTAGCCAAGAATTGGTGGGACCATAAAATTGAAAAAGTTGAAGAAAATGAAGATGTAAAAATATTATGGGACTTCCGACTACAAACAGACAAACATCTGCCACACAATACACCAGATATCACTGTAGTCGAGAAGAAAGAAAAACAAGTGAAAATAATCGACATAGCAATACCAGGGGATAGCAGAATAGAAGAAAAAGAAATAGAAAAAAAATCACCAAATACAAAGATCTACAAATTGAAACTGAAAGGCTGTGGCAGAAGAAGACCAAAATAATCCCAGTGGTAATTGGTGCCCTGGGTGCAGTTCCAAAAGACCTTGAAGAGCACCTCAACACCATAGGGGCCACAGAAATCACCATCAGCCAATTACAAAAAGCACCTTTACTGGGAACAGCCTATATTCTGCGACGATATCTATAACCATTGACAATAAAATTCAGCCATCCCAGGTCCATGGGAAGGACTCGATGTCTGGAGAAACAAACCAGTCAATAACACCTGTCTGACTGTTTAAACAAGAAATAACAACAACAACAACAACAACACCTGTCTGACTGTGTAAAATAATAATAATGATGATGATGATGATGATGATGATGATGATGATGATGAAATGACTATTATCCAGTCAGGGCCAGCCTGCTTATTAAGCTGACTGAGGTGGTCGGCTCCTTTAGTGGATTGGTGGACATGGTGGATGGGGGGTGGGATCCTACAGGCTACCTCCATCAGCTACTTCAGCCCACTACCAACCAGTTCCCTCCTTACTCAGTGATACACCAGCTGCTATCCTCCTCTCCTCCCCCTCCCCTTCCCACTCACTGTTGGATTTTAAAAAAGAAAGTGTGGAAGAGAGGAATTGTGGTCTAGAGGGGACTCCTGGGAATGGAATAGAATGGAATAAGAATTGTGCTCAAACAAAAGGCTGCTAGAGTGAGTGAAACTCTCTGTTCCTGAAGGAGCTTCCAATGGCAGGGCAGCACTCTGGCAATAATTAGGAGTCAACTCTTTGGCTTTCAATCGAGTTAATACACCTATATAGTAGTGAGTTATCAAGTGCTGAGTAATCAAGATCTATACATGGTTGTAAGAATCAACCCATACAAATCTAAAATATTGTGCAAAATGAGTCTTTCTGGCTCAGAACCACTTATATTGATAGTGCTGCATGAGAATGGAAAATATTTAGGACTGACCCACAGCTCTAAAAGAAATCCATGACTTGGTATGCAGAGTTCTTGAGTGTCAGTGATTCCTGCAATGTAGCCTTCTGACCAACAGCAGCTTAGCTAAAATAATGACACACCTTTTTTATTTATAGTTGGATTAGATCAGCCTTCAGCCATATATATATTTATTTCTAATCAGGTTAGGTAAGTCATGAGCTATGACAGCAGCAGATGATTATGTTGTTACGTCTTCAAGCTCATCCAATGGGAGTGTTGATAGATATCCTAATACATGGAAATGGATAAGATATTAGAGATACGGTCTGATGAACCATGCATTAAATACAGTAGTACCTTTTTTCCTATTCACCAGGAAAGACCAACGTGTGAGCTGTTCCTTTAATTCTTTGGAGTGATCCAAAAACGAAATTTGCATAATGGTTTTTCAAAATGGTTTCTCAGTTTAGGTACTGTTTGGGGGAAGCAGTTTAACTTTATACAATCAATATATCAAGGAGGTACATAGGAACATAAACAGCTGCTTTATACCACATCAGACTATTGATCCATCAAGCTCAGTATCCGATCCACTGACTGGCAGCAACTCTCCAAGGTTTCAGGTAGAAGGCTTCCCTAGCCCTCCCTGGAGATGTCAGGGATTGGACCTTGGACCCTTTGCATGCAAAGCAGATGCTCTACCATTGAACTTTATGAACCCCATCCTCATGAAGGTGAGTCCTTTTCCTGGACTGCACCATGGTAGACTGCATATGTGAAGGTTTCCCTTATCTGCCCATTGAAAAGCAGCTCTGACATGGTAGATTGGCTTGAATTTTTTTTCCATGGGGGAAGATTTCAAACATATAACCTGCTTCTTCCAGAATGAAGCACTGTGGTCCAAAAAGCCTTAGCACCTGATTCTGCAAATGCGGGTATGTTATGGTTTTAAGCCTCCATTTATTAAAGGCCAAAGCATGTCTGAAGAAAACGAGTGAGTGAGTCCATTTGATTGGAATTCATTATTTGATCCTAATGGAAAGCAAAAAGTGTGTATGTGCAAAAGAATATGTGAAAGGCAGAAGTAAGATCCATTCCCCTCCTCCACCACACAAATTAGACTAGCGAGAGCCAAGTAAAATGCATAAACCTGGCTAATGAAGCTCCTGAAAATATGAGCTTAGTAGTGCTGATGGTTGACCATTTTCTTCTTCTAACACTCCCCCCACCCCCCAAAAAAGTATGTTCTGAATGAATCAACCTGGTATCTGTTTCAGGTTGGCAGCTGTGCTAGTCCAGGGGGCTTCATGGCCTGTTTGCAATAAAAAGCTTTAAGGCCAGTCAAACAAGAAGAATACATGTCACCATTTCTGATAGGTGACCTGCAATTAACCTGGTGAATGAGCTAAGCTGGGACGTCTCCCTCAGCAGGATGTACCATTTTGCCCTTGGATGCTTTGATCAAAAGTCCTGAAATGAAACCTTGGCATGGTGAATGTCATTATCCCATGTTTTGCTCTTAAAGTTCTTTCTTCTTCTTCTAAATATTGATAATGATTTTCTTTCACAGTACTTTACTTTGTATGCTCTCTGTACCATATAACTTGGCATTCTATGCTCTTTGTACTCTTGTAAACCCTCATTCCTTCTATAACCATTTGTTGTTATCTGTCATGGCAATGGAAGAATAGAAGGAACATTGTAATAACACTCAGGCCTACTTTTTGCTGTGTCTTGGCCAGATCACTTCAGACTGCAGCTGGTGCCTCCCAGGACACAAAATGCTATGCGATATGACAGGTTTTTAAAAAATACTCAAAGCACATAAATTGCTTTGGTGATCCTCACAACATCATAAATTAGTCCAGGGGAACAGTGGCTTGCTACCCCAGCCAGTGGGTCCAACACTGTGCTGAGATCTGAACTGAGGAATTTATTGTTCGTAGCTTAACTACTGGCTGACACGGAGGCTATTCCTTCCCACGATCACTGGAAAGTGGGCTAAGCTCCTTTAGCCAGCTTTCCAGGGATCGTGGGAACAACCGGGTGCTCCCAAGGCAGCTAGCCCGCCTAATTCCCACTCCCCTTAAATGAGGTTAACGGAGCGAGTGCTTCATTAACCTCATTTTTTTGCTCGTGTGTTGCTGCTGTGCATGGCAACAGATGAGTAGGCCCCTGACCAGGAGGCTGCAAGCAGCCTCCTGGGCTCGGGCGGTCTCTCCAGGATCCCCCACACAAGTGCGCAGGGCATCCTGGAACTTCCAGGGGCCACATGGCCCCCAATCCCCTGGCTCTGTAATGGAGCTGGCAGCCATGTGGGCAGCTGATCCAGCCGCCCAGCTACGAGTGGCTGCTCGTCTAAGCCTGCTCTCCCCACAGACCCGGAGGCTAAGCTGCTCGAGGCTAAGCCTACTCTCCCTGCAGATCCGGAAGAAGCTCTTCTCACCAATCATAAGAAGAGCTTCAGTATCTCACTCCCTAGATCTGAAACTGGTATAAATGGAAAGTTATAAATAAAGCACACTTCTCTGCAAATGTGTAATTTGGGCCATAGTCAGGAATCTATGCTAAAGACTACAGTAACATGCTCTACATGGGGCTGCTCTTGAAGACTCCTCAGAAACTTCACCTGGTAAAGAATGTAACTGCAAGGGTCCTAACTAGGATGTGCATGAATAAAATTCTGCAATTCTATTTGAGGTTGAATTGAATTGCAGAACTCTCAAAATGATTCATTGGGACTAGGCATCTTGGCTAGGGATGTGCACAAAACCGGTTTGCCCGGTTCGGTTCAAATTCGAACCAGGTTCGAACCAGGAGGGGGTGGTTCGATTTTGGTTTTGCTCGAACCTCCCCCTGGTTCGGTTCGAATTCAAACTGGTTAGAACTGGTTCAGACACCCAAAAATTGGTAGGATGGTAGCTGGCACGCAGGGATACCTGCCACCTTAACCCCAAAGCAATCGGACACTCGTACGATTTTTTATGAATTTTTGAAAATTATTTCTATTTTTTTCTCATAGGATATAATGGGACTACAACCAGACCATTATTCATTATTGTGGAGCACCCATGGGTGCCAACAACCATGCAAACCCTGAAGCAACCCCTATGATTTTTTAATGAATATTTGAAATATTTTTAATTATTTTTCTCATAGGGTATAATAGGACCCGAACCAGCCCATATCCCCTATTGTGGAGAACCTAGGGGCACAAAGGTGGGGTAGGTGGTAGACAACCAGGGGTGCCTACTATCCACAAAGTTCCAAGGCAATCGGACACTCCTCTGATTATTGGTGAATTTTAAAATTATTTTGGAATTCCTCATAGAGAATAATGAGGATTGCAGCAAATGTATAGCTTCACGTCAGGGAGAAAGGGGTGTCCTAGAGTGGAGTCTGGTGGGTGGTCATTCCCAAGGTGGTCAAGGAAGCTATCAGAATTATTTGAAAGGAATTGGGCAAAAGGCTGATTTTTAAATGATTTTTGAAGTTTACACGACTAAGGTTTTTCTCCATAAAGAAGCATGGAGGTGTCAGCAAATGTATAGCTTCACATCGGGGGGAAAGGGGTGTCCAAGAGCAGAGTGTGGTGGGTAGTAGTGCCCAAGGGGGTCCAGGTAGCTATCAGAATTATTTGAAAGGAATTGGGCAAAGGGCTGATTTTTAAGTGATTTTTGAAGTTTATGTGTCTTTAAGGTTAGCAATGAGAGTGGATTCATAGTTTGTCATTGAAAATCTTATATGCTACCAAAGAATCTACACTCAGAACACTTCAGAAACAACAAAACCCAGTACCCCATGGGTTAGCAACCCATGGAGGTGGTTGCACCCTCGCTCTGGGCCACCCCAGCACCCCCCAAGTGCATTATGGGGCTGCTGAAACCTCCATTCTTCCCTATGGAGAAAAACCTTAAAGCCACTTGTGGGGTGCTGGGGTGGCCCAGAGTGAGTGGTGGTCTAGTGCAAAGAGGGTGCCAACGCGCTCTATGTGGGGCTGCCTTTGTACGTAGTCCAGAAACTTCAGTTAGCTCAGAATGCGGCTGCCAGATTGGTCTCTGGGGCAACCTGGAGAGACCATATTTTTCCTGTTTTGAAACAGTTACACTGGCTGCCGACATGTTTCCAGGCAAAATACAAAGTGCTGGTTATTACCTTTAAAGCCCTGAATGGCTTGGGTCCGAGTTATCTTAGAGCGCCTTCTTCTACATGATCCCCATAGCACGTTAAGGTCATCTGAGGAGGTCTGTCTCCAGTTTCCACCAGTTCGTTTTGGTGGTGACTCAGAAGCGGGCCTTCTCTGTAGCTGCTCCTTGGCTGTGGAATGTCCATGAAGAATTTAGATTGTGGAGAGTGCATTCCACAGCCAAGGAGCAGCTACAGAGAAGGCCTGCTTCTGAGTCACCACCAAACGAACTGGTGGTAACTGGAGACAGAGGCCCTCTTGTGTGCCCTGCTACTTGCTGAGATCCAACTGAAGGTGACACATGAGCAGGCCTTCTCAGTGGCAGCCCCACATTATGGAACTCCTTCCCAGTGGAAATACTGCTAGCTTCATTCCTGTGAGGTTTTTTTATACAACCTTTTTGTTTCAGTATGTATTTGAGAATATGTGATAAATTATTTTATTCTGCTGCTCTCCTGTCAGCTGATTTTTATTTTTATTTATTATTATTTTTATTTATTAAAACATTTTTATACCACCCAAAACTTACGTCTCTGGGCGGTTTACAACAGAATAAAAACAAAGTAAAACATTTGTTAAGACAAAAATGGGGGGGGGACACACACACATTACAACAATTTAAAAATAATATTTTAAAACAGCATTAAAACCATTAAAACAAGATTAATTAAAAGCCTGGGTGAAGAGATGTGTTTTTAAAGACTTTTTAAAAAGCTGTCAGAGATGGGGAAGCTCTTATTTCACTAGGGAGCGCATTCCAAAGCCTCGGGGCAGCAGCAGAGAAGGCCCGTCCCTGAGTAGCCACCAGACAAGCCGGTGGCAGCTGCAGATGGACCTCTCCAGCAGATCTCAGTGGGGTTCATGCCAAAGAAGGCGTTCCCTTAAATACCCAGGGCCCAAACTGTTTAGGGCTTTATAAGTTATAGCCAGCACCTTGTATTATGCCTGGAAACATATCGGCAGCCAGTGTAGCTCCTTCAATGCAGGAGTTATATGGTCTCTCCGAGATGACCCAGAGACCAGCCTGGCTGCCGCATTCTGGCCCAGCTGTAGTTTCCGGACTATGCACAAGGGCAGCCCCACATAGAGCGCATTACAGTAATCCAGTCTGGAGGTTACCAGCAGATGTACCACTGTTCTGAGGTCATTCACCTCAAGAAATGACCGCAGCTGGTGTATCAGCCGAAGCTGATAGAAAGCACTTCTGGCCACTGCCACAGCCTGGGACACCAGGGAGAGGCTCGGATCCAGAAGCACCCCTAGACTGCGTACCTGTTCCTTCTGGGGAAGTGTGACCCAATCCAGAACAGGCAGATCAAAATAATCTCTCGAGTTCCGACCCCACATAATGAGTACCTCCATCTTAGCCGGATTCAGTCTCAGTTTGTTATCCCTCATCCAGCCCCAGAGGCGTAAGAGGGAAATCGGCGCCCGGGGCAAGCACTGAAATGGCGCCCCCCCGCGTCCCACCGCCCCCCCCTCATACTACATTATACTTAGGTTTTTCCTCACAAGCGCCCGCTGCCGCTGCCAAGCCTGGCCACTGACTGGCCTCCAGGCACCAGCAAAGCAATGCGGGGGGGCGCAAGCGGCACGGAAGGGACCGCTCGTGGGGAAGGGGGCACCGACGCGCTCCCTTGACTGCTGTAGCACTGCTGCACTGAGCAGGAAACATTTGTATTAACAAAAAATTAATTTTTTTTTAAAAAAAAATTAGTCATGGTAGCGCCCCCCACGTGACCAGAAAAGATGGCGCCCGGGGCACGTGCCCCCCCTGCCCCCCTATAGTTACGCCTCTGTCCAGCCCATCACCAACTCCAGGCAGGTATTTAGGGAGGTTATGCCCTCTCCTGATGATGCTGACATGGAGAAATATATTTGGGTGACATCAGCATAATAATAGCACCCTGCACCAAATCTCCTGATGATCTCTCCCAGCGGTTTCATGTAGATCTTAAACAACATTGGAGACAATATGGAGCCCTGGGGAACACCATACAAAAGTTCAGATTTTGAAGAACAACAGTCTCCAAGGGACACCATCTGGAACCTGCCCGAGAGGTAGGAGCGGAACCACTGCAAAGCAGTGCCTCCAACTCCCAACCCCCTCAGATGCTCCAGAAGGATACTATGGTCGATAGTATTGAAAGCCTTTGAGAGGTCCAGAAGTAGGTTAGGCTGAGAGAGAAGTGACTGGCCCAGAGTCACCCAGCTAGTATCATGGCTGAATGGGGATTTGAACTCGGGTCTCCCCGGCCCTAATCCAGCCCTCTAACCACTACACCACGCTGGCCCTTGTTGTTGTGTCTAAGAGATATGTTTAAGGATTGTTTGGGATCCAAATTGTATGCTGCCTTAAATCTTTTGGAGAAAGGTGTTTAGACATGTTAGAAAGAAAGAAAGAAAGAAAGAAAGAAAGAAAGAAAGAAAGAAAGAAAGAAAGAAAGAAAGAAAGAAATTGCTCCATTTGAAGGACATGATATTTTCTGACAAACCAAATGGCATCTGTAACAGTGCATAGAAGCATATAGAGAATTATCATCAGCATCTGACTATAAGGAAACAGAATGGTCTGGCTGCTTGTTCATTCTGTGTGTAAGAGTTCCCTTTTGATTCCTCAGAGGGCATCATTAATATTGCATAGTTTGGCCAATACGATCTTCCAGGAGGAGGCTCAGAGCTGAGAACAGCTAACTGTAATCTTCCTGTAGCCAGTGGTTCTACACAGCTTTGGCCTCTGAGAATGTTGCCATTTTTCAAAAAGGAGAAGAATGCCATACATTCCGTGCCAAGTCCAAGCTGTTGCTAGGCATGGGCACTTGAATAAACTCACAGCCAGGACTGGCACAAACATACCTCCTTACCTTTCCCCGGAGTTAATCTTGTGCAAACCAGTGAGTTTGCTATTTCTTCACAGAGAAGACTGAATGTTCTTGGCATATGGACAGGTGACTCAGGCATGATGCAGAGGTGTAGAAAAACTTGCAAAGGGCTTGTTAGGCACGGAAGTGTGTCCATCAGTGGCTGGGAAACTTCTTTCCAGCCAGTTCACACCTGAATGCAAGAGTCTGCGTCTCTTGAAAGAGCCATCTCATAACATCAATAGAAACTGAACACTCACACCTCAGTTGACAGAAGACTGAATTTATCCCTGCTTTGCCAACAAGAAATTTGTTGCAAAGGATTTACATTCATTTTACACTGGCACTAATGTGATTAAAATGAGGTATGCATCTAAATACCCATAAAGTAAAAAACTTAGTTTGCACTTATTATCATTATCATAATTATATTTATTCACTTACATAAACTTTAATGTGCTATCAGTGGAAGAGCAGGGTGTGTGCTCTGGTTCTATCACTGTAGAAAGCCCACCTCTCATTCACGAATACACTATTTGTTATAAGGGTCACCTCAACAAAAAGGTTAAAAGTGCAGCTTTTAAAATATCCGGGACTTCATTTTTGACAATATTTGACACATACCAGTCAGATATTGCCAAAGTATTTGACATACCATATCTGACATGCAGCAGTCAGTATTTGACAATATTTGACAACTGACGAGAAAAAGAAATCAACATTTGACAGTACCTGCTAGGAGACATGCACCAATAAACTGTATTTACAAATATGACAAAAATACAAATACGACAAATATATATGCAAATATTTATATACTGCTTTTCAACAAAAGTTCCCAAAATGGTTAAGAAAGAAAGAAAGAAAGAAAGAAAGATATAAAATGGCTACCTGTCCCCAAAGGGTTCACAATCTAAAAAAGAAATATAAGATAGACACCTGCAATAGCCACTGGAGGGATGCTGTGCTGGAGATGAACAGGACCAGTTGCTTTCCCTCTGCCAAATAAAGAAACTGCCACTTTTAAAAGGTGCCTCTTTGCTCTTTTACCAAGGGATTTGACAGTATTTGATGAGCAACTTGCAACAAAATGTAATATATTTTTAATCAAAACAGCCACATTTTGAGGTCAAATCTCAGTTCTGGAATTCAAATGTCAAATGTTGAAGTCTTGTATTGGACACCAAATCCAAATCTGAAAGTCTGAACATTTGACAGGTTCCCAACAGAAATGCCACAATGCCACAAGGAGATGATGAGAGTATTTCCACATTATACATCTGCATAGTTTTTATTTGTGTGGACATGAAATCCTGGCTCTCCAGGGCTGATGTGAAGCTATATGCAAAAGAGAAATGCACATTGACCAGGGCTTGGGTGAAAGTAGGGAGGATTATGCTGAGATGATCATTTACAAATTTAAAGAAGTGATGAATTACAACAGAATTGGGTCATTTTCTGCCGTGAGCCCCTCATGCTTCTTTCCTGAGCATCTCTGCTGGTGACAACAATGAGAGAGCCAAACAAACAATATAGTCCCAGGTAGCTCATATAATGGGCAACATTCCTCTCTAATGACACTTTCACTGGGGCTTTGTCAAGTTTAAATTTGGCTCAGTATCATTACAGAGGGAGTGGGGAAAGGATGTAGATCTGCTAAACACGGGTGTTTTTGTTTGTTTGTTTGATGCCAAGCCTGCAGGCCATTTCATCACCAGAGGAGTGGATAAGGGGAAAATAGTGGATTTAGTTTATCAGGGTAGTAGAAAAGTATTTGACAGGTGTAGTGGAACCTACGGAGAAGACAGAGTGGAGTGGAGTGGAGTGGAGTGGACTGCAGTGCAATACTCAGGGATGGAAACAAGTAAATGGTGCCTGCCTGACAGGGAGAGTGAGGTGTGTGTGTGTGTTTAGCCTTTTACTGGTGTGCAACTTGGCTTTTTGGCATGTATACTGTTTTGCTCAACTCTGCCTTGAATTGCACAGGCATTTCCAGCAGGGGGCAGTCTGTTTTCTGCTGTGTCTACTGCTGACGGTGAAACATGATAGTCTATACAAGGGACAGGCATTAGGCAGCATGATTTATTTATTTCATTTTAACTTGCCCTGCAACCAAAAGGTCAGTGTGCATAACAAATAGTGAAGAGTAAAAGCATTTAAATTATACATAGCCATAGGAGCATGAGTAAGATACATGGCAGAGAGACAGAGGATGAGGCCATAGCTCAGTGGTGGAGCATCTGCTTTGCAGGCAGAAGGTCCCGGATTCAATCCCGGGTACCTCTGGGTAGGGCTGGGCAAGATCCCAGTCTGAAGTCCTAGGCAGCTTCTGCCGATCAGTGCAGACACTACTGCACTGGATGGTTTGAGTCGGCGGAAGTCAGCTTCATATGTCGAATGGGAATAGAAAATGTGTGCTCATAGATTTCCCATTCCCTGTAAGGTCATTGGCAATGCCTGTGTGTGTGCCTCCACCTGCACACACATTAACAAGGGGATGCCTGCAGGCTTTTATTATATATACCAGATGCCCTAGAGGCCAATCATTGGGAAGTCTCATGATAAAAATCTGAAGGATTTTCTTCTCTCGCATATGTTCCTCCCTCCTGCATATTATGCTTATCACCTGAGGCCTTGTTTTGAGTGCCCAGTCTATCTGCGGTTGGTGGGCATCTACTAGAAACGGGGCCTTTTCAGTGGTGGCCTGGTCCTTGAAGCACCCTCCCTGTGGAGGACCAACAAGCTCCCACACAATATGACTTTAGGGACATTGCGAAAAAACTCTTAACAACAACAGCAACAAAAACAATGGTTATTTATATACCATATTTCAACAAAAGTTCCCAAAGCAGTTTATATAGAGAAATAAAAATAAATAAAGATGGCTCCTTGTCCCCAAAGGGCTCACAATCTAAAAAGAAATAAGTACCAGCAACAGCCACTGGAGGGATGCTGTGCTGGGGCTGGATAGGGCCAGTTTCTCTCCCCCAGCTCAATAAGGAGAATCACTACTTTTAAAAGATGCCTCTTTGCTCAGTTAGCAGGAAAAGGTCTTTGTTATTGCTTTTGTTTTCTGGAGAGTGTTTTATTATTTATGGATTGTGGTGCTGTGTTCCATTCTGCAGCTAGATCACTGATTGTAAACTGGAGTTGAAATACTGTCTATGTTATTTTTAGAGGGGTGTGTGTGTGTGTGTGTAATATATATATATGTCTTTTAGAGAAAAGCGGTATACAAGCTTTTAAAAATAAAACAAAACATAATTTTTAAAAAAGGCACAAAGATGTAGCTTGCATAAGGACAGTGTAGCAACTGTCATGGATCAAAGCCAAGACCACTAGTGCAGGAGTCATTCCTTCCGGGCTTGTCTGTGTGTGCAAGTGTGGATATTAATGGAAAGGTAGTGACTTCTTATGAAATTGTGCAGGGCTTGGTTCACATCCTGCTGTGACAAAAAGTTGGAAACTGCAGCTTTTTGTTGGTGCATAGATGGCTGGTTGGAAGCAAGACTTGTTAATCCATAATGCCCTTCTTGCTGTATGATTCAAACAGATTGTTCTGTGAACTGCTCTGCCATCAAAGAGGTATTAAATGGTGGTCTGCTGAGATGAGAGTCTCTGATATGAGAGGATGAACATAAAGAGCACTGTTATGCCTGCGGAACCTTGCAATTTCCATGCATTCATCCAAAGACTGCAACAGACCTAAAGTGCAACCAATTTGTAGGTGGGTAGGCTCTCTCTATGCAATTGAAGGCCTTGCTTTCTGGAGGGTTCCCAATAGTGAGACCAGAGCCTATGTATGTAAGCTATGTTTTGATTTTGACCTTCGAATGAATGCATGGAGGGGTGGGGGGTGGGGCTAGTGAGGGCCATTCTCTGCTCCACACATTCATTCCACATGGTTTTTGTCATGTGAAAATGGTACTTGTTTTATTTCTTAGCCTGTGTGTTGCAATGTGTGTTAGAAATGCATTTGTGTTGTAAATTAGGGATGTGCAAAACACTGCAAGCTGGAAACGTTTTGAGCTCAAAATGGGCTGTTTCGAGTGTTCCAGGCTCAAATCAAAACTACCCTGTTTTGAGCTGAAACATTTTGAGTGTTTTAGGTGCCATTTTGGAGAGCTGTTTTTCCAGGAAGAGCTGGTCTACCATTTGGTCTACCGCGGGTAGACCAGGTCTCCACTCCAGACATTGGCCCACCTCGGTGGACTGGTCTACCCACCATGTGAGGTGTGTAGACCAGGCCTCTGCCCTGGACCTAGTGTGTCGGTCCACTTATGGAGGTAGAGCAGTCCTCCAAGGGGGGCTGACACACTAAATCTGGAGCGGAGGCCAGGTCTACCCACCAACTCCAATCAGTAGACCAGCTCTCTCCGGAAAATCAGCCCTCAAAAATGGCGCTCGAAACACTCAAAACATTTGTTTCAAGTTTGTTTCATTTAAACAGGCAGGTTGGCCACTGTTCCGATGAAACATTTCAGCATTTTGCATTTCATTTTGAGCTTGAATGATATGCAAAATCTGTTTTATGCCCATCCCTGTTGTAAATATCAATAGTCAATCAATCAATCAATCAATCTCTATTTTGGACTTAGACCAGCGTAAAAGCAATATTAAAAAGAGAGACAAAAGGACATGAGATACAAGCAGGGAGTAGGAGATACAATATGAAACTACTGTTATGGAGCTATAAAAGTGTAGGGTAGTAATAAAGTGAAGGTAAATTTAAGAATTTAAATATATAATGTATAAATTGCTAAGGAAGTCTACAGCCTAGTGAGCAGTAGACCTGGAGGGCTCAATATATAAAAATACAGTATTTAAAAATAGTTAAAAATGGTTAGGATGTTTTAAAATACATAGAAGAAATTAAAAATAAGCAATTAAAAGGGGGTTTAAACATTTATGTGAGAACAGAGGCTGAAACTGGATTTATGTAGGCTCATCAATAACTAAAATTTCACTTGCTGTACCTGGAAGCTGAATTATATTCTCCCATTTAAGTTGGGAAAAGCCCAGTGCTTAAGCACCATTTTTAACTTTGAGTTGAAGATGACATGATAGTTTTTTATTTGTTGCTGTGATCCAAATGTTCTCCTGTTAATTTGCTAATATGTACTTGCAAGCCAAGCCTGAGGTCACATGACCGGTTTTATTTGATGCAACATCAGTACAGAATTTCTCTGATCAAGATCTACATGTTCTGGCAGACTGAGGTGAATACATCCTCTCCTTACATGTTGCGTCATGCAGTTGCTTCAGTTACATAAAACTGCCTCTGTTCTACAGTCTTTTTTTTTTTACTCTCTGTGCCAGAAGCCATACTGCACTTCTATAAAGTTTAGCTTTTAGTCCATTTGATTAGTGCCATTCAGTGCCATTGGTAATGGCCTCCCAGAATCAACTCTGATAGAAAAGAAGGGGGTTTGAAGTCACCCTGTTCCACTGATTCATTGTGATAATAAAGGTTTTGATGTGTGCAAAGTTCTCCCTGCTCACACCCAGAGGCGCTCTTACCCCTGGACTTTGGGGCTGAAGTCCAGAACCTCCACAGCCCCTGGGGTAGGGATGTGCACGGACCGGTCCAGAGGCCATGTTAGAGGCCTCCGGACCTGTCCGGCGGTCCGGCACCGAGGGGGGGGTCTCCCTTTAAGGGCGGGGGGTTTAGAACTTATCCCTCCCACCGCTCTTCCCCCTCCGGCGCTGTCATTTAGAACGAAGTTTTTGGGGTGGCAGCGTTCGTCGCTGCCGCCCCTGCCCCAGTCACTGTTAGTAAAGCCTTCGTAAGAGCTCTTAGAGAAGCACGCATGCGTGCGTGCGCCTGTCGCCGCCATGCACGCATGCACCGCCGACGTCACATGCACGCTGCGTGTGATGTCGGCGGCACGCGCACCAATGCAATGTGTGCCTCAATAAAACCAAACCAAACCAAACTAAAAATTTCAGCTGAAAATGTTAGCTTTGCTTTGATTAGCATTTAAAGTGAACCATATTAAACTTTAGACAGTCTGTAAAACTATAACCCTGCCCTTGCAACTATTTTCTTAAAGATCCAGTTAATTGTATTTAACCTCTTTGAATTGGAAAACTTGTCTAAAGACAAGTGGGGGAGGGTTGTTCCTTTTGAAGAAGGATGTGAATTCATTACACCCTCTGCAAATTAAAGATAATTAGGTAATTATATTGATTTCATGTCAAAGACTTAGAACTGGCTAAGCAGTTGAAAAGATTAGCCTCAATTATTAGCAGCCCTGAGGAGCCTTTTTATGGTTGAAGTAAACTGAATGTACATTCATATCAATGAACAATAAACATTAAAACATCCAGTATGTTATGCCGGATGTTATCTAGCTATACAATAAGAAAAGTAAATGCTAAGTGCCTATTATAGTAATTTAGTAGGCCACTCTTAAAATTAAAATGCTTAATGTCAAATGGTAGAGTTCTACACTTCTTGAGTTAAGAACAGTCACTGTATAGCTTATGCTTATGCACTGCTGTTGTACCAAGTAGGTGTATAAAGACAGGGCACAAGGTCTGTTGAGTATTTAAATATCGCAGTTTGTATCACTATTGGTAATAAAGACAATCCAAAGTGTTTGCTATTGTCTCATTAACAGCCATTAGTACCAAATGTAATTTTGAGATCAAACACACACACACACAATTGACTTTCAGATTTTTTTTTTTGCAAATCCAACCCAGATTGAAATGCAGTGGGAAAAATATAACTTGTTGTTCCCTAATTCAGTGAAAGTTTGGACTTCCTGTCTCACAACATACTCGAGAAAACTGCCAATGTTTGTTGGAAAGTACAATGGGAATTGTACTCATGCTTTTCCAATGGGAAAGTTTCCCCACATTTTCTAGCATTTTTTATTTTATTTTTCTGGTCATCAGGGCAATGTCTGTAAAATGACATGTTTCTATCTTTTGTGGTTTGGTCTGGGAGTTTCATATCAGTGAGTGAGTGAGGCCCAAGCAGTTCTGATATACTAGCAAATTGCAGTTTGCAAGCATTGCTCCTGTATGACAAAATGACCAGGCACTCACCCTTCACTCTTTGGACAGGTGGTGTCCAGAGATATCTGAGAGATATCAACCTTGGAGACGCTGCTGCCAGTCTGGGTAGACAATGCTGAGTTAGATGGGCCAATGGGCCAACTTGGTGTAAGGCAGCTTCCTATGTTCTATGAGTTTATGTGTTGAGAACACTGTATCAGCACTCTCTGGGTGTGATTCCAGACTGCAGGTATGGTAGGATATACTGAGACTGGTGTATTTATATGACATGCCCAGTCTTGTGCTCTTTCTTGGGTTTGTGTGCTGTTTCTAGGGGCTCCAGCAAGCTTTGCCAAACTTCAAGTTTGGCATGATGTGTGAAGCCACCCATCTTTTCACAAAAAGTCCTGAAAGTGCTTTACACAGAAAAAAGAAGAAGAAGGTCCCCAAGGGCTCACAATTTACAAGAAACACGAAGTGAACACCAGCGACAGCCCCTGGAGGGAGATTGTGTTGGGTTTAAATAAGGAGAATTGAAAAGGGACAGTTGCTCTCTCCCCCTGCTAAATATAACACCACTTTAGATGGTACCTCTTTGTCCAGTCAGCAGAGGGGAATCTCCAAGCAATTTTCAATGGTTTTTACAAGGACAAAGCTAGCAGTATTTGGACATCTGAATGCGTTTACTTTTAAAGTTTTGTTTGAGGCGAGGTACACCCGAGCATGAAAGGCCCAATGATGTGCTCAGCGCATAATGTGTAGTTTGATCCTCAGAGTGGCTGACTGGAAAATGTACGCAATTTTTTCTTGCTTCTCCAACTACACACCATCATTGTATTCAGTTAACTCTGCATGTAATTAAAGGGTTTATTTTTGACTATCAAAAGCTCTCCCTAATTACGTGGTATTTGTAAAATGCTGCTCCTTGGGTGATAGCATGCTTTTTGTTTTGTTTTTTTAATGGAGAGGAGGGCCCTCTTGCTGCTCTCTTTTTCTTTATACCAGGTGACTACATTCTTCCTACATACTCCTCTGAAGTAGAATCTTAGAAATACAAATGGAAAGAAAAGCTATGCAAAGTGCTACAGCTGCGTGGAGGTGCATAACCCCCAACTCAGTAGAAGGCATCCTACTGTTGCTGCTATGGAAATAACAGGGCAGGTGAGGGGGAAGCTTTGGCAAGGAAGTCAGCCTGCAAAGTCTAGCAAATGCAGAATTCGGCCTGCTTTTCTGGACTTGACAGGGTCCTCCTCCTAATCTAGTTTTTTTTAATTGTTCGGGAGCCTATTGTAAGATGGGAATCTGTCCCTGGTAAATCACTCTCCCTATTTTTGTCTCTTTGGGGTGCCTTGTTCATTTTTTATCATGTGAAGTGCTAGAATTGTAATACCTCAGGGTTCAGCTGCCTCCACAGAGTCTGTAGAATTTAAATCTCCAAGCTGGTAGGTGACTGCACTATGTTTCTAACAGGGATGTGCAAACTGGTTTGATGTCGAATGGGTTCGGCATTGTACTGGTTTGTTTCGAAGGTTCGGGGTCAAGCTCAACCACCTGTGGTTCAGCTTGAGCCTGGACCGAACCACACACCCCGGCCTTTCCGGGGGAGGGGAGAGTTGTGAGCCATTTTGAATTGCAATTTTTTTAGTACTTACCCCCTCCTGGGGGTCTTCTCCAAGGCCCATGGAGGTTCCCCCTCCCCGCTGGCCTTCCTTATGCCAAAAACTGCCCACTTCAGGCATTCTTTGGCCCATTCTGGGCCTTTCCCTATTACAATGGCCATTTTGGAGGCCACCGTGAGGGAGAAAGGCCTGGAATGGGCCAAAGAAAGTCTGAACTGAGCAGTTTTTGGCATAAGGAAGGCCAGTGGGGGGAGAAGGAACCTCCATGGACCCCCCCCCCCCGCCTCAGAGAAGCCCCCAAGAGGGGGTAAGTACTAAAAAAAAAATTTAAAGTTAAAATTGCTTGCGAACCCTCCCCAACAGAAGCCGGGGGATTTGATGGGAGGCAAAACTGAACTGGTTCTTTGGTCCAGTTCAGATCTGGTTGGGACTTGAATTGAGCCGGGCCAGCCGGTTTTGTGCACACCTATAGTCTCTAACTATATGTAGGTAAATGGGTGCACAACATTAAGGCACTAAGCAGTGCACAATGTATAGCAGATGAAACCCAGTCTTCAGCAACTTGGAATAGTGTTTGGGGGCTTGGGCAGTAATTCTTGGTATGAGAATTGGTTGTTACAATATGTGTCCATATTTTCAGCTGTAAAATGTTGGAGGACATCAGGTTTGGTAAGCTGGAAAAATATGCTCTGCATGAACTGTATTAGCTGCTTTTCATTTTGTCATAACTTGAAGGCAGAATTGTACACCACACCTCCCCCAAATTGCTTGATCCCTTACACATTGTACACCTCCCTCCCAAACTGTTTGACCATGCCTGGTACACATTCACAGGCATTTCCCTACTTCCATCAGGGAAACGTTGGAAGGCATTTATTTAACCCTTTCTGAAGGCTCATGCAAATGTTATCGCCTCAAAATTATGAGCGCCACCAAAACAAAAAACAAAATGCTTATGCTTCTATGTAGTATTACCCCAATGTGGAAACAATAGCATTTGTAAACAACTAACTATGCTGCTGAGCCATCACAAAGAACAAAGTGCCAGAGCAAAATCCTTATTTCTTCTTAGTGTCACCCTTTGCTCAAAGAAGTTTTAGTGATTCAGTCAACCTTTTTAATTACAGTGTTTTCAGGCTGGCCCTGGCATAAAGGTTCTGAATGACTTATAGGACAGCTAGCAAACACATCTCCCCCTTCCCCCCCCCCAAAAAAAAATTCAAATCCACTGATACTTGTGACGGTCTCTTGCCTTCTGCTTTCTGGTAATTCTACCATATGGTGAAGCCCTAGTGTGCCAACTTATACCAGATCTAAAGGAAAGTTGGTTTCTCCCACTCTCACTTTCAAATTCAAAAGTGTACAGCCAGCCTTCATGACTCATGCACACAGCTGAAATACCTCCCATGTTGTTCTTTTGTATAGAGGAGCTGTTAACAGTGGGAAAGAGAGAAGAACAGAATTAGTGTCTCTATCGTACCAAAGTTTTAGGTTGCTCCCTGTCACAAAAAACACAATAAAGTGCGTAGTAGTCTATGACACATAAAAAGCCAGCCTACAGTACAGCAGTTAGAGACACTCTGTTCTCTCTGATGTCATGAGCTTGGATTCCCAGCTCGGGATTTTCTGAGTAAGCCACACAAATTTGTAATGAACTTCACTGGATTTTGTCCCACAGTGAGAAGACCGGAGACATGAAGCTCATACTCAGGGATGTAGCATGGCTGCGGTAGGCCCTGGGGCAAGAAGCAAATATGGCCCCATCTCCTCCTCTACCTCAGCCCATGTCTGCTGCAGGAGATTGTAAGGACATGGAATCAAAACATTCTCAGCAAGCACTTTCCCAGCCAAATAATATTACACACTCACGCAGACAGCTTCATAAACACGCCTGCATGCACACACTTTTCCATGGCTCAGAAACATTTTTTAAATATATATACTTATAACAATCACCTCATATAGTCACACATCAACAGTGAAGAGTGAAGAATGAGCTGTGTCACTCAGCTGGTGGGTCCTCCTCCTCCCTCACAGGCCCAGGGGCATTTGTTCCCTCTCCTTCTAGTATAGCTACACACCTGCTTGTGCTATTCGTAGACGTCATTCTCACGACCAAAGTGGAGTGGACTGGGGAGAAGGCAGGATCTTACCTACCTTCCCTCAGATTATTGGAGTCTCCTCAGAGCTCTGCTTCTGGTGGATGGTAGCAGACTCCCAATGTGGGATCGGGAGGAAGAAGTCCTCCCATATCCGACAATGCTCTGCGCAAGCAGCTGAGAGGCAGCCCACAGCAGTGCAGCACTGCTGACCTCACTGTACACTGGGATCCTTGGCCACCAATCCTGGCAGCTATTTTAACCCCAGCGGTGCTCCACAGGAACACAAAGTGAGGTAGGATGAGTTCTGTTTTTCTCCTAACTCACTATGTGAGTCGCAGAACTGGGCTACCCAACTCTGGAGCAACTGGGTTTGGAGGCCTCCCCGTGGCCCAGCTGATAACGATCTGCCTGGGTTAACCCAGGTAGCGCTTGTGTCTAGAGAATGGGCTCATAATCTCTTAGTGAGGCTTCCTATAGGATTATGTATGGTGAAAATATATTACTTCAGGTTATCACTTCTGCTAGATGACACAGACAAAAATAATAATATTTTCCATCTCAATATTTGTATGAAAGTTAAAAGCAAGCTAGAATTCTGAAAAAGGCCAATGGCATCCACAAGAATCCTGCACTGATTGCCTCCCTTGCAAGAACACACACACACACACACACACACACACACACACACACACACACACACTTTAACTCCCATCTCGAGCTCTGCAGTAAATCAAGATTTTCATAGGAAATTCCATCCCTTTCTCCTAATAAACAAAGGGAGTGGAGGACTGCACTGAGAAATAAAGAGTTGATCTCCAGACTAACAAAGCGCTGGTGCAGCAAATGTGCAGCATGAGGGAAGGGGCTATTTAACCAATCTCCTCTTCCCTCTGAAGCCAGCTAGGACCCCTGAAATATGTTGCTAAGGGCTATGTGACCCTCAGGGACACAGGGGGCACACTGAGCAGAGAAAGGGGGAGATCTGTGGCAATCATCCCTCCTCATCACAGCACTGCAGTATTAACATCACCAGCATTTCATTAGTCTGAATGTTGACCCATAAATACTATAGAGAGTACACAATCTGGTGCTGAGTTCACAGTTTTGGGGCTTGGGGTGAGAACTGCACACATAATGGGCTATGCTGATGTGGGGGAATCCAGTCTCCCAGTTCCTTTTTACATACACAGATGTATGTTTCTGTTCAAAGTTTAGATCTTCTGTACTAGAACAGGATTAACATTTAATACCAACAGTTCATGATGTAGATTTTCACTTATCTTAAAAGCATATAAAGGCTTGTAGGGGTGGAGCTACCAGTCCTCCAAAGTGTCCCAAGTCATTCTGAGAGGCCTGGGAGCTGTATGGCAAAGGGAGCCAGGTGTGACAGTGGGAGTGGTTGGCATGCACCACCATGGGGAGCACACACTGTCACAGGCAGGAGCCCGTGTTCATAGATTAAGCATGGGCCCTCTCTGCCCTTGCTATGCCAGCGAAGACCCATGTAATGTTTAAAGAGTGCCACATATTATGGGGAAGAATATTTACCATGAAAAAGAAACCAAAATGCTAGAATACAATTTTTGTATGAAAACTAGCAGGACATGTTTAAAAACTGTGCAGAATAACATGGTCTCTGCTTTCTAGAATAAATCAAAATTTATAAATTCTATAAATTTATAGAATAAATTCAAAATTTTCAAGTGACAGATGGTTCTAAAGAGAACATATAATTATTTCAACAGAGACAAATTGTGGTATTTTGGAGGAAACAATCCAAGAATTCTTCTTCAGGTAACAAAATCCTGGAGGAGGAATTTAAGATCATGAGAAGAAAATAATAATCCAAACAAATCGTTGTAATGCAAATTATTCCCAGCACAGAATCAGGACCTTGTTCAGCCATTTATTTATTTGTTTTATTTTTACGTGTATATCCTGCTCTTCCTCTGAGGAGCTCAGAGTGGTATACATGCTTATTTTTAATCCTCACAACAACCCTGTGAGGTGGGTTAGGCTGAGAGACACATGACCGGCCCAGAGTCACCCAGTGAGTTTCATGGTTGAATGGCGATTTGAACTCACATCTTCCCAGTCCCAGTCCCAGTCCAACACTCTAACCACTACACATTTGACATCACTTGTGAAAATGGCCTAAGTGTTAGCACTTGTTTTGATTCTTTCCACCTGGCCTTTACACTATGGGCAGGTTCAGACTTAGTGCAGAACTTTGGTTGCAGCTGAGCTCTTCGTGACCTTCCTTCAGTCCTAGGAGCGTAGACTCCTCACTCCTTCTCATCCCTGCTCAAGCATCTACTTCCTTTCTAAGCTAGGATAAGCTGAGGGTGGTTGTGTTGTCCAACTAATCAGACTTGGCTTATTCTTAGGTTATTTCTTCAGAGAACCTAAGATCTGTAAGTAATTTCAGTCCTTGGGCTGAAGTTTAGCTGAGATTCTACAGTAAATCTGAATCCACCCTTTATAACAGATAGATAGCCACAACCATTGTAGTCTTTTGAATGGTTTCAGTGTGGAGATACCAGATCAGGAAACAACTGATTATCTGAATCTACCCTAAGAATGACAGATGTTTGCTTCTTATGCAATGACTATGGACTTTTACTCTCCTAAAAATCCCTTTCAAATACATAAACCAGTCTTTTAGAGCTTGGACCAAAGCATATGTTCATTTTACTAATGTACATCTCTCATTGGAGAAAATGTAAAACATTTTCCATTAAATTTATTCTAGACAGTTATGTTTTCTTTGTATGTATCTCATTTCCCCCTTCTTTCTTATTGGCAGTTCCAAATTTGCTTAAACTTGACTTGGTGTATGCAAATTAAAAACTGATTTCCCCTCTGTTTTCCTCTGGAAGAGGTACCAACTCTCTAGAAAGGGGAAAAAACCCAATCTTTCAATGATGAGTTTCACACCAGTCTTCTGTAATTGGTAACCACAAGAGGCAGTCAAGACAGGGGGATTTTTTAATGGACAAAAAGTAATGTATATGCAAAAACAAAGACCCCCCCCCCCAAAAAAAATCTCCACAGGAATTTTCCATAAGGTGGAAGCAACAATAGAAAAACTGTGACCTTGGGATGGCGCCAGGAAACTGAACAGTTTGGCTATTGTGTAGAAACACAGCTGACTTTTGCACAGGAAGCAATCACTGTTGATTAGATAATACAAACTTCTGCCTCTATTTCCCCCCATTCGTCGACCCTCCTCACCCCTGTCCTTCTATAAAAGTGAAAGCATTATGAGCTAGAATATCACCTACCGTACATATCGTCTGGAACATCATTCCATAAACCAAAAGCTATTATACGTTTGTTAGTGTGGTCAACCTAGGGGTTATTGACATAATAATCCTGTATTCTTTTTTATTTGTTATTATTTTATAATATTGGATATTATGTAGAACTATAATTGCTTTGCTTCTGAAACATCTTGGCCTGATGTCAAAGTTTGTGGGGGTGAATGTGATGAACCTGGCCTGTATTTGCCTTGTTTCCTAAAGGCTGGCCAGCTTGAAATAACATACCCTGCACAATTTCACCAATGAAAATACAAGGACAGAACCTAAAAAATAGGAACAGTCAGGATCTATGAAATCATTGTTTTCCGTTTTAAGAACAAAATTGGTAGGTTACCAGTTTACTTGAAAAGGACTTCATACATTTTAAGAACTAGATTGGCTGGTTCAGGGGTGTAGCTATAATTGAGCAGATGGGTTCAAATAACCCACCCCTCCCCAGCTCTACCCATCCCTATTTTACTCATTATCTCCCTCATTCCGAGGGGCCGCCATGGAGAAGGGCGAACACGGTCCCCCTCTCCCCTAGCTATGCCACTGGGTTAGTTAAATGTTTTCTTGCTAAAGGGAATTAATCTGCCCCTCAAAGGGCTCCTTTGACAAACAGAAATGAAGTCTTTTCCTTCCCATTAGCAACATTTCCATGGTATTTCACTAGTGGGCTTGTCATGGCTTATCGATTAGTTGCGAGTTAAATTAATGGCCACAACAGCTACTTGTGACAGCTTCATGCTTAACTCCTTTATAATGAGTGCTACAAAAGTAGCCATTAGTCTCTAGGTGCCATTGCACTTCTTATCTCTTTAACATGAGATATATAGTACTGGAGAAAAGCCTTTAATGATTTTTGCTTTCTAAGGGACATTGCAAGTCACAAAACTAAAATGTCACTTGTGCGTTGATAGGAGAGGATATAAAAAACCAAAACCAAAACGCCATAGGCCACTTGCCTTGTTAAACCAGTAATCTCTAAACTAAACACAGATAATTGGAAACAATGCAGAAGGTAAGGGAATGGTGAAGGGACAGTGCTTCTTTAACACTGCTTCCTTTTGCAACATTCTGAGATTGTGCACATGACCACAAGAAGGCAGGGAAGATGTTGAGCAGAGGGGAGGTCAGAGATGAACCTACCTGCCTCCTAGATGATCACCAGGCTCCCGGCAGCTTGGATCACTGGAGGCTGTGATAATGAGGCCTCCAGGAATCCTGAAATGGACCACGCGAGCAGCGCACTGCATTTAGGGATTCCCCTGTGAGCTGGATGCTCTAGGAACATGTGATGATCCTCATCAAAGACTCTTGAGTAAACTTAGCAGTCATGGGATAAGGGGACAGGTTAATGTGTGGATTGCTAATTGGTTGAAGGACAGGAAACAGAGGGTAGGAATAAATGGACACTTCTCTAAATTGTTCTCTAAATGGAGGGAAGTAAGAAGTGTCCCCTGCCCCAGATCTGTACTAGGACCAGTGCTTTTCAATTTATACATAAATGATCTAGAAGTACGGGTAAGCAAGCAGCTAGGAGGCCAAATTAGCAGATGACACCAAACTATTTAGAATAGTGAAATCCAAAACAGATTGTGAGCAGCTCCAAAAGGGATTTCTTCAAACATGGTGAGTGGGTGACAAAATGGCAAATTGAGTTCAATGTTAGCAAGCGTAAAGTGATGCATATTGGGGCAAAAAACCTCAACTTCACATATATGCTGATGGGGTCTGAGCTGACTAGGAAAGGGATCTTAGGATCCATGGTGGACAGCTCATTGAAAGTGTCGACTCAATACATGGTAGAAAAAAAGAAAAGGATATTTCCATGTTTGGAATCATTAAGGTGGGGATTGAAAATAAAACTGCTAATATTATAATGCCCTTATACAAAACTATGGTGTGGCATCCCTGGCCAGCTGGATCGGCCACCCACACAATTGCCAGCTCTGTCACAGAGGTGTGGCAACATTTGGACTATTGCATACAGTTCTGGTCACCATACCTCAGAAAGGACATTATAGAACTGGAGAAGGTGCAGAAGAGGGCAACCAAGATGATCAGAGTCCTAGAGAACCTTCCTTACAAGGCAAGGTTACAACACCTGGAGCTTTTTAGTTTAGAAGAAAGATGACTGAGGGAGACATGATAGAGGTCTGCAAAATCATACATGGTATGGAGAAAGTTGAGAGAGATAAATCTCTCTCTCTCTCTCTCTCTCTCTCTCTCTCTCCTGCCCCCCCCCCCAACCTAGAACCAGGAGTCATCCCATGAAACTGATTGCCAAGAAATTTAGGACTGACAATAGGAAGTACTTTTTAATACAACACATAATTAGCCTATGGAATTGTCTGCCACAAGATGTAGAGACGCTTCACATGACTGGTGTGAAGCGCCATCAAGGTTAATGCAGGGAGCCATCCCTGGCCAGCTGGATCGGCCACCCACACAATTGCTGGCTCTGTCACAGAGGGTGGTGGGGACCGGGGGCCAGGCAGCCCCCGGAAGTTGCAGGATGCCGCATGCAAGCACTTCACACACAATTCAGGTTTTTCATTGCATGTTAGAGTGTAGCCCGATTTGTACCTGGGGTAAAAAAAAATCCACTTTTTGCATCGGTTTATTTTAGGCAACTGCGAACTCACAGTAACACCTTGCAGAAAACCCACAGTAAAGTCCTCTGTCTAGAAAAGCCCCTGGTAAGGACCCTGAGCTAGGGCACAATATTAGGTGCAGATTAGACTGAATGCATTTTCCTTGTATTTTATTTGTTCCTTATGCTCATATGGTTGCTGTTTCATTTTACTAGATTTTCCAAAAGAACTACTATTTTGGACTGAACTATTTTAAAGTAAAGTCTTCTTGTTTTGAATTTAAAGATTTGTAGCTTCAGTCTGTTTTCCCCACCCCACACTTGGAAGCCTTTCCACCCTACCTAACTTTGAGAGAAACGGAAGGCTATTTTGGTAGACACAGCCAGAAATTTTTTTTAACAAAACTCTACTTGGTGGCTGTGGTGAAGTTTAAGATCATGGGGCTGGTTGAGGCTGGGCTGTGACAGCATAAAATCTTGGTAAGCCACGTTACCTGCGCATACCAATGCACCCATCTATTAGGGGTGTGCATTTTGGAATTTTCTTGTTTTGATTTGTATCCGAATCGAAACATCCCTGTTTTGTTTTGTAGCCAAATTTTCTGAATCCGAATCCGAATCGATTTGGATTTTTTAAAAGGGCCCCAGGGCAAAAAGAGTGGGTGGTGGTGGTAGTGTCCAATGGGTGGAAGCTACCACCCAAATTTCAAAGGAATTAGGCAAAGGGCTGATTTTTTTGTGATTTTTTTTAAAGTTTACACATCTTTAAGAATTTTCCCATAGGGAAAAATGGGGATTCCAGCAAATGTATCGCTTCAAATCAAGGGGAAAGGGATAACCCAGAGCAGAGTGTGGTGGGTGGTAGTGCCCAATGGGGGCAAGGAAACTTCCAGAATTATTTCAAAGGAATTGGGCAAAGGGCCGATCTTTTGTGATTTGTTGAAGTTTACGTGTCTTTAAGATTTCTCCCATGAGGAATAATGGAGGTTTCAGCAGCTCCATAATTCCACTTGGGGGGCACTGGGGTTGCCCAGAGCGAGGGGTTGTGTAGTGCACATAGGGTGCCATCCACCCCCATACCCACAAGCCTGTGGGGTACTGGGTTTTGTTGTTTCTGAGGTGTTCATTGTAGATTCTCTGGTAGCATATGAGATTTTTCAGTGAAAAACAAGAATCCACTCTCATATGCTACCAGAGAATCTACACTCAGAACACCACAGAAACAGCAGAACCCAGCACCCCATGGGTTAGCAACCCTTCCCCTGGCCAATGTGGGGTCAGTAATGAGAGGGAGGAAGCAAAAGAGCCAATGGGGAACAAGGAGGGAATTGTCAGCAGGTCAGCCCATGATTTAGGTCACTGATCAGAAGGCTGGAAGGGTGGGAAATTCAAAGAGATGTCAAACACAAAATGGAGACTGACTCAGAGATCACCACAAAATGGAGGTCCGAAACAACAAAACATTTTGTAGCCAAAACAGGGATGTTTTGTTTTGTATACAAAACATTTGGATCTGGAAAATGGGTGTTTTGTTTTGTCTACAAGACACCCGAAACAGGCTGTTTTGGGTACAAAACGTTTTGTATCGGAAACGTTTCGCACATCCCTACCATCTATTTGTCAGGTTGCACTTTGGTTAATGTGATCCTGTCATCTACAATAACAGCATGAGTTTATTATCCCCATACTTGATTGTTGTGTGTGTGTGTGTGTGTGTGTGTGTGTGTGCACATGTTCACGCGTGGGTGGGTGGCTGACTGTACAAAAGTAACAGCAGCTGCTGAGCCATAGAATTAGTTTGTGGATGAAAAGTTGACATTGGATTGCTTCAAACACAGAATACTACTACTACTACTACTACTACTACTACTACTTATATATCACTTTTCAAAGTTTCCAAAGCAGTTTACATAGAAAAATAAAGAATAAATAAATAAGATGGTTCCCTGTCCCCAAAGGGCTCACAATCTAAAAAATATATATAAGATGAACACCAACAACAGCCACTGGAGGGATGCTGTGCTGGGGTTGGATAGGGCCAGTTGCTCTCACCTGCTAAATATAAGAGAATCACCACTTTGAAAGGTGCCTCTTTGCTCAGTTAGCAGGGGTCCATCGTGGTGTAGCGGTTAGAGTGCTGGACTAGGACCGGGGAGACCCGAGTTCAAATCCCCATTCAGCCATGAAACTGGCTGGGTGACTCTGGGCCAGTCACTTCTCTCTCAGCCTAACTTACTTCACAGGGTTGTTGTGAGGAGAAACTTAAGTATGTAGGACACTGCTCTAGGTTCCCTGCTTCTGGGCTCCTTGGAGGAAGATCAGGATATAAATGTAAAAATAACAACAACAACTCAGCAGATGGACCCCAGCCATCTGCTCACAATAAGAAACACAGAGTTCTTTTTCAAAACCAGCAGCTCTGTAGCTCTAGATGCAAGGGTCTCTGACTGACTGACTACCCCATAAGTGAGCCTGGCTATACCTTACACCCACCGTGTGCAAAGCAGCTAGGCTATGTCAAGTGAGAATTGTGAAAGCTTCCCCCGACAAGTGACAGTAGAGGAAAATTGGGGACACATTCTCTGAAGTCATATGGAGAGGCTTGTGGAACAGCAGGCTCCAGTAATTCCACGCAGTTAGTCTGCCTCGCTCCTCAGCTGCTAGGTCATCAGCCATGATAGCTAAATGGAACCTCCATGTTCAGGGGTCGTATACCTCAATTAACAGTAATTAAGCGCAAACAACAGGGGTTGGCCATTGTGTTTGTTGAACCTCAAATATCACATTCAGGCTCTCTGGATCAGGCCCAAGGCCTATCTAGACCAGCATCCTGTTTTCCACAGTGACCCACCAGATGCCTCTGGGAATCCAACAGGCAAGAGATGAAGGTATGCCACCTGTCCTGCTGTTGCTCCCCTGCAACTGGTGGAAACATAACCGTAACAAAAGTTTATTAAACATGTTTATACCCAGTTTTCTTCCAGGGCTCCTAACACAGGCCTGCAGCAGGACTTCTCCTAGTCCACAGGTTTCCAATACTGGACTACAACCCCTTTTATCCCCAGCCACAATGGCCATGGCTGGGGATTGTAGGGGTGTGCAAACAGGTTTGATGTCAAATGTGCTCGACGTTGAACTGAACCACCCCCTGTTCGGTACTCCCCTGAATGTTTGGGGGGTTTGCAAGTTTCATTTTGTATTTAAAACAAAAAACAAAAAACCCACCCCAAACTTTTTTTTACCTTTTACTGCCTTTGGGGAAGTTCCTGGAGTTGGCATTGGGGTGTGTGTGTGTGTGTGTGTGTGTGTGTGTGTGTGTGTGTGTGTGTCCACAGAGGTTCTTTGAAATGATGGCCTTCGAAATGACCCCTTTGGTCAGTTCGGCCTATTTCCAGCCTTCACCCAGCGTCCCGGCGGCCATTATCCATTATGGCCCGGTGGCCCCACAGAGAGGCCATGTGTGCAGGCAGGAGAGCTGGTCTTGTGGTAGCAAGCATGACTTGTCCCCATAGCTAAGCAGGGTCCACCCTGGTTGCATATGAATGGGAGACTTGATGTGTGAGCACTGCAAGATATTCCCCTCAGGGGATGAAGCCGCTCTGGGAAGAGCAGAAGGTTTCAGGTTCCCTCCCTGGCTTCTCCAAGATAGGGCTGAGAGAGATTCCTGCCTGCAACCTTGGAGAAGCTGCTGCCAGTCTGTGAAGACCATATTGAGCTAGATAGACCAATGGTCTGACTCAGTATATGGCAGTTTCCTATGTTTCCTATGTGGCCTCCATAATGGCCACTGGGCCTCCGGGTGAAGGCCAGAATCTGGGCAAAGAGTGGCCGAACTGGCCAAGGGGGTCATTTCAAAGGCCAGTGGGGAAGGGGGAACCACCACGGACTCACCACCACCACCACCACCACCAGGAACTCCCCCAAGGGTAGTAAAAGGTTTTTAAAGTTTTTTTTTTTTTTTACAAAAGGAAGCTCATGAACTCCCCCAGACTGAACCAAACCAGGGCAGGGGGTCGAGGGGATGCCAGACTGAACTGGCCCAGTTGGGTTCGAGGCCAGTCTGGCCTCACACCAAACCAGGCCAGCCGGTTCCGTGCACATCCCTAGGTGATTGTAGGGCATTGTAGTCCCACATCTGAAGACACAAGGAGGTTGGGAACCCATGTCCTAATCTAAGGGAAGAGAGAGAGGGGGGCCTGAGTTATTCTTAAAGGAACAGGTCACAGTTAATTTACCTTGCCTGAATAGAACACCTAGGCTCTCCAAACGAGCAATGTGGAGAGCCTTCAAGGCTTGTGCGGGAAGAGCGAGCTTAGCCCACTTTCCCCCCACACAATTAAGCACCTAGCCCTGTGCAGCTGGATTGGCTGCCCACATGACTACTGGCTCCATCATGGAGCCGGTAGGCATTGCAGGGATCAGGAGCCACCTGTCCCCTGGAAGTCCCAGGATGCCCCACGTGAGTGTGCAGAGCATCCTGGGGAGACTGGGAGGCTTGTTTTAGCCCCCAAGCAGTGGTCTCCTCATGAGTCGCCATGGCATGGAGCCATGCCATGGTGACTCACAATTGCCAAAATGAGGTTAGCGGAGGGGAGGGCTACTTTGGCGAGCGAGCCGCCAGAGAACCACCAGGCTCATCTGCGAGCTCGGTGGTTCTCACGACGGGGGAAAACCAGGATGGGCGCCTGTAGCCTAGTTTCCCCCCCATCGTGAGAATAGCCCATCACCTTCATGCCTTGTTGGAGAGCTTCTTTGGGGTATCTGTCTGGCACTGTTGGGGGAAAAGAACTCCATACCTGTCCATACCTATGAAAAATGGAGGGCATGGTATATTGAGGCTGGGAATGGCAAAGGAGTGGGGCTGGCGAGCACAACCCCACCATTCCATACGTATATATCTGTATGCACTTTGTGACAATCCAAAGGACTTGTTTTTTCAAGGGTCCTGGAGATTTTCAGGTGTAGAATGTTTGTTGCTTCAGGTCCAGAGCTAATAAGCAGCTTCTTAAAACAGAGCCCATTCCAGTGAGCATGATGGATTGTGTATCACCATGAAACATTTCTTGTTAAGGTAGTGGCTACCTCAGCTTATTGCTTGATCTGCTTGTTCAAAAAAGGCCATTTCTGTATCACAGATTCAGTGAGAAGAACATTATTTAAGTGCAATCACATCTCTTCCCCCCCCCCCACCTTCTCTCTCTCTCTCTCTCTCTCTCTCTCTCTCTCTCTCTCAGGTTATGACGCAATCCCTGACACACATTATGGATGTTTTGAAAATGAACTGGACAAAAACACTTACTTAGATTGTAGATAAAATGAAACTTATGCATGAAGAAGAAGTAATGATAGACCTTGAACTGAGAAAAACACGCTCTTTTTAAAAAAATGACAGAATAATATCGCAGCTATTGCATATATTTAGTGCACCATTTGTCTGCCCTGTATTCATCATAGAGTCAAATACGTAATGTTCTCTTAACTTTCCAAACAGAACACAATGATTTATTTTGGACGTAAATTTGCAGCAGATTCCCAGCAGCTGATGTTTATTCACATTTGGAGAATCGCTCTCAGGGATGGTCTTATGGTGCAGTCTGTTACCTTATACAGTCTCTTTCCTTACAGTAAAACCTCTAATGATTAAGCAGTATGGGCAGAGATCGATTTATGTGATGCAAACCCATTTTATAGCAAATATTATATTACACTCCTGCAGGGTGTCGAGATTTGTGTGTGTCTGTGTGTTTTGCTATCAGTCATAATCGCTACAGGGATTAGAGGTTTTATAAGCTGCAAAAAGTGCAGTTTACATTCCAGTGGAGTTTGCATGCCCTTTGGCTTTGGGTAGTTTATAAAAGCCAAAGTTTGATGCACTAACTGCAGATGCCAAAAACAGATGTATCTACCAGACTATAAGCTGAGTTCAAGGATGGAGGCAGCAAGCATAACCCTATATGGCTTCTAAGAGTGGGGTTCCTGGGTCCCTTCTGGACTTTCCTCATTAACCTCTTGTTGGTTTGGGAGCAATGTGCTGGCTTTAGGGCTTCTTTTCCTTTGATATTTTTAGTTTCCCCTCTCTAGTACCTCTTAACAGCCTTCTTTCCCAAATGCTTCCCCTTTTTATCTGAAAAGTTTTTACAGTTTTGGTAAAGTTCATCTCAGACCTGATCTTAGTACAAGGCAGAGGCTTTTATATTTGCTTTTCTTTATTAGCATTTCCCCCTTTAGATTTTACATGGGGGACTGACTTACTCTCACCCTCATCCAGGAGGCTGATTTAGGGTCTTGGAGTAACATTTTATTCATTCATTCATTCATTCATTCATTTGATTTCTATACCACCCTTCCAAAAATGGCTCAGGGCAGTTTACAAAGATAAATAATAAATAAATAAGATGGATCCTTGTCTCCAAAGGGCTCACAATCTAAAAAGAAACATAAGACAGACACCAGCAACAGTCACTGGAGGTACTGTGCTGGGGGTGATAGGGCAGTTACTCTCCCCCTGCTAAATAAAGAGAATCACCACATTAAAAGGTGCCTCTTTGCCAGGTTAGCAAGGGTTAGCCAAGCTTACTCTTAAGTTCAACCTTAACTCTCCCAGAATCAGTATTTCCTCCTACTTACGTATGCGCTCCCTACTTCCAAGTGGTGAGAAGTTCATGGGGCTGTACTAAGGCATTTACATTTCCTTTGGGTTGGGAGAGCACCAGAGACTTATGCTGCCTTGGTGACATTGTCGGGATTTACACATATACAAAGCAGAGCAAAGGGCAGTCAGGCAAATGCTCCTTCCACAGGCAGAGGATCCCAAGAGAGCAGCTTCTGTAGCCCCCACACCCTTCCAGGCTGCACCCCAGTTTCCAGCTAACTGCACCTTTTCCCTCTGCCTCTGTTTCAAACTGCAAAACTCCCCACACGTAGGCCCTGTAGTAGAGAACTCTGAGACCACCTCAGCAGGTGAATTGCCCAGTCAAGAACCATCTATAGCCATTAAAGGAATGTTTAGATACTTTGGAGCCAGTTCAAAATGATACAACCTGGCAGCACCCATGAGCAGGAAGGGGCACATCAAGAGGGCTACCATGAGGACATCCGCTTGGTGTGCCCCTTAATCATCTGAGAGGGCTGTCCATCTGAAGGACCATAAACACACACAGAGAGTACTTGGTATTTGGGGTATGTGTTTAGGGGTCATTTGGATTAACAGCCCCTACATGTGATTAAGGGACGCACCAGGGGGAAATTGGAACATCTGTAGAGGACATCCCAATGGGCACATTTTTAGCACACCCCTTCCTGTTTATGTGCCCTCTCTGGCCATATCATTTGAATTGGCCCTTGGTCAAGTTCCTAACTCTAGTCAGGAAGAACCATACCAACAGCAATCCGATGCCAAACTCACAATCGTGAGGCTTTTCATGCTGAATTGACTAATTAACCCGGACCTAAACAAACAGTAGCCCGGCTGCCATAAATTGTTTCAGGAAAGAAAGCCTCTCTGTTGTTGCAAGCCTAGGCAGACATAAGAAAGCAGGACATTCATTGAGTTCCTTGTAAGCCACCATGGTTAGTGAACTGTATTTGACATGGTGGGTCACAAGGTCTGACTCCACTGATTAAATTTAGACAAATGTCCACCTCAGTAAAGGTCTAACTTTTTGAAATGTTGAAGGAAGTATGAGGCCTTACAGTTTAATAAACAAAACCTACCCTTTTCTTCTCTTTTTAGAAAGTAAGGGCATCTTTAATGTTTTGCTTTGGTTTTTTATTTATTATTCATCATATTTTTCTACCACCTGATATGTACATCTCTAGGCAGTTTTCTCTTTCATTCCTTACAGTAACCCACTAGGAATAAAGTAGCCCAACAAATAAACCGATGTGCCCTTAACTCTCAGCTCCACTAACATCCCCCTCACCAGTTAAAAATGAACCACCCAGTTAATCAACTAAAAAAAGCTTTGGTTGATTAATCTGTTCCAAAACCAATTAACACTTGCAGCACGGTCACATGAACATATAGAGCTTGTTCTCATGACCAGCCCTGCCTGGGTAGGAGAGATGTAGCCTAAGTAGGGCTGATTATGAGAAGTGCCAGGATTGCTTCCAATCCTGGCTTCCTCCCCTGGGTATCCCAGCTTCCAAACCTGGGCTAAAAGTGAGGTAGGATCCTCCCCGAATCATGTAGAAGCTCGGAATGCCCGCAGCTCCTTCCAGGCTGCCGGCATCCATAACTTCCATAGATCTGGGGGTGGGGGGAGCAGCCTGGTAGTGGGGAACTCCCCAGTGCACTGTGGGATACCAGGAGGCCCAGTTCTCTTTCCCCCAGCTCCTGATTGCCACACCACTCGCTGCCCCACCACTCATGTGGACGCATGGGCTGTGGAGCCCTAGTCTGGCCTGGGATCATCTGGGAAAGACAGCTAAGTTCTTGCCTCCCCCAGCCTGCAGTCCCAGCAGGTGTGGTCATATGAGTATCTCATATTCTTTTTTGCTATGTAAACAGTTTTGCAAACGTTTTTTGTTGAATAGCAGATATAATAATAGTAGTAATGGTGATAAATAATGCCTATATTAATCAATCCCTGGAAACCATTCAAGTTCACCAAATATAAAATGGTACCCAGCTTTGATTATGTTGCTTCTGCCTTTTCCTCTGTAACAAAGAAGGGAAGTACATCAAGAAAATGCAGCTGCGGCTGCATGAAAATCACCAATCAGGAGCAATAACCTGGGAACCTTCAGATGAAAGCCAGTTTCAATGTACATTGTGTTTCAAAGCCCACTTCCTCTGCTCTGTAGGACTCGAAAAAGGAACATCCCACTTGCGTCTGCCAACACAAAGGAATGTTGCAGCCCACGTGATGTTATCAGTCCTTCCTGAGCAACTGCAACAGTATCCTGGTTGTTTCTTGCAGAGAATTAGTCATTGTTTTAAAGGGAGGAGTGACTCCTTTGGGTGGGATCTCATGGCATCTCATTCAGTGTAAGTGGGTGTTGTTTGGAGGATACCCAGACTCATGACACAGATCTCTGGTGGCGGAGAAACCAAATATAGGAGCATAGCTGACAAACCTGTTCATAAGCACAGATTTTGGGGCTGATTTACAAGTTGTATGTTTTAAAGCATGATTTAAAGAAAAGCAGCAGAGGTGTGTGATCATTGCATGATATAAAGAGCTTGGTCTTGAACCTGACATCACCCTAGTGCAGCACTGGGCTTCCCATATTTTCTAGGGTAATTTCCATTTCTGACCGCTTCTGAGCACATTCTTGCACTATATCTTGACATATAACAAGGTTTTTTGTATAAACTGATTTGGTACCATTTCATAAACCTAGCAATAAAGCTAAATGGTATACACATGCCCAGGAACAGCTTGGCTGTGGTGCTGCAAAGGTCACATGCTTTACCTGGAAAAAGTCCTTGTTCAATAGTTGTAATTAAGAATCTCTGAAATCGGGGCTGGGAAAGACCTCTGCCTGAGACCCAGTCTCCATGTATGGCAACATCTGAACAGCTGTACTAGTTCTGAGTATATGGAGGATACTGGATATTTCATTGTTCTCCTGTTGCAGAAAACCAGCATATCAGGGAAACTGGAGAAGGCTACCCTGAACGGCTGCCACTTCAGACACTTCTGGGCTTCTTGGATCATTACGTTGATTGTATAAGGCAGCTCCTGATGTCAAGAGTAAGGGCAAAACACGTATTGAATAATGTTAGGGTTTCGAGTCTGTAAGCTGCATTTTGCAGCTAGATTCTCTAAAACGAACACAAACACATGTGCATTCACACAAAAAATATGTACATTTGTACAGAATAACCTTCATGTCATTTCAACTTGTTGATTGTGAATTAATTTCTAGTTCTCATCAATATATGATCAGTGTACTATGCTTTTCAAAGGAAATACAAGATCCATTGGCAAGGAATGTCTTTTTCACATAAGCACCCTGAAGATTCAGTTGGTGGGAAATGGGTGGGAAGAAAAGCCCATCACATTTTTAAAAATTCTATTTTCAAAACAACTGAAATTATATAAAGTAAATGTAAGTTATGGTCTAGCCATTTGTGGGGCACAATTTCATTAAATAATATACTGAATGGGGTGCCACAGAGTTCTATTAGCTCCATCCACCTGCTTGTCCCTGAGCCTATAGGCATCCCAAGCCATTGACTGACATGGGGGCAATTTGGGAGGGTTTTAACCCCCTAGGTTTTTTCTTCAGACTTTTTTTTAAATACTTACGTGTGTGCAGCTTACCCCAAGTCTGCTGGTGCCTCGCACTCGCCTGCAGATGCTCCAGCTATCCATCCACACGGATCATAACGTTTTTAGTTCTTTCAGAAATGGAGATAAGAAACAGATATATGCTCTGTCTTTCAATGAGTTACATTGCTATTCGGTATGTCAGTACTGAGCATTAGCTGTCGTGACACAAATGTACATTACATCATCCAGCAAAATATGAGCTTGGATGTTTCCCATCAATGGGAATGTTTTAAGCTCCATTATTACACAACCCACCAAATAGAATTTTCATGACTTAGTCCATGTAATATGTGTGTGCACTAGTGACAACAGTTATTCACATAGCTATCCAAGTACAAGGTGTTATTTTGTTAGAACTGTGTAATAATTCCATAGCAACCTTGCCGAAAATGGTAGTGACTAAATTGTGATCACAGTGCTGTGATATCTCCTGATAACTCTTACTGGAAACATTGCCAAACTGCTCAGGCAGTCCATGGAAGATTGCCCCAGTGTAAACAGAAATATTAAGGATGGAACTAGTCATGTACTCCTGTTTAAGCCAGGCTGTTGTTTTTTAACAATGTTTAACAATGTTTTTTAACAATGTTGTTTTTTAACATTGTTTTTTAACAATGGATGTGAGCCTCTTCCACACAATTATTATTATTATTTCTTTTTTACACAGTCAGACAGGTGTTATTGACTGGTTTGTCAGTCCAGACATCAAGTCCTTCCCGAGGACCTGGGATGCCCAAATTTTTTCATCAATACTGTTGGTTATTATAGATATCGTCGCAAAATATAGGCTGTTCCCAGTAAAGTTGCTTTTTGTAATTGGCTGATGGTGATTTCTGTGGCCCCTATGGTGTTGAGGTGCTCTTCAAGGTCTTTTGGGACTGCACCCAGGGCGCCAATTACCATGCCGCAGCCTTTCAATTTCAATTTGTAGATCTTTGTATTTGGTGATTTTTTCTATTTCTTTTTCTTCTGTTCTGCTATCCCCTGGTATTGCTATGTCGATTATTTTGACTTGTTTTTCTTTCTTCTCGACTACAGTTATATCTGGTGTATTGTGTGGCAGATGTTTGTCTGTTTGTAGTCGGAAGTCCCATAATATTTTTGCATCTTCATTTTCTACAACTTTTTCAATTTTATGGCCCCACCAATTTTTGGCTACAGGTAGCTTGTATTTTTTGCAGATGTTCCAGTGTATCATCCCTGCTACCTTGTCATGCCTTTGTTTGTAGTCAGTCTGTGCGATCTTTTGACAACAGCTGATTAGGTGGTCCACAGTTTCATCTGCTTCTTTACAAAGGCGGCACTTGCTGTTTGTAGTTGATTTTTCGACTTTTGCTCTTATTGCATTTGTTCTTAGTGGATTTTCCACGTATATTGTGCAAATTTTGACCATGCAGGGGCTTATTTCTCCATTTTTCTGCTTGGTTCTTGATGTTCTTTCTTGTAGGCCTGCTTTCTTTCGTTGGTGTTGAATAGTTTCTCGTTATTCACCATTTGAAGTGCATCTTTTTCACTGTCCTTGATATATTCTTCAAGGCCTCTTTTCTCCTCCTCTGCTGTTTGATGGACTTGCAGCATTCCTCTTCCACCTGAGCTGCGAGGGAGGTAGAGCCTATCTACATCACTGCTGGGGTGCAGAGCATGATTGATGGTCATGATTTTCCTGGTCTTACGATCCAGCGTCTCTAGCTCTGCCTGGGTCCAGTCTATTATTCCTGCAGTGTATCTGATAACAGGTATAGCCCAGGTGTTTATGGCTTGTATGGTGTTCCTGCCATTGAGTTTGGGCTTGAGGATTTTTCTAACTCTCCTGATGTATTCACTTCCCATTTTTCTTTTAACTTTAGTGTGTGCAATGTTATCAGCCTGGAGAATGCCCAAGAATTTGTAAGGTTCTTTCTCTTCCAGGTTCTTGATGTTGCTTCCATTGGGCAGTTCTATTCCTTCTGTTTTTGTTATTTTCCCTCTGTTCATTATTAATGCAGCACACTTGTCTAGTCCAAACTCCATTGCTATATCGCTACTGAATATACGGACAGTGTTTAGCAGTGATTCGATTTCTGACTGGGACTTTCCATACAACTTCAGCTCGTCCATGTACAGCAGATGGTTTATTTTACTTGATGTTTTAGATGTTTGGTATCCAAGGCCTGTTTTGTTTCGTATTTGTGAAAGTGGGGTCATGGCGATTACAAACAGCAGAGGGGATAGTGAGTCCCCTTGGAAAATGCCTCTTCTAATTCTAACCTGTCCAAGTGTCTCGCCATTGATTGTTAACTGTGTACTCCACATGCTCATTGCTTTTTTATAAATATCTGAATGTTTTTGCTGACACCAGTTGTTTCTAAACATTTTAGTATCCATGTGTGAGGCAGTGAATCGAAGGCTTTCTTGTAGTCAATCCATGCAACACTTAGATTGGTTTTTCTTCTCTTGCAATTTTCTAAAATCATTTTGTAAATCAGCAGCTGGTCTTTTGTGCCTCTGGTGTTCAGGCAATTTCCTTTCTGTTCAACTGGAAGCTGTTTGTTAATTAATAAGTGTTGCATCACTTCATCTGCTATTATTCCAGTTAATAATTTGAACATGGTTGGCAGACAGGTTATCGGTCTATAATTACTTGGAAGTGCACCTTTTGCTGGCTCTTTCATGATGAGATGAGTTTTCCCAGTTGTGAGCCATTGTTCAATATCACCTCCTTGCAAAATGTGATTGAACTGTTTTGATAGTTGTTTATGAAGGCTTGTTAGGTGTTTAAGCCAAAAGCCATGCAGTCCAATTTTTAATTTTCTTTGCTCTTTCACTTATTAATTCTGGTATTATTATTAGATCTTGCATTTGCTGGTTACATTTTTTGACCTCTTTCATCCACCCTGCCTTTTTATTATAATCTATTGGATTGTCCCATCATTTCCCCCAGAATTGCACTGTTTCTTCTTTATTTGGTGTTTCTTCTTCTTCTGCTGCTTCTTCTTCTTCTTCTTCTTCTTCTTCTTCTTATTATTATTATTATTATTATTATTATTATTATTATTATTATTTTCTTGTTTACACAGTCAGACAGGTGTTATTGACTGGTTTGTTTTTTCCAGACATCGAGTCCTTCCCAAGGACCTGGGATGCCAGAATTTTATTGTCAATTGTTATAGATATCGTCACAGAATATAGGCTCTTCCCAGTAAAGCTGCCTTTTGTAATTGGCTGATGGTGATTTCTGTGGCCCCTATGGTGTTGAGGTTCTTTTCAAGGTCTTTTAGAACTGCACCCAGGGCGCCAATTACCACTGGGATGATTATGATTATGATTATGATTACAATGATAGGTCCACATGCAGGGGTGAATGTATGTTGTGAGGTGGTAAAAAATGGTCTAATGGCTGCTTTATCTATAGGACATCATCAGCATCTGACAACACAAGTTGGTAGTTGTGAATGAGCATATTGGTGTATGGCAAGGGTAGGCGATGTGTGGTTCTCCAGATGTTGCTGAACTGCAACTTCCATTTCTTCACATTTTATCACAGCCAGGGAAGATAGCAGTTGTAGCTCAATAACATCTGCCTGGAGACAATAATGGTCTGGATGAGGGATAACAGACAGAATTTGAATCCAAATAAGATGGAGGTATTAACCGTGGGAGATAGGACCCAAGAGATGGTTTCGATCTGCCTGTTCTGGATGGGGATACCTCCCCCTGAAAGATCAGGTTTGTAGTTTGGGAGTGCTCCTGGGTATATCTATGTAGCCAGGAGTGCCTTTTATCAGGTTTGGCTGATAAGTCAACTATGCCCATTTCTGGAGGTAAGTTACTTTAAAATACTGGTACATATGTTGGTAACCTCCAGATTTGACTATAGTAATGCACTCCACATAGGGCGGCCTTTGTACGTAGTCCAGAAACTAGAACTGGTACAGAATGCAGCAGCCAGACTGGTCTCTGGGACAACCTGAAGGGACCACATAACACTGATTTTAAAAGAACGGCACTAGCAGCATATATGTTTCCAAATGAAATACAAAGTTTTGATTATTACCTACAAAGCCCTTAATGGCTTGGGTCTGGGGTACCTTCTCTGTCATGAACCCTGCTGTCTGTTAAGATCATCTGGAGAAGTCTGGTTATGGTTGCCACTGGCTTGTTTGGTTCTGTCTCAGGACTGGGCCTTCTCTGTGGCTACCCCAGGGCTTTGAACATGCTCCCTGTCAAAATAAGAGCATCTCTTTCTCTGATTGCTTTTAGGAAGACCTTCAAGACACACCTGCTTTCTCAGGCTTTTAACTCTAATTAATTTTAAACTGTTCAATTGTTTTAATCTTGCGAGATTGTTTTAACTTTTTATTCTGTGAAATTGTTTTGTTTTTGCCCTGTTTTATATTTGCGGTATTTTAAATTGTGTACACCACCTAGAGAGGCACATATCAAGTGATATAGAAATATGCTAAATAAATAAATAATTGCCTGCCCCTGTTGGATGGGATGAGCCTACATAGCCACCATGTCCCCACCGAGCAATTATGGTGCGTGGATAGATTGCTGGAGACCTTGGTTCTAGCTTTGCTCAGGCATGAAGCTAACTGGGTGTAGGCAAGTCACTCTCTTTTTCTCAGACTAGTCTACCTCACTGGTTTGTTGTAAAGATAACACAGAAAATAACTTCATGTATCCCTCAGCGACTTGGAGTCCCAGTCAAATATTGTGACAAATAAATTTCCCTTGTAAAAATAAGTCTGCTGTATCATTTCCTGATTCGTCCAGCATTGATCACAAGACCAGTACCAGTTATACTCTATGTATGATATCTCAGAGAATGAACTTCTCTTTGTGGTTTTGTATGTGTTTGGCATAATACCCTCTACATGGTGTGTAGTATAAATTATTAGCCCTACTTCTCTATCTGCAACATTCCTGGTGAATTTTAATCACTATTGTTGTTGCTTCCTCTGAATTAATAGCTATCTCCACTAGCGCACAGTGTTTTTCTTAAAACATTTTCCTTGCAGTGGACTGAATAGAAATATTCTACTCTAAATATAGAAGTAACGATATTTCAAATCACATGTAAAGCTACTACAACTGTTTTCCGTAAGTATCTTAAAGACTGTCAATTTTCAAATGGCTTATTATCAACCAAAGTCCTTTTCTTGTTAATTTCAAGTCTGTTAGCAGCTGTGGGAAAACTCCACAAACAATCTAATCTAGCTTAATATGTATAGCTCTAGTGTTTGGCTTTTATGACTACTGAACAGGATGAAAGACTACAACATGTGCTAAAGAATAATGAAACCATATGCTTCAGGGCATAACTGTATTACAAAAAAGCATCCAAGAGAAATAGATCATTGTGGTGAACGGCTCTGCACTGTTGTTTGGAAACAGTGGTAGACATTCTGCCTAAGCTACTGCCAGTGTGCTGGGCAAGTATGCCTGTGCTGCAAAAGGCTTCCAGAGTGCAGAGTGTGCAGGGAGGATATTCATTCATCTCTCCTTCCCCTGGAAGCGCCCTGTGCCACCCAAAAATATGTCCCTAAGGGTTGCGTGTCCTCCAGGGACATATTTCAGGTGGTACAGCACACTTCCAGCAGGAGAAGAGATGGGCAAGAATCCCTCCCTTTCAATAGCTGATGCAGACGCCTGGGGGATTGCCAGTGGGAATAGGGTGGTATCTGCTTCGGCCAGCAAAATCCACTAAAGTGTGAGGGTGAACATGTTTCGGATAAACCAGAAAGGCAGAGTAGAGCCAGAAGTTGAACAGAAGGAAACACAGGACAGTTGTCAAACAGGTCAAATGATGGTAAGCAGGATAGCACATGCCAACACCAGGTGAGGGACCTATATTGGTATATATATAGGTGTCTGTATACCAATGCCAGAAGCCTCTGAGCCAAGATGGATGAGCTGGAGGACTTGGTTACTAATGAAAACATAGATATAGTGGGTGTAACAGAAACCTGGTGGAATGGTTAGGACCAATGGGGCACGATTATTCCTGGATATAAACTCTATAGAAGGGACAGGGAAGGGAGGGTTGGGGGAGGAGTGGCGCTGTATATCAAAGAAGGGCTAGATTCTGATCAGCTAGAAAACCTAGGTGGACCAGAGTCCTCCACAGAATCATTATGGGTAACATTACGAGGACTGAAAGGAAATGTGTTACTAGGGATGTGCTATCACCCTCCGGATCAAAGCGCTGAGAGTGACCTGGAACTGGAGAAACAAATAAGAGAGGCGTCAAAGAGAGACAGGGCAGTAATAATGGGTGACTTCAACTACCCACACATAGACTGGGGAAATTCACATTCAGGTAATGACAGAGAATCCAAATTTCTAGATATGCTAAATTACTGTGCCTTAGAACAGATAGTCACAGAACTAACGGCAACTTTGGATTTAATCCTGACTGGTGCCCAGGAGCTGGTGCGAGATGTCAGAGTTGCAGAACCATTGGGTAGCAGTGGCCATAGTGTGATCCCATTCACCATATATGCAAGTGAAGAATTGTCAAGGAAGTCAGAAGAGGAAACTTCTCAAAAATGAGGGGACTGGTAAGAAGGAAGTTGAAATGGCAAGTCAGGAGGGTCAAATCACTCCAGAAAGTATGGAACTTATTCATTCATTCATTCATTCATTCGATTTCTATTTAAAACCTCAGTACTAGAAGCACAGTTGGAATGTATACCAAGAAGGAGGAAAGGTACCACCAAGTTCAGGAGGATGCCTATGAGTCAGGGAAGCTATAAAAGGGAAGAAGACTTTCTTCAGAAAATGGAAGTCCTGCCCAAATGAAGAGAACAGGAAGGAACATAAACTCTGGCCAAAGAAATGCAAGGACACAATAAGAGATGCAAAGAGAGAGTTTGAGGAACATAAAACATTTTTAAAGTTTGCGGACCTGCCAGACTGGACGCAGCAGTCCGGTTCTGGTCTGACGGAACTGGGGTGGTGGTGGTTCAGTTTGACCACGAACCCATGAACCGAACCGCTGGACCAGTTGCACACATCCCTACTAGGGACATGTTGGGAACTGGCAGCGTCCACTCCTAGCTGCATGACATCTGCATGACATCTGAACCTGCCCAAGTTGGGTTCCCACACCAGATTCCCAAGAGTCACCTGACATTTCCCCAAGATCCTCTGCCTAACTTCAAATGTGGGTGAGAAGTGGGTGGAGGATCTCAGGGGAATGTTGGGTGAAATTCGGGAATCTGAGGTAGGAACTAGACTTGGACGGTTCAGACGTCGTGTTTGTCAGGTCCATGTGCTGCCAGTTCCCGATACTTCCCCGGCTTACAGCTTTGATGGAGGTCATGAGAATTTGCCCTATGATTATATGTCCTATTTTACTGGAAATGCCACCATGCCAATTAGATTCAAGAGGAAGAGGCTGAGAACAGGCTTATCCACAGTTGCTTCATCAGCTCTGTGTTCAGGTCTTCTATGTTCAGATTCCTTTAGAATGTTTTGGATGGATTTTGACCTTCCTTGGTGTTGAGTTTTAGATTATGAATGACTCCTTCTGATAAGCTATTTTGGAGCTTACCAAGGACCTGATCCTTGGCTTGCCTGGACCCATTTCCAGACCTTTTCTAGTAGGCCTGAATTCTGTGGTGATTTATGCCTCCTCACTGGAGCTCTGATTCTACAGGAAGGTACTGAACCTTGCTCCTGTGCATAACAGTGCATTTGTTTCAAAAGGTATCCTACAGCATTATGCACTGCTTTTCTGTGTAGCTGTAGTACCAGTGCTGGCTTAGCTCAAAAAGAAAAGACATGACACAGCACCTTCAAAATTGGTTTGCTGCATTTTAGAAGAGAACATAATGAACATTTAAATTATTAAAAGCAAGTAACAGTGAATCTTGCCAGTTTTTTTATTGGGACTTAAAAGTACAAGGCATTTACCTTTTGATATGCAATGGATGGAAATGTCAAATTATTTGGAGAGTTGAATGAACTCATGACTGTACACATCTCTAAATCTTAGGGCCATTTCATACACATTATGTAGCAGTAACCTCAGGTGTATACTCAACAGGGACCTACAGTCAATCACTGCTCCCTGACAACGGTATCAGGATGATACCCATGCTTTCTGCATTCATACTTTATACTAAGAATATACTTTAGAAATATAATGCATGAAAAAGTTCTTCATTATCTTAAAATGGATGCAGATTCTAGTAGTTTGGCAATTTTGCAATGCAGAAGAACCAAAGGGTTATGTAATAAAGCTGTGTCTCTCAATATTGCTTTAATTAAAATTATTGAATCAGGGTAAAAAGGGAAGGATGCAAAAATATTTTGCTAAATAAATTAGTGTTGAAGTGTAATAACACATGAGAGGGAGGTGACACAAGCACTATTGACATGTCCACACCATCCAGTGAGTGGAGGGGGAACAAGAGCAGGCTGTCTGGCCCCTCTCAGACCTCCCTGCATTGGGCTGAATGTGAGAATAGGGCTGCTACATCTGCACAGCTCTATGCATGTAGAAGCCCCATTGTTGCCTTTGCCCAGTATGTGGCATTCAGGGGTAGAGCATGACAGCACTTGGAGGTGTTTGTGTGTGAGGGGCAATCAGTTCCTACTCCCACTTTGTGCATATGGAACCAAACATGAAGTGTAGCTTTTCTTGAAGGGAATTCCAGAAAGGAGAATGTGCACAGTGAAGAAAGGTGCCCCGGAATGGAAGGGAGAACTTAGAGAGAAACTGGGCAGAGACAGACTGAGGCCTTCAATCATGCCAGCACTGGATGTAAAGAATAAGCAAGTGGATAGAGTATTAAGGAGAGACCTAAAATGGTCCAGTCACTATGAAAGGTAAATATTTCTTGCAGTGAAGTTAGATCTGGAATGTAGTAGAGCTTATGGTTATCTGTGCAGCCCTGTTCGGGAGTTGGACGGCCAATGCTGCGCTTGCAGCGTGGTCAGAAGCAGCTCTCCCCTCCCTTTAAAGCAGGGAAGAGCCACTCCTGGCCGTGCTGCAAACACAGCACCAGCCTGGCTCTAACTCCCTAAGGGGGCTGCGCAGCCCCACTTGGGAGCCAGACCCCGCCCCCCGCATCTGACGTGGAGACAGGCTTGTAGTTGCTCAACTCTGAGGGATCCAACACAGGCTTCTTCAGAAGTGGTCTAATAATTGCTTCCTTAAGAGATGGAGGCGTCCTGCCCTCCCTCGGAGAAGCATTTATAAGCCTTCTACAACAACTCCCCCTGCCAGATAGTATAAGCCATGTCGGGAGAGGGTCAAGAGAACAGGTGGTAAGCTGCACCATTCCAAGCAGCTCATTCACGTCCTCACAAGTCACAAACTGGAACTGATCCAACCTAACCACATAAGAGGGGTTGCTGGACACCTCTGCATCAGATACTGCAGTAATTCTGGAGACTGAGTCTAAGTTGACTCAAATACGAAAGATTTTCCCTCACAAATAATTCATTAAACACATCACAGTGGGTAACTGATGGTTCCAAATTCTGATTCAAGGAAGCAGGGGCACATACTAGCCCTCTCACAACCCTGAACAACTCCACCAGACGTGAACTTGTGGATGCGATATGGGTAGAAAAGAATCACTTCTTTGCCGCATGTATTACCTGAGCATAGATCTTCAAATATGCTCCATGTTGCAAGCTGTCGGATTCGAGCAGAGTCTTTCTCCACTTGGAGCTCCAGTCGTCCACCTTGCCACTTCAGCCCCCATAGTTCTTCTGTATACCAAGAGGCCAGTCTTGAAGTGGGTTGGAGAGAATGCTTAGGAGCAATCATGTCCACTGCCCTGGTGAGTTTGTTGTGCCAATTCTCCACCAGGGCATCAACAGGATCACCGGCAGAGCCAACATTAAATCCCTCCAAGGCTTCTTGGAATCCTATTGGATCAATAACCTTCTCAGGCAGACCATTCTAATAGGCCCCTCATCCCTTCAAAGGTAGGAAGTGATTGTGAGTCCAACCATAACCAGATGGTGGTCTGTCCATGACAATGGAGAAATCAAGGAGTCCCCTTGATCAGAGTGAAAGACCAAATCAAGTGTGTGATCAGCATTGTGCATCGGTCCTGAGACCACTTGGGATAGGCACATAGTTTTCATGGCCACTATGAACTCCTGAGCTGCCCTGGACAGATTGGTCCTGAAATAAACATTCATGTGATTTCAGTTGCTGTTTGTGCCCTCAAGAACCCATGTGTTAAAAAATCCTGTGTTTGTCACAGTATTTGTGTGTGTGTGTGTGTGTGTTGTGTAGGTGAAAGATGCTTAACTTGCAGAAGGGGGGTGGGGTGAGGGCTCCAAAGGCCTTTAGGTTCAGGCTCCAAAGTTCACTGTACCTCTGCTCCACATATACCACAATGCATAGTGGGAGCAACAGAGAGGCATCCCTCAGTACTACAGCAGCTCTCCTCTCCCTGGTCCCACAGGTCACAAGACTCTGTGATAAACATGGCTGCCCAGGAGCAGTTTAAAACTGTTTGGCAGCACAGATGACCAAAAAAGCAGGTAAGACAAGCTCCGTTTTCCTCCTCTCTCACATTTAACCTGGGTAGCAGATCTGAGCTACCCAGGTTCAGAGCTGCTGGGTTAGGAGGCCACCCGGTAGGGATGTGCACGGACCAGTTTGGAGGCCATTCTACTGGCCTCTGGACCGGTTCAGACATGGGGTGGTTCGATTTGGAAGGGTTAGGGTGGGGGGTTTCATTGGGGGGGGCTTTACTTACCCCTCCCATGTTTTCGCAACTCCGGCGCCATATTTAGTGTATAAATCCGGTGGCAGGATACCTCCTGGCCACCCGCTTCAATCCCCGCTTGGCTCCTCTGTGATTAAAAATCGGGTGGCAGGATACCTCCCTGCCACCCCCTTCAATCCCCTTCAATCCTGCTCCGCTTCGTCATTAGAAATGGGCGGCAGGATACCTCCCTGCTGCCCCTTTCCCTGCTGGGCTGCAAAAGGCTTTAAGAAGCCTTTTGCGCGTGTGCACAAAAGGCTTCTTAAAGCCTTTTGCAGCCCAGCAGGGAAAGGGGCGGCAGGGAGGTTTCCTGCTGCCCATTTCTAATGACGAAGCGGAGCGGGATTGAAGGGGGTGGCAGGGGGATTGAAGGGGGCGGCCAAGCGGGGATTGAAGGGGGCGGCAGGGAGGTATCCTGCCGCCCGATTTTTAACCACAGAGGAGCCAAGCGGGGATTGAAGCGGGCGGCAAGGAGGTATCCTGCTGCTGGATTTCTACACTAAATACGGCGCCGGAGTTGCGAAAATGTGGGAGGGGTAAGTAAAGCCCCCCCCGCCTCAATGGAACCCCCCACCCCAGTGCCGGACCGCAGCTCCGCAGTTCCATGCACACCACTACCACCCGGCACCCCAGACAGCCATGGACTTCTGGGCTAACCCCATCCTACCCAGGAATCTGTAGTGGTGAGAATAGGTTCATAGTATAGTTTGCATGTAATCCACTGTAAAGCTAGATTATAGGGATATGCATGAGCACTGTAACAAGGGGTTATAATGAAGGTAAAGGAGTTTCCTTCTTGGATTCTCTCAATGTTCTGTTGTTGATTAGGGTTTCTGGGTGCTCCTTCTCCTTCCTGTTCCTGTCTCAGTGCTTGTGTGAATCAGCATGTTTTTCACTGACCCAACCTCTAAGTGACTTCTGTGTGACAAATAATGTTCTGTTAAAACTTCCACTGGTGTTTGCTCTACTCCGCTGGAACAGAGCACACACAGTGACAATCTGCATATTTCTACATTCATTTGTAGATATGGCATGCAAGCGTGAAAACTATTCAGAGCCAGCTACACTGGTTATTTATTTTATTTATTGTATTTAACATATTTTTATACCACCCAAAACTTATGTCTCTGGGCAGTTTACAACAAGATAATAAGTTCCCTTCAGAGCCCAGTGCTGGTGCTAAGCTTTAAGGCCCTCCGCAGCCAAGAACTAGAGTATCTTAAGGTCTGCCTGAACCATATGAACCTTTCCAGGCATTAAGGTCAGCTCCAAAGCCCTGCTCTCTGACCCTCTGCTGTACCAAGATCATTTGACAATGACCAGAGACAGGACTTTTTCTCTGGTGGCAGAGCAACTAACTCCCTCCCTCCCTGAAAGGATCTGCCAACCCACGTTAATGATGTTCTGTGAAGCTTTTAATTGAATCAATTTTAACTTTGATTTTAATTGCAACTGTTTTACTGTGAATTTCTGGAGTTTATTGTGCTGCTGAAATGCTGTATTTTATTAAATGGTATTCTGTTGTTGCATTATTCTGATTTTGTAAGGAGCTTTGTGGGCCTTTTGTGCCTAAAAGGTGAGGCATGAAATATTTTAAGCAATAAACAGAAAAATTCTTATTTTGCAAAGGGAAACAAATGCTTCACATATATTCCTTTGACATTTTACAGTTCAAATGTCTTCCACCTTCTTGTTCATTGAAATTATACTTTTGAGAGTCAATTTAAAAAGTAAATGAGTCTTTGAGATAGAAAGATCTTGTAAAATGCAAAGTTATAGCTTCTTTTTCAGAGTCAAAAGAATATCTCACTCTTTTATTCCAATTCTTTTCATAGAAAAGACAAACCGATCTGTTGTTTTTGGTCTGGATGATTTCAATTTCTCCAGCTAGAATAAAACTGTGCCTTTCTTTCCTGGAGGCACAATAATAAATTTTAGATATTGTATTCTCCTGTTTCCCATCCAGCTTCCTAATAGATGATGACAATGAGTGTTCTTGTTAGAAAAGTGTGCAGAACTTGAACAAAAACTAGCTCTCTCCCTCTTTTTAAATTATTCTTGAAGTTGGCAAGGAGTTGGGAGTGGGAAATACACGCATGGATGTCTTGTTAAAAGATTTATGATCCCATGCTGCACGTCAGTCCATTTAAAGAGTGTTTATGAAATATTAAACAAAATGACAGAATTAGTGATTCAAAGAAAGAGCATATGAAACAGACTCTAAGATCTACCCCCAATGTCTGACCCAATTATTTCTGGAATTTCAATTTAAGTTGTCTTGCTGTGATCTCCACAGTTGCAAGCAGATCTTTGGCCAGCCCGGTCGTGTATAGATGTTACTGAAGTGGGTACAATATATCCAGGCATGTGGGGGCGGGGGCATTCACCCATTCCATATCAGCTATCCAGGGTTCCAGATTCCAGGGAGAATGTTTTCCTGGGCTCAGCACCTGCCTCTGCAGACAGCTGCTGAATGCAGGGAGAGCAGAACGAGTGATTACAGAATATCAGCATTGAAAACTGTAGTTACATGGCACACACCCATCCCCACTACACCTGTGCCCACTTGAATAACATTTGCTTAGAGCTCGGTAATCTGCATATAGATAAAATATTTTGTTGCAATGATATAGTAGGTGTGTGCATCTTGCTTTGGCTTGCATTTAAATTGTAGTGCTGCTATTCAGGTGGTTAACAGGTGGTTAACAGGACATGGCCTAGGACATTCAGGTGGTTAACAGGACATGGCCTAGGACATGGCCAAGATCTTTTCCTTTTTCCTACGCAGAGAGCCACGAGAGAATTCTCAGGATGCCAAGAAAGCTCTGGAGGGATATTTTTATTAAAAGATATTTCCATTCTTGGTGTTTAATTTCCAGCTGAACAAAACTGAAATTTACAATTACTTGAACCACAACATCCAAAAGATCCAGGCTGTTGTTGCAGGTTGCAATTGTGAAGCACATTATTAATTTGGAGTTGTTGTGGTCTTTTCAATTCTTTAGGCTGTCATTGCAGACACTATTTCTCTAGCACAGGAATAGCTTCTGTAAAAAAGAATGTCTGATCTCGTGCTGTCTGAGAATTGGAAAGACATGAATATCCTGAAACAGTTTTCTCTGCTTAACAACAAGTGAAGATGTATTTATGACCTTAAACAATCAGTTAATGAGGCGAGTCTCACAATCAGTGAGACCTGCCTTAAGAAGGTTTGCGGGGAGAGCGGGCTTAGTCCGCTCTCCCTGCAGTCGATCCCCAGATAGCCCTGGGCGGCCAGATCGGCTGCCCACACGACTGCCGGCTCCGTCACAGGGCCAGCGGGGGCCGCAGGGATCAGGAGCTGCGCGGCCCCCGGAACTTCCAGGATGCCTGGCAAGACCTCGAGGGCCGGGAGGCTTGTTTTAGCCTCCTGGCAGGCATCTCCTCATGTGTTGCCTCAGCACTCACTCCGCTAACCTCATCTAAGGGGAGTTAGAATTAGGAGGGTTTGCTGCCGGAAGCTGCATGGCTCCCGTGGCAGCAGACGATCCTCCAAAAGTGGGCTAGGCTCCCTTAGCCCGCTTTTGGTGGATCATGAGAATCTCAATATTTTTAAAATATGTATGGACACTTTTCTTTTCTATAAGCTGCCCTTTTGGTAATACAGAGCTGAACCTGAGCTGATATTACAGAATTCCTTGTGGGTTCATTTAATTTCCTGCAGTCTGCACTTAACTAGTATAAACATTGTCATAATGGCAAATGAATTTCATTGAAGTTTTTCATACAGGGCTTTTAATGCCCTTTAGCTCACATCTCCTCCAGAATGGAGGGTGTGTGTTCACATATTTACCCTGAAATCCTTGCAAGCTATCAGGGAGCACTTTACACACAATCCAGGTTTTTCACTGTGCATGAGAGTGCGGCACAATCTATATCCGGGGTAAAAAAAAATCCATTTTTTGCATCGGGTTTCTGGGATAACTTTTGAGTTCTCAGTAAAGCCTAGAAGAAAATTCGCAGCAAAGCCTGCTGTGTGTGAAGCACTCCATCAAGATAAAGTTTAATCTCTACCCCAGTACTGTGACTTATCCAGATCAGAAGGGACTCCCAGATGTCAGAGATCTGATTGCAAGAATTGGTCTATATCATCTAATGTGTTCCCCGAGTTCCTGTGCTATGTTTTGTGTATGTGTGCTATAGACATGGGCAAAGAGCAGCAGAGGAATTGCTCATGAGTAGTAATTTTCCTGGCATGGGGGTGGGGTGGGGTGTTTAAGTTTGAGTGGCTCTGCTGACAAAGAAGGACTCCAAACTGCTGAGACCCACAATTCCTTTTCTCAGAAGCCCTTTAGCAGGGAACAGTTTTTGTAACTGACCAATTTTGTTACTTTTGTAACAGATTTTGTAACCATGTTACTCCTTATTCCCTTTTTGCTGTGTAATGGTGGCTGGACATCTACCCTGTGACTAGTGGTGTAACTGAGGTTTGCAATTTCCTGGTTTGGATGATGAACGTCAGCAGTTCATAATCCTTCCTCAGTCTGAGGCAAGCATTACAATTTTGTCAGTTATTCTTCAGCTTGGATTGTGGCTAGCTGGGCTCATGGGGAGGGGCTGGGGGCTTCCAGGGGATGTTTGGGGGCTCACAAGTTTGTGGTCTTCTTCATGCTCCTGATGATGCCATCAGGAGCATGACAGGGTCCAAATGAGCTTGGAGCTGGGCTCAGAACAAGCCCTGTTCCAAACTGGGCCAGGAGAGTCACTATCACTAGACTATATAGATAGTCATCACTATCTGTGGCTCCGAAGTTCTATTAAGACATTATGTCCTACAAGTGTACAGATGTCTGTACAGTCGTATATGTGTGAATGACTGCACCTGCATTCAGTTTAAAAGTGAACATGGGTACAGGCCTCTCAAATGCATGGTACAGATAGGAAGTGTACTGCTGCACTTCCATTCAGTAATGTGTAAACAGATCTGTACCTGTGCACACTTTACATTCAGTCTATGAGTGTTGAACATGATGTCTGAATAGGGCTTTACAGCTTTAACAAACTGATCTTACAAAGCAGCTATTGCCCTGTTAAACTGAAAAGTTTCATCATCAACTGATTTCCTAGGTTGTCTGAGATCTACCAGTTGATTAACTGCCCTTGAGTAATCCCCACGCCTATGAACATACAGTATGTGTTCATAGTGATGTTTGTGTCAAGGTGAAGTTCATTTAAAATAAATTTACTCTTTCTTAATCTGACAGTGCTAATCATACATAGCAGGCAGTGCATGGCAGACATGGATGATCACCTGTTGGATGGAGGGTGGTAGGGCTGAACCAGATACCTCTTAGTTCACCTTTGGAAGAGGTTCACCTTTGCCTGGTTCAGCCCAACCACCCTCCTCGTCCGGCAGATGATCATCTATGAGGAGCATCATACATGAACGTCAAGGGCTGAGTTCCCTCCACCTACCTACACACAAACACACACACTCCACATGGAAACCTTGCCCAATGACTCTTGCTTGATCAGAGCAACAGAGCCATATGCATCCAAGTTGTTAAAAGAATTAACAACTGTCTAACCACCATTTTAATAGGGAGGATAAGTACATTAGAATTCATTCAACATTAGCATTTAATTTTTAAAAAGTTTTTGTTTAATAAAATGAAAGCACATTTCAGCTTCCATATCTGATTTGTGGAGATTTCTTTTCCACTGGCGGGTTTCTGCTCTGAATAATTCATAATATTTTTAGCCTGTGTCGAGCATAACCCAAAATTGCAAAACTTACCAAACTCAATTTAAAGTTTTTCACCTTAAGCCACACATTTCATAAATAATGTATTTTCTTCTAATATGCATGTTTCAGTGGATTGCAAATAGCCTAGATGCCATCCCTTGATACTGTTTATTTTAACGTGAAAAGGAGAAAAGAGATGAATCTACTTTTAGCCCACAACTATCTAACCTTGAGAAAATATAGCTCTGTAGTAAAGGGTAGCATAATATCCTACATCTACATGTTATGTTTCAATTGTTACATAACAAACATATAGCAGATATGCCCTAACTTACTATGATGTCCCTGTTCAATTTACTAAAAAATTCTAATTGACTTCAGCATTAACATTTAATTCAGTGTGAGTCCTGTAGTTTCATTCTTAGGGCTACAACCTGCAAGAAATGAGTCTGAGTTGCAAAACTAGACACTAATTCTGAAAACTTCAAAATAAAGGAGAATTTGATTTTTGTTGGGGAGGGGGTTGCCCTCTTATAGAGCTATATATGAAGTCAGAGTTGTAATTCGATCTTGTAATACTTGCTGCAGCAAAGTTTATTAAATGATGTAAATAGGAGACTGGTGTTTTGAACAAAGCAACCTTATGTAACTGTGCAGCTCTTACAATACTGATATAAAATGGCTCTTGCTTTCTGTTTTCCTTATTTGGTGTTTCCCAGAACTGCTTCCCACAACACAACTATTCATGTGACACTTTTTGGTTCCTACTTTCAGTTATGATAGTTGCAGGGCTAATGGTCTGGTTGAATTTATACTCCGCCTTTCTTGGGGCTTCCTTGTAGCATTTGTGAAAAACTAATTCCATGAGCTTATAGAGCATTCTCAGCCTGGAGAACACCCAGTGGGTGAAGAAATCCTAAATCCCTTCGCATCAATAAAACTCTCATAGATATGATTACATTAAATGATAATATAATGCACATGCACAGTGTTCAACTGTTGAGAAGCAATTATTTTCCAAGGTAGAACTGAAGAGTTTTGGCTCCTTTGTATTCTATGAAACATGCTGACCTGCCTGCTAGCTTGAAGTACACAAACTGAATGGGTATGTTTGGAGTTCTCAGGGTACACCCCGGATCTATATCTATATCTATATCTATATCTATATCTATATCTATATCTATAATGGCTTGCGGTTTGCAAGCATTCTTCCAAATATTGTCTTATCTCTTTCTGTGACTCTAGCCTTTCTTATCTCTATGATGTGTCATTGCCCATGTTTTTCAGTGGGAGAGTTTCTCTGCATTTTCTGAGGAAGTAATGCATTTTTGTGGGGATTGGGATTAAAAAATATATTTTTTTGTAGTCTGGGCAAGGCCTGGAGCCTACCAGCAAAAACTAAATAGATAGATAGAGAGCAATATAGTGAGCTCCAAACTGGGAAAAGCCCATTTATAGGAAAGGATCCACACAGTTTCCAAGCCCACAACCCCAGATTTCTGCTGGAGAATGAAATGGAACTGTGGGGTGCTGGGAGGGGGAAAGAGAAGGCAAGGGACTAGGGGTGACCCCATGCCTTAAAGGACCTGCCTGGTGGTCTGGCTCCCCCTACCCCACCTTGGGCTCTCTCCTCTTGCAACCTCTCTGTGTCAGTCCTTCACCCAACCTGACTAGGATCTTCCTGGGCAAAATGCTCTGTCAGATCCCTGTAAGAAGAAATGCAGGGGGAGGGAAGTGACTGAAAAGGCAGTAAGTGGGGCTCTGGGAGGTGGGGGAGTGGAAACAAGGGACCAGGGTCATCTTTGAGGCTTGGTAAAACTGCCCCCTTTCCCCTGTCACAGCAAAAAATTAAAAACATGAAAATTCATGTTTGAAACTCAAACACATAGGTGTGCACACACAGTTTTTCACATTTATTTTATACCAGAAAGTGGGCTACACTTGTGAAGCCATGTTTGTCTTGGAAGCAGCACATTTCCCACCTATGTCAGTTAGTGTGACAGAGATTAAAAGGACTCTCTCACAGCTCTCCACATCAGGCAGGGAGAAAAAAATTGTGACAAAGTAAATCCTGCCTACATAACTGGATGATTCACTCTTGGGCCCTGCCCTGTTTACAATTCAAACTCAATGGTTAGGGCGGGGGGGGGGGCACCAGATTGCAATTTAGACAATCATCTAATCACATGATAGTGACTCCTACATAATATCTAGTATTTAAATCCAGGTAGAGGATGTATGGTTTTCCATTTGGGTGATGGTGCGTGCACTCACAAGTTTTTTGATGTCTGCTCAGTTAATTTTAGATCCCGCTCAGGCTCAGGTTGAATCAGGAAGGTCCTATTCTGAAGGCACATGCGTACACACTGCCTTGATACTGCTGCCCAGAACAAAATTCATTCCGCACACAGATGAAAAAAATTAGTGGGAACACTACACAATTTAAAACAACAAATATAAAACAGAGTAAGAACAATTGAAACAATACCACAGAATTAAAAAATTTAAAATAATTTCATAGGAGAAAAACAACTAAACAGTTTAAAATTAATTTTAGTTAAAAGCCTGAGAAAACAGGTGTGTCTTGAGGGTCTTTCTAAAAGCTGTCATAGGAACATAGGAAACTGCCATATACTGAGTCAGACCATTGTTCTATCTAGCTCAGTATTGTCTTCACAGACTGGCAGCGGCTTGTCCAAGGTTGCAGGCAGGAATCTCTCTCAGCCCTATCTTGGAGAAGCCAGGGAGGGAACTTGGAACCTTCTGCTCTTCCCAGAGCAGCTTCATCCCCTGAGGGGAATATCTTGCAGTGCTCACACATCAAGTCTCCCATTCATATGCAACCAAGGCAGACCCTGCTTAGCTATGGGGACAAGTCATGCTTGCTACCACAAGACCAGCTCTCCTCTCCATCCAGTCATAGATGGAGATGGCCTTATTTTGACAGAGAGACTATTCCAAAGCCCTGGGGCAGCCATAGAGAAGGCCCGGTCCTGAGTAACTACCAAACATAACCAGACCTCTGCAGATGACCTTAATAGGTGGCTGGGTTCATAGCGCTCTCTTACATTCCCAGGACCCAAGCCATTAAGGGCTTTATAGATAACTAGCTTAACCCATGCAGAGCATCTGCACACCAGTACTTGATTGCTCCGCTCAGCCCCTGCCACAGCCCCTTTCACCTCAGAGATCTCTCAACCCTCATCTGAGCCACCCTCCTGCTCCTCTTCCATCATCCAGTTGCTACTATCCCCCTCACCCCTTAGTCATTCCTCCATCCCTTTACTCCATCCCTCTCACCCCACTTGGTCATGGCTGCAGCGTTGCTGGCACCTACTGGCCAAGCTGCAGCCCCCTATCCCTAGAGACCTCCCCACCCAAACCCCACTCCTGCTACTCCCCACAGGAGAAGCAGCACCAGCACCAGCACCAGCACCACCACCAGCAGCAGCTGACCAAGTCCTTCCTCGCTGCCACCACCACCACCATAGCTGCTCATACCCCTCAGGTCTCTGACATTCCCAGGCCCACCCCTTGCCTGCCTGCCTGCCTCTGCCAATGGCCTCGCTAGCCCCAAACAGCAGCAGTGGTTGACTAGGCCCTTCCTTGCTGCCAGTAGGCACCACCATGGTCCCTCGTTCCCTTCAGGCTGCTGACAGGCTTGGGCCCGTCTCTCACCCTTCCTTCTTTCTCTCTTCTCCCCCCTTCTTTTTCTTTCTCTCTCCTCCACTCTTCCCCTCTGTCTTTCTTCCCCTCCCTCCCTCTCTCTCTCTCTCTCTCTTTCTGTCCCTTCCTGAGCTAACCGATCTTATTCATCTTGTTTACTCATCTAATTCACACAACGGCAGCCTCCTTCTCCTGAAGGGGCTCCTTCCTCCCTCATGACCCCTCTCTTCGCAGACCCCTGCCCACTACTCTTATATATATATAGATTCTTCTCCTTTACAATCAAGAACATCTTCCGACCAGTAACAGTTGCATTCCAACTGTCCTTAACCATCACAGGCTCCTCCTCCCTATCTGCATAGGGAATCTCTACTGGCCAATCACTGCAGTGATTCTGCTTACGAATTCTGACGAGAGCTGCCACGCATGGGTTTAGCCATTTTTATATCTATATCTATATCTATATCTATATCTATATCTATATCTATATCTATATCTATATCTATATCTATATCTATATCTATATCTATATATATCTCACACACACACACACACACACACACACATATATAGGACTATGTACAAAGGCAGTCTCATGTAGAGTGCATTACAGTACTGGATGCTGGAGGTTACCAGCATATGCATCACTGTTTTAAGGTCATTTACCTTCAGAAACAAAATGTGACAAAATGTGCCATGGAAAGTGGGTCTTGGGCAGTGCACTTTGAGTAGTGTGCAGGGGTGCAGATTGCCCCCAAGCATTTTAGGAGTTCCTCCCTCATGTTACTGAATTCCCCCCAAAGTGTTTCTCCTTTCCTACCACTCTTAAACAGTGTTTTTCTCTTCCCATGTAAAAAAAAAATTCTGTCCCCACAAATCACATTTTTACTTCCCTCAAATGTCTTTTCTCCCTCCAGAAAAATGTGAGGAGTTGTTCCTCAAGTTTTCTCTCTGTCTGCGCCCCTAGTAGTATGGGGCATTCTGTTCTGTACACAAGGTTATATTTTGCATATCTTCCAATCCAAAAACGCACAGGAAACCTCTGGAAGGTGGAGCGATAGTTCCCTTTGTATAGTAGACAATCCCTCACACATATCCTTTTCAAATTATGTAAGCAGCACAAAACATGAACCCAGGGTGTTGTATACATGCATGTGCACATAACTCATTCTCTGATAGATCAATAGAAGGCGAAGCTTTCTATGTACAGAATAAATGTACATTTGTGAAACTGAACTTGGAGACAAGATCTTCAAGCCAGCTGCAATGCACTACGTACTGGACTTCAGCTACACAAAAATGTCTGAAAAGGAGGATTCAGATCCTGACCTTTACATTTAGTGCTGCCAAGTCTAGGTAGCGATGGAAGGTTACAGTGAGAATGGAGTAATGGATTGAAGGCCTAGTCTCAAACCCATATTCACACACACACACCCAAAGTGGTCTGCTAGCAACCTGTGTTACCACCGATGACATTGTTGTCATTCCTGAGAGCCTCTCGGTATACTGCACCCAATCTTCCTGGGACTCTTCAAATTCTCTCATAATCCCCAAAGCAGCCCTGTTGGTCCCTTAGGTTTACATACTTTCACCTCATTGCCAATGTAATGTAAAGCCATCATGTCTGGTCCAAACAGTGTAGCTATAATTGAGCAGATGGGTTCAAAGAGACCAGCTCCTGAGGGGCCTCCAGCTTCACCCCTCCCTATTTTCTTCATTACCTCCCTCTACTCTTGGCCTCCCGGGAGAGGGGGAACACGAGCCCACTCTAGGCCCATAGCCAGCTGGTGGCATGGTACCTGCCACACCAAAAAATTCTCTTTCTGCCCCAGCCTCACTGTCTGTTTTCACTGAACATTTTATAACTTCCCTCCCCTGACTTCTGCCGTCCTGCCCCCAAATTTGTTTGAGGCTGGCTACAGGCCTGGCCCCCACTCCCCTAGCTACACTCCTGCTTGTGGCTCACAGCTCTCAAACTGAAGAAGAAACAGACTGAACATGCTCAGCCCACCAAAGAGAACCCTACTGAGCATGCTCAACAACCCAAGTCAGTTAGACTACTACTAGTCTGGCTTTAAGACTCCAGAACTACAAAAACACTACAGATAGAAGGCCAAGTCTCAAACCCACATTCACCCCCAAGTGATCTGCTGGCAACCTCTGTTGCCACAGATGACATTCCTGCTACACACCCGCAGTTAGGTTTGCAACTGGGGGACCAGGGGATATATTTCAGTGGGCTAGGTTGACACAACCCCATCATCAAAGCCTCAGAGGCGTGTACATTAAAGAATAAGAAAAGACACTGATCACAATTCTGAAATATTAATAGTTTGAATGGTTGCTCTGCATGGCTCTGGGTTCAACTGACCAGTTCTTTTCTACTCCCCCTGCACCAGCAAATGAAGAATTCCTGCGCGACTCTTGTTCCTGACATTTATGAAGACAGCACAGAATATTTCTGCAAGGCTACAGGAGCAGCTACAGGAGCAGTTGTCACATCTTGAAATGCAAAATGAAATTCTGCACAAATTCAGACTTGAGCAATACTTTGGAATTTTTCAAATCTGATTTTTAAAGTGTTGAACAATAAAAACTGAATTTGAAGGATATTTTTTTGAAACTTAAATCTTTAAGCCTTGATGATGAATCTTAAACCAATGATGTTAAAGTTTTATACTTGTTTTGAATCTGCCCAGTACTGCCCAGCAACCCTGTAGCTAACAGCATCCAAAACGGTGTGTTGAGGGGGGAAATTCAAACAAGAAGCATGCAAATTCAAAGGCATAACCCATCCCTTCCTACAACCTTATACCAATACAGAAACATATGCACAGAAGGGGAATACTCTTAAGACCTCAACATGGGGTCTGCAGCAGTTGTTGTACTCCCATAATTCCGACCCAAGCCTTTGGCTTGGAGGTGCTGGGCATTTTAGTTACTATTATCTTTCTGAAAGTGTCTATAAGAATAGAAAAACATATTTCTTGCTAATACATGTTTCAGATATATACAATATTTTCAGATCTGGGTGTGCAAACATATATAAGATTTACAGATCAATGCATGCAAAAATATTGTCTTATATGAAAGAGAGAAATCACATAAATTCATGCATCCAAGTAGTGAAAAGGGCTACAAATGCAATACAGATATTCAAAAGCTGAACAAATGTTAGACACAATGAAGATATTTGTTGTCTGGGATGCCATTTGTTTTAGGACTGGCCTTCCACTTTAGCTCTTGGCAAGCTGCACATTCTGCTGGGTGTGCGGCAAAACAACCAGCCATGTCCTGCACTATGTGGTGTTCCAACAAAGGAATCTAGGGGTCCTATGAACCCCTGGCTCACAGGTTACTTTGTGCTGTGATTGAGAATAGTCCAATTTGACATCTACAGTGGGTATAGGAAAGAATCACCCCCTTTGATAGACCTTAAATTCTGGTTCCCTTGCATCCTGAAATGAAAACACAAAGAAAATTCCCTTCACCAGCTGTACTTATCCAATGCAACCTATAACATCCAACTGAAAAACATCACAATTACAGTCCAGAAAAAGTGTCAGAAATAAAAAAACAAGAATTACTGAGACTGAAAAAGGATCACCCCCCCCCATGTCAATATTTTGTTGAACCACCTTTTGCTTTAATAACAGCCTTGAGTCTGTTGGGATACTTCTCTATCAACCTTGAACATCTAGATGGAGCAATATTTGCCCACTCCTCCATACAGAACTGTTCAAGTTCGGTCACATTGGATGGTAGGTGTTGGTGGACTGCTATCCTCCCTGGATCCGGTTGGCCCTCCAAACTGGATGGAAGAGCAAGGAGGAAACTGGTAAGAGAGGTTACCAAGAGGCCAATGGCCACTCTGAAGGAGTTAAAGGACTTCATGGCAAAGAGTGGTTGTTCTGTGCATGAGACAACAATTTCACGAGCGCTCCACAGATGTGGCTTGTTCGGGAGGGTCGCAAGGAGAAAGCCACTTCTCAAGAAAGGCCACATTAAAGCTCGTTTGAGCTTTGCCAGAAGGCACCTTGAAGATTCTGATGCCAAATGGCAAAAGGTCTTATGGTCAGATGAGACCAAGATTGAACTATTTGGCCTCAACACCAAACAGTACACCTCAAGAAAGGCCACATTAAAGCTCGTTTGAGCTTTGCCAGCAGGCATCTTGAAGATTCTGATGCCAAATGGAAAAAGGTCTTATGGTCAGATGAGACCAAGATTGAACTATTTGGCCTCAACACCAAACAGTACACCTGGCGTAAATCCGACGCAGCTCACCATCCACAACACACCATACCTACAGTGAAGCATGGAGGTGGCAGCATCCTGTTGTGGGGGTGTTTCTCTGCCTCAGGGACTGGGGCTTTTGTTAGGGTAGAAGTAAAAATGGATGGGGCAAAATACCGTCAGATTCTGGAAGAAAACCTGCTACCCTCTGCCAGACAGTTGAGGATGGGCAGAAGATTCACCTTTCAACATGACAACGATCAGAAGCACACAGCAAAATTGACCACACAGTGGCTGAAGGAGAAAAAAGTGAATGTCCTCATGTGGCCCAGTCAGAGCCCAGACCTAAATCCCATAGAAAATCTGTGGAGAGATTTGAAGATAGCAGTCCACCAACACCTACCATCCAATGTGACCGAACTTGAACAGTTCTGTATGGAGGAGTGGGCAAATATTGCTCCATCTAGATGTGCAAGGTTGATAGAGAAGTATCCCAACAGACTCAAGGCTGTTATTAAAGCAAAAGGTGGTTCAACAAAATATTGACATGGGGGGGGGGTGATCCTTTTTCAATCTCAGTAATTCTTGTTTTTTATTTCTGACACTTTTTCTGGACTGTAATTGTGATGTTTTTCAGTTGGATGTTATAGGTTGCATTGGATAAGTACAGCTGGTGAAGGGAATTTTCTTTGTGTTTTCATTTCAGGGTGTAAGGGAACCAGAATTTAAGGTCTATCAAAGGGGGTGATTCTTTCCTATACCCACTGTATCCAATGTCCAAAAAGTCTAACAAGTTTCCTGCTATCTGTTGTATTCTATCTAGTAGTCCTTTATGTTTCGTTGATTAGAAGTATGTCCCAGTGGGGATCCTGTGGAGTCAGAAGGAAAGGGAGGGAAAGGAGAAGGGGAAAATTGAGTTCTTCCTGAAATAAAGACTCAGTTGAACAAACATAAGATTACTTTGTGTTTGTGAGGGAAGCAGCTATAAAACACTTTACCATTAACCAAGTAGTTTTGTTTCACCACTGTTATGATCGTGAGGGATGCACATAAAGCTGAGCAAAGATTTAGGCAGCAAAAGGAGCTAACAATTTTCCCAGACAGATTAGCTTCATATTTCTGTTCTAATCTGCAGTCCTTCATGTTAACCTTCTTTTTCAAATCTTCTTTCCCTGGAAGTCGATTAAAGAATGAATAAGTAATTGTTTTCTTTTAACATGCAACATAAAGAGGTGGAATTCAGTCCTGTACTGGTGTCATTCCATGGATTTGTGTGTGCTTATTTGTTAGGCAAGGTTTAGGGGCCAAATTGTGTCTGGGCAGAGCAGGAGGTGGAAGAATGACACCCAGACAAGAGAAGGACAAGGACAAGAGAAATGTCAGGCTGAGTGCTCTGCTGAGTGCAGCTTGCTTGAAAGGTAATGATGATGTTCACCTTTCAAAAGATGGACACCTTCGAAAGGGAGGAGATCTGGTCTTGTGGTAGCAAGCATGAATTGTCCCCTTTGCTAAGCAGGGTCCATACTAGTTTGCATTTGAATGGGAGACTACATGCATGAGCTGCAAGATATTCCCCTTAGGGAATGGGGATGCTCTGAAGAAAGCATCTGCATGCCTGCATACAGGAGGTTCCACGTTCCCTCCCTGGCATCTCCAAGATAGGGCTGAGAGAGATTTCTGCCTGCAACCTTGGAGAAGCTGCTGCCAGTCTGTGTAGACAATACTGAGCTAGATGGACCTATAGAGGTCATTCACACAATCGAAAACTGTGTTCTACCCAGGCTTGGGAGCTGTGTGTACTCCCAATTTTTGATTGTGTGGAAGCAAGGTTAGAGGAAAACCTGGGTAGAAGTGATTGTGTGGAAGCAAGGTAGGAGAAAAAGCTACCCAGGTTTTCCTCTAACCTTGCTTCCACACAATCACTTCTACCCAGGTTTTCCTCTAACCTTGCTTCCACACAATCAAAAATTGGGAGTACACACAGTTCCCACACCTGGGTAGAACACAGTTTTTGATTATGTGAATGACTTTAATGTCTGACTAGGTAGAGGGTGGTTCCCTATATTCCTGTTCACAATCAACTGATCATACTTTGGATTCTGTGCAATGTTTTAACATGGCCCCCTGTATAAGCATTCACAAGTTTTGACCTACCAAACTAAATATAGTTTTGACCTGCCAAGCTCTTTATTGAGCAGGGGAAGAGCAACTGGCCGTATCCTGCTATCTGAACAGAGGCACCTCTTTGAAGTGGTGATTCTTCTCTTTATTTAGCAGGGGGAATGCGTCTGGCCCTATGCATCCCCAGCATAGCATCCCTCCAGTGGCTGTTTCTGGTGTCTATCTTGTGTTTCTTTTTTCGATTATGAGCTCTTTGGGGACAGGGAGCCATTTTATTTATTTATATCTATGTAAACCACTTTGGGAACATTTGTTGAAAAGCAGTATATAAATATTCATTGTAATCATATATCGCCTGCAAGTCATGTATGGTGCTCAAGAAACCTCCTGCCAGGGACTGTTAACAAAGGAGTGGGGTTGCCAAGAACCTGGTAGGCTAAACGACATGGCTAGTAGGGCTGCACACAGGCCAAATGATTGGCCTAGTTGTGATCCTGATCCTGGCTGTGCTAACAATGCAGAGGGAGGTCAGGATCACATCAAACTGATAATTGTTATCAATGCAATGGGATGGGCATGTGACTTTAGCAAACAGCCAGCTTCTTTGAAGAAATCGGCTGCCTTTTGGCAGGAGTGAGATTTCAAAATGCTGCCTTTCCTTTGTGGTGCCACCCTAGAATGTACCAGGACAAGAGGCAACATCATTACATTGTGTCCTTTTCCTGCTAATGCACCAGGAAAAGGGTGCAATGTTGTGATGCTGCTTACTTTCTTGGTGCATTCTAGGGTGGCACCAGGAAAGGAAATGTTTTGAAATGCCATCATTGCTGGAAGGCAGCCAATATCTTCAAAGAAGCCAGCTTCCTATTCAAGGTAAGCACAGCCCCCCAGCTCTATTCAGTATCATACTGATATGATGTAATGTGATATCAAATAGGTTTGCCAAGATCAAATCCTTCAATAGAACTTGCATTGCCCTGGGCCCAATTATCAGGTTTATGAGCCATAGTGGCTAATGGGCTGCATTCAGCCTCATGGAGCACAAGTTGTGTGGGCCTGGCTGTTCTATACTTTCTTGCAGAGAAGAATACTTGCAGATGTGTATCTGCACGGTACTTTAGACTGCTGCTGGGGTTTCATGAGAAGGAAGGAGCAGCTGCATAGTGGCCAAGCATATGCTTTGCATGCACAAGGTCTTGGGGCCTATACATAAGAACAGCCCTGCTGGATCAGGCCCAAGGCCCATCTAGTCCAGCATCCTGCTTCATACTGTGGCCCACCAGATGCCACTGGGAGCCTACAGGCAGGAGTTGAGAGCATGCCCTCTCTCCTGCTGTTACTCCCCTGCAACTGGTATTCAGAGGCATCCTACCTCTGTTTCCCGCTATATCTCTCATAGAGAGCTCAAATGCCCCTCATTTTATGTTCTAGATCTTGTGTGACCTCATTTTATATTCCAGAGCTTTGACTAGGTGTTGCATCTTTCAGTCCAGCTCAAAATACACCATTTGGAATGCTCTCTAAAAGACATTCTTCACATCACATCTATTTGTCTCTATCCTTGGACTCATAATCCAGTTAAGCTAATGAGTGTTTTGTTCTGTCTCTCCTTCTGTTAGCAGAAAACATAAGACAATAGTAGCCGATTAAGGGGGTGGGGGATTATGTTCCTCTCATAATAGCAATTATTCAGCCTCAATCAATGTCTTGTTTTCTGCTAATTTCCTTAAAAAGACCATGAGCCAGCAATATTTAGATGGAAAATTTTCTGTACTAGAAGTTAACACACCAAGGCATTAGAATGTCAGCTGATATTATTCATTTTGCTTTGATTTGATGAACACTTCACTTCAAAGAGTTTTCCAGCAGCCAATCAGTCTTGTTATGTAAAATGGGATTTGGCTCATTGCTAGCTTGTTTTCCTCTACACTGTTCTTCTACTGTAGTTTATAACTGAACTGCAGAAAGAATTGCCAAACAGGCATCACATGGAGAAAGGCTTTACTGCTTCAGCAGCTGATTCTATTTTCCTTCTGCTTTCATATTTCGAGAGGTTGCTATACCAGCTCCAAAGTTATGGCCTGTTGCCCAGCAATGACTAGGCAAAAAACTATTGATACTCTAAATCTCTGCTCAGTCAGGTGGCATATTGTATGCCCCTCATACTTCTTCCGAGAGCTGTTCTCCATTCAAGCTTGATTGAAGTGTCATTGAAGCATCCTTCCATCCGAAGCACTAATATCCCAGCTGGACCACAGACAAACCAACATGTAGTGCCATGAGCTCACGAGACATATTGAAAATGGAAAGTGTTTGTTACTATTCAGAATACAGAAGCATCAGCTGTTCACTGGGCTCCATTGTCTGTTCTTGGTAGATCTTCGTGATTGAAATGTTTTTTGTTTTAGCGTGCTGCCAGGAGAGTCAGTTGTTTAAAATTTCACAGTACTTAAGACTGGCGGCATGAAGAAGTAAATGCAGAGGGCTTTCAGACACTGGCCATGACATTATAGCGACCTGACTTCAGCTGGTCCAGGTTGCAGCCTGACAACACACAGATGGTTTAATCATGGTGGTCTCAGAACAGTCATGTTCTGTTTTGATCTGCCATGGCTGCTGCAGAAATAACCTGGAACAGCCACAGTAGATAAAAAACATGATAAACTGAAAGTGCTTTGGGGGTGCACACACATTCTTAGTGCATCAAGTTGCAGCTTAAGTAACTGGATCATAGATGGCTAGTTTTGTAGGAAGATGTAAAAATAGATGGCTATTGTAAAATAAAGGTAAAGTGTGCCATCGAGTCAATCTTCCCCCTGAGGGTGGTGTGCATCCCCCTGCCCTCCTGTCCAATCTGACGATGCACAGAGTGTGCCATCAGTTTTCTCCCTGATTACTCCCCATCTTCTCCCCCTTTCTACATGCATAGTAAGCTAAACACTGATTTCTTCCCCCATTTCCCTCCCTCAACCCAATCACCTTACCTGCTGCCGCCACTGCCACTGCCTTCTAAGGCAGAATGGGAAGGAGGAAGAAGGAGCAGGAACAGTGCTGTTACTGTGCCATTGCCACTGATGCCAGGTAGTATAAGGGTGAGGCAACCCACAGTGGTGAGACAAATGGTGGAGGTGGGTGCATGGTGCCCACTGCCTCCACCAACCTGCACCTGAGGTGGTGGCCTCACTTTATTAGTGTGCCGATCCACTTGGGAATCCCCTGCAGGGGTGTTCAGGGCTGCTGGTAGGCTTATGCCCAGTGTGGATTGTGTAACTTTCTATACTGGAAGGATAACTCCCAGATCTATCTTCAATTGGTGATCAGAAAATAATTTATGCATCCATATTCTCCAACCAGTCTTCCAGATTTATAGAGACACAAGAGTTGGCAGATGTTTCAGTGTCTAGCTCAGGTTTGACTTGTGGAGCAGAAAGTTTTGGTAGGGAGACTGTTCACTAGAAAATGAAAAATATTGCCTGAGGCAAGGCAGTAAAATTTATTTTCCATTCTTTCAGATTTAATTCTACTCAAGTGCATCAGCGTTTGACAAAATATAGGCCCATCATGATGATTCAGGCTAAATATAGATTTTTAAAATTAATGCTAACTAGCCTGAATTGAGAGGACCAAGAGGAGGGAACTGCAGGGTCCATCACTATCATATAAAGAACAGATGGTATGTATTAAAATTGGCATGAATGAGCTAGAAATCCTCTTAAAAGCATAGAATTTTGGAGCTGGAAGGGACCTTGGAGGTCTTCTGGTCCAACCACCTGCTCTTCTCACATTCTCCTCCACATGTTGATATGATGCTTATTTTTTCTGGATGAAGGAGAGCTGGTCTTGTGGGAGCAAGCATGAATGGCCCCTTTTGCTAAACAAGGTCTGCCCAGGTTTGCATTTGAATGGGAGACTACATGTGTGAGCCCTGTAAGATATTCCCCCTCAGGGGATGGGGCCGCTCTAGGAATAGCACCTGCATACTTGCATGCAGAAGGTTCCACGTTCCTTCCCTGGCATCTCCAAGATAGGGCTGAGGGATAGGGGTGTGCACAAAACCGGAGGGAGTTGGGGGAGGGAACAACAGACATCTTTTTTGGAAAAGAAATGGCAGACATACCACCATTGCGGGGCTTCAGAAGGTCCTGCCGCAGCCATGAGGGGAGTATCCTGAGGTCTCCCCTCCCCCGCTGGCCTCTCCCTGGTCTGAAATGATGCATTTCGGGCCATTTTTGGCCTATTCTGGGCCTCTGTGCACTGGCGGTGGCCATTTTGGAGGCTGCCATTCATGCACACTGGCCATTTGCATGGCTGGGTCTGCCACATGTGCAGACCTTGAGCCGAACTGCGCCCGATCTGGCTCGAGGGTTCGCCAGTTCGAGTGCGAGTCAGCTTGACCTCAAGCTGGCTTGCACATCCTTACTGATAAAGACTCCTGCTTGCAACCTTAGAGAAGCTGCTGCCAGTCTGTGCAGAGAATATTGAGCTTGATGGACCAATGCTCTGACTTGGTATAAGGCAGCATGGTATGTTCCTATGTTCATTCGAAGCATGGAGCGGGAGAGAGATCAAGCATGCAGCTCAGCAGCTTCTAACCCCACCCTCTGACCCTACACATTGGTGGAATGTTAGAACAAGCCCTTATGCATATATATAGCATGATTTGGAACCCGGGTGCTCCAGTAGCTCCTGATTCTATATACCAGACCACTTTGCATGCAGCTGCATGTCTGCCAGGCCTGTTCTTATATCGTGCACAGAGGTCAGGTGGCAGGGTCATCAGCCACACATGCTCTGGATGGGGGCAAGGCTAGCCCAATGCAATCCCACACTTCTTTAGGCATTGGCTGAAGAAGTTGCAAGCAGCATGAGAAGAGGGCGCAAGCACAGCACTTTTAAGCCCACATGATTTCAGTGGGACACACACACAGGCTTAACTCTCCCATTAAAACCAGTGGGATGCAAATGTGCTTCACTTTGTCTGGATCATGCCCAATATGCATCTTACGTAGGTGTGGGTTTGATTGCTGGGAGTGGGTGGGGCTGGGAAGCTATACTGCTTATCTGGTAGCTCTGTGTGTGTGTGTGTGTGTGTGTGTGTGAGAGAGAGAGAGAGAGAGAGAGAGAGATGACCTGAAAGCCCCAGTTTTCCAAAAATAAACTAGAAAAGAAGACATGATGGCCTCTGGAGTGATACAGCATATCGGCAATTTTAATAACAGAAACCCTACCAGTATTGTATATAGGAAGTATACTAGGGAGAGGGAGTGCTCCTGAAACATTGCTCATAAAATGGACTGTTATAATCAATAGCCTGGAAAACATTATAGGCAGTAATAATATTCTCCTACGACAGTGATCTCACACCATGTGAACACAGGGCAGGAGGAAATGGGAGAAATATCTTTTCTTAATTCTCTTTTAAAGACCCTCATTGACCCCCTGTTTGAGATGGCAAATTGAAAAGAAAAGCTGCTGCCTGGGCTTTCAAGCCTGAATGATTTTCTATTAAAGCAATTTGGTTTTCTCTCTTATCTTTCCCCTGCAGCCCAGCTGGTCCTTATGTCCTTATGCAAGAGGCCTTTTTAAAATGGAGACACTGTCCCATGATCCCACACTCTGCCTGAGAGCCCCACCCATTTAGCATTACACAATTGCTATCCAAAAGGGCATATACAGAAGCCGTCTTGAAGCATTCAAACAAACAGGCATGTTGTACGCAGCTATGGGAGGAACAGAAGTGTGCTGGCCAGCACCAACATGCTCCGTAGTTATGCCTCCTCTTCTCAACAGGCTGCAGAGAAGTTCTGAACCCTAGAGAGCATGGGGCGTGGCTACGGAGTCAGGGGGCACAGCTAGCCAGCATGTTCACATGTCCCGTGTACTTGGCTGCAATGTGCCCAGGTTTTTTTTTAAACATCTGATAGCAGTTATAAGCTCTAAGGGCATAGGCTGCATTTCATTTCTTTTGACACGGTTATTGAGCTTTGTAATGCATGACCAGGACTGGATACCTCAGTTTATTAATAATGATACACAGTAGGTCTCTGGCTATATTGAGAACTCAGGGATAATGATTATCTTTCCACACCCCATACTTCTGGGTAAAGGGTGTATTCATCCAGTTCTTTATACTATCTTCCTATAACACCCCCCACAGCTTTGAAAATGGAGGCCATTTGGGGCCATATTGACAAGGAAGCAGTGACTATTCTCCAGTGTGGAGAAATGCACCCAGGACAGTGTGTGGTAATCAGGGCCAGCATCAAGGGTCAACTAAGTTGGACCCTTATCAAGGACCCATGGCCAAGCCCCAGTGCTGGGAGGAGGCAGCATTGCTGCAAGTCTCTCACAACACCTCTGCCCTATCCCGTTTGCAGACAGGGACTTGGTGGGAAGAGTCAGTGGCACTGAAAGACTCTTGCAGCACAACAGCCCTGCGATAACACAAAAGCCTGGCGATAACACTGTGGGTGGAAGGCCTATTCACCAACAGGAGGAGAAGGAGGTGCTGCTGAGCGACACATTGGTGATTTCACCCCTTCTCTCATGGCAAATTGGGGAGCTGGCAACAACTCCTTCTTCCACCCTCTGAAGATGAGGAGGAAGAACTGCTGCCGCCTCCCTGCAACCCACTGTCCCCTATTCACCCGAGGAGAGGGTGAGAAGAAGCAGTCACCACCCACCTGTTGCCCAGTCCACTGCTGCCACCCACACACTTCCTCCCATGGAGGTATTTTGGTGCTAAAGAGGACATATCAGGGGGGATGCATGGGAGGCAGAGTTCAGAGTACCATGGGGGTTTGGTGCAGGAGTGCAGTGCCACAGAGGGCCGACTGCAGGGCTTTGTTGCAGGTTCCCCAGCAACCTGACACCACTCCTGGTGTGAGGATAGAATTATCTTGCAGGATTGGATGTTGGTAGCAAGAGAATTGTTCTTGTGAGCTTGTTTGAGGACTAGGAGGAATTGGTCCCTATGAACATGTTTGGAACATATTGGGAATCGTAGCAGAGGGACTCTGGCTTCAGTCTTTTCCCATTCCTCTCACTAACTCTGCATGTATGTAGTTGCGGGTAAAGCGACTCCCTCTTTCTGCCCCATTTCCCTTCATCAAATAGGTGTGTGCACATTTGAATATAATACAAAGTATGATTGCATGTGTGCAGGTGTGTATACGTTCGTGGCTAATTTATATATTCACATGAGTGTGAGAGAGCAAGCGATGGGGAATACTGATCCATCCTGATGTCCAGCACTATAAATTATCTGATATTTCCACTATTTCTGTCATTTAAGCTCTTTTCTTTGGAAAGAACCAAATAAAACTGAAATTATTTGTATTACATAACTATAATTCTGCACATGTTCTTGAAATATTGCCTGGCATATTAGCATCACTTCTAGCTAATTCTGTTTCTTTTTTGCTTTTAATTCAGGACCAAAGGTACCAAATTTACCTGAAGGATTCCAGCTGTGCTTTTCATCCAATGGATTAAGTGCTGTTTTATTGCTTTTCATTCACTTTTGTTCATATTTCAACTCATGGTTTGACTAAGATAAATATGAAGGTCAGCCATACATTCCAGTTACATAATACAGGAATAATGGTTATTTTAGAGAGTATGAAATGTGATTCATTAAAGGAACTTGTACAGATTTTCTGGGCTGGCAAGAAGTTACATGCATTTGAATGTATTAATTTTTAAGGCATTCTTTATTAGATTTTAGAGTACTTTGCCCATTATAAAAATAAAATATTAACATTAGCAAAGAAAAACATGAAGGGTAATTAGTAGCTAAGTTACATTAAAAAAATTTGTTCTGGACTTTGCAAAAGTGTAAAAGTGGTATTCTATCGGCTCTCCGTGAACATATTGTCAAATAAAGTATATAGAACCATACAGATTTTTTTCTTTAATGCAAGGGGTTCAGCAGGGATCCAGGGAATTAGTTTGGCCAGCTCAATATTTGTTTGGGGTAAACTGGTGGAAGGCACAATTAAATATATAATTATTAAGCAAACAGAAGATCAGACCTTGTAGAAGTCATGCTCTCATCCAATGAACCGGCCTGAAGGTGAAACAGGATGGACAAAAAGAAATACTTCCTTACACAGCACATAATTAATCTATAATTAATCTGCTGCCACAAAATGTTGTGATGAATACTGACTGCCACAGAAGGTTTTTAAAGGGAAATAGTCAAATTCAGAGAGGACAAAATTTTCAGTGGCTGACAGTAATGATGGCTAAGCGACATATCTCTCAATACCAGTTACAGAGGAGCAATGGCAGGAGAAGGATATGACTTCTTCTCCTGCTTGTGAACTTCCCAGAGGCCAGGGGCACAGCTATAAGTGGGCAGAGGGGTTCAAACAACATGAGATGCCCAGATTCTGGGAGCCACCTTGCTCACCCCTTGCTCCTCCCCCTGAGCACCTCCCCACTGAGTTCCGGCACCATTCCCAGTCGGCTTAGCTGCATATTTTCTTAATTCTCCTCCTCGCTTGGGGAAAGAATGAAGAAAACATGCAGCTGGTGCTTTGTTACCAGCTGGAAAAGAGAGCCACACTCGCTGGCACTGTCCCCTGAATGTAACATTTCACACAGGGTGTGCAGCTGATGCACACAAGGGGCCACCGGGGGGAGAGGTGAACGAGCCCACCTTCCCCTAGCTACACTCCTACCAGAGGCATCCTGTTGGCCACTGTTGGAAACAGGATGCTGGGCTAGACAGGCATTTGGTCTAATCCAGCAGGGGTTTTCTTATGTTTTAAAGTTATCATTGTCACTCTACCCGAATAACCATTTTTGTTCCTTCAGTTCTTCCCATACTTGGTAAAATCATCTACTAGTATGTGAAATTAATTTCTTCTTTTTCCCCAGTTTAACATCTGGATTGTGTTCTGCTTCTGAGTAATTGATATGTATCTTCCATAATATCTTCCAGATTGGAAACCACTCATCTTTTTACTGTCTACTTTGTGCTGCTCTCACCAGGCAAAACAGTTGGAGATGCAAAACCTTTTAAAAGGTGAAATAGTGCTGGTGTGCACAGTCTTTCTCTCCAATTTCCCCCCTTCGCAAAGGTATCTTTTCAGAAAGAGGAACCTGTTGGCAAGGTGGATTGGGAGCTTCCCTGGCTGTATTTCTCAAGCTTACAGAGAACTCCTGGGGAGAGCTGAGTTTTAAGAATTCTCCAAGAAAGCTCAAAAAAGAATAAGTCAATTCTAAACTGAAATGAGGAGATTTTTCCCATTGCTAGCAGGGGGATGTGATGCACATCGGGGGCCACCAGTTGGCATGCATGATTAGTTGCCTGAAGTGACAGCAGGAGAGTAGTTTTTCTCACTCATTCAGTGGTTTTTCTCACTCATCCAGTGGTTTTTCTCACTCATTCAAATGTGGTTAAATTTACATTTGTGGATGCATATTCACAAGCAAGCTTCATCATATAGAAAAGATACTAAAAAGTCATCATGTACAGACTCGCCATGTTATAAATGAATGCATACATTGACACACAGTGGCTGACATACTGGGCAACATTCCATGTGTGTTTTAACAAAATGTGTGTGCAGTTGCTTAAGAGTGTTCTTGCACAAATATAAAAATTGCATGAATGCATGAATGCATTTGTATGATGAAAGGCCATGATTTCCAGTGGCCATTGTAAATCCTTTTGTGCAACGTTGTGCATTGTGCGAGAGCGTTCTTGCACAAGTATGTGCTTGTTTTGTTAAAACATACACAGAACATTGGGTAGTATGTCAGCCAGTAATTCTTTTGCTCATCCTCGAATATGACGGAGTGATGGTGAGTATGTAAAACAGAGCAATCAACTTAATCAACTTAGGAGCAAGAACACTCAATATGGTTTGCTACCTCTAAACATCCCTTTAATTATCTTTTTATTTTCATGGTCGTGGTGGCTGAAAAATATTGCTGGGGAAGACAAGTGAGAACCGTAAAGCATTTTAACATAGAAAATTGCTAGAAAATGTAACTAATAAGATTTGACTATATTGTATACTGTTTGGAAAAAGCGTGGTGTACTAACTAGTGATTTGGTCTTGGATATATTGTGCATTCTTTAGTGCATCAGCATAATGAAGCACCAATATGTTTTATTTTAAGCTGTGAGATTTATTGAAACTATCTACAAAACACTGGTATTTTAATATAGCAGTAGCGACATCTCAGAAATGAACAAAATGTAAGGTCAAAATCCTGATTATTCTTTTACAGAGTTCTGTACAAATGCACTTTTCTGATTGACACCCCCCCCCTGCAAATGATATGTAAAAGCATTTGAAGTAAATTACTGCATTCCCACTTGGAAACACTGCTTATTACAAACCTCTGTGCATTAACAATTACAATGTCCTGCTAAGCATCACAGCATGGGAACCAACATATTACTGTGGTGTGAGTTATGCTTCAAGAGTTGGGATGGGCAATTACTTGGACATTATTTAATAGTTAATGCTCATTTTCATAGATATTTATAATGTGCTGTCCCTTAGGCATAGGCAATCTGTTGAGCATTAAATGCCATCAAGGAAAGCCACAGCTAAACTGAATATTCAGGGTTAGTGCAGATGCACAGCTTAATGTATTAAATGTATTACCCTCTGACCTAGAAACCCTTTCCTCTAATCCAAGAGGTGTGGAGGCTGTGATTATTCAGTGGTGTCTGAAAAGCATGTAGTACATGCCCATGCTTCAGTGGCAGCCCAATACCTTCTTGCACTTGAGGCAGGGCACTACATGCTGCCCCTTCCCTTTTCCCAACACTTTTTATATGTGCCCCTATGCATGCACGCACAGTCACCTCTGCCACCTCCTCCATGCAGCACATGTTCCATCCTCCTTCTACAGAGTGTCTCCAGTACAATAATGTATCACTCATTCATTCATTCATTCATTCAATTTCTATACTGCCCTTCCAAAAATGGCTCAGGGCGGTTTACACAGAGGAAATAATGCCCTTTCCCCTTCCACTTCCTCCCCCTTTTCATTATCAGGCCAGTGGCAAACAAGGGATGAGGCAGCAACAACAAAAAGGAGGAGGAGGAGGCAGCAGCAGTGGTGGTGGTGAAGAACTGTTGGATTTGGAGGAACAGCAGAAGGAGGCAGGTGAAGTGGTGGAGGCATCTTGCTACCCTGATGGCACTCCAGTAATTCACTAACTGAGGCAACTGTCACACTTTGCCTCATGGAAGGACTGCCTCTGTCTTGCTTATTTATTGCTAGCAAAACTTCTAGAATTATGAGAGGCGATGTGTATATGGGCTGCCCCACCCAGAATCCTTAGTGCATAGACTTGTCTTACCCATCATAGGATCCCTGTCAATGAGGGCTGGGTCACCCAGGGTCAGGGGTAGTGGTGTTCTCACTACAACATTCTTCTCAAGCACAAACCCTTTACTTTAGAAAGTTATGATTAGCATCAGATCTACATTAGCATGTAGATGTGGTAAAACAGACACCTTCACAAGCTTCATCCACGATGCCCCTCAGTAACCCACTGTAAAATTAAAGACACTGGCCCAGTTTGGATGATATGGCAACTCTCGGTTACACTCTCCTGAGGTCAGCATTCCTCTTCGTCTGAATGAGGGAAAATCCCTCAACCGCAGTTCCGTTGCCCCCTTCAAACCAAGGATTGAACCCTCGGTTTGAAGTTAGGTCGTTTGCTGGAATCGGAACTCCACTGACCCACTGTGTCATTCAAATGCAGAGACCTGGGGTTAGCACTCAAGCTCCTCCGGCAAGCACATCCCCTCTCCTATCAGGGCCAATGGTTGCCAGTCAAGTGATGCTCTCGGCAGAAGAGGAAGCGGGGGGATTGCAGGTGGAGGCAATGGAACTGTAGTTGCTGGATCATCTGTGGTATGATTCTTGGCTTCCAGGGTAAGCCTCAGGTAAGCCTACCCTCCGTTTCACTGGTCGTTCGAATGGGCCCACACTGTGTGCCCTTTTCTTTAGATGGTGTTTTAGTCTCATGCAATTCAGTCAAATGCATCATGGTTTCAGTTAGAAGCACTGGAGAGTTTGTGGTAAGAAGGGACTTTTCTATTCATGTTTGCCCCTTTCTTTAAAAAAAGTTATGTGGTGGTGGTGGGAATATGTCATAGTCTGCAAATGTTTAAAAAGTTTCTAATCATTATTTATTATTGTAACGGTGTGTATTATTTAGTACATAAAACAAAACATGCACAAATCCAAAATATAAAAACTGAAAATTAAAAATACTGAACACCACTGCAATGATAAAAAGAGGATATGAAGCAACAGAAATAGGATGACAAATGAATTAAAAGCGTGTTAAAATAACACAGTCTTCATTGCCCACTGAAAGGCAGGTGCTTATGGGGGCCGGCCTACTTCCTTAGGGAGGCAGTTCCATAATCTGGGAGCCACTGCTGAGAAGGCCTTATCGCTGGGGCTTAGCCACCACCACCCCTCAGATGGGACACAGAAGAGGCTCATTCTTTTCTTTAACTCCCACTGCTGCTGCTTTTAGGAAAGATAAAGGGCTGCTCTTTATTGCTCTTTTGACAGAGCGATGGTTTAAAATTTGGGATGCTGGTAAAATTCACACAATTGCTAAAGCTTGAAAAGGGAAGAGGGGAATTAATCTCTTTGTACAGCATTTATTCTCTTTTGGAAACAGAAACAGTGAAAACTCTGTTGGGTTTCCCGTACAATGTTGGGATGTTGATACAACTTTTGCTACATAGATTTATTTGCTTGCCTTTTGTCTCAAAGTCAGTGGTTGAGGGGAAGAAAAAAGAAACAGTAAGCACTGGAAACTTGGCAAAGCTTGATACATGTTTTTGCTTTCCAAGGATTTTCTGTTCCCCATGTCTTCACAGGTGACATTCCTAACTGGAGCTACTAACTCTAATTGTGCTGCTTTATAGCTGAAGTAGGCTAACACCGCACACACGCCACAGGCAGAGCAAAAATAATGTTAGATTGAAAAATTCATTTCCAGAAGACGAAGGGCTTATCCGTATGTACATGTTTTGTTTTTTTTAAAAAGAAGCCTGGATTTGTTTTCTCCCCAATGTGCTATGTTGGCAACCATCCATATTCATAAGATCATGAGGTTTCACCTTCCTCTGGGTGAAACAAGGGTGACGTGCCCTCTGTGTGGCAAAATCGTGGGCAGTGATATACAGAATTAGTGCTGTCTAACATCTGTCTCTCCTTTGTGAACTCACAAACTCAGTCCAGAGTAGAGATCACAGTAAAGGGAGTTTGGACCATGTGAGCCCATTATGCATCAGACACAGTCTTCAACCCACTGTGTTGCCTCTTCATCACTATACATCCTCACCATCCCCATCCCAAAGTTCCTGGCAAAAAACTGGGTTTCCTGCTTCGGTTTGAGTCCCAACTGGGCTTGAACTGAACAGGGCATGTTGAGTTTTGGCACCCTGATCAAGGGGCCTGGCTTGACTCAAATTTGAGCCAGTTTGGGCCCAGTTTGGGGGTGCCAGGGAATTTGTTTTTTGTTTGTTTGTTTTAAAATGGTGGACTTACCACCTCAGAGGCCTTGGCAGTTTGCAGCCATTTGGGGGCTGCTCCAGCCGTCTCCGAGCTTGCAGTGCCCATTTTGGAAGCCATTTGTGTGGCCAGAAATGGGCCAAAATGGCCCAGGGGAGACCATGGGGAGGCCAGCGGCCACCAGCAGCACCCCTGAGGCCTTGGAAGCAATAGGTCCACCATTAAAAACAAACAAAAACCCGCACAGGCCGCGGCCCAGCCTGGGGAGGTTCAGCTCGACCTCAAGCAGAACCAGTCTAGCTTGAGGGTGAGCCCTCTGCCCGGGCCAGCTCAAGGTCGAACCGGTTCACATATTCCTGGAAATATTAGTGATGACAGGGAAATTCTATGGTGATGCCTCCATCAGACCCTAGACCAGGGCTGCCCAAATTTGGCCCTCAATTTGTAGACTACAGCTCCCATAATCCTGAATCATAGTGGCTAATAGGTCAGGGATGATGGGGATTGTAGTCCAACATTGTCAGGAAGGTCAAAGTTGTGTGCCCTGCCCTAGACGTTGTGGCAACACTCAGCACATCAGAACTATGGAAAATGTGGATCTAATGGTTCCTAGTGGATCCCTAGTACTGTTATCAGTAACCATGGAAACTATATTTCCCATGCAGCATCTAGGGCTTAATGGAGGCCCCACCATGAGCTCTCTCCACCACTGCCAGTTAAGTTCTGGTGATAGGAAATGGGAAGGAGATAGTGGATGCTATCATGAGAAGGCCCCCAAGCTCAACTGTTCCTTCTAATAACCTTTGTTGAGGAAAGGGCTTGGGGTTAAAATTAATTCTTAAAATCAACAGTTTGGCTTGAAAACAGTCTGCATTGAGCCAAAGGGAGCTTAACTGCAAAAGGCAGCTATCAATATACTTGATTGCCAGGATTTGCCCAAATATGTGATACAGCAGAAGAAATGTCCAGCTATCCCTAGGGGAGAAATAGATTCACATGGATGAGCTCTGGAAGTTGGCAGAGTGGCTCTTACTGCTGAGAACTCAAACCCACAATCTGGTACAAGAGCTTGCTGTGGAAGACTTACCCCTCACAAGCACACACAAGCACACACCTCTTGGAACTTGTGTGCCTTAGCTCATAGCTCCTCATCCTACAAGCTCCTCTCTGGCAACCACCCCCCGCTTCATCAGTGTCTGGAGAAGGCTGAGGCCATGGACAATGATACCTAGGCCCAGAGTTGGATTGGGGTTTTTCCAACCCAGTGATCCTTTTGTCTGTTGCCAGAATTAAGAACCAGAGATGGAGTCATGAGCTAGGGATTGAGCTAATGCCAGAATGCAGCAAGAAGATACTGCTCTGTGGACCATGCAAGGGCAGAAAGCCAGATTCCTGGTATTTATCCAGATATTTCATAATCTATTTTGGGGTGTGTGCAAAACTGGCCCAGCTAAACCAGTTCAGACTCGAACTAAACCAGACACTCCAAAAAGGGTGTCAGTTCAAGTTCGAGCTGAACCAGCCCCACTTCTAATGGAACTGGTTTGGAACCAGTTCAGTGGTTCAAGGCAACATACTTGTAAAGGAGAATCCATAGAGAAATAATAAACAAAAAAATAGGGGTGTGCAATTCAGATTTTTGGTGTTTCGATTCAGATCCGAATTGAAACACCCCCGATTCATTTCGGATCCGAATCTGGCCCTTCCAAATCACCCCCGATTCGATTCGGATCCAAATTAATCCGAATCCGAATCTGAATCGATTCAGATTTAAAAAACGGGTCCTGGGGCCAAAAGAGTGGGGTGGGGTGGTAGTGCCTAATGGGTGGAAGCTACCACCCAAATTGGAGAGGGATTGGCCAAAGGGCTGATTTTGGGTGAATTTTTGAAGTTTTAGTGTCCTTGGGGCAGATTGGGGGCATAACGTGGGATCTGGGCCAAAAGAGTGGGGTGGGGTGGAGTGGTATTTCCTAATGGGTGTAGGCTACCACCCCAATTGCAGAGTGATTGGGCAGAGGGCTGATTTTTGGTGAATTGTTGAAGTTTACGCATCTTTAAGGTTTCCCCCCATTAGGGATAATCAAGGGTGTATCGCTTCACGTCATGGGGGAAGGGGTGGCCTAGAGCAGTGTGGGGTTGGTGGTAGTGCAGGGTAGAGGCAAGGAAGCTACCTGAATTTTTTCAAAGGATTTGGACAGAGGGCTGATTTTTGGTGAATTGTTGAAGTTTACCCATCTTTAAGGTTTTTCCTCATAAGGTATAATGGAGCTTTCAGCAGCCCCATAAGTGCACTTGGGGGGTGCTGGGGTGGCCCAGAGCGAGTGGTGGTGTAGTTCACATAGGGTGCCTACCACCCCCATGGGTTTCTAACCCATGGCGTACAGGGTTCTGTTGTTTCTGAGGTGTTCTGAGTGTAGATTCTATGATAGCAAATGAGAGTGGATTCATGGTGTCTCATTGAAAATCTCATTTGCTATCATAGAATCCACACTCAGAACACCTCAAAAACAACAGAACCCTGTACACCATGGGTTAGCAAACCATGGGGGTGGTTGGCACCCTATGTGCAATACACCACCACTCACTCTGGGCCACCCCATCACCCCCAAGTGCAGTTATGGGGCTGCTGAAACCTCCATTACACCTTATGAGGAAAAACCTTAAAGACACGTAAATTTCAACAATTAACCAAAAATCAGCCCTTTGCCCAATCCCTCTGCAAATGGGATGGTAAACTCCACCCATTAGGCGCTACCACCCCACGCCACTCTTCTGCCCCCGATCCCACATTATGCCCCAAATATGCCACAAAGACACACAAACTTCAAATATTCACCAAAAATCAGCCCTCTGCCCAATCCCTCTGCAATTGGGGTGGTAACCTCCACCCATTAGGCACAACCACCCCACCCCACTATTTTGCCCCTGGGACCCGAAATTCAAGTAGACGTCACATCAGACCTTTTTGCATTGAAGTCAATGGGAGGCAAAAAGGCGGGAAATTCAAATAGACGTCATTGCTCAAAATGGAGGGGAAAGAAGAAGGCATTTATTGGCCACAAAATGGAGGGCCGAAACAGCAGATATTTCGGAGCCGAAATGGGGGTGATTCATTTCGGCTCCGAAAAATTTTGGAGGGCTAGAAGGGTGATTCGGTTTGGATCCGAATCACCCGAAATTGGCTGTTTCGGGTACAGATCGTTACCCGAAACGTTTCGCACATCCCTACAAACAAACAAACAAACAAACAAGATGGCTGCCTGTCCCCAAAGGGCTCACAATCTAAAAACCTGAATGGAAAAAAAGGACATGTTGGCAGGTATGCAAACATTAGCTAATGTTTTGTATTATGGTTATAATGAAAGTCCATGCACTGAAGGTGTAGGATATATTTCCTCCTGAGATTTTTTTGAATAGCCTGTATAACGCTGAGCAAAATAGTCCAGTTCTGTCATCTGACCCCTGCTTTGTTGACAATGCAATGGTATTGTGCTGACTTCACTAGAAGCTATTCAATCACATAACGGGCAGAACACAAAGCAAAGTGATAAATCCAGTGAGGACCGCACATCCTTTGTGACACATGTCATCATGATGTCTGTGTTAGTCAGTCTAAAATGGCTATATTCTAACCTAGATATTTTGAATCCTGGGTTTTCCCCTTCATCTGCAACCTTTCATATGTATTATTGTTATTATTATTAATATTTAACGTATTTTTATCCCGCCCAAAATGCAAGTTCTCTGGGTGGTTTACAAGAGAATAAAAACAACCAATAAAAAGATTAAAACATTTCAACTATTAAAACAAAATTAAAACACAATTAGAACAGTATCTAATTAAAAGCCTGGGTGAACAAATGCATCACAGTATGGTAACCTGCTGCCCTGTTTTGAAATGATATTCTGTGCAATGCTGAGCTGAAACATTTGTGGGGTTCAGTTTTCTGTCTGAAACTTGCTGTTTCAGAGGGGCAAATATTCATGATGTTCAATTTTCTGTGCAAAATGTGCTGCACCAGAAGGGGCAAAGCTCCTGCTGAAGGACAAGCCATATCTTATTATAAATCACCAAGCAATCCATAGTCCTTCTCTTGGCAAGGGCTGTGCACCATGCTACAGATTTACAGTTAAATCTTATGCGTGGCTACCCTGAAATATGCATGGCTACCCTGAGATACATCCCACTGTGTTCAGTGGGATCTATTCCCTAGCAAATATGTGGTATTAAATAGAAAACTGCTCCTTCAAAGGAGGCAAACATTTTTGTCTGTGTTGGCATGCAGCCTAAAATATCAGCTAGATCAGGGGAGGCTTTTCATGGAGGGTAAAAGATTTCATAAACAGCTCTTCATTTCAGCTCAGCACTAATCCTATGCTGCCTTCTCCTCGGAAGCATACTGTATATTGTGCATTGCTTAGTACCAAAATTCCTACTCTCACCATCCCTTTTTTAGCACATGGCTAGGCTATCTTTTCCCTCATGTGCCATGCAGGGGCGTAGCAAGGTTGGAGTGAGCTCAGAGACAAGATTTTAAAATGCCCCCTCACTGAAGCTCAGCTCATGAAGTAAAGGAATCTTAAATGAGACTGAACAGTGGTAACAAAAAGCAGAGTAAAATTTATACACACACACACACACACACATGCCACAATAGAACATCATCCTAAATTTTTTTTTTAAAGTTTTGTAAATTGTGGATGATGCAAGTCATTTAATGGTACTAGAGAAAGACATGCTGTTCTGGTAGCTCCAGGTCTTAAGACTCACATCAGTTTCGGAGGATGAATACAACTGAAGGAAGCCCGGGCGGGTGCGTGGCTGGGGGAGTCAGTCATGTGACTTGCCTCGGGGGGGGGCAAGGCAGTGGGCCCCTAGACTCCCCTTGCCCTATTATATTTATGCCCCTGGTGCCATGCCAATAACATTCTGTGAATAAGGATGTGAAGCATATTTTGTAAGAAAGGGGTGTCATTTGCTATTTTTCTATGCAGCTCCTTGTAAATAGTTCTTACTCCCCTCACACAATTCATTTTCAGCAAAGCTTAATGTACATGCAAAGTTTATTTTAAAATATGTTGTTGACTAATAAAAGGAACAAATGCCCATTCAGTAAAACATCACAGGGTCTCATTCAGTAAATCCAAAGCATTCTGTATTTGCAAACAAATTAGGATCAGCAGACTTGGCCCATCACTGTATTATGCCAGTTACTATCAGGGTGATGCAATGCTGGCATTAAAGGACAAGCCACTCTAAAGCAGCCACAAAGGATGCAATCCACAGCCCACTTACTTCAGTGGAAATAATCCAGAGTGACTGTGTTATAGGTTGCAGCCTACATTGACGTTCCTTCTAAATGCATTTACATCAGCAGGACTCTCTGAAGCTGAACCGATCCAGTTTTCAGTTGGACAGTGTATTCAGATGGAAAATCCCCTCTGTCATCATATATGTTAAATTGTGGGGAAGATCTGGAGCATAGTGATTTGGAGCAGAACTTGCCCAGCCCTGTTTCATCCATATACAATGAGAGGAAAGAGAGACAGGCTGGGATGCCAGCACCATCCAGCTCCTTGTCCTAGCTGAAGAGCCCCCCCCCTCCCCCAACTGCCACCACAGAACAGCCAGGGACCATCTTGCTCTGAGGGGAGGAGGAAGTGAGACCAAGGTCCATGTAAAAATGTACATGGGTGGCTTGATGGATTGTCCTTTATTTGAGTGGCTTGATGTATTGTCCTTTATTTGATGTATTGATGTTTCTTTTTAGAATGTGATGTTTAGAATTCTTTTTAGACTATTTGATGTTTCTTTTTAGAATGTGAGCCCTTTGGGGACAGGGAACCATCTTATTTGTTTGTTATCTCTCTTTGTAAACCGCCCTGAGCCATTTTTGGAAGGGCGGTATAGAAATTGAATAATAATAATAATAATAATAATAATAATAATAATAATAATAATAATCGATGTATTGTCCTTTATTTTTGTAAATGGCTTTGCCAGGTTCACTTGAAAAGCAGTATATAAATGCATGCAAGCAAGCAAGCAAGCAAGCAAGCGTTAGAGGGCCGGTCAATCCAGTTGCTCCACACAAGGGTCTGGCTTTCCCCCCTCATTATTCCTACTCACCTTACTTATTCAAAGAGGGCAGTGCTCATTTCATCTGCAGTGTATGAGATTTCAGATTTTGCTTGCACGGAGCTGGCATGTGTTTATATCTATTAGTAATGTGACCACAAACACAAAGGATGGCAAGGCCGCTCTGCCGTCTACAGAGAAAATAATGTAGGTGGGGACTGCTTTGGTTGCCCCTACAGGAGGAGTGATACTGGCCAAGAATCCCTTCTTTAGCACAAGAGCCCTGCAAAGGTCTCCTTTGCATTTGGTCATCCTACTCATTAGTGACATGTGACAGACTGTTGATAAACAAGGAAAGCAGCAGAACCTTCCCAGCTGTGGGAAATGTGTCGGGGAAGAGTCAAGTGTAAGGAAGTGACAAAAGAGCAAATTGCATTGTTGGGGTTGGCTGAGGCAAAGGAAGGCAATGTTGACAGAGATCTAACCAATGAGGCAAAAGTCTGAAGGATTGTTTGTCTCTTTCCAACAAACAAGCAGATTCCATCCTCCTCCACACCATCGCCCTCTATGCAAAGGGCACAAACAGGAGGGGGCATGCCTTTAGGTTATTAATAAGTCCTTGTCCCATTGGTTGTCCCATGTGTGTGCTGCCACTGTGTTGCTGGCAATGTTTTATGCAATGTTTTCATATTCGTGCTGGCAGCAAAACTGCTTCTGTTGCTGGCTAGCCTAATTTAGCACACTTCGAAGCAGAGACGAAAAGCACAGTATATCCCTCTTGATCTGTGCCCATGTTTGAGGGCACTGCATTAATCCATCCCACTCTGTTCTGGTTTGTGCATTTCCTTGGGTGTTTCTTTTATGAGGATTTACTCCAGTCAGATTATATCAATCAGATCCTACCATTAGAAAATGGAATAGCCACTTATGGCCAAGCCTGCGGCTCGGCTTGTTCTTCCATGGATAATTACTGAAAGCTTTAGTTGGGCAAATTAGCCAATCCAAATGATGAAACTTTCTCTCTCCTGGCCCTCTTTGTCTGTTCTTTGTTTTCTCCCAAAGAAGAATGAGACATTCTCGAATGACAATTGCAAAAACCCACTTATATCCCCAGTGGCTCTGAGAAAGGACACTGTTGCACTCTGAACATTTTACAGTATTTTTTAGAGTGCAAAGTGCTTTGCAGTCTTCGTCTCTTCATTTATCCTCCCAGTGCCTCTAGCAAGTTAAAGAATGAATGCTCTCCTTTTAATGCTAGGCAATAGAGCCTGACAGATTGGGACTTGCCCAAAGCCACCTCGTGATTCCATGGCTGAGATTATTTTTGAATCCAATTTTCCTAGGTCAACACTCTTCCTGCTGATTCACAATATTAGAGTTAAACTGAGCCTGAACAACTTATCACCCACACATTCGAGCACAGCCCCATCAGCCCTGTGCGGCCTGTCAGGCACTTTCAAGCAAGCATCAGAAACAAATCGCTTCCTGAGCACCCGATCAGGAGCACTGCAGGGCTGAGTAGAACAAGCCATTCTCCTTTAGGGTGTTTATAAAAGGCCCCAAACAACTGCCAAGATAGGGTTCTTTTTTCTTCTTGCAGGTTATATAAACATTGGAGGGTTTTAATTTTCTGCTTCTGCTGGTTATAACTACCTACAGTGCCAGGAATGAATACCTTCAGTCCAGTAATCCAAGTAAGAGCTGGTGGCTGTGGCATAGAGTCACTATGAACTAGTGGACTAGAACTAGGGCGACTTGGGTAAATCTCTGCTCAACCATGATGCTCACTAGGTGAACTTGGACCAATCACTGTCGCTCAGTCTAATCTGCCTCATAGGGTTGTTGTGAGGATAAAGTAGGAGGAAGAAAATGGTGTTTGTCACCCTGAGTTTCTTAGAGGAAGGATGGGATGAAAATGAAACAAATGTTCAGTAGTTGGGGTGCTGGTCACTTGCCACCAGAGCAGTGTGAACCCTTTGGCCATGCAATCACTGTTACATGAGTTACCATAACTCTTATTGCTTACAGCCAGTGGAAGTTTGTGTAACCAGGCCTGCATTAATGACTGATACAAAAAAACTCCCTTGTGATCTCATTAAGCCGAACATGGGCTACCACCAGCCGTATATAGCAACTCACTGAGAGCTTGAGAAGTCTCTCTTTTTCACTCCCAGCCAATGGTTGCAAAAACAGCCTTGATCCTTGCCCTTCATGGCTAATCAAATCTTCTAGGAAGGGTACAGGCAGGTGGCTATAATCAATGCTTCATTTAGGGAGGGCAAAATACCACCATGACTCAAGGAGGCGATAGTAAGACCATTATTTTTAAAAAAACAAAACAAAAAAACCCCTCCCTTGATCTTTCTGACCTGGACAACTATAGACCTGTTTTTAACCTTGCCTTTTTGGGCAAGGTGATAGAACCTGTGGTGATGTCCTGGCTGCTGAGAGTTTTGGATGATGCAGATTATTTAGACCCTTTTCAATCTCTCTTCTCTCCTGGTTATGGGACTGAAACTGCCTTGGTCGCTCCAGTGGATGATCTATGCCAGGAGCTTGATAGGGGGAATGTGTCCCTGTTAGTTCTACTGGACCTCTTAGCAGCATTTGATACCACTGGCCATAGTATCTTTCTGGACTGCCTCCTGAGTATAGGGATTAAAGGCACTGATTTGGAGTGGCTTTGGCCCTTTCATGGGGGGAGGGTCCAGGAGGTGGTGCTGGGGGACTACTGCTCAGCTCCTTGGCCATTGGCCTGTGCAGTCCTGCAGGGTTTGGTTTTGTCCCCCATGTTATTTAACATCTCCATGAAACCACTGGGAGGGGTCATCCAGGGACTTGGACTGAGTTGTCAGCAGATGACACGGAACTCTATGGCACTCAAGTCTATGCAGATGACACTCAACTCTATCTCACCTGGTCCTAGGGAGGCTGTGGATGTCCTGAATCGGGACTGGAGGCAGTGATGGGTTGGATGTGGGCAAATAAACAGAGATTGAATCTGGGCAGTGTGAAATGCTGTTGGTTAGTAGGAGAGCCAATCAGGATGATCGGCTTCAACTGGTTCTGGATGGGCTTGCACTTCCCTTGAAAGAGCAGCTTAGGAGTATTGCTGAACTTGGCAATGCTTTTGGAAGCTTAGGTTGAGGCAGTGGCCACTGGCCAGAGGTCCCTTTGGACAGCTTCAGCTAGTGCACCAGCTGTGTCCCTTTCTCGAGAAGGCAGATCTGGCCACAGTCACTCATGCCTTAGTCACCTCGTGGCTGGATTACTGTAACATGGTCTAGATGGGGCTGCCCTTGAAGAATATTCAGAAACTGGTTAGTGCAAAATGTGGTAGCGAGGATTCTATCCAAAGCTGTCCACTGGGATCATATTACACCCATTTTGAAAGAGCTACATTGGCTGCCAATTTGTTCCTGGGTCTAATTCAAGGTGCTGTTTTTGACCTTTAATTGTTTGGGCCCTGGATATCTGAGGTACCGCCTGCTCCCCAGGGTTTCTGCCCCCTTGATGAGGTCATTGGAGGGGACTCTGCTCCATGTGCTGACAAGGAGGGAGACTTGGCTGTCAAGCATGTGGGACAGGGCCTTCTCAGTCATTGCCCCCAGAGCTTGGGATGCTTTCCTGGTGGGCATCCACTCCTCAGTCTCCATCACCATTTTTAGAAAGCAAATGAAAACTTGGCTTTTAACCCAGATTTTTTTAATGAGAGTGTTGTTTTTGTTGTTTCAGCTCTGTATTTTATGGTCCTATTGTGTATGTTTTTTAAACTTTTAATCAGATTTGTATTTTTATATTCCAATTTAGTATTTATATTGTGAAACTGTTTTGTAGTCTTATATTGTTTTAAATGTTTTGTAAGCCACTTTGAGATTGTTATAATGAAGGGTGGTATAAAAATGTAACAATAAATAAATAAATCTTCACAATAAACAGGAGGTTTTTGTCACACACTGGGCATGTGAGCCACATTCAGCTTGGCAGGTCACACCTTAGGCAGACTTTGGGCAAACTCTCCCAGGCTATGAACCCAAAGCACATTTGCCAAGTTGAGTTGAGAGCCAGCACCATGACAATCAAAGCCAAGGGAATGTGCTGGGAATGGAGGTGGCAAATTGATGAGTAGTCATACCATGGCCTGTCCTGCCTCTCTCCCTCCAGTGCCTGACAACTGTGCACAGCATTCTTGTAATAGCATGGATTTCTAGGGCAGAACTGAACTATTCGTTATTGGCCACCGTTATAGAACGGGAAGCCATGTGACCGTTTAAATGACATTGGTAAATATAAATAGGGAGGGATTGGATTGCACCTTGGCTGATTTGCTTCTCTACAAGCCAACTGCAAATAAATAAACACTAAATAGTGACCATATTTCCCAGGGACCTGTCCAGCTCCAACTAGTTTGTTCTGGCTTGAAGAGTCAAGGGCACATCTTGAGCGGCTGCTGTTCTGGGAGCATCAGCAGAGAATGCTGCTCAGAGACATAGCCAGAGATGACATTGAATCATAGCTGGGTCTGGAAGCCAATCTCTCTTTCTGCTTCTATGCTTCCTTTATCATGCAGCCACCTTACAAAGTGCACACAGCTTCAGTCCACATGGATATACAGCACCTGGACTGATTGCTGAAGACATATGCATATCCACACAGTCACACTCATTCACTGAATGTGTGAGGGGTGAATGGGCTTGTGCTGACCGGCCACACATCTTGATGCACTTCCTGGCTACACATGCATTCAGGCCTGTGGGTCGAGCCCTGCGATTGCCCCCCAAAGCACAGCAGTGAGTCTCTGGGCTGGAAGAATCTCATTTCACTTTCTCTTCCGCCTGCCTTTCCCACCAGCCAATGGGAACCTCTCCTAGAGCAGGAGTAGGCCACCTTGGCTCTCTAGCTCTTGTTGAACTACAGTCCCCATCATCCTCAGCCACAATAAACAGCCGGAGAGTCAAGGTTGCCTACCCCTATCCTAGAGGCTGTGCAATCACACAGGGCGTTGCTCTGGTTTATAGATGATAAGGAAGCAACTTGCCTAGGGAGCAAGAGGTTGCTGGTTCAAATCCCAATGGTATGTTTCCCAAACTATGGGAAACAACTATATCAAGCAGCAGCGATATAGGACTATGCTGAAAGGCATAGTCTCATACTGCACGGAAGATGGCAATGATAAAACCCCTCCTGTATTCTACCAAAGACAACCACAGGGCTCTGTGGTCACCAGGAGTTGATACCGACTCAGCGGCAGAACTTTACCTTTAACTTTACTCCAATTCAGGCAGATGGGGACAATTGAGCAGCCAGTGGGCAAAAATTGCTCCCCTTCAGCCACTCACAGAACATGAGGGAGTTATGTGCATACCTCTTGAGCCAGAGCACAGCAGCACAGAAGATATAGGATTTGTTTCAGAAAATATGTATTAGTACCTATAGGAAAGTAGTGAAATTGGATCAGGGATACTTTGAATACTGCTAGGATGCTAACTCATAGGGAAGGCTGGTTAACTCTGGAGTTCCATTCTCCCAAATGAAACCAACCTTATGAATTCCCATGTCCTGATCAGGATTTGGCAACGGCAGTTCCAAGTGAGAAGGTGAAGGCAGTCAGCTGCATAACATGTAAGGGGCAGCTAGGCTTTACCTTAAGACAGGGTGCTCAAGCTGAGGATCCTCAATTGTTGTTGGACTACAGCTCCCATAAACACCGGCTGCAATTGGAGTTATAGTCCAGTCACAGCTGGGGAGGCTCAGGTTAGCCATCTCCACCTAAGCATTGCTAGATGTGGCTGAGTGCCTGGGTTGTGGCAGTGGACTTTGAGCTAGGACTGTAGTGGTTAGAGTGCTGGACTAGGACTCGGGTGACCCGAGCTCAAATCCCCATTCAGCCATGATACTAGCTGGGTGACTCTGGGCCAGACACTTCTCTCTCAGCCTAACCTGCTTCACAGGGTTGTTGTGAGGAGAAAATTAACTATGTACCAGGCTCCTTGGCCTATGGCTCCTTCCTATGGGCTCCTTGGAGGAAGAGTGGAATACAAATGTTAATAAAACAAAACAAAACAAAACAAAACAGATGTTATATCCCCCACCAAGCTGGAACATTTCTGTTAAATTTTGGATTTTATTTATTTATTTATTTATTTAAAATGTTGGTTTACAATTAAAATTTTAATAGTATAAAGTATGACTTCAGATACAGAGGCCCAAAACAGTGACAGCCAGGAATGTAATTTGGAAAATAGTACATGCCACACATAACAAGAGAGTGGAGGAGTGAAAGTATCTGCAGTCCCTGCAAAAAGAATTCTCAGATTGGGGGAGTCGAGGTTTCCAGTGACAGCCAGGGAGGCCTCTGTGCATTCAGAATGCAAGATATGATGATTAGAAAATACATAGGAGCATAGACTTGGAATAGATCACAGGGCTATCTAGAATCTAGATCGTACGCCTACCTGAAAGAAAGAACCCCCCTCCCCAAGGCCAGTCTACATAATCCTGAGCATGAAGGAGACTAACCAATAATGCATGCCTCTCTTTTTAAAACCAGCACAACCGATTGCTTACAGCCTGCCTCCCAACATGTTGCAGCAGGATGCTATTTTCATCCCTCACCTTTTCTGCCCCTGCCGGGTGGCAGACTGCTGGTGTCCAGTGCTGTAATAATGACCAGCTGGGAGACACTTTAGCAGAATTTCAGTGGCCCAGACATTTTCTTGCAGTGGGTTTTCTTATTCCTGTATGCCAGGAGCTGTTTTCATTCGATTCTGGCTGTCAGACAAGATGACATTTTATCTGAGGTAAACGACTTCTTGTGCCTCCTTTCAATCATTTTAATATGTTTATTTTAGGCCCTAAGGGACAAGGGAGGGGGAAGCAACTACTCCCTCTGTGTGTATGTGTGTGTGTTTATACACACACTGATGAAGAGGCATTTAAAAAACAAAAGTACCTATTTGTGGAGAAGATGCTCCCGAGGTCTAGCTAATTATTTGTGCGGTTCTGTGTATCCAGCTCTATAGGGCACATATTCATAAACTTCCCAGCAGCAGAAAATTAAGATCCTTCAAACTGGCCTGTGGGAGCTTACCACTTAACTTCTCTTACAAGCTGGGCAATAATAAGCTGTCTTTCAAAAACCCTCCCAGCCGTCTTACTTTTCATTGCCTGGTTCCATGGAGCCTTTTTGTTTTACCACATAGCCAGAAAGGAAACATATCTCGATTTCAAAGATCACGGTCCATTTCGTACACATAGTTAAGTCACCAATGAATATACGAAGAACCTGTGATTAATCTTCTTCCAGGCTACTGCTGTGGTAGTTTAATCTCTCACTACTTCTTTACAATGGTTCCAAAATGAGGAGTAAAGTCAAGCCTTTTCCTTACAGATTCTCTTTAATTTCTGCTTCATGGGTGTCATCGGGGCTGGCCTGAGGCCTTTGGGTACTGGAGGTGAGGCCATCTCAGACACCTCTTCCACTCACCATCTTCTCTCCCCTCCTCACAGTCAGTCATGGCCACACCTCCTCCCTCCCTCCTCTGCAATATCAGGTGAGTAGTGATGACAGCTAGGAGCCGCCTCCTGGGCAGAGGTGGTTGCTCCTAGGCACCATATTTGTTTGTTTGTTTTTAGACTGCCCCATCCAGAGGCTCTGGGTGGTGTACAATAACTTTTAAAAAAGACATAAAACCCACAATTAAAACAATGCTAAAACAATATAAAACAATTCAAAAATTATTAAAACAATTTAAAACCAATTAAATACTTTTAAAAACAACAATGGCTCACCAGCTCACATCTATCTGCCCAGTTGGGAGGAGGATCGGTGTGGATCTTCTGTGTGCAGGGCCCATTGGCCTGAGCAGATGTGGCTGTGGAAAGGGCCTTTCATGAGGCGAGGTGAGGCCGTCTTCTCAGGTAGCAGATTATTGGGTGCTGGCAGGGTGGCAAGATGCCCCCCACTGCCACCACTGGAGCAACGCTTTGGGATTGATCTGACCCTTGCAAGGAGCATCTGTCCTCACACTCCTTGGAAAGCTGGCAAGAAGCATGAGGAGAGGAGAGGGGGCTGCTGGCAACCATCCCTCCTCCCTTCCTGCCCCTTGCACCACTTTAAAGCTTGCAAGGGTTGGCTTTGAAAAGGGGATGGTCCTCACCAGCTCTCAGTCACTGCAAGACTTTGGGCCACCCCTGACAAGCGCTGTCTGCACTTGCTGTGCTGCCCTTCATGACTTTCTCATCCTGTAAACTTGTTAATCAAAATACCGTATTTTACGGACTATAAGACGCTACGGACTATAAGACGCACCTTAATTTTAATCCAGTTTTTCAGAGTTTTAACATATTAAACTGTTAAAACATATAAGACGCTCCTGAATTTTGGCGGATATTTTTCGAGGAAAAAAGTGAGTCTTATAGTCCATAAAATACGGTATTATTGCAAACACTTTAGAAGGCTCTGATGTTCTGTAGTCCCATTATACAAAAGCTGTTCTGCAGTTCTCAGTAATTATTTATTTATTTACTTACTTACGTATTTTATATACCGCTCTTCTAAATATGGCTCAGGGCAGTTTACATCAAAACAAAAGCAATTAAAAAACAATTAACAATTAAAATAAAAACTAAATTAATCAACTGAAATCATTTAAACATTAAAATCATCAACATTAAAATCATTTAAACCAACATTAAAAATTTAAAACCATAAATCTAATTAAATTGGGGAAGGAGGAGGGTGAAATAGCACATTCCAAAATTTAAAAAATGACAGGGTTGAGGCCTAAAACATCACTGGCCATATTCCCCCTAGACAGAAATAATCAATCACCTTTTGAGCCATGGCTTCTGGGTGCAGACACTCAGACATTCAGCAAGTGAAGGTTTTTTGACAAGTGGCTGCAGTGATGGGAATTCTTCAATTGTAGAATTTTTCCTTGACACTGAGTTGTTAACAGGACAGGAGCGTTTCCAGAATAAGTTGGCAAATGGCCGTGCTAGCTGGTTGGCAGCATAATTTAAAGCCCACATAAATATATGTATGAGAATAGTTGTTTGTAGATCAGGTCCCAAATACCACTTTGTTATCATTAGCAAAATGCAGATGTTTTAATTCTAGCTTTGCCAATAGCCTTTTGCTTTCCCCACCTCTAACACCACTCATCTTGTACTTTTCTGCTCCACAGGCTTTTGTTTTTGACATGTATCTCTGGCAGATTTCTTTTCTTTTCTTTTCTTTTCTTAGGGTGGCAACCCTAGTCAGGGTGATCTAGGGCTGTTGACACCAGATGTTCTTCCTCCTTCTCTTTTACATTGAATAAACAATAGAAATCCATTCTTGGCTATCTATATTGTAAACATCATTGTCAGAGAAGTACTCATGCTGCACGTCTGCATTTACTGAAGTGAACATGAGAGGGGAAATAGGAAAGACCAGCCTACTGACAGAGAGCTAGGATGCTTGCTGAGTCCGCCTTTCTAGCCAGTCATCAAATATAGGATTTTAAAAGTCAGTAAGATACATGATCCTGGGTTTACATTCATTTATTATTAATCAATTCAAAAGGAACAGAATTTAATGACATAAAATTTGCTACCTTAATTAGCATAAATGGGCCCCTGTGGATTCCTAACAGACTTGATTGGTGATCAGGAACATAACAAAAGACTTCAAGAATCTGCTTTAATGTCCTGGAATTTTTCTTTGGCCCTAGGAAAGTGAGAGTCCAGAGGCACACTTTGCCACGGACCTTGGGGATCTGTTCCGTGGCCTCCTGTCTCTGGGGGACCTCCAAATGTTCGGGGGGGGCCTCCCTAGAGCCCTGCCACTCCCCCACACCCACTCTGCTGCTGCTCACAGGGTGGGGGGGTGTTCAGGGGCAAGTGCTTTTAAAAAAACTTTTTTCAACCACCACTGCATGGTGGAGATGGTAGCAGAGATAGGGGCAGCATGCAGCGTGTGGATCAAGGAGGGGGCGGGGGAGGCGGCAGCAAGAACTCCTTCCCTGAGCCCACCTACTACCTAAATGACAGGTTGGGCCATTTTCGGCCCATTTAGGGGCTCTCTGTGTATGCGTGCAGAGACCCAAAATGGGCCCAAAATGGCCCAACCTGTCATTTGAATGGCAGGTGGGCTCAGGAAAGGAGCTCTTGCCACCTCCTCAACCTCATCTGCTTCAGCTCATACCCCACCAATTGTTCTCAGTTTGCACATCCCCATCACACAGCGGTGGCTGAAAAAAGTAAAGTGGGGGGGGATTTAACTTGCCCCCCACAAGCCCCCAAAGGCATTCAGGTCTGGGCTCCAAAATTACCTAGGTGCACCACTGTGAGAGTAATCAGAATCTGGAAGAGGGACAAGGAGAAAACTTGTATTTGAACAAGCTTAACAAATTAGCTCGTAGAATACGCAAACAGCACCAGTGATCTTCCAGGTGATTTGAGTGAGCTTGAGCCTGGATTGAACAATTATAAATATTATACTATAAAAAGATAAATATGTAAATCCCAAAACTTCCAGTTGCATGGATTACATCCTATCTTGCCATATCCCATTCTATCACAGGCCACCAAAAGATAATTTTAAATAAAATAATCTTCTACCTTTTCTAGAAGGCACATATTCATCACTTGATGACTGTAAAACCAATCATTCGTGTGTGTGCGTGTGTGTGTGCGTGTGCGCGCACCACTGTACTTACTTGCTAAGTATTGAGGCTGCTTTATCAGGGTTGCCACCAGATTCCCCTTTACATAGCAGCACGAATCGCTGAACCAGTTCAAGCTGGTTTGGTCAAATGGACGAGGCTAGCTGGTTGGTTCGACCAAATCAGTTTGCAGACCCATGTGGTATGGTCCGAATTCAGACTGAACTGTGCAAAAATGGTCAGTGCACACCCCTAATAGCAAGTGACACAGAAGCATGGGTGAGTCCGCCTCTAGATTTGGGCTTTGGTTAACATCTAGGGTAGGAAGTTTTAGAGTGGAAGAGCAGCCACTGAAAATACTTTCCTACATGTCCTGTGATTCTGACTTAGCACATAGATGAGAAGCTTAAGAGTTTAGTCCAGTTAATCATAAAGGTCGTGAGGGTACATAGGCAGAATGCACTCATACCCAGATTACTCACAGAACTAAGTTGTGTAATATGCTTGATATGTGGGACACTTGAACTGCCCCAAATATTCCCCTTTATCTGCTTAGTTTAACTCTTTGTACCACACTTTAAATCAATGATAACAACATGGCCATGTGCTAAATCTTAACATATAGTACAATAGGTATTTTACATGAAAGAAGACTTGAAAAGTGTGTTTGGAAACTATACAACAGCCTCACGTTCAATCACAATTATATTTCTTACACATAATTTCAGCTGATGATGCATAATGTGTACCTAATGATAATGAAGCATGCAGCTACAGTGGCTAGCTTTGTGTCATACATATAATTTCTATGCCTTTGTTGGACCGATTAAAAACACTCAACAACGACATCATGGCATTTATGTTTTGATTTTATTGCCACTCAGGAAACCTGCTGCCCTTCGTTTCCATTTCCCTATTTAATGTGTTATTACATGCAGCACTACAAAGAACTGGGTCAGAATCAGGGTCAGTTCCTTGGCAAACATCTGAATGCCTCAAACAGAATGTTCCATGAATATGAGTTACACAAGAGGATTTTCTTTAAACATAGCTATGCTGTATCATTTTTTAAAAAAATCTTCTTTATGTGAATGAAAAATAATCCTAGGGCTCTGGTTGGAATTTGGAATTTAGAAATTAAGTGTATTCATAACCTACTGCATTGCCAATAGCCATTGGCGAGAAACATATTTTATAATCTCTAGTTTTCTTCTCCAGTTCACACATCTCACCTATACATGCTAATCAGAACCCAAAACCACAAAGTGGAATGGAAGATGAAAGCCTAAGTTGAGCCCCAAGTTCTATTCTGCAGCATTCTTCATCGATCCATTAGATCGCAATGGCCAGCATCCAGACTAACACATACTGCACAACACTGTTTTCTGTTGCACATGGAGAGGCGATTTTCAGCTATCCTCGATTTTCCCTCTTCAACCAATATATGTCCTTGAGGGTTGTGGAATCCCAAGGGACTTGTTTTCGGGAAGCAAAGGGGGCTGCAGAGGGAAAGGAGGGGTTGCTGTAAACCACCCTCCCTCACACAACAGAAAACGCTGGTGTACCAGCATGGTGTTAGTCTGGTTGTCGGTCATTATTTTTATTGAAATTATTATTGTAGCTTTTGCTACACAACACTTGTTATGTAGCCTTATTCTAGAGTTATGCTACATAACACTTGTTATGTAGCAACAAATTCAAGGACAAGGTGACCATCTAAAATCATTGGCTGGCATACAAAGCAAGGACGCATCAGTGTAGTGAGGATAGCAGCCTAACAGAATTTCTCTATTAACAGTGTCCGGTGCAGTGAGGAAATGGCAATTTTTGATGCCCTCCTCTTTCCCAGGAAGTCCTCTGTGCCATCCCAAAATATGTCTCAAATTCTATTAGGTGCTTTCTTGTTCCACCGGTGCATCCTTGCTCTGTATGTCAGCCAGTACAATCATTAATCTAAAATCATCAATATTACACCCAGATTACATCAACTGGGCATACACCACCTGACCTAAACTGAGAGGGAGTTTTTTATAGCTCTTTCAAAAGGCCAGGAAATGTTTTAATATAGCAAAGTTTCTGATTCAGTGTCAAAACTTTATTATCAACTATTATAGATCTGTTATCTATTATTTTTCATTTTGCCAGTAGGACTTATTTCCTTATGCATAAGGCCATAATTTAAACAAATACATTTTAGGATGTCATTTGCATTTACTAATTGAATCCCATTGACCTCAGTGTGCTAAAGTGTAAGTATGCTGACAATTGGTTAGTGAATCCTACTGTAAACCAATCAAAATGCTAAATCTGCTTTCCTTGCAGAAATAATGTACAGTACTAGCATGGCAACTCCAAATCAGTAAGGGTTCTCTCTTACAAATGAGAATTTCTCCCCAAAGAACTGTCTCAAAATTTTCAGTGTGGCCAAATATAGGTCATGCTAATGAAGAAGTAGGCAGGTTGCCATGGAAACTCAAATTGAATTCGTCTACTGAATTGTGATTAAGAAATGCTGAAATTAGTTAGAGTTGTAATTATTTTTTACCATTATATTTGGGATGAGTTTCCAAATCCACTCATTCCATTATCTTTGGAATGAGTTTCCACGGAAGAGCTGAGAAAGTTTAAAATATGTTTTAAAAAACCACCCCAAAAACCTAAAGGTATTAATCACATACCCCAAAATATCCAGTGTGATGCACTACTAGCATGTTTTCCTGGATGCAGGAAACCCAGGATTAAATCCTCGCTCATCTATGAAGCTTATTGGGTGGTCTTGGACAAATCACTATTTCTCCACCAATCCTACCCCATCGAACTGCTAAGAAGCTGAAATCCTGCTCCAAACTCCTTAAGAACATAAGACAGCCCTGCTGGATCAGGCCCGAGGCCCATCTAGTCCAGCATCCTGTTTCACACAGTGGCCCACCAGATGCTGCTGGAAGCCTACAGGCAGGAGTTGAGGGCATGCCCTTTCTCCTGCTGCTACTCCCCTGCGACTGGTATTCAGAGGCATCCTGTCTCTGAGGCTGAAGGTGGCCCACAGCCCTCTGACTAGTAGCCATTGATAGACCTCTCCTCCATGAAGTTATCCAGACCCTTCTTATAGCCATCCAGGTTGTTGGCTGTGACCACATCTTGTGGCAGAGAATTCCACAAATTGATTATGCGTTGTGTGAAGAAGTAGTTCCGTTTGTTGGTCCTAAATTTCCTGGCAATCAATTTCATGGGATGACCTCTGGTTCTAGTGTTCTATGAGAGGGAGAAAAAATTATGTCTAACAACGTTCTCCACACCATGCATGATTTTATAGACCTCTATCATGTTTCCCCGCAGTCGTCTTTTTTCTAAACTAAAAAGCCCCAGGTGTTGTAGCCTTGCCTCATAAGGAAGGTGCGATAGGGTCTTGAACATCTTGGTTGCCCTCTTTTGCACCTTTTCCAGTTCTATAATGTCCTTCTTTGGGAGTGGTAACCACAATTTTATGCAATACTCCAAGTGTGGCCACACCATCATTTTGTATAAGGGCATTATAATATTAGCAGTTTTATTTTCAGTCCCCTTCCTAATGAGCCCTAGCATGGAATCGGCCTTTTTCACAGCTGCCGCACATTGAGTCGACACTTTCAACAAGCTGTCCAACATGACCCCAAGATTCCTCTCCTAGTCAGTCACTGACAACAATCAGCGTATACTTGAAGTTGGGGTTTTTCACCCCAATATGCATCACTTTACACTTGCCAACACTGAACCACATTTATCATTTTGTTACCCATTCACTCATTATGGAGAGATTCTTTTGGAGCTCCACACGATCCTTTTGGAGCTCCTTGCAAATTTGGCCACCTCGCTGCCTACCTCAACTTCTAGATCATTTATGAATACATTAAAAATCACTGGTCCCAGTACAGATCCCTGGGGGACCCCACTACTTACTTTCCTCCATTGTGAAAACTGTCCTTTTATACCCTGTTTTCGTCCTTCAACCAGTTAGCAATCCACACATGTACTTGACCCCTTATCCCTTGACTGCTAAGTTTTCTCAAGAGTCTTTGATGAGGAATTTTGTCAAAAGCTTTTTGGAAGCCTAGGTATACTATGTCAACTGGTTCACACACTTATTTACACTCTCAAAGAACCCCCAAAGGTTCATGACAAAAGATTTACCTTTGCAGAAGCCATGCAGAGGCCATGTGCGCAGGCGAGAGGCTTCCCTAATGGCCGCCGGGCTGCCAGGTGAAGGCCATAAACCAGCCGAAGAGCGGCTGAAACAGCCGAAGAGGGACATGAGGAAGGCTGGCGGGGGGAGGGGGGTCCTTTGCAGAATCCCCCACCCCACTGCCTCCAGGAACTCCCCCGAGGGGTAAAATTAAGGTAAGAGGTAAAATAAGGTTAAAATATAAATTTTTTTTTGGAAAATTATCCGCGAACCCCCCCGGACTGGACCGGACCAGGGGGGGGGGTTCGAAGGGGTGCTGGAACAAACTGGCCCGGTCTGGTTTGAGTCTGGTCCAGACTTGAACCGAACCGGGCCAGCCAGTTCTGTGCACACCCCTAGAAGAGGGAGATATGAAAATATATAACTAATAATAAGAATGAGAACATACCCTCCTCATTAATGTTTTGAATACATCAAACTTAATTGCTTAAGGCTTTAATGTTTATGTTCCTTTAATCACAAATGCTGTAAGCGTTCCATGAACAGAGGGTCTCATTATGAAATCAAATTTGTGGTTGCCATGGCCATCATTGGGAGGATAACTTGATAGGCAGTCAAGGCAGGGAAAATAGTAACAACAGACTGTGAGGTAGGTTGCCAATCCTTGAAATTAGAAATGATGGCCTCTGGACAAGATCTGGACAGGAGAGCCCAGCATGCAATCTGTCTCTTCACTTAGAGTATACAGGCTAGAGAGAAAGAACAACTTAGCAGACTTACCCCTCACTTTTTAATGCAACTTGCCCCCCTGAGAAACCAGGGTGATTGAAAGCCCTGAAAACTGTCATACTTTAGGGAAGGTTTCTTGAGTAAATGAGTCAGATCCTTAGCAAGCAAGGCACAAAATGAGGCCAAGATATGGCATGGGGGGGCGGGGGATGGGCTGGATATGCACTGATCCTGCCTGTTTAATAACATCCTTGTCACTGGTCATGCTCTGGATCTGCCTACCCTTAAAGTAAGAGAGCTTGGTGGTTTCCCATCTGTAGAATGCAGGTGGTGGTGCCCAGGGGCATAGCTAGGGGAGAGGAGGCTGGTGTTCACCACTCTCCCCTAGGAGTGGGGGAGATAATGAAGAAAATAGGGAGGGGTGGAGCTGGGGGCCCCTCAGGAGTTGGGGGTGGGTGGGTACTTTGAACCCATTCGCTCAATTATAGCTTATACCCTTGGTGGTGCCCCAACTTTGCAGGTGGTAGGGCCCCAACTGTGGAATATTTGCCCCAGCAGATGGCATGATGCACAGGGCAGCAGAAGAAGGGCTGCAGGTCCTCAGGAAGCCTTCAGAGTCCTTGCACTGAAGATTTCTTTGCATAGAGGTCTGGATGCAGAAGGGAAGTGGGCCATTTTTGTGTCTCTCCCCACCCTCCAAAAGCCCTTTCTACGTGCTTTCTCTCCCTGAGGGTTGTACAGCCCTATGACTGTGCATCATGCCAGCCATTGATACTAAGTTGACATCTACTTTGTTGACTACATGTGACACTAAAATGATATGTTTTCAAAATAGCAGCTGTAGCAGGAGGGTTTAAAAATATATATATTTCTCCCTGTGCGATAGTCTTGATAAAAATTAAGACCCTTTTAGCATCACATGTGCCAAGCTAAAACCATTTTATTCTCCTGAACTTTTAGTGAATAATGTATTTAATTTCTGTCTTGCTGTTTTATTACTGGTGTTCAGTGTTTTATTGTTACTGGTCCCCTCCTCCTAAAATAAAATAAAATAAAATAAAATAAAATAAAATAAAATAAAATAAAATAAAATAAAATAAAATACGTTTGCTTCCTTGAAATCTTTTGATGAACGGTAGAATAAAAATGTGTGAAACAAATAAATAATAAAAGTAATACTGCAGAACAAGAGTTCTCAAACTTGGGTCCCTAGATGTTGTTGGACTACAACTCCCATCATCCCCAGCTACAATAGCCTTTGGCACTCTAGCGCTTCACTGTCTCCTACTTTGTACTTGAGCTTGATTGTATAGGCAGTTCTACTTGCCAAGACTATCAGGAAAAGGCATCCGCCATACATATTCTTACCCTTAATCAAAGGCATGCTTCAGAATAGCGATTCAGCTGCATCCTTCCTCTCCTCCTGCTGGGCCCCTGCCCTGCTCCCTTGTGCCTGAAGAGTACCCTGTTCCTCTTCCTCCTGCTCAGTCCTAGATCTATGCTCTAGAGTGAGGGAGCAGAGTTACCTCCTCCTTGGCAGCCTCCCAGAGGCTTTCTGCCTGTCACAAAACATCCAAGGCTCATGGGGAGAGTGATGACATCCCTGTCACCTCTGCAGTGGGACTACAGTGGCTCTCAATGGTTGCTCCATCATCCATTCTTCATCCTCAGAGTTTCCTGCTGCTCCCAGGAAAATTGCCTACACAGGAATGTCTCTGTTCCACCACCAAGGGGGAAGGTGTTGGGTCCACCACTGCAGTGCTGAAGATGGGACCCAGATACAGATGCTATTGCAAGTGGCCTCAATGTGGCATTTGTAATAGGAACTGGCCCTCTGTCCTTGACTAAGCTGGCCAAGAGGTAGGACTATTTATTCACCACCCTCCTGGAAATGGTCTTGCACCATACAGGTCACAATGTGCCAAACACAAGTCACGTACATACATGGAAGGCATCATCTCAATGGCTGTAGACAAATCCAGCCAGGGAATCAAGCCACTTGGGTCAAGAGAAGGAAAAACTTGGGTTAAGCTAGAGGGCTTGTTTAGGATATGTGACTGAAAGAAAAATGTCTTGCAACCTCAAAGATGGTAAACAGTTGACTAGAATATACATAGAAACAAACATTCGTACAATATAATTCTATTGGCAATAGTATTGATCAAACTATTTCATGAGTTGGGAGATAATCCTTTTCAGGCAGATTGCTGTTAATGGCAGTTTTTAATGGTCTAGGGTGGTTGCTTCACATTTTCTCAAAGGAAGCCAATAGTAAGGAGACAGCAGTTGTGCTTTGAATGGAGAATCACCCAAGCTAGAGAAGGGAACACCCACCCAGCCCAGCCCAGCTAAGGGAAAGAGCTGTTTTCATGTATGTGTGTGCATGGAGAAGCAAACGTTGTGCAGGATTAGACAGAGAGAAGCCGAGAGAAAGAAAGAGGACGGCAGAAAGATATGATGCAGATCTTCTGTTTGGTAGGAGGACGGCATTACTGCTTGCTTAAAGACATGGTCTACCTATATATTTGTAAATCAAGCAGAAATGCCATCTGTCTCCAGTGCTCCGGTGCTCTCCATTCCAAAGGAAGCTAAACCCAGGTAGCACCATCCCTGGAATTTCTCACTGCTTGGGGAAGTGAAGACCTCATAACACTGTCTGTAGGGATTTATTGCACAAGCTTCAGCTGCCAGCTTTAGCCTTATGGCTTTTATTCTGAGATTCCAACATCCAGTCAAAACATTCTTCTCATTATTTCATTTCCCTTCCAGGGTTTTCTGACCTTGTTCTCTCTAGAACACTGTGTGTCCAATTGGTCCTGGCTAACAGGGAATTTTCTGCATTGTAAAAGCCCACAAAAATTAAATGTCTTCCTGAGAAACCAGACAGAAAATCCTTCCTTCCTTCCAGCACATGTTCATTTCTGTCATGTCTATTTCAGTGTTAATTCTCATTAGTAAGTGTTCACGTTATCACATTTCTAGGAAATATTGTAGCAATTTATTAAGGTTCGAGGTGTGGGGGAGAGTGCCTGTTTATGGCTGCATAAAAGTTAGATGTTTCAACATCACTTGCTCTGTGAGAAAAGCTGCCAAAGAGAGGAAGAGAAGAGCGGAATGTTCCCTTCAGCCTCTGCAGTTTTGAGCTTCTCAAAGGAGATACAAGTCTCTTTAGAACCCAGCTACTCTCTTGGATGTTGAGCATCCGATTAAATAATTCAGTGCTTCTTTTGCATGTTTGCTACACACATACACTTCAGTTCCAGAATGAAAAAAAGTACTTTGAATTTCCACTGGAAATATGAACATTTGAAATCTTACTTATCACACTATCCCAATTTGCTAATATATTCTGTATGGGACATATTTAATGCCTCCACAAGGGAAGTTCAGCAGGGTAGTGAGGCATGGAGAAGAATACCCTGAAGCAACACAAACATGTAGATAAGCAATCACAGCTCATGTTAAATTGATTGATTGATTGATTAAGTGCCATCAAGTTGGTGTCGACTCTTAGCAACCACATAGCGCCAGGATGACACGCTAAATTAGAACAAGCTTAAAGATTCATGGGGAACCAATGAGAAAAGTGAGCAGAATGCCGGCATTAGGGACCTGTCAGGATTGCTGCACGTTGTGAAAGGCAGCCCCATTGGTCTTGCCTGACAGGGCAGCTATAGAACAACTTAAAACAGCTTCTGGGCAGGTGCGCAGCACTACTTCCAGTGTTTCCAATGGAAGTAGCACTGCACAGATGCCCAGAAGCTGTTCTAAGTTGTTCTTCAGTTGTCAAGCCACACTTTCAGGGCTGCCTTTCACAATGCACAGCAGCCCCTGCCGTGGGTCCCTAACACCAGCATTCTGCTGTGCGGAATGTTGGCCATCTTTCTTTGCACTAACTTGCTATGTGTCTATTTTGCTATATGTAATCATTTGTACTCTGTCTTTAGAAGAGTTCTATGAAGCCCTCTGCCGCCCACCCCGCCATGCTGTAAGTGATTCGAGCAGCACGTGGTCTACCAGAAACCAGTAGTGGCCATTGTAGATGCCACCGGGGTGTGTGTGTGTGTTGGGGGGGGCAGTGGGAGGCACCTTTAAGCATAAATTAGAAGTTGCTTACCTCCGCTCCAGCAGCACCTACAAGCTGTTCTGAGCTGCAGCATGCCACCCAGCATCCCCTGTGGTGGGGGATTGGCTCTGCTACTTAGGGCTGTCCTTAGGGCATGGCAAGCAGGGCAACCCCCCCAGGCCCCGCTCTTTTTGCCCCCATTAGAATTAACTGGAAAGGGGCCCTGCACTGGCTGATTTGCCCCAGGCCTCACACCCCACCACGGCTCTCTAAGGACAGCCCTGCTACCACTCACCTGGTTTCCACTGAGCTGATCCCCCGCTGGTGGCCAGGTGAATGGCGGGGCCAATCCCCTGCTGCAGAGAGTGCTGGGTGGCACACTGCAGCTCAGAGCAGCTTGCAGGTAAGCACCTATGAGGAAAGCACCTTCTAATTTAGGCTTAAAGGTGCCTCTCTCTGCCCCCCATCCTGGCAGCGCCTGCACTGGCTGCTACTGCCAGAATCAACACCGCTGGTTCAGGTTTATCAATGTTCTTTGATATTCATCCAGAACTATCAAAGTTAGCTGTACAATGCAGGCCTTTAGACACAGGTTCTTCCACCTGGCTTACATTGTTGTAATCATCTGTAGTTTCTTCCCCCATTCCTGTTCAGTTCCTTGCATTTTCCTACTTTAGCTTATTTGTGTCAAGGTTCAGCAGAGTTCAGCCCTAGGATAGGGCTGAATGCTCATTTGTGATGGAGTAATAAATGAGATTGTTTCCAGACAGGTGCAAGGTACCCACATCCTGTTCCCTACACACTTAGGAGTAAGAAGCAGAGTTCCCACAGCAGTTGGCCAAGCTTCCAGTCAGGATTGAACTTTGGAACATCTTTTCTTAGAGATGCAGCATTGCCTGTTCAAAAAGTTCAGACGCGTATCTGGAATTCTTAGAAACATTTATACCATCTATTGGAGACTGGGAAAACCCAGTTTCTCTTCCTCAACAATACTATAGTCTGAGTTTAGTCCTATTAATAACAACTTGTAGCAAAAGTACATTTTAGGATCTATATCCACCCTCTAGCTAAGAGTAGGGTGGGGGGAAACCAAAGGCCAGTGTGGAAAGGAAATTCTGGATGAGGTGGATCTTGCAGTAATGTCATTTGTCCACAACTTTTAAACTGTCAGAAGAATTAAAACCAACAAAAAGCACTGAATTGTGGCACAGTAGTTGTGCAAATATCTTCAATTATTGGCACATGTATTGCTCCAATCTAAGACTCCGAAATAAATACTCATCAGATCGAGATGCAACCTAGGACATGGTGTTCCTCTACTCATGTTCTCACTTCACAATTTGTTTGTTAATATCTAGAAAGTCCCATTATTATGTAATAAAGGGCAACCAAAAGGTTATTCTATATCTAGTCTGGCTCGTATTTGCCCAGCTGCAATGTGTGAAAGTATCATGTAAATAAATGCAATAGTTCCAGGCACAATGAATGGTCTGACTGGCATTCCTTCAGGATATTGTGAATGGTAACATTTCAACTTGGTCCAGGTAGACCCAGGCCAATAGCAGCAGCCAGACCTCCCAGGAAATAGATATCCCAATAGACATCCCAGGGAAGCTCACTACTAGCAGAAAACAGTGATATTATCCATGCCATAATATCTGCAACAATATGTTAACAGAGGTATACTGTCCCTAACAGTAGCTTCGGTGACTTCATAACTCCATTTAAAAATGCTTTTATGATGGTATCCATGTTATGTCCTATAGCAATAAATCACTTATGAATGTGTACTTTCTTCTGTTTTTAATGAACTTCTGACAATACTCTCTACTCCCTTTCTCCACTTCACTTAACATTTTATAAAGCTTTAGCTTTGCACACCTAGTCAGATAAAAAGGTTGTTCACACGACCAGCCCTACCTGAGCTTTCGCAACCCTACCCGGGTAGGGCTGCTCACATGGAGCACCAGGATCGGTCCTGGTGCATGGGGTAGTCTGGGTTTTTGCCCTGAGCTAAAAGTGAGGTAGAAGGGCATGAGCACAACCTTCTACCCCACTACCTGGCCATGCGAATGCTCAGGCTGCCTGCAGCCCAAGCATCCACAGAGTCAGGAAGCAAGAGCGTGCACAAGTGCACTAACTAATGGATAGTCTAACTGATTTGAACCAAATTTGCTACAGCTGTATGGACACATAGGGATAAGTTTGTGATGTCATCCACCCCAATCCAAGATGTGGACTCATGAACTTTTGAGGCACAAGTGCACTAACCTGAGGACTGTCTAACCAATTTGAACCAAATTTGGTACAGTTGTAGTGAGTGACACACAGGAACACCTCAATGGTGTAGTTTGTAATGATGTCATCCACCCCGATCCAAGATGGTGGATGCATGAACATTTGAGGTGGAAAAGATCTAACTTGTGGACCTCAGTCTAAACCACATTTAGTCCAGTTGTAGAGACAGTGAGACGAAAGCAGGCTGATTAGTTCTTACTAGAACAACTTGTTTCTTTTAACTACAGTTCCTCAGGTTCAGATGTTCAGCTAGCAAAACCAGAGGTGAATGGACCTCCAGTTTCATGTGTCATCTGAATCTAGCCTGAGCGAGCTGAGACAAGCCTGTTTTTCCCCAAGAGCTTTATTTCAACAACATAACAGGCCTGGAGCCTTTTTGATGACATCATCAAGCCCTTCCCCTAAAGCAGATTAATCCTTTATACTACAGCCCTTTAATACTACAATCATGGGAAATCAATGATTCAAAGACAATAGTGACCTAACACTTGCTGTTTTGTTATCCACAGTAAAATTCAAGAGTCTAAATGATGTTGCAGACTAACCTTCACTTGTGTGGAAATACCTGAAGACAGGATGTTACTGTTAATGGAAAATTTTTAATTGATCACATTAAATTTTATTTTACAAATCTGTTTGACTCCCAAACTTCCTCTAGGGATTTCTAACATTCATAAGAGGGAAGTGATAGTCACTCAATAAAAACAACCTTGCTGAACTTCTGTGGCACAGATAACTATAATAGCTCTGTGAAACCTCATGCAACATTGCAAAAGTGTGAGCTGGCACAGTAAAGCCTCAAGAAAATTACTAGTTTCTTTAAATATTTCTTTTAAAGGGGTTTAAAGGGAAATAAAAATATTTCTTTTCAGAGGTGTGGTTTTATTGCCATTGAGAGGGAACCTATGACTATGCTTTGGAGATTTAGAAGCATTTAAAGAAACATCACCCTTCCTTCTTTCATCTGTTGCCAGGCGCTGTTGGCCAAAGCAGGGACAAGGTGGAAGGTCTGTGGTCAGACTTCCTAACCATTTTAAAAAATCATAAGAGGTTTATTCAGGCACTGTGTTGTACGTGTGTACTGATGACTGTACATGTTTCTGTGTGAATGACTGTACACAGGTATTCATATTAAAATTAAACCTGAGTACAGATCCTTCTTAAATGCAGGGTACAGATAGGAAGTATATGACTGTACATGCATTAAACATAACTAGCTGGGACGGGTACAGAGCATCTGCACCTCCAGCCAGCAAACCAACTGCTGCTGTTCCCCCACCATGACCACGCCGGCATACCCGGCTTTCTGGCTGGCTGCCCGCCCGCTCCCCACCCCTGCCTGCTTCTCAGCCCACCTCCCGCACTTTCTGGCAAGCTGGCCGGCTTCCTCTCCCCCCACCCACACTTTCTGATTTGCGGGCCAGCCTGAAAGCTGGCCTCCCACCTCCTCCTGCCGGCAGGTGGCCGGGCCAGGCTGGCCCGCCGCCTCTGCCACTGCCTCCTCCTCCTGGTGGCCGGGCCAGACTGGGCCACTGCCACCTCCTCCGGCCGACGAGTGGCCAGGCCGGCCTCAGGCCTGCCAAAGCTGCCATTGTCTCCTGTCCTCGTCACTATTCCCCAGGCAGCTGCTCTCGCGAGAGCTGCCACACATGGGATTAGCGACGGGTACGTTTGGGAGAATTAAATATATAGTTGTTTGAATAACTGTGCAGGCATACAGATCTGTATGTCTAGAAACAGATTGTAAGTGCATGGCTACTGATATGTTTCCGAGCCAAATACAGAGTGCTGGTTATTACCTATAAAGCTCTTAATGACTTGGGTCTAGGGTATTTAACAGAGCTCTTTCTCTGTCATGAACCCTACTGCTTACTGATATCATGTGGGGAGGTTTGATTACAGCTGCCACCAACTTGTTTGGTAGAGACCAGACGTTCTCTGTGGCTGCCCCAGGGCTTTGGAATCTGCTCCCTGTCAATATAAGGGTTTCTCTTATTGCTGACACACACCTGCTTTCTCGGGCCTTTTGTTGAATCTATTTTTAATTTTTTTTGTGTGTTTTATTTTATTGTGTTAGATTGTTGTACACCACTTAGGGATGTATGTTTATAAATATGATGGATGGATGGATGGATGGATGGATGAAGTACTTAGAGCAGGCCTGAACAACCTGTGTAACTTACCAACCTAAATGAAGTCTCCTGTATGGTGGCCCACTAAAAGCTTGATAAAGCTTCCTGCTGACTGCCTAGGACTGCAGCTGGGGGTTGTCAGGAATCTGGTGCATCTTCGTTACAGAAGGATAAATTCCCTGGATTCAGATTGGGATTGGATTTGGCAAACTGTATCTAAAACTAGTAAACAATATCTCCCAAGATGCCTGGAACCTGGGGCTTGAATGTTGCAGATGCCAGGGAGACCTCTTATGCCACCTGATTTCCCACTCCACTGCCACCATTCCTGCACCTGCTGCACCTGCCCAAGCCAAACTAGCTGGCAAGGTGTCATTGGAGAATGGTTGGGGAATTCTTTTCCAGCTCAAATTATGATCTGAGACACTCATGGTGGGGGGTGGGAAGGGAGGAAGAGTGCATGTTTTGGGATATAGTCAAGCATTAGGAACTGGACAAATTCATATCCCAAACCTGTCTTCCTAAATTTGGCAGCATGTCTAGCCACAATACACAGCTCGTGGGCTGCATTGGCTTGTTGAATCACACAACACTCTACAGTTTCAAGTTCCATTCAAAACACCTGGCTCTTTCAGAAAGCCTTTGGGCTAAATGGATCCTGCTTTATATGGGTCAGCCTCTGTTGTGTTATTCGTGAGTACTGTTAATTACTCTCCTGACTTCCTGCTGGTAAGGGTGTTTTTATTGCCCTATGTGGTTCTTCCTGTACCATTGCTTAATTCATTTGTTTGCATTGTATTTTGATGTTTGTTTTAATATTTGATTTCTCAGCTGCTTTGAATTATCCTTGATACCAATGTTTAAAATAAAATCCCAAATATCCTCTGCATGCCTGACTTAGAGCTCTAGAGATAGATATGGTAGTCATGTCAGCCAAGGAGAGTACCTAGAAAGCCACAGAGGATGAGCAGGTACTAGACAATTCCTACTATTGATTTCTGGGTGATCTCATCTGTTTATTGGGTGTCATGTAAGTGAGTGAATCACAGTCTCTCTTTCTATATCCCGCTCATCCGCTGGCTGTCATGCCAATATCTATTCTTGATGCTTTAGTCATTTCAAATAATACTTTGAGGATATAGCTCATCATCTCCCCGCTGTCTTGTCTGTTATAGGCTGGCAGCTTTTTATGCTGTTCCTCCTGATGCCTGTCCTTAGCCATTTCCTTCGCCATACTGTTGCCACACTTTTTGCTTTCTTTCCCTAAAATCCAAACTACGTGTGTTTCCCTTCAGGAGTTAAAAAGCACAACCTAAGAGTGGATAGGTGTGATCTAAAATTCCTGCTTTTATGTCTGCTTACATTCCTGCACAGTTTGTAATTTTTTTTAGAACAAATAGAAGTTGAGAACCTACTAGACAGTTCTGTATTGTTTATTTCATACATTTATACCTCACTTTTGGGTGCTGTGCTCTCCAATGAAACTTACAAAAGATAATTAAAATTATTTTTAAAATCAATATAAAAACATTTCAAAAAGCACATAAACCAGATTCCTAAAAGCAACAGAAGCTAAAATAGCATATTAAAAGCCTGGCAGATAATTTAAAACAAATCATTTAGGGCTAAAGGCTTCACTCAAAAGGTGAGTCTTCAGCTGTTTTTTAAACATGGCAGAAACGCCATGGACCTCTCCAGGGAGGATGTTCTATAGATGCAGTGCCACTTCTGAAAAAGCCCAATCTCTGTTTCCACATACAAACAAGTTGCGAGTGCGCGTGCGTCCGTCGTGCATGCGCGCGTGCGCCCATCTGCCGTGCATGTGCTCGCAACTTCTGGCCGACGGGGGGAACGGGGCGGCAGGGAGGAACGCTGCCGCCCCGAGGGGCCTGAAATTTACAGAGCGCCGGCGGGGGGAACGCGGTGGGGGGGAGTACACCCTCCCCCACCCTTAAAGTACTACCCCCACCGGTGCCAAAACACCGAATACCGCCCCAGCACCGAAACGTTTCAGAGGCCTTTACAATAGCCTCCGAAATGTTTCGGGCACATGCCTATCCTGGATGTAACCAATGAACAGATGACTTATGTCAGATCCACCTTCTCCAGTTAAGACCACAGCTGACATGCCTACTGAAGTTTGTAAAAGACAACCCTGGCCACTGCTGCCACCAGTGTTATCTCTAATTTTTTTTCATCTGTGTGTGGAATTAGTTCTGTTCTAGGTGGCAGTATCAAGGCAGTGTGCGTGCACTTGCCTTCAGAGTGGGACCTTCCTGATTCAACCTGAGTGGGATCTAAAATTGACTGAGAGGGCATCAAATAATGTGTGAACGCACACACACGAGCTGGCTGCCACCTGGGCATTTTTCACACAGCAGGCTTTACTGCAAGTTTACTGTGAAGCTTTACTGCAAGCTCAAAGTTGCCCCCCAAAACCGACACAAAAAGTGGATTTTTTAACACTGGATATAAATCGGGTTATGCTGTAACATGCAATGAAAAACCCGATTTGTGTGTGAAGTGCGTGAAGAGACTTCAGGGTAAATCTGGTCGATATGTGTACACATACCCTCCACTGTGGAGGAGATGCAAGCTAAAAGCCCTGTGTGAAAAACACCCTGGGTACAGAGCTGCGATCAAGGAGCACTCTGAAGCTCTGGATTTGGTCCTTCAAGGGAATGCAGCCTTGTCCAGAAGTGGACGTACCTCACCACCTGGTTACTAACCCAGAGTGCCTCCATCTTGTCTGGATTACGTTTCAGTCTGTTTTCCTCATCCCAAACCAACTCCAAATTCAGGTCTTCCACTGCCTCCCTGATACCAGATGACTTAAATCAGAGGTAGAGCTGGATGTCATTGGTATACAGATGACACAAAAGCCCACACTGCCTCCAGCAGTTTCAGGCATGGAGTGAGGCTGGTGGCGGCCTGTGTTCGGCCGCTGCCGCAGCTCCCTGGCACCACTTCCAACATCTGATGTCAGACACGGGGCATGGTCTCCCTCGCAAACAGGGCCGCATGGCCCCATTTTGGAGGATGATCAGCCCTGCTGCATTGGCAGCAAGGCCAGGAGCGGCTCTCCCTGCCTTTAAAGGCAGGGAGAGTTACTCCAGTCCGCGTTGCCAATGCATTGCCACGCGGCCCCATTTGGGAGCAAAATAATGCCCTCAGCATCTGACGTCAGATGTGGGGGGCGTGTCAGGGCTGTGAGGCGCAGCCCCTGATTAGCGGTGGTCCAGGTTGTGGCTCCACCCCAGAGCGGTTTCATGTAGAAGGTATTACAGTCATGTTGTTGTTGTTGTTGTTGTTAATATTTATGTTAACCACTTTGCAACAAAAAGTTCACAAAGCAGTTTATATAACAAATATAAATACAAGTGAAAATACTTTCCTGTCCAAATTGGCTCTCAGACTAAAAGGGAACACAAGAGAGAAACCAGCAAATGCCTTTGGAGGGATGCTATGCATGCATAGAGAAGGTTGCTCTTCCCCAATAAAATATAACAAAACAGCCACTTTGAAATGTGCTTCTATTAGCCATTCATAGACCCTATTTCACCCTTTTAAATACTAAAATATACTCCCCCCCCCCACCAATGTCTCATATCTGGATTGTAAGCTGTCAGCCTTTGTTTAGCTTTAGTTGAGAACAGTGTATTTGATTTTTAACTATTGCTCTGAATAGTAGTTAGTATTTCAATCCTTTTCTGCCCAAACCACGAAAAACAAGGGAGATATTAATAGAATTATTATTCTCAGATCTAGCTTTCATATGCACTTTTAAGATAATAGATGTTATGTTAAGCTGTTGAATGTATTACTCTGTGCCTATTTTACAACACAGCAAACACACTCTTCCCTTTCCTTGATGCATTACAAAGCACCCTCTTAAACACTATTTGCTTCCTATTTCTTTACAGGGTGATTGACCCTTTACATGGCACTTTCAGATTAGTCCCTGCAAAAGGGTCACGGCGTATCTGCTAAGTGTGCTTCCGTACTTCCTGTGTTGTGACACCACAGTCCCTAGGCTGTCAGCAGGGTGCTGTTCACATTTCGGATGCCTTATTTCAGATTTAATCACTGTGATTTAGTGCTATATCATCATATGTGCATCGCAAAAAGGTTGCTGTATTTTCCTATTGTAGATTTTTTTATTCTGGGGATTGTTGTGAATACAATCCTGCCAAGCCAAAGCATTTTGCCGCAGTTCTAGCGGGTAATCTGGAAAGCGCCCAGACTTTACTTGTAAACGTTCTCAGTTAATGACAGAACAAATGAATGTGTTGACGTATTGAATGTATTGATGTGGAATGTCAAATTATAAGGGAGACTTGATGCCAAGAGCAATCCAAAGTCCTATTCTCCCCTTCCAAAATGAAGTGACATTCACAGAATCATGAACCAACTGGTACCCTGTAAAAGCATCGAAAGAAGCCTGCCATACGGCTTCTGTTCATTTGTTGCCATGTACAGGATGTCAGTTCTGACAAATGGTTGTCAATATGGCAGAAAAGGTAGAAGATGTGATTACTACTTGTTATCGTGTCTTGTATTCTACTGCATTTTACTCATCTTTTTATTTCATAATATACAATAAAAAGAATAACCAGTTGAAGAGAGACATTTCAAATACTTAAAAATTTCATTGTTCCATACTCCTGGAACATTTGCCTGTAAGTTTCCCCCTCGGCAAATAAAAGCAGGGGCAATTTGGATCAAGGTCATGGTACAGGGAGAAAAGTAAGAAGCAGACTTCCACCCCCATACTCCTCCTCCTCCTCCTCCTCCTCCTCCTCCTCCTCCTCCTCATCATCATCATCATCATCATCATTTTTATATACTGCTCTTCAACCAAAGTTCTCAAAGCAGTTTACCTAGAAAAATAAATACACAGTCCAATCTAAATCATCTCTTATACACAGCTGGGTTCTGAAATAGAAAAAGACAGGAATTCCAAGCACAAAAGTCCCATATAGTCAGGTCATCCACACAATCAAAACTGTGTTCTATCTGGGTTTGGGAGCTCTATGTCCTTCCAATTTTCAGTTGTGTGGAAGCAAGGTAGGAGGAAAAGTAGCTTGTCCTCCTACCTTGCTTCCACACAATCACTTCTACCAAGGTTTTCCTCTTACCTTGCTTCCACACAACCGGAAACTGGGAGCACACACAGCTCCCAAACAGTCTTTGATTGTGTGAATGACCTCTGTGTCTCCCATCTCTCCTCTTGTCTCTTCCAAACTGTAAACTTCCCCTGCACACTGCTCAGATTGGAGGAGAGTCACTTTCTCCAAGCTTTCATCATCTATCTATCTATCTATCTATCTATCTATCTATCTATCTATCTATCTATCTATCTATCTATCTATCTATCGTTACCTCCTTATTTATTATTTATTTTTCTGTGTGAACCACTTTGAGAACTTTTTGCTGAGAAGTGGGATATAAATATTCTTATAATAGTATTAGATATTCAAATTCAAATATCTCTCTCCAATCAGGAAACCATCTCCTAATCACTAGTTCTGGCTGAGGAAACATCAACCAGCTATTCTGGACTATCAGTTCATAATCTGTCAACAAAGGAATCATCAATCAGCCCAAGGTCTTATGATGTTTTCTAGCTGTTGCTTCCTGTGATTCACTTCCAGTTTCTTGCAGTGTAAAGATGTAGGGATGCCGTGAATATGAAGATAGATGTCCTGATCTTTGTAGCTTGTAGCTATTCATATCCTTGCCTTCATGAATTTGTCTATGTTGGCTCTCACTGCAGAGGTTTGCCAATAGGGAATCCAGCCTTCCAAGCTGCACTCAGCCTGGCAACTCAGGATTTGAGATGGGGGACCTGGGCATCTTCTGTCCATCTACAAGAACAACTTTCCTCTCAACCTTAGAAGGGGTTTAGATGGCCTTGTCTAAAGGTAAACTTTATATTGGTGTTCGAGTAGTGAGGCATACATCAAATTTTGCATATGGATTCATCTAGACTGTATAATAACAATTCCCTTTCCCTTCCCCCATCAGCTGCAATGGTTGCCAGTTTGTTTCCAGGCACAATTCAAGGGGCTGGTGATTACCTTCAAACTCTAAATGTGTTGGGACTGAGGTGTCTTCTAGACCACCTTCCCCTGTGAGTCTACCCCCTGAGGTCATTCATACAGTCAAAAACCTACCCAGGTTTGGGAGCTGTGTGTGGCATGCTCCCATATTTTGATTGTGTGGAAGCAAGGTAAGAAGAAAACCTGGGTAGCTTTTCCTCCTATGTCATTTCCACACAATCACTTCTACCCAGGTTTTCTTCTTACCTTATTTATTATTTATTTATTTTATTTAACGTATTCATATACCTCCCAAAACGCAAGTCTCTTCTTCCGCACAACCAAAAACTGGAACCATCTTGCTCCCACACAACCAAAATTTGGGAACACACAGAGCTCCCAAACATGGGTAGAACACAGTTTTTGATTGTGTAAATAACCTCTCGCTGTAACATCTTTTAGGGAGGCTCTCTTGTATGTCCCACTGCTTTCTGAGGCTCAGCTGGTGGTGAATTGTGAGAGGCTTTCTCTGAGTTGGCCCTCACTATCTGGAGCTACTTACCATGTGAGGTGCTGTTGACTCCCTCCTTGCTGGTTTTTCGGCCCAAGCTGTATCCTGCTTTATTCTAGCAAGAGTTCTTTGACCTCCTTTGATTGCCTTTTTATTTTTTATTTTTACATTTTATATCCTGCTCTTCCTCCAAGGAGCCCAGAGCAGTGTACTACATATTTTCTCCTCACAACAACCCTGTGAAGTAGGTTAGGCTTAGAGAGAAGTGACTGGCCCAGAGTCACCCAGCAAGTATCATGGCTGAACAGGGATTTGAACTTGGGTCTTCCTGGTCTAGTCCAGCACTCTGACCACTATACCATGCTGTTACCTTTTTAAAAATGTGTATCTCACTGTTGCTGCTGTTGTTTTTAATGTGCATGTTGTAAGCTGCCTTGGGTCCTTTGTGGAGGAAGGCCAGTATAGGGTTTTTAAAATAAGGTAAATATTTCTTAACCTATTTTCTGCTTTATTCACACTGGACAAATCATCTCACTTAGTTCTGTTGTTCTCTCTTTCCAGTCAGCAAAAGTAGCGTAATACCTTTGTTATGACTGATCAAGGGCCAACCTACGTTACATTAAGCAAGTGCTCAACACTAATATGCTTGGATTTTTTTTAACTAAATGAAACCCAGATCACCCTGACTCACAGATCAGGACTGTGGCAGGGAGGGAGGGGGCTTTATCTCTCTAGCCCAGCCATGTAACCAGTCCAGATTGGGGCCCCTCTATGGCTGATATTATTTACCTTAGAAAAAAGCACTTATTGGCATCAAAAGTACCTTTTCTCTCTCTCTTCAGGTTAAATAGCAGTCATAGGGAGAAAAGGTCCAGTCCAGATTGGGACTATGACATGGACAAAGAGTCAAAGCCCCCCTCTACCGCAACCACGGACCAGCTCCACTGGGCCCAATCCAGATGCTATTTAGTTAAAACACACACAAGCACAGCAATGTTTAGCACATGCTTAATATAACATGTAGTTTGACCATATAAGTCAAAATAATCATTTGGCTTCATGGAGCTCTTCCTCAGGCTAGATGTCAATAAAAATGGGTGGCAGGGGGAGGGAGAGAAGAAGAAAAACATGTTTGCAATATGTGACAGTCTTAAAATGGAAATTCAGGAGGCTATTTGTAGACTAACGAGATTAGATTGCACTGTGTGCAGAATATCTCAGACTGTACTGTAAAGCATATTAGGACAGCAAAAGCAATGGCCACTCTGCTTCTGAAAATATAAACACCAGCAGTTGGTCAAATCTGTCTGTAGCATTAATTGGAGCACATGGATTCCATTGAAGGCAGGGAGCAGAAGTAAAGAAACATGTGTTAATATTTATGTTTGCAAAGGTGGAGATTAATTTTAGTTGACACACTAGTAAGGCTAAAGTCAATAGAAGTCAAATTGGGTAGCATCACATCATAGTTGGAGGGCATGTTCCTTCCTCCTTAAGCAGTTCCAATATTAGGTGGTTGAAGGTTTTTGGTGTTGTTGTTTTTTGCTTTCAGGATTTGTTTGTTTTGTTTGTTTGTTTAACATATATACTGCCCAAAACTCACATTTCTGGGCAGTTTACAGTAAACCAGCACAAATTAAAATACAATTAAAACATTGAAATATTAAAACAATTTCAAAATATAAAACAGCGTTAAAATCTATGTGTCTAATTAAAAGTCTGTCTTAACTGCCTCTTTAAAGGTTATCAGAGATGGGATTCCCCTTGTTCATGGCTAAATTTAGTAATCTCCACACCAGGCATAAAATGCAAAGAGCCTGCCAACTTAGAAGTCACAAAGTAGTGAGCTAGCTTTTGAGTTTCACCCAACAATGCCTACATGTTACTAAAACGGAATGTGGGGAGAGGAGAAGAATATGGTCAGGTTCTGGCAAAGGATATAGTGGAAGACTTACCTGTAATATATGACAGTTTGAAGATGATGATTCAGGAAGCTGATTGCAGGTTAGTTCATGCCAGTGCAAAAACAAATACTTCCCTTGCAATCGTTTTATTCAAAGTATCTCTTGGACCAGTTCTGTTCAAATCTAGAAGTGTTCGGTACTGTTTTACCTGTTAAATAAACTAAACTAGACTGGATTATGCTACATGCTGTGATACCTATGAAATAAAAACAGACATAAAAATGAAATAAGAGTAGTATTTAAACACACACAACAGCACCAACATTTTTATTCTGCCTCTCCACAAAGGTGGCTCATAAGAGTAAGCAAAAAATGTATCGCATTAATATATTCATCTGGGTAGTTAGTTTAAAGACTGAATATCTTGCCATTCAGGTCCTGAAAATGCAGCTTACAATAAAGCAAAAATATTAACACTAAGCACACAAGCCAACATCCTGATAAATTACTTGGTCAGTCAGTCAAACTTTATTGTGGTCTCTGACCAATCCGGATAAACAACAACCCACTAATAAGATCGATACAGGGGTGACTGATTTTTATGAGAGCTGGTGGTTGGGGGAGGTGGGGGGCAAGGAAGCCTCCAAAAAGCCTACCTTCCCCGCAGACGGTCAAAGGATTGGTGGTGGGAGTGCACTCTGTGCCCACACATGAGCAGCGCCCCCACATGAGCACCCCACATGAGGAATCCGGGGATGGAACTTCTTGTTTTGGCCCCTGGAGATCCCACAATGCACCACACGAGTGTGTGGTGCATTGTGGGGATCCCCCTGGTGAGGGGCGGGTGCCCATCAGTGCATCAGCACATGATCAGGTAAATGGGGTTAAGGGAGCTTTCACTCCCTCAACCTCATTTAAGAGGCGGACTCCCTAGGCAGCTTTGCCACTGAGGCACTGCCGGCAGGCGGGAGCTGATCAGCTCCTGCCGGTTCTCACAGGCATCCAAGCCTGATTGCCTGAACCTGGTCTTGGCTGCTCGTGAGAACAGCCTCACTGGCATCATTCAATTAAAGCAGACATTGAGGCTCTCCACACGAGCAGTGTGGAGAGCTTCAGTGGGTTGCGTGGGGAGAGTGGGCCCGCTCTCCCCTCACACAAGCAGAGCGCTCGCTCCGTCACAGAGCCAGTTGGGGTTGCAGGGATTGAGGGCTGCCTGGCCCATGGAAGCGTGCGGGGCATTCTGGGGAGACCCCCATGCTGGGAGGCAGCTTGTAGTCTCCTGGTTGGGGCTTTACTTGTGTGTTGCCATGGCACAGAGGCATGCGGCAGTGGCACACGATCAGTCAAATGGGGCTAGTGGAGTGCTCGCTCTGCTAACTTCGTTTAAGTGGGGGTACTTTCTGTGGTTTGCTGTTGGGAGCCACACGGCTCCTTTTGCAACACACAACTGCAGGAAAGTGGGCTAAGCTCCCTTAGCCCTCTTTCCTGCGGTCGTGAGAATCACCTCATTATTGGACTTACTGCATTATTAGTCTACACTATTAAACTTGATACATAGCCATACCCAGAGACGTGAGTTTTGGGTGATATGGAAATTATCTAGGTAGGCTTTCTCCAAATCAGAAGCTCATGTATAGATCTTTTAATGGGAGCTTACTTAGTTCCTCCTGGCGCTCTAGTTGTTCTAGAGTTGCTTCTGCACCAGTAAGGTGGGGAGCTGGCCAGGAATCTGGCTAGCTTAATATCTGAGCCTCCAACAGGACAGTCAGCAGAGCCAAGACTTCAATTACGCAACTGATCTGGCTGAACCATGACAGACGTTCTTTCCCTCTCTGATGCCCTCAGTCACATGAGGACACCTATAGGGCATGCTAGACTAGAAAACAACCTTCTGACTGTACGTTCAGGCTTCCAGTAGCTGAGTTCCTCCCATTTGACCCTTCCCCCATTGTAATGTGGGGATTTTCCGTGTGTTTATGAAACTGGGTCATGCCATAATTATTTTCAGTGTAATGTGTTTTTGGATCTCATTTGTTTTCATTACATCTGGTGTGTGTTGCTTTCTAGTTTCACCTTTGGTTACCCCAATTAGTCATGGGAATTCAATTAAAAAATCATGGCAGAAGACACAGAGTTCAGGTTTTTCCTCTGGACAGGAAAAAACATTGCAACCATCCCATACAACAATCAATTCATTTCTAACTGAATAAAGAGAAGAGAACAAGTTTGCTCCTGCAAGTTATTATCTAACGCGGTGAACCAGCTTACCAGATATTTGAATTTGGCTTGATCTCAGGATTACTCTAGTAACATCCTTGGAACAATAAAGCTATTTTATAGCATAATGGCAAACTCATTTTTCTTATTATAATGTTTTTAATGTTGTCCAACTCCTGTCTCTTTGACATGATTCTGATTAAAAAGAGTTGAAGGATAATGTTCCACATATTTTTCAAGAGGGTCTCTTGTATCTTTTTATAAGGTGGGGCCTATAAGTCATGCAAATGGTTCAAGATGTGTCCACAAGTTTTATTATGATCCTGCAAAGTTCAGTGCATACAGGGGCTCCCATCCAGCTGCACTAGCCTGTGTTTCACTGTCAACTGAACATTTTTTCAGCCTTCCACAAGGCAAATGAGTGCTTGAAATCCAGTAAAAGATTGATTTCTGTCTACTTCAGTGGATATCAAACTATTACATAAATGTGGCCTTCCAGTAAGGAGATCTTGCAGAAGGAGTCTACCTACCAGACCCCTCATGGCCAGCACCAATACATAAGAACATAAGAACAGCCCTGCTGGATCAGGCCCAAGGCCCATCTAGTCCAGCATCCCGTTTCTCACAGTGGCCCACCAGATGCCGCTGGAAGCCACAGGCAGGAGTTGAGGGCATGCCCTCTCTCCTGCTGTTACTCCCCTGCAACTGGTACCCAGAGGCACCCCACCCCCAAGGCTGGAGGTGGCCTACAGCCCTCCAGCTAGTAGCCGTGAATAGACCTCTCTCCATGAAATTATCCAAACCCCTCTTAAAGCCATTCAGGTTGTTGACTGTCACCACATCTCATGGCAGAGAATTCCACAATTTGATTATGCATTTGTGAAAAAGTACTTCTGTTTGCTGGTCCTAGATTTCCTGGCAATCAGTTTCATGGGATGACCCCTGGTTCTAGTGTTATGGGAGAGGGAGAAGAATTTCTCTCTATCCGCTTTCTCCACACCATGCATGATTTTATAGACCTCTATCATGTCTCCCCACAGTCTTCTTTTTTCTAAACTAAATAGCCCCAGATGTTGTAGCCTAGCCTCATCAGAAAGGTGCTCTAGGCCCTTGATCATCTTGGTTGCCCTCTTCTGCACCTTTTCCAGTTCTACAATGTCCTTTTTTAGATGTGGTGACCAGAATTGTATGCAGTACTCCAGGTGTGGCCGCACCATAGTTTTGTATAAGGGCATTATAATATTAGCAGTTTTATTTTCAATCCCCTTCCTAATGATCCCTAGCATGGAATTGGCCTTTTTAACAGCTGCAGCACATTGAGTCGACACTTTCAACGAGCTGTCCACCATGACCCCAAGATCCCTCTCCTGGTCAGTCACCGACAGCTCAGGTCCCATCAGCCCACATAAAGGGCGAGCAGCTACTCCAGAACCATGACTAGGGATCCACTGAACCGAGCAGCAAAGTCATCACAATAACTAATGCACCTTCACTGTTGCTCTTGCCATGTTGGGAGGTTTGTAGGGGGATGGATGAAAAAGAATTGCAGAAATGCAGTGAGGATCTTTCAGTAGTGAGCGAAGGGTTCTTTCTGGTGTTTGGAACACTGTAGGTCTCTTGTCTGGGGCGGCATAGAAATGTAGAATTGGCCCTTGTCCCTTCCATGGCCTTCTATTCCTCTCCTCCATAGTTTCTTTCCCCCAAGTACAGCCCAGAATTGTTGTGGTAGTTGACCATGGCTAGGGCTTGCTAGAAGTGGAGCAGTACATCAAGGACCAAAGGAAGCCCCTCACTAATTTCAGACGCAGCACACTGATGCTGGAATTCTCTGTACCACAACCAGCTCCTCTTGTGGATTCAGCTTTAGGTACACTGTTATGAACATGGAATAGGTACTTGAGTCAGCTCTCAGCACAGAGTTTAGAGGCTGGTTAGAGGATGCCAGATAAATCTGCTGCTGCTGTTGCATTGTGATCAGGTGGGGAGAGGAAGCCCCTCCTTTGCCTCTAGGTGCCAGGAGATGGTGGTGACAGAAACAGTGGGTTTGGATGCTGTAGCCTGCCCCATACATGTGCATGCTTTCCAGCTGGAGATCCACACTTGCTGACATCAGATCAGCACCACTCTGTGTCTGCACCACAGCAACTTGCAAGATAGGAACTGTTCACTTGCATGGTGCTGGCTACAGTATCCTCTGCCTCTACCATCATCTCCTGGTGCCTGAAAGTAAAGGCAGGAGTTTCCTTCCATCCAGATCACCATATAGCTGTTAGCAGCAGCTTCGCCTAGCAAATGCCTCACCAGTTGCCACTGTCACACAGCACAATTACATCTCTGCATAAATATTAGGACAGCTCTGTAATCCTAAACACAGTCAAGTCCCTTTGAATGCTGGACATGTATATAGATGTAGGGATTTTGCCATTTACAAGGCTCAAGTTCGGTTAGAATGCTGCAGCCTTCTGGCCTTGGCAAATTTGCTGCATAATTATGATGTGCCACTTGGAAATGTGTGCTTGTTGAATCCCACCAAAGCTGAGTAGCAACAAGGGGGCTCATCATCTCTACTCCCCTCCATCTGCTGTCTATGGTGTTGCAATTGTGTTGCACTGCTGGTGATGGGAACATGCGTTTCTTCAAAGTTCTGCTAATTGTCAGCCACCTTTTACAACCCTGAATCCTGTGGCAAAGAATGGGGGTGGGGGACCCCACGCTAAATCACATGGAGCAGGAATGACCATGGCCCTCCTGTCCAGACATCACTGCTCACATTGCATAAACAATACCTTGGTCCAAATGATGTATTTAAACATTTAAACATTGGTAGTTCCCCTCCCTCCTTCCAAGTGACTGCACAGGCCTATCTGCTGTGCAGCCCATTTCCAGCCTTTCTCCACATGGAGGAAGCAGAGAGGTGAGAGGCCCGTGCAGTCACTTGGAAGGAGGGAGGGGTGCTGGAAGGACCTCACCACTCCCCATCTGGCTAAAAGGGGGATCTCTCGCCTCCTTGCCTCCCACTCTCCCTGCAACAGTCACACTGCCACCACCGTGCCCCATCCCAACCCTCTCTGGGTCAAGGAAAATATTTAGGTAAAGGAGACCTCTCCCCTCCTGCTAACTTGGCAAAGAGGCACCTTTTTACCATGGTGATTCTCTTTCTTTGGCAGGGGGAGAGTAACTGGTCATATCCACCCCCAGCACAGTACCTCCCATGACTGTTGCTGGTGTCTGTCTTATGTTTCTTTTTAGATTGTGTGACCTTTGGGTTCAGGGATCCATCTTAATTATTTATTATTTCTCTGTGTAAACCGCCCTGAGCCATTTTTGGAAGGGCGGTGCAGAAATCGAATGAATGAATGAATGAATGAATGAATGAATGAATGAAATCACCTCTACTCTTCCTCATCAGGGCCAGCCCCCACCCCCTTGCAGGATTCAAACATTGTTAGGAGTTTAAAAGTTGGTGAGAAAAGGCTGCTTGTTGGCAGCCTCATCTCCCTGGCTGCCCCTTTCAGAGTTTACAAGGGTTGGATTAGTGTAGAAAGTTCAAGGTTTTCTCCTCCTGCTACAGAGTACTGTATACAAAGAATTGGCATCACTGACCTCCCTGTATTCTTGTTCTGTATTTGATCTTAAGTGCCTGTCAAAATCCTTGGTTGACAACCAAGATGCCACTCATGATGGACCACCCATCTTTCACTTTTCACCTATATACACTTTTACCTTGGCCTTAGAAGGATGTTTTCTACCTGGCTGCCAGTTTCTTAGTGCTACTCATCACTGCTTTGGGCTTAATAAGAAACAGCAAGGAGCAAAGTACAGGGTTAACTACCATGCCTTCAAGGGCTGATCATGGGCGTCCACAATATTTTTTCCATGGGAGGTGGCAAAGGCTGCAATCTAATATCCACTTACCTAGAAATAAACCCCATTGAATTTAATGGGACTGGTTCAATTGGGGAGGGGGTCAACTGCCCCCTCTTGCCCCGCCCCAACATCTATAAGTCCAATCTCCTTGCTATTGTGGAATCAGAAGGATGTAGTCTATAAGTAGCCATTAAGAAACGGCGTTTATTCCTGTTACAGTTCATTTGGCCAGCTATTACCAAGTGGAATCAGATTATCAGATGATCAGTCTGAATTCTTACAGTACATATAAAATCTATATGTTATTAACAACTATGCAAACTCTGTTTAACTGCACAAAGTGCCCTTATCTCTCTGACCTACTGTCCTTATTTTATAGATATGGGAACTGAGCTTCAGACAACCATCTAGAAGTATTTCCTTGTGTGTGCTCCTCTGCTTGATTAAACAACTTCTTTTTTTGTCCCTGATTGCATATATCTGTGAAAATATTGATACAGTATAACCAACTCTGAAGGTCTGTGACACTCCCCACTGTACATGACTTCTTAGGAGAGCAAGACATGGGTCAAACAATGTTAACAATGATAACCTGAAAGCCCTGTCCCCAATCCTGCTTTAACACTGTTGATGGAATGGCACATTGTATAGGTTCCAAGGGACTAGCCTGCAAACAGTTCTTGTTGTTTTTCAACTCACTGGAGGTAAGAATTAGTGGTCTCCAGGTGGGGATGGCCATCTCTGTCTCAATTAAAAGATGAATCTAGCAAGCCCAGTGGCAAGTAGAAGAGCATTAGCAGCTAGAGGTCTCCATCCAGATCTGCATCTACATTGGCTCCATGTAGGGAGCTCCCTTATATGGAATCAGACCATGGGCCCACCTAAGTCAGTCTGGTCTACATTGATTGGCAATGGCTCTCCAGAGTTTCATAGTGAGGTCTTTCCCAGCCCTACCTGGAGGTGCCAGGAAGTGATACTGGGACCTTCTGCATGTAAAGCTTGTGCTGCCTCTGAGCTATGGCCCTGTCACCTGAATACAGCTCTCCACTGCTGGATTGGGGAAACTCTCTTTATTTCTGCTTCCTTTGTTCCAGAGAATTAAGCTCAGATGCTCACTTTGATCAGGAACTGGAGGGAGAATGTGAAACATAATAGGGCCAAACTGAGCCCCTGCCTGCTGCATAATTACCTGGGGGCATTTTTATGTGTGAATGGTCCTGTCTGTCTCCCTTTGCAGGGTTCCCTATAGATCAAAAGAGTAATGTTTGCTTTCTTGACAAAGGCCAGCCATGGGCAATTTCTCAACTGTGGGAGAATTAATACTGGAAGTGTTCTCTAGATGCTCCTCAGCAGTAGAACCAACATCTATTTTTGTCAGCTGCTGGGCAAAAGGACATCAGTAGCCCCTAACACTAACCTTCCAATTGCCTGCCCCATCCCCACCTCACAATGGATTCTCTCACCTGAGAAGTGCATACTAACAAAGGAGGTAGTGAGATGTTCAGCCTGGAAAGCAGTACTTGTACTTCTAAAGTTAAAGACTACTACTACTACTACAAATATTTATATACCACTTTTCAACAAAAGTTCCCAAAGCAGTTTACATAGAGATAGATAGATAGATAGATAGATAGATAGATAGATAGATAGATAGATAGATAGATAGATAGATAGACTCCTTGTCCTCAAAGGGTTTACAATCTAAAAAAGAAACATATGATAGACACCAGCAACAGACACTGGAGACATGCTGTGCTGGCAATGGATAGGGCCAGTTGCTCTCCTACTGCTCAATAAAGAGAATCACCACTTTTTAAAGGTACCGCTTTGCTCAGTTAACACTGCTACTCTTCTGTGGCCCCCACCTGCCTCCATGGACCCAGCTGTCATTAGAAGAAAATTCTACATCAGAGGAATAAATACACTGAAATTTGTTTTAAAGAAAAGTTGGATGATTGGTTGGGCTGAATGGATGGGTGGTTGGGTGAATGGATATCATAATACACAGAGCATTCCAGCAGCCCTGATGAATAGTGCCTGCAGGTCCTTAAAAATCAGTGAAATGGCACAAAATCAGTGAAGTGGTCAAGGTGTCTATCAAGCAATTGTCACAAGATTGGTGGAGATGAAGGCAGGGAAGGAGTGGGGGAATCACCAAAAAGGTTTCAACACCCTCCATAGCATTGTCCTTTGTTCCGTGACATTTGCCCCCCACACCCCGTTGCCATTATTTCCCAACTGCTCAGTTCCATCACACATTGTTCTCCCAAGAGGCCGTTTACTTATACTACTAATTAGCCAAATTTCTTTTACTGCTTGGACTTCTTCTTATCCAAATGTTTGGATGTTGCTCAAGCCATTCTGATAAACAGAATCTTGTGGCACCTTAAAGATGAAAGACTAAACGAAATGATCCTCCTGTTGTGCAACTTGGGCCTGAATGCTTAAAAAAAAAAAAAAAATCAGTAGCAGCCACATGGGGTCCTGATCCAAACAGGGAAGCATCAGGATGCTTTCATCCTTTCCCTCTGTCATGGTCCTAATGACCCACCCCAAATCAGGCTCCCCTGTGGCCGCTATTTGCCCCAGGAGGAAAACTCTCTTTGGCACCAATGGAAGCTTTTGTTCAGGAGAAAATAGCAGCTGTGTGGGAGAGAGCAATCAGGATGGTGGGGGGCATAGTGAGCGCAGTGGTCAAAACTCCTCTCCAGCACTATAATCCCAGTCCAGACTGGGGCCACATGCTGCAGTTCACATTTTAAGCAATCCCCAGCTGTGTTCCCTCTAAAGCATGAGCATGCGCACACACAAGTTTTTTGGATGTCCGCTCTGAAATAAGAGCCTCCCCATCTCGGACAACTTTTAAGTCTTTAAAGACGCATCTATTCACCCAGGCTTTTAATTAAACATTGTTTTAACAGTTTTACTATCGTTTTAAAATGTTGTTTTAAAATTCAAACTGTTGTAATGTTTTAACTTTTACTGTATCATTTATTTTGTTTTAACTAATGTTTTAAGTTTTCTGTTGTCCTTTATTTTAACTAATGTTTTAACTTTTTCTTTTTGTTTGTTTGCTTTGTTGTAAACCCCCCAGAGACATGAGTTTTGGGTGGTATAAAAATATGTTAAGTAAATAAATAATAAATAAATCATAGCACAACTGACCCACTGCTTTTTATGGAGGCATTTTTAAAGACAGCATTCTCTGGATTGGTCTAGGCATTTCCTGACTCTATTGTTCCTTTCTAGCAATGGGGGTCTCACTTTAACCCTTCTCTCTTTGACCTCTTTGGAGGGATTGGATTTCTAAATCACAGCCATGTGGGGGAGAACATAGGAACATAGGAAGCTGCCCTATACTGAGTCAGACCATTGGTCTCTAGCTCAGTACTGTCTTCACAGACTGGCAGCGGCTTCTCCAAGGTTGCAGGCAAGAATCTCTATCAGCCCTACCTTAGAGAAGCCAGGGAGGGAACTTGGAACCTTCTGCTCTTCCCAGAGCAGCTCCATCCCCTGAGGGGAATCTCTTACAGTGCTCACACTTCTAGTTTCCCATTCATATGCAACCAAGGCAGACCTTGCTTAGCTAAGGGGACAAGTCATGCTTGCTACCATAAGACCAGCTCTCTGGTCTTATGGTAGGGACTTATGGTGGGACTGGACTTATGGTGGGACTGGAACTATGGTCAAAAAGGAGGGTTTTTTAACCCTTTAAATGTTAGATTTTCCAGATGAAAATCAACACGCCCACACACACACACACACACACACACACACACACACACACAGAGCAGCATATGTGGAAACAGTGTTGCTCCTTGATATTTGACTTGCAACTTGAAGAAGAAAAACAATGATTGGGTGTGACTAAATGCCTAGGTCTGAAAATGGCTTTAGGCTAGAAAAAGAAGAATCGGATTGCGGATTCTAGACTGGGCTGCTGTTCAGGAGATCTGAGATTAGTTTCTTCCATCCTTCTGATGTGGTGCTAATTGCTTAATCTTTTTCATTCTCCAATACAGGGAACTTCCTAGGGTTGTTTTGAGGATCAGTGTGAAGGTTATGAGTCACCAAGATATAATGGTGATAAGGGCAATTGCAACAGTTAGAGAATAACTTCCTCAGTCCTGGTTCGACCTTTGTAAATGAAGACATGCAGCTCTCCTGTTGTAAAAAGCTGGAATGTGCTTTGTGGAGGAAGAACTTCAGTCTCCCAGAATGTTGATCCGGCACTGAGTGCTAAGTTCACCCAGCTTCCATTTTAGAACATAAGAACAGCCCTGCTGGATCAGGCCCAAGGCCTATCTGATATTTCAGCATCCTGTTTCACACAGTGGCCCACTTTGCCTGATGTGGAACCAGAAAATAGTCATCCTTCCTGCTCAGACAGGCACATTCATTCATCTGTGAAAACCTCTCAAAAGGCTGCTGTCCAGCAGTGTTCTCTCCATTGCACGATTATATCATTAGCAGGATCTCATTGTAAAAGAATTATTTAATTTGCTCCTTTGGCTTTTTCTGTCCGGGCCAGGATCTGTGGGCTGCAAAACATGAACTAATTAAACAACCAGCACTGTTTACCAGACCCAGCAAGGTGTGGGCTGTCGAAATGTACTGTGCTTGTGTTCTGACTTGACCTTTTTACCTCAAGTGGAGATGAGGACACAGAGCATGAGGAGAGTCCTACGGGGCCCTGCCCTTTGTGACAGTCATGGGAAAAGGGTGACCACCCTGCAAGCTCATGCTGTGCATGCAGCATAGCCATCACAGTTGGCAATTGGCACACTTCTTCTGCATGCACGCCTGCGAGCCTTTGTACTCTCTCCAAAGAAATGTCCCTATGTCACGTGACCACTTCATAAAGCAGCCTGCTGTCAAAGGAACACAGGAAGCTGCCATATACTGAGTCAGACCATAGGTCCATCTAGCTCAGTATTGTCTTCACAGACTGGCAGCGGCTTCTCCAAGGTTGCAGGCAGGAATCTCTCTCAGTCCTATCTTAGAGCTGCCAGGGAGGGAACTTGGAGCCTAGATGCTCTTCCCAGAGCAGCTCCATCACCTGAGGGGAATTTCTTACAGTACTCACACTTCTAGTCTCCCTTTCATATGCAACCAGGGCAGACCTTGCCTAGCTAAGGGGACAAGTCAAGCTTGCTACCACAAGACCAGCTCTCCTTTCCTCACCAGGCTTAATGCTATTTCATTCCTTGAGGCTGTTCTCATGAACAGCCAAGACAGGGCTAAGGCAGCCAAGTCTGGGCAGCCAAGTCTGTAAGAACTGCTGGGAGCCACGCGGTTCCCAGCGTCACCTCCGTGGCAGACCCAGCTAAGAAGCCTGGCTCTTTATTGAAGTTAAGGGAGTGAGTGCTCCCTTAAGCCTGTTTCACTGACCTTGTGTCAGTGCTGGCTGGTGCTGTGACACCGAGGGGTGCCCACCTGTCACCAGACAACTGCAGACAACTGTGAGATTTCCAGGGGCCAGGATGCATCATTCCAGTGCCCCCAACTCCGCACTGCCTGGGGCAGCAGCAGATCATCTGGACATGCAATGCATGTGCCCAGCAACTGGGACTTGGTCATCTGTGGGGCAGGTAAGCTTCTGTAGCCTTCCTCCCGCCTGGGTCCCTGATTGTGAGAAAGGGCCCCTTGTTTGACTTCCAGCATGAGAATGCAGATGTAGGGTGAGTGAGGATGGGGTTCACACCATAGGGCCAAGTGCTACATTGATTCTGCACTGGCACTACAATTTGCCCTAGCCTTTAGCCTCAGAGCAGTATGGGATGTTCCCAAATGCATTTTCCAGAACAGGACTTATCAATGGTCATTAGCATGATATCAGATACCGAAGATTTAAAAACCCTGGGGTTGATGGCATCATGGAAAGAATGCGGAGCCAGATGGAACGGGGTCTGACGCAGGAAAGCAATTCTTATCTGTCTCAGATTTTCATTTTTGCAGCGAGACCAGATGCACACGTGTTCTGTATTTGTGTATCTCTCCTAGATGAATTAACCTTCATACCTTAAAATGGATGTGGGGGGGAAAGAAAGTGCAAGGCATACATTTGTTTATTGGCACTTCTGGCTACTTTCCAGGTATGGGGGAGGAAGCAGGTGAACTGAGAGAGCAGCAAAGGGTGCAGCCAAGGGGGAAAGAGAGAAGGATTGATAGCTGGGAAAATGTGAGAGGATAGGTGTGGTCACACACTGAAATCCAGTAATGTAAAGGTCTTTGCATGCAGCAGCCAGGTTCTCTGCGCACATGCATCCTGCTCCACAGATGGTCCCCCTGATAGCACCAATCACCTGTAGGGGCAGGGAAAGGGGACCTGTGCGTGCCTCCAGAAGAATAATCAGTGCTAGCCATCTGTTCAGCAATCTGTGTGTGGTCCAAATTCAACAGCATAGGAATATGTGGAAACTGGATAACAAGACCCAGCAATGAAAACTGCTCACACGCCAACCCTTTGGGATGGACAATTCAGAAGGAGATTCACATGCAACTAGGCCTTAGTAGATGAGTATGTCGGGACTGCTACCTGTCAGTGCAGGAAATCCAGCACTAGATTGATCAATGGTATAAGACAGTGTGCAGCATATTCAGGTGACAATGTTTTCTTTGCTGGATTTCTTTTATTTGTTGAAACATGGTTGCAGCTGTTTATACCCTCCCCCCTCCTTCCTAGGATTATAAAGCAGCCTTGGAAGTCACTGTGTTGGCTTTATTCCATTAATCACTTAACACCACAGGTTGATCTTTGTCCTGACTGGAGCCTCTTGGGACCCTGTGACGAGAACACCGGCTGACATGGCCTGCTTTTGCATTGTGCTAATTGCATGTGTCTCCATTTGCCATATACGGGAGTCAGGAAAGGTACTCCACAGCTGTGCAGCATGATGTGAAAGGCAGACATTTCCATGGGTGGATGAGATTTCCAAGAAGAACGCAGGCAGAATTGGCAGGAACAAGAGCTGTGTTTTCAAAGGGATCAGTGGGAATGGGCTGAGGAAAGCAAACGGGGGGTTGGTACAAAAGAGAAAGGACGTTTATTTACTAATACATAATGTGCATAGAGAATCATAGTAATATATTTGGTTCTGTAGCTTGGAATAATATAGGTGTGCCCCCTTCTCTGCCTACCCTCACACAACATGTTTGAAGCAGGACTCATTATGTAGGGCAGGGCTGCGTAACTTTGGTCTTTCAGCTGTTGTTGGAGTACAACACCCATCATGCCCACCCACAGTGGCTAACTGTTAGGGGTGATGGGCATTGTAGTCCAACACCTACAGGAGAGCCGAAGTTGTGCAGCCCTGATGACAGGCAATCTTTTTCCCCGCTGGGGAGCTGAGGCTGAGAACGAAGAGCTTCCTTAAGGCCTGCTAGGGAGTTTATGGCAGAGGCAAGTGTCAACATGGAAAAAGTCCTGACTTGCAGCATAGACTCTGGACCACTAGACGACTGCCCCATTGGCACCCTGCCCTTCCCATTCCCATGGCAGAAGCAAAGGTTGGTGGTATCGCTGACTAGGATTGCAGCCTAACAATGAGATTCTAGCCATGTTTACTCAAGAGTAAGTCACATTCAGTGCAGCTGGACTTATTCCCTAGAAAGTGTACTTTGGACTGTAGCGTTCTCTGCATTATTGGGTTATTGCTTTTTATATTCTCACAGTGCGTGTGGTGCACGCCCAAGGAAATAAAGAAAATTGCATTTATTACCTGCTGCCATGTTCTTGCACTAGTTTCACAAGTAGCAGAAGGGGTGGCATGTGTTATTTCCCAGCCCTAAATGTTTACTCAGAAGCAAGTCTCATGCTGTGAAATTGCACTTACTTTCTGGAAGCATGCTTAGGATTGCAACCCTTCCACGCTGCAAACATCTTTTAAAAAAATACTGCACAATATTCCAGTGTGTGCTGTTGTGGGCCAGTGGAAATGAAGACACATTTCTTACTGACTTCCTTTGTGCTTGGTTTACATGGGTAGAATGGCAAGTGTGATGCACCCAGATTCTTCACGCAAGAAACCCCAGTGCATGAGGCATGATTTCCTGCTGCTGTGCCCCAAGTTTCCAGCTTCTCGGGGTAGCAATTGTCAGTAGCAGGAGCCCAGCCTTCCCTCTCCTGCCCAGTACCAGGCACACATTTACACTGCTGCCTCCCAAATCTCTTCCTTCATGGCTCCTACCTGCTTCTCCTCTCCTCAGGGCTAATTTGGGAGTGCTGGTGCTGGTTAGGTGCTGGTTAGGTCCTGGAGACAGAGAGTGGACAAGGGAGGAAAGGAGTGAGTATGTGTACTCTGCTGTGAGTAGTGATGATCACAGAACACACTACACACGATTTTGCTCTTTGCTTGCATGATTGTCCACACGAGGGAAGGCTTTTGCCCATTCCTGAATATGCAGGAGGAAGATACACGGATTGCATTGCAGGATGCTGGAGAGGAGATTCCTACATTTGCTATAGCACCCTCCTGCCATCATTCTGTAGAATGATTCTATATCATTCTGTATCATCCTACTGGTGAAACATGACACTTATGTATTCAGGTAATAAACATCTCAGGCTTTCCACAGCTTCTCTTGCTCTGAAAGTTCATAACGCTTCCACTAAAATAAATGGATTTTAAAGTACTGTGATTTTGACCAAATTGTATACCTCGTTTAAGGAAATGTATCTGCCCTATAATTAGGTCTGCAAACTGTAAATAAAATGAGCAATAAAATTTGCTTGACTTCCTTGTCTTTATGTAACATACTGGTCTGAAACATGATATTTTCCTGACATAAATATGACACGGAGTTTGAATGAGGACATTTGAATGTATCTAAAGTGTCCCGTCTCTGTTGTGCCACTGAAAACAAAATTACATAATCTGTATTTGAATGTGTCAGGCACAGTAAGCCTAGCTACAGTCCAGCCGCCATCTCCCTTTCATGTTCTTCTGCTGCAAAGGCAGTAAACACACAGTCTTTCTGTACAGTCTGAATCACAAGGTTATTTGCATGACATAAATAACTGCGTCAAGGCAATCTTCTCGGCAGCCCATCATGAGTTTTGGAGACACACAAAAGCATTTGAAGTTACTTTTTAGCAACCTTTGAAGGCTCCAAGGCACTCATGGGGATTTTTGTCCTCTGCAGAGTCCTTATTAATTCACTGGTTGTTCCCGAGAATGTGGGATCACTTATTCACCCATTTACGAAAAGGCAAGCTATTTTAGCAAAATATGAGTCAGCACGTTCTTTTGCTTCTCTAGAAAGCTTTGCAGATTTGGAACCACTTTCTGTGTGTACTCGGGAGACAAATTGGTCAAATGTCTCTGGTTTAAGGGCTGTAGTTCCTTGTACTGAAATCTTCTCCATTACTGAAGAACTTTATAAGACAATTGAATGGGCACCTTTTATTTCATATAACAGAACATTCGGCCTAACAGTGGGTGCCAGCTTTTCAACTGGACACTTCAGCTGTGTTTTTAAACATAGCTGAATGTTCCGTAATCAGCAGGTGATAATAACATAATCATAGAAAATAATGGAAGATGTTTATTTCATCTATTCCTGCAGCACAGCCAGGTAAACTGGTCCGAAAGACACTGATGTTCCCAAAGATACTGGAATGCCACTTAATATTCTGTGCTGCTGGGATATGAATCAGGAGGACCAATTACTCCAACTACTGGTACTGGGGCTTACCTATGCAGCTTAAGACCACCTGAGTCTTCTCTCTTCATCCTCAGAGGCCCTTCGAAGGGCTGGGTCATAGCTCAGTGGCAGAGCCCATGCTCTGCATGCAGAAGGTCCCAGGTTCGATCCATGGTACTTTCAGTCAGAGCTAGGGAAACAACCCCTGCCTGAAACCCTGGAGAGCTGTTGCCAATAAATGTAGACAATAGTGCGCTAAATGGACTAAGGTTCTGACTTCCTATAAAGTAAGCTTCCTTTGACTCCAGACTCTTGGTGAACTCTTGGTGAGTTAAGTGAGACGACCTTCTTGACGTGTCCTGCTTGTGGAGTGCTTTCCCAGAGAGGCTTGTCTGGTGCCTGCTCTCATGTCCTTTTGGTTCCAGGTGAAGATATTTTTGTTCTCCCCAGCCTTTTAAATCATCAACAGGTTTTATTTTGCAACAAAAGTTATATAGTTCTCCCCCCTGCAGTTTTAATGCTGCTTTTGTAACTATATTGCTGCTGTTGAATTTCTGTTTTTATTATATTAATTCTTTCTGGGGTTGTTCGATGCACTGAAAGTTATGCTACTAGGATGGAACTCTTTTATTTTTATACTGTGACCGTTGTAATGTAAGACACTTTGAACCTTCAGGGGGGAAAGTGGGATAGAAAATGTTAAAATAAATATATTTCAATATAATAGCTCAAAACATTTTCTGCTGTATCATACTGGGTTCATGTCAAGGACTAAGGGCATTCTGCTAGTGTGCATGCTGGGTAAGCTTCTAATACACTACTTTTCCTTACATCAGCATACACCAGCTATTGCTGTTTTGATGAAGGAATGGTAACTATTCCTAATTAGGAATTGTTATTTCTCTGTGTGGACTGCCCTGGGCCATTTTTGGAGGGGCAGTGTAGAAATCAAATTATTATTATTATTATTATTATTATTATTATTAACAACAACAACAACAACAACTATGCTGGCAACAATTTTAGACAGAGAACAAGTTCCAAACACTGCCCACACCAGTTTGGTTGTTACCCCTGTGCTACAACATGCTTAGCATAATGTTTATCTGACTCAGAGCACAACATCTTTCTGTGTTTGATCTGGCAACCTGCTTCTGAACATTTTTAAAAGATTGCTTTGGCTTTAAGAAACAACTTCCTGGATGAGAGTTTCTGGTTATGTAAGCTCTGGGTACATCGTGCTTAGCTAAGTTACAGGCCTGATACTGTCGTGCTCTTCAACATAACAATGTTTGTTCTGTATTCATTTGGGTTGTGTGTTTTTTTTAAAAAAAAAATAAGACCCAAGGTTATGCTGAGGACCTAGAATGTTTGCCGTGCAAAGCCCATACGTAAAACAGCCCAAGGTGCAATGGAACATAACTTTCTCAGCTAACTTTATAGAATGTGATAACCACACAGTTATCACATTCTTATAGATTTGGGCTGTATCATGGTGTTTTCACCTATAGTTGCTACAGTTTGTTTTAAAGAAACTGCATTGAATATTAGGCTGTTGTATTAAGCCACTTGCCAAATTAGTACAGTGGCTTACAGCACAGCCTGCTACCCATGGAATGGGGATGCATGTGCACTGGCAATGGGTGAGTCCAGACAGCATCTACTGAGCCCACAGAACCTTCTTGGCTCCTAAGAACTGTGTCAGAACTCCCATTGGAAATAATGGGAGGAGGGTCATGATAACAGTGGCACAGTTCTTAGGAGCCACGAAGGTTCTGTGAGCTTGACAGAAGCGAGGATGCCATTTGGACTCACATGGAGCCAGTGTGTATGCACAACCCTCTTTGACAGGGAATAAAACATTATCTGAAAATGTTCCTCAAATTTTCAAGTTTAATGGTAAAGGAAAACCAAGGTCAACAATATATTAGGTTAATAGCATACTTGGTTCTGATGTGCTTAGGGCTTTTTAATCCAATAGCAGCTGCAGAGGGGTCCATCCAATCCAGCCTGAGATCATGGCAGAGGGGTAAGGGGCTTAATTCAGATGAGGGCATCTCCATGGCTGCCTGAGGAGGAAAGTTCCCATGGGTACCAATGGAAATTTCTCTCCTGGCCAAAGAGCAGTCATGGGAGGTGTCCAGACCATGGTGGGGGCAAAGGGTTAAAGCCCACTTCCCTGCAGGCCATAGTTCCAGTCCAGATTAGGCACTCCACAGCAGCTATTGGGCTTTTTTTTCCTAAGTCAGCGCAGAGGATTAGTATTAGCAGCTATCATTTGAAACTACAATCGCTTTGTGTATACTAGAGCTTCAAGAAAGATCTGCTGAATGGAGGTTGGTTTAACATGACCTAGAAATACAAGATAAAGTTTTAAAAGTACCTGACAGATTTCACTCCTGAGCAACGTCACAATACTTCTGAAGCATGCCATAAATACCAGAAGCAGGTATTTCATCCAGACCAATGGCCTGAGTGTTGTTGAACGGAAGGAGATTCCTTGCTATAAGCCACAAGGGCCCCAATAATCTATATGGAGAAAATTACAGAGACCATCACAAAGAATTTATTTCTAGAATGTCATTTTATACTGTTGTCTATGTGTACACTTTTCTTTTTATCTTTCTGTTGCCTAGAGCCAGCCTGGCCCTGATGCACTTTTACAAATGAGAGAAACTTCAATCCATTAGAAGTTTTGTATCACTTTTGGAGCTCTTGGGAGGCTGAAGACCTCCTAACACCTCTAATGGCCCAATCTCATCCCCTTCTTGAATAAAGAGGGGCTTCATCTATTAAAATAACTACAATGCCCACAATCTAACATGCCAGCTGTGGTCCTAAGAACCTGAAAGGGGGAAAATGTCCCTTTTAAAATAGAAACCGCAGCAAGAGGCAAGTGGCCAGGCATCTGGCTTCAGCCTCCAGAAGAGGACATAGTGCTGGTGTCCTCAAGTCCAGGTAAGGAAGGCACATGGGGAGAAGGGAGGGAAGAACAGGAAAGGGTGGTAGAAGGCAGGAGAAGGGAGGGGAAATGGGGAGAGCAGTGTGGTGGAAGGGTCTGACAAGTCAGAGAAATTGGTCCATATTTATCTAACTCCAATAGTTTTGGGAAGCCCTGAGCTCCCCAACAATTTCTCTGTTGGGTCAGATCTGGATGTGATCTGACATTTTCCACCATGCACAGGTCTAGGAGATACAGTATACATTTCATTCAAAATAAAGCTGCAAAACAGCTCTTACAGTTAGGATATTCCTCCTAATACCTTAAACCTGCCTCCTTGTAATTCTTCAAAATAGGCTCCCAGTGTTTTTCCTGACTATGGAAATTGACTTGAACTTTTAAAATGAGCAAGTGATAGCAATATCTTGATTGTGATACCTTCTTATCTGAACAATAACTTTCTAATAAACTCACTCTGAAATTTCTAAGCTAGAAAAATGTGTATAATTTACCCCTAAAGTGAAGCCATGCAAATCGGCAACTGTGCTCTTTAGAAAAGCAAAACATAAGCCAGCTGTGATCCTACTTGGAGAAGTCGGACCTGGTGCAAATCATACACTAGCTGCGATGCTACTTGGAGAAGTCAGAACTGACCTCAGTCACTCATGCTTTGGTAACATCCAGATTGGACTACTGCAGTGTGCTCTATGTGGGGCTGTCCTTGAAGATGGTTCAGAAGCTTCAGCTGGTCCAGAACGCTGCTGCAAGGATGCTCATGAATCAAGGAAGTTGATTCATGAGTGTCACATCCACCCTGCAGCAGCTTCATTAGTTACCAGTCCAATGTCTAACCGGGGCTAGATTCAAGGTTCTGATCTTGACCTTTAAAGCTCTACACAGCTTGGGGCCAGCATACCTGTTGGACTGCATTCACCCATATGAATCTTCCAGGGCCCCTTGTGATGACCCCAGAGTTCTGGTTGGTGGGGACTAGAGACAGGGCCTTTTTGGTTGTGGCCCCTCAACTTTGGAACACCCTCCCTGAAGAGCTTCGCCATGCTCCTTCCCTCAGTATTGTAAAAAAAACACCCACACCAATTAAAATACATCTTTTAAAGAGGCTTTTAAATGTTTTATCTGCTGCTTATATCTGGTAGGTTCTTTAATTTTTATAGTTCTCAGTTTTTAGCTTTTTATTAACTTTTAATTTGAAACTTTAAAAAATATATAATTTAAAATGTGGTTTTTGCCTGGTCTTTTAATTTGTTTAACTTTATTAGTCTTTTTTTAAACATTATATCTATTTTATTAATGTTGTGAGCTGCCTTGAGCAGTAATTTACTGGAGTGGCAAGGTATAAATATTTTAAATAAATAAATAAATAAATAAAAATAAGTTTGGCAATTTAGGAGGAAAGACTGTGTATCTAATAATTTGTGGGCCAGTTTATGAAGAAAGATGAGCTCCAGGAGGAGCAAAGCACCATGAAGCATAACCTACATGGAAGGAAAGGGAACATCACATGGTTGCTTACAAAACACAGTCCCTCGTTTTGTCTTAATTCTCTCAAGCAATGCTACAGGAGTGCGCATACACAGAATAACTGCATATTTTTTTTAAAAAAACAATTTTTAACAAACTTTCTCAAATTACTTTTGTAAATGCTGGCACAGCTTCATATCAAACTAAGGGGAGTTCAGCAATCCCTGTGCCTGCCTGATACTCTGAGGTCACTAGTTCAAAACTCGAATCCTGGCAACTCACCAGCCTGTTCAAAAGATTTCACAATGACTCCAGAAGATGCTTGGTTTCAGTATTTGGCGAGATTCCAGTGGAGAGAGAATTATACAGCTCCAGAGCAGCCACACAACTAACCAGGCCCTTATATTTCGCAGGTGGATATAATTATTGAAAGAATTGACTAGTTCACACACGCATGTATATCATGTGATTGACCAGGACTTGATTAGTCAACAATGGATGGTTCACAATTGAATGTGTGAACAGACTCCACTGAAATATGTGTGAAGCAGTATTGAAAGATTAAGCTGTAAAGTTTGATCTATGATGACTCATAACAATATGCATGGCTGTATATATCCTTCAATCATCAAGTCCTTATTAACCTTTCTTAGATATTGCCATGAGGCTATCTCTAAGGTATATATAAGGCATATGTATAGACTGAACAAGCTGTTTCTTGGATTTGAGTGGGATTAGTTACATTGAAATTCACAAGACACAACTGGGTTAAGAAAAAAATCTCAAAGCATTTATATATAAGTATGTTGTGAATTGGAGCCTCAATTTCCTTGTATAACAGACATTTATGTTACCAATCTTCTCCGCATTCAAAATCTAATATCTCCATTTCCTGACTATCATAGCAGCAATATTTGTAGCAATTGAAGACATTCAAGTCAGGTAATATAAGTTCTGGCCTTCATGTCTGGCAGTTGGATATCTTACCAGCACTTTGTAATAAAAATTCATCTCAGGTTCTGAAAGTATTGAACTGCTAAAATCAACAGAATGCTGACAGAGAATGTACTTGGAAGTTATTTTTAGATTGAATTAGTTTGGACTTTTGACACCTATTCAACAATGTGCCTTAGCATGCAACAAACAACATTATCCAAAAAGCTGAAAAGACAGTGGCAGAAATTGGATCATACTCTCTCCAAAAAATGTGTTTTCTACTTGAAATTTTTCTGCCTTTTATTATAATTTCCCCCCTTAAAAAAAGACATTGCTACTAAGCCATGGTCATGGGGAAGAGGTGTTGTTCTTGGAAAAAGAGAGAAAACTTGTGAGTAGAAACATTTGTTTATTTATTGGAGGATGAAAAGTCCTATTATGCAGTGAAACCTTTTGCCAGAACTATTCCTTTTCCTTATCAGGAGCAAATAATTAAGAGTATGTTGTCTGAGTATTGTCGCTATCTTTACCAACAATACATTTCGGTCCTAATCCAATGTGCCTGAGCTTGCTTTCTCCTTCTCCTCCTAAGTAGGCATATGGGAAGGGACACCTTGGGTGGCAAACAGGGTGGTCATTAGGGATGGCCCACGGGGCTTGTGTAGGTTTCAGCTGCTGCTGCTCCTCCTCCTCCTTTCCATAGGTCTCATCTCAGTCTGGATTAGGGGCGTGCACGAACTGATTCTGGAAGTTTGGTTCGGGTTTGAGCCAAACTCATATTGGACCACCGGAATGTGAGCCAGTTCAAGTCGAACTGCCCTCCGGTTCATTCCAGTTTTTGAACTGGGCTGAACCAGTTTGGTGGTTTGAGGTGGCATGCCTGTAAAGGTGAATCTGGTGAGGACTTCCCTTTACAAGCAAGGGGGAAACCCTGCCTACCTAAAAAATAATCCTAATAGTGATGGGCAAGAGGGCAGCTGTAGTCTGAGGTGGGAGGGGCGGTGGCACAGCTCCTCCTCTATGAACTGGGCTGTGCTGGAGTGCCAGGCTTGGTCCAGAGAGGAGGAGCAACGTCGCTGCCCTCCTCAGACTATAGGTTCCCTCTCACCTGCCCCTATTATGGGGTTTTTCTAGGTAGGCAGGGTTCTTCCCTTTTGCTTGTAAAAGGGAATCCTCACCCGATTCCCCTTTATAGGCAAGCCCTCAAACCGCTGAACCAGTTCTGAACCAGCTCATTAAAACTGGTTTGGCTCAAACTTGGACCAGGTTCGACTAGAAGCTGTTCTGCACATCCCTAGTCTGGATCCAGACACGGCTGGGTCCTGATACCTCCATCCTCCACACTTTTGGAAAAGCAGGACTAAAATTTCCCTCATCTCCGTTTCTTGTTATAATCACTGTCAATTTTACATTGTGAGGCTCCTTTGGGACAAAGGATTCATATTCCCCCAATATGAATCACAGCAAACTGATCGAACAACCATAAACACAAACATACACATCAGAAATGAAGTCTAATATGAAAAACTGAACTTAGATCAATTAATAATATAAAAATAGTAATAATGAATAATCCTATATAAGAATATAGATCAAGATGTAAGATACAATAAATAATGTCTAACCCAGTAAAACACTATATGATATAATTCCTAGTATGTACATCATTATAACACACTCTATTTTAATATACACAAAACATACACAAAGAAAACCTGGTGAATAACTGTTTCGAGAAACTTGACGTGTCCAAGTGTAGATCCTCCAGTGTTTCTTGTAAAAGCAGATAGTCTCTTCAAAGAGAATAAAAACCATGTTAAAGAACTTTGAAAATATGGAATAAATCCTCTTCAAAGAGACCTTCCAAAACTTTTTCTTCTATAGCAATAGCAATAGCAATAGCACTTACATTTATATACCGCTCTATAGCCGGAGCTCTCTAAGCGGTTTACAATGATTTAGCATATTGCCCCCAACATTCTGGGTACTCATTTTACCGACCTCGGAAGGATGGAAGGCTGAGTCAACCTTGAGCCCCTGGTCAGGATCGAACTTGTAACCTTCTGGTTACAGGGCGGCAGTTTTACCACTGTGCCACCAGGGGCTCTTTTTATAGGCAAATGACTTCTAGTACACAGTCATATAATTCATGTATTGCCAAACTGTTTTACACACTGACTTCCAAGTTTTTTCTTCTATGAGTAGATGACTTCTAATGCGCAGCCAATCCACTACACCATGTAATTCACATGTTACCTAAGAGAAACGTGAAAAATCAATATTCCAAAATAGTTCATTTGTCTACAAAACTCTGGAAAATATTAATAACATTGATGATGCTGCAAACTCTTGTTGTTTCAGAAGTTTGTAGCTCCAGGTGACAGATTTCATTTTTACAAATGACCACTGCAGGAGATTCTGCTTGAGAAGAAGTGAACATGATGTGGAAACTTATAGGAGGGAATAGGCCATTTCACATATTGTTATTTTGTTCTGTATCTGGAAAAAACTGGGTAAAGGAGATTAAATTTTGTTCATTTTGATGATACACCCACTTAGATATAAGTGGAAAGCAGATGGAACTGGAAATATTTCCTTCAGGAGTCCAGTGCAATAAAAAACACACACATGGTTTTGCTTGGAAAGAACCTAGGAATAAAAGTTGTGCTTTGTCTTTGATCAAGGGAGGTATGTGTTCATGGTAACAACATCTAACATCCTAGTTGTTCTTAAACTGAAGAAGCTACAGAGGATTTAAGGCAAAATGTTTTTGCTAGTAGAGGTGTGGCTTTGAGAGCTTAAAATGAAGAGGATAATAGTGAAGGAAGATCCTGTTTTCCATGGTGCTATTATTTCTCTTATCATGCATCAGAATGGTTATTGAACATTTATTCTCTCACATGAGCTCTTTTATAAGATCAGCCTGTAACAACAGGCTATTACATATGCTAATACTAGCTGTCAATTAAGTTTGTCAGCTTTCCAGAGGGCAAAGCCAAGATATGTAGAACCTGAGCTGAACCTGGTAGAGCAAGTCAGAATGTGTTGCATCAGGAGTAGAATCTGACATATCCAGGAGTTACTGGCTTTTCACACCCCACAACAAGATAGCAGATAAAATATAGTGAAGCTCTTCTTATTGACTTAGCCTGCTCTCTCTGCAGACAATCAAAAGGCAGTCCTGGGTGGCCGGATCAGCTGCCCACACAACTGCTGGCTCTGCTCAGCCAGCGGGGGCTGCGGAGATCAGGAACTGTGTGGCCCCCGGGAAGTTTCAGGATGCCCCTCATGAGCGTGCGGGGCATCCTAGAAAGACCCCCAAGCCAGCCTCCCGGTCGGGGGTCTACTCATGTGTCACCATACACCGCACAAGCAACCAAATGAGGTTAGCAGAACGCTCACTCTGTTAACCTCATTTACAGGTAAGGAGACGGGGAATTAAGTGGGCTAGCCACCTTGGGAGAACCGGGCTCACCTGCGAGCCCAGTGGTTCCCACGATCCCTGGAAAGCTGGCTAAGCTCCCTTGGCCAGCTTTCCAGTAATTGTGGGAATAGCCTCACAGGCTGACATCCTGATGAAGCGCTGGTTCAACTAATGCTTTGCTGGTGCTCTATGGAAGAGGAGCTTTTTGTCCAAAATTGAACCTATGACTCCTGAAAATATGTCCCTGAGAGCCACTGTTAATGGAACTGCCCTGGAGTGTATGGTCAGCACCCCAATGTTCAGGCTTTGTGGGGGAATTAGCTCTTAAAGGGGGTCAGCTCCACCAGTTTTAATTTGTGCAAACGTTTGGTCTCAAGAAATGATTGGATTGAGACAAGGTGATAGTTTCAAAAGAAAAAGAAGGTATTTATTGTAGGAGGGGATACAAAAAGAAAGAAATATGTGGTTAAATCAATATTACTATCAAAAATTCATTTAACTGCAATAAGGCATTTTAAGTTAAAGTCCTAATTGTTTAGGTTCCCAGTTGGGCAAGAGAAAGAGGCTTGCGAGAGAGATAAGGTGTGGTTTAGATCTATGAAAGGGATAGAGAGGGCCCAGTTGCAGGGTAAACATTCACCTTCACCTGATCTGGATGATGAGACCTCAGGACTCTGGAGAGGGCTGCAGAATCTCATCCTCTGAGATAGCATGATTGGAAGCAGGAGGGTTGCAGGGATTAGTAGAGGGAGAAGTGCCCACAAGAAGGGTGCCTCTGTGAGGCCAACTGCCTATGGTGGCTAGGCAAGCTGGGTGGATTGGTAGAAGGACTGATCCAGAAAGTGGCACAAAAAACTGGGCACTCCCAGTGGCAATGGCAGCTGCACAGCAGATCGCTCAAGCTGCTAGTCATTTCAAGCTCTTTTTAGGTTGTAGGAGAGCACAAGGAGTGCTCAATGGAATCCCAGGTATAGCATACAAGGGAGCACGAAGATTGCTTGTTGGAGTCCCGAGTGAAATACACGTGGGAGCACACTGGTTCATGGAAGTGGGGATACTTATATCTCAAAACGTCCCTTGGGGGCAAATTCCTACTGCCCTACTTTTCTGATTAGAAGTGCCAGGATGGACCTGCACGGAATGTATTGTATCTGATCACTCTTTGTAGGGTTTAACAAGGTGGGAATCGCCTTCTGTGTGCAAGGCTGATTGTGATGAAAATCAGAGCATACAGATGTGCAAAATAGTATCTGTGCCTGGAGTAATCCATTAATCCTATCAATAATTTCATTAGATATACCTCTAGGTCTACGTCACTGACTCATCCTCTTTGTGATGGGGAGACCATTGCTTCACTACCTTATCTCCTTTTCTTCCTGCTTGGTATAATTGGTTCGTTAGTGTGTCATTGTTTCTTGTGAGAGGATGAGGGAAGTTAAGGCAGTTAACTCTGAGCTTAGAGTGGCCTTGGATGCCAGTTAACTCACTGTACTTAACTTTGGAGTCTGCTTAGCTGGGGCTTCTGCATAGAGAGGGGGCGTGCATCTTGATCCCCGTTCCAATTTGCTTTGTTGGGAGACAAATCTAGGGGTGACTAGACCATTACCAACTAAGTGACCTGTCCCCTATGTGTACCATCAACAGAGAGCTCACATTACTGTGAAGCTCCTAAGCATATTCAAAGTGCAATCTCCAAGCCTGGAGATGCAACTGCAAACATGGAGGCTCCTGGGAGCCGGGCAGAATAAGCACAGCTAGCAACACCATGCAACCCTCAGAGATACATTTTGGGGGGGTCAAAGTCAACTTTGGAAGGAAGAAGAGATCAATGAAAATTGGCCCTCCCCCAGAGCACCAGCACACCATTGCTGCACCAGTGCTTTGTTTGTCTGGATGTTGGCCAGCTTTCTTGGAACAAAAAAATAATTAATGCATATTGGGATCTCTTAAATCAAGCAAACAAGAAAGAATAAGATCCCCACCATACTATGAACAAACCATGCAATAAAGAACATGCAACAACTTGGTCCAGTATAATTCTATAATCAAAGACGTCCTCAATCTACAATAAAACAAAAGATAACAATTGGAAACCAAATATGTTGGTCTCCGAGCTGCTTTTGGACTACAACTCCCATAATCCCCAGCCACAGTGCACAATAGCCAGGAATTATGGGAGCTGTAGGCCCATAATCTGTAGGAGGGCTGAAGCTGAGTAGCCCTGCATTAGAAGAATGGTGAGATCCATTGCGTGGAGAGTATAATATAGTCTGCTACAAACACGTCCAGACATCCTCAATGGTGACCCAATGACCTCCGTTTTAATGTTAGTCTTTGTCAAGTGGAGAACAGTCCTCAAAAAGTGACAACACTGGTCCAAATGCTCCAAAATCCAATCTTAATATGTACAGGCACGTCTGTTATGTCTAGAAAATTCACTACGAGAAACAAGGCTTGTAACATTCTAATTAGGATGCTTGTCATCTTTCGATTTCAAAAATACTGGCCTCATGGATGTGTCCAGAGGGTAAAGCCCTCTGTAGACCCTGGGCAGAATCTGGTGGAGCAAGGCAGAATACGTTGCATCAGGAATAGAATCAAATTAGAATATGTGGTTTCCCTTCCCAAAATCCAATTTGAACCTTACGTTTGTAGTGAGTTTTGCTGCTCCAACCTGAAGTTTCCTCTGGGGGCTGTTATGTCTGAATGCTGCAGCGAGCTCTAAATGGAGTTGAGGGAGGAAGCTCCTCCCTCACTCCAGCTGTGATTGGCTGCTGGGGCCATCTTTCATTCCAGAAGGAAGCCCATGCAGCCAGTTCTCCCTCCTCTCTGCAGTCTCCCTGACTTCAATTTGGGTCCTGGCAGTTATGTCCAAATGTGGACAGGTTATGTCTAAATGTGGACAGGTAACTGTATGGGGGGCGGCGGTGTTGGTTACGTGTGAATGTGGCAATTGGCTGGTTGGCTCTCTTACTGTCAATAGGAGAAAAGCTTGTCTAGAATTACCTAAGTGGTGGTAGAAACATTTGCCTCCAAGCATGTCTACCACCACAATAACACACTCAAGAAGTTCTTTCAGTTGTGCTAGCTATATTTTCACTTCTGCTTTGCATAAAGTGCTTTCTCAAATGTGTGGGTGAAATTCCTGCATTTCTTGAATAGCACTGCCTTATTTTAATACAGCTAGCCTTGTCTTTCTGTTCCAGTAAAGGGCTCAAAGACTGTTCAACTGTTCTGCACTCGTAAGGCATCATTCCAAAGCCCATGGCATTTTGATTTAGCCAAAGTTGCCCAAGGACCTCAAATTTAAATGTTTTTGTTGCCCTAAACATTCTGTTATCCTGCCCAAAATGAAAGTTCCTTTCCAGTACTAGAGCAGCAGAGACAATGGCACCAGAAATAATGTGTTTAAAAATATGATACGGGACCATGCATTGCAATCCTCCTCCTTCTTCTGCTCCTCCTCTTGCATTCTCGATGAATTCAGTGATCATCTGCATAAACGTATGAACATGCCACTAAATGAACTGAACATCAGAATCTCACCTAGCATTCAGGAAGTCTCCTTTCCCAAGCTTCACAATCATCTGGAGAGAGCCCTACATGTGGATAGTGGTACGCATGCACACCAATTCTATGTAGACAGCCAAGGGCAAATGAATTCCCAATAGAACTTTTCAACAAAAGAGAGTTGCTTCCTGAGACAGTCATAGACCACAATCCTCATCATTTTCTTTTCACTTCCGAGACTCAGGCTATTAAGAGATCAAAATGAAAATACTCAGACATGTTCATAACTGGAAAAAACCATGTTTTCATTCCCTGGACACTTGCCATCTTAAATTATCTCATCTATTCCAGCTGAAGCTTTTGGGTACCAAAGCCAACTGTATTAACAAGGCCACCGTATTAACAAGGCCTTGCGTTCACTGCTCTAACTGACAGGGGCCTACATAGCCAAGTCCCGTTTGTCATTCAGGAAGCAGAAGGCAAGCAGTAATCACTCAGCTCTTTTGCAGAGTTTCAGAATGTGAGAACTTGTTCCACATAGAAGTTTGTATCTTTGCTTAAATCATCTTCCTTTGCTAATCTGCCCAATGACAGCCAAATTAACAGTCACATTTTTGGATTATGTCATGGGGAGGGGCGGTGTGGTGCAGCACAGTGGACTGAAGGAGGGCTGTGGACTGAACGGTTCAGCAATCTGGGGGAACTGGTCCGGTGCTAGTGGAACATTTTCCCTTCTGCAGTGGCAGAGCTGTGACCAGCCGGAGGGACAGGCTGCTGTCTGTCTGGAAGAGTCAGCCCAGATGTTAATGCTCTTAGCCAAATTGACAGGAACAATGTGCACAATATTAGGACCTTTATTTGGGACAGTGGAGCGTCAGCACAAGGTATCTGGAGATGACAAACAGGGCTAAGACACTGGACTTATCAAACAAGAAAGTTGCATTAGATGAAAGGGTGGGGTACAATGGATAACATTTTGTAATCAGGAATGAACTATGAGGGTAACGGCAGAAGGCTATCCTGAAGGAGGGAGAGGAGAAGAGCATGAACTCTGTGTCCCGGATAAATAAAGGGGTGGGGGAGGCTGGGAGAAAAAAGAATGCTAATTTCTTATTCAGTTCTGCTGAGATCAAGAAATCCTTGACTGGGAGGGGTCCATCCAAAGGAGGATCCAGCATCTCCAGGCTGCAGTGACACTTCCACTGGGTTTGATCACAACTTACAGGGGTGCAAAGGTGGGCACCTGGTCCAGAGTTCCAAGACAAACCTGGCCACTGTGTGTGTGTCAACAAGCCTGTTCCTGAAATTATGCCAAGTCCCCAAATCCAAGGGCAGTTATAATGTAAAGGAAAGAAAAAGAGCAGGGAGTCTCTTACAGTACAGCAGGGGTGCCTCTGAAGAGAACTTTCTGAAAGATAGAAAGAAAAGGGGTTTCCAGATCAATTTCTAAAGCAGGTTGAAGAGAATGGATGAGCAGGGTGAGCCCAGGTAGGAACAGATACAAAGGCTGGGCTCTTGAAATGCCAATTAATCAGTGAGTGTGAGTTGTCTTGATTGCATGCATGTGCAAGAGCGGCTGGCTGTCCGGGCCTCAACTGTCCTGGTATCTGGTTGAGTCCATCTTCATTTCTAATCAGGCCTTCTTGGAAAGACCATCCTAGGATAGTCAGTTCAAAACACAAGTCTCTGCCTACATGACAGCCACACCTATACAAAAGAAAAAAGAAAAAAAAGTGGTGCTGCTTTGTCCTGTTTATCTCAGTGGGACTGAAGCTCAACTGATTTTCTCAGGAATGGGTCAGTTTCTGTTAAATGTGTGCTGCCTTTTGGAGCCGGCCATGGGCATCCCCCTGCCCTATGCTCCCCTCCTGGCGCTGTGATGGGGTGCCCTGCTTATGTTCCACCTGGAGTGTTTGTGTGCATACACCGCTGTCACTTTCTTATTAGGGAGCAAAGAACTTAGTGCCTGTCCTGTCATCCCATCCCTTTTCCCTCCTGCTTGCCAGTTGGGATGGAGTTGGTACAGGGAATGCCCACTGAGAGGATGGCAAGGCTGCAATGGGCTATCGTGGCGTCCCTGCTGCCTGGCAACTCCATAGCTGCCTAGCTAACAGGAGAGGTGAGGTTGGTTCTCCAAGAGGTGGCCAGAGAGAAATGCCAAAGGCATAGAGCAACCACATCCTTGGGCAGGTCTGCTCCTCTATTATTGTGGTTTGGAAAATGGCATGAAATCGCGGTTATGGCTGCATTCGATTCTGACATAACGCCCCAGCAGCCAAACCTCAGGTCTCGGGAGTGAAACTGTGTGCAAACCGAAGGTTCAAACTTCAGTTTGGCAAGGCAAACCAGAGGTCGCTTTTGGCCCCAAACCACGGTTGCATGAATTCAGACATAGTGCAGTTCCAATCTCTGCCCCATTTAACTGTGTTTTGGTGTTTCGTATGAACCCGGCCATTGTGTAGCTTGGATATTTTATTTTTTAAAAAATACATTTCAGACTTTTTAAAAAAGTGCTGCCTATATTTTGTGATCCTGTATAGACTAAATTATATGCAAACAGGTCCTTCCTACACATATTTAAAAAGAGGGAAAATACATATTAAAAGCGGTTGCCAAAATCATTGGGCTGAGCCTCCTTTTCTACTTCTTTGGACAGCATATCTATTTCAAATGCACTTAAGACATACTGCTTGCATATTACCAAAGAATTTTCTCTACTCCTTAATCTTTGAAATTCAAAGGGTACTTTTATTGTTTCAGATATGCTCTGTTATCAGTGCTTACCAAGTAGGCTGTGTTTCTTTCTCTTGCATATGGATCTTCCCGTGGTTATCAGTAATCCTTTGTCACTTTGTGACCATGCTACTGAAACACATTCTACATGGAATTACACCCTTGAACTAGGAACAAGCCACAGTTTTAGCAAACTACAGTCAGCAAACTGTGATTTGTGCCAAGAACAGATTGCTCCTATACTTCATGAGCTGACCTGTCTGCCAGTTTATTTCTGTATGATGGTTAAAGGAAGACAAATGATCTAGAAACTGCTACATAAATGTGTCAGGTCATAGCTACTAGTGACACTGCTTTTTTCACCCTTATAAATATACAGTGGGCACACCAAGAGCTGTCCCCACCCAAGCCTTCTAAAGAAATATGCTTGTGTGAGCCTGAGTTTATAGCCAATGGAAAAGCATAGTTTGGTTTCATGCCTGAATCCAAGCCTGACCCCAATCTGTGGGCCCACAAACAAGGATCTGAAACTATGGTTTGAAGCTGATTTGCACACCACAGTTTGCACTAACTGTAGCTTGCTGTTATGTCTGAATTCACAAATTACAGGGCAAGAGCTTTGGCTCAAGAAGGCTGGTACACCATGGAGATGGGAGTGAATTTACAAAGCTGAGTTGTGACAGATTCCCACTGAGCAGATGAAAATAAATACAGACAAGCAGCTCTAAATCAGTTTGGCTGGAAGCGCAAACCACAGAGGGGTTCAAATATCGTGCAGAATTACAGTTTAATTTGCCTAACCTTGGTTAATTAGCACATCCAAATCTATGCCAGTCAAATAACATGGCTTATTTCAGGCCATCTATCCATGATCCATACTCAAGTTTGAAGTTGGCTTGTCAACCTTGGTTTGTCATAACCGTGGTCTCATGTGACATCCAAACCACCAATCTATATGCTGAGTCATATCTTGAGCAAGAGGTATTAAAGGGATTCCGGAGGGGTGGGGATCGGGGTGTGTAGCAGTGAGATGCAGCTTAAAAGTATAGTAGGGCAACATAGGGGGAGTGAGTAGGAAATGGTTAACTGTGCTTGGTGAGTGACTGCAGGTGGGAGAGGGCATGGCTAGGATGACAACAAAAAATAATATTTATATACCGCTTTTCAACAAAAGTTTCCAAAGCAGTTTACATAGAGAAATAATAAATAAATAAGATGGCTTCCTGTCCCCAAAGGGCTCACAATCTAAAAAGAAACATAAGATAGACACCGGCAATAGCCATTGGAGGGATGCTGTGCTGCGGGTGGAGAGGGCCAGTTGCTCTTCCCCTGCTAAATATAAGAGAATCACCACATTTAAAAGGTGCCTTTTTACCCAGTTAGCAGGGTTAGACAAGGGCTCTAAGAGCGGGCAGAGACTTCAAAAGGAGCTCATGCTGGGCTTTCATGTGTTCTTTCAAGTCAGGACCAGGTTTAAGACTAGCTGATGAGGCAAGGCCTTGCAAGCAGTTGGGCAAAGTCAAGATAGACGCCTGAGAATGAATCCAGGCACTTTATTGGAGGCAAAGAGAAGGGGCTGAGACCAGAACAAAGCATGATATGGCTAAACAAACTGAGACTGTGGTGCCAATCCAGGTTTCTTAAATAAAAACTAGTTAAAACAAACAAGAGTTCTATGTGACATCTGAACCCACCCAATGGTGAGGAGTCTTCATTATGGTTAGCACAAACCATCATTTCATGTTACATCTTAACCCAGCCTAAGGCCGCATTCACATGGCCTTTAAACCAGAGTTAAACGTGGCCGAGGTTTCAGTTCATAACTCCAAATTGTGCTGCAGATATTCGCCAAACTTCAGGCCACCAAACTCCAGGTGCAGAAGACGGGAGCCCCTCCTTCTGCTTGGCCTCCGAGGCAGATCCCAACAAGCTCCACAGCCAGACTGTGGGCAAAGTGTCACCACGTCAGTGGGATGGCCTGGATGTCCATTATTTCGAAAGGGGCATGCTGAGTGTGACCGTGCATTTCCAGAGCACTCTGCCTGCCCTTGACATGGAAAGGGCATTTAAACCCATTTAAATGCTATTCCATGCCATTCCGTGGCAGCGCTTCTTCTGCCAGTGATGACATCACTGCCCCCCAAGTAAACCTGCATCCCAGTAGTCCCACACAAACACGAATTCTTGGGTGGGGGGTGGGGGTTATTATTCCGCTTTAAGGGAAGGAGTGGAACATGGAGACTTCCTAGGAGGGAATATGTAGATGAGGGAGGGCAAAGGATGATGGGAGAGACTGCAGGCTATGTGGCCATATCTTTGAAGAAGGATTTTGGTTTACCCATACCGGCCCTGGTGACTGGCCTTGATCATGAGTAAGCTTGGGAAGCAAGAACCCCCAATAGGGAAAGGGCCTGGGCCCCCCTTCCCCAACCTTTGTGTGAGAAGAATAGAACATAGCAGCTTTGGAATCCCTGCTTGTGGCAGCCTCTTAAACCAGGTCAGGAGTGCCCCCCTCTAAATATTTGCTCCCCAGCCAGACAGAGGATGCCTTGCTCATGCTGGATATCCCTGCCATGAGGGAGCCATTTGTCAGGGCATACCTGCTTGCAGGGATGGTGCAGACACAGGGGTCAGGCATGGACCTTAAAATCCATTCAGTGTTCCTGGGCTCGGTCCACCATTGCATTGAATGCAGATCTGCAGCCATGGGGATTTTCAGGAGATGAGAGCCCCAGTTTCCTGCAGCCTGGGACAATGGGCTCGCCCTTTGGGGCCACCGGCAAGAGTGCACTCCTCCAAATGGGCAGGTGGGCTGGCAGGGTGCATGATTTGACAGCAGTTTGGCAGCATTGCTGAGACCAGGACAGCAGTCGGCCAAGTAACCGTCCCTTCCTCTTTGCCTGCATGGAGCATGCTGACTCAGTATCAAGTCCCCATGGGGTGCCACTTGCGTGAGACCACAGTCTGTGGCATAATGGGCTAACTTTGCAGCATGCAATGGGAATACCACCTAGTACAACTAGAGTACTACCTCATGAATTTGCAATTAGTCCTCCCAAATGGCTCTTCTCATGTGTAAGCCTAGGGACCGATATAACCCCCAAGGTGAAGGGGCCCACTTACCCAACCTTTCTGTGAAAATATAGAACTTTGCTGCTCCAGGTCCTCTGCTTGGATCTGCCTTTTATACCTGACCCAAGTTCCCTTCCCCCACCCCGAGGCATTTGCTCCCCTCTTGGTGCTGTGATGGGGTGCCCTGCTTATTTTGCCACTGCAAATGTTTGTGCTTGTGAACATACATCACTGTTGCTCCCTTCTCAGGAAGCAAAGCACTTAGTGCCTGTTCTGTCATCCTGTTCCCTTTCCCTAGCACTTGCCAGGTGGTGGAAGCAAGGAACAGAGTCAGAAGAGCGGATGCCCCAATGTGACTGTGCAGCTTGATAGGCTGACTAGTCCTGGATGGGGCATGGTGCCTGTGACCTGGCAAATCCATAGCTGCACTGCTGACAGGAGGGGTGGGGCTGGTTCTCTGAGAGGCTGCCAATGAGAAGTGCCAAAAGCTTGGAGCAGCCATGTCCTTGGGTGGGTCTGCACTGCCGCCTCTATGATTGCAGTTTGAAAATCGGCACAAAACCCCGGTTACAGCTGCGCCAGGAGTCAAACATAACACTTTGGTGGCCAAACCTCAGGTCTCGGCAACGAATCTTAGAGATAACCAAAGGTTCAGTCTGAAGTTGGGCAAGGCAAACTGGAAGTTGCTTTTGGCCTGTAATTTCATGTGTTTGGTTTCACGTGTTTGGGCATACTGCAGTTCCAATCTTGGCCATGTTTAACTCCAATTTGGTGTTATGTCTGAATGCAGCCTAATAGCATTTTTCTATGGATAAAGATTTCAATTCTCAAGCAATTTGGGTTGCTCTCCTATTCTTTTCAATGTGCCTTGGAGGCAAAATCCCATGAAAAGCAAATGGTGGTGGTGGTGGTGAGCTTAGAACCTTGACTGATAAAAATAACTTTTTAAAATAATACCCATGCATTCTTCTCAGGAACAATCTTCGGCTGGAGAGAGATTATTGTTTTTGTTCAGGGTGATGAAGGTGGCATGGCAGAGTCATCATTGCCTGTGTCATGCACACTCTTCCCACTATCATCTCTGGGAAGCAGCTTCATATCCTGTTTGACCAGCAGCCACAGTCAACAAAACAAATATGTGCATACACCAAGAGCAACAACCGTGATAACTGTTTTTCAACAACAACAACCAAAGTTCTCACATCATTTTACATAGCAAAAGGAATGAGAGAATGGTTCTCTGCCCAAAGGGGCTAACAATCTTTAAAACAACAACAACAACAACACCACAGGGAGATACTGTCAAACAGCTACCAGGGATGGACACAGTGCTAGGCTGAACAGGGACAGTTGCTCCCCCACCCCTGCTAAATATCAGAGAGTCACTACATTTAAAAGCATCTTTTGCCCAGTTCTCAGGGTAAATGACACTTCTGTCACACCACTTTCAGTTCTAAAGTGATTGCCAGACTGACCTTTGCACACAATCTAGGATTAGTGTTCTTTTATAAAACAGATCAGCTGGGAAAGGCAAGGATGACAAACAAAGATAAAATCCATTCAGAGATGAATTGCAGTGAAGGAAATCCAAGACACTTTCTTGCCTGTAGCAAAGAACACTATAACGCCTCCCCCATCTGCAGGTAGGTACTCAGCATTTTGAGGCTGTGCTGCCAGGACTGCAGTGGCAGCAGGTGATGGGCTGTGCCACCAAGCTGGGCAGTGGGGATGGGGGTGTTCCTAGCTCAAGTTGGTGGGTGCTTCCCAGTGGGGAAAGGAGAGGAAAATGAACTGCAAGCTTCAGCGAGGCAAGGAAGGGTGACTGCAGTGGATGATGAGGTAGTGGCACCTGTAGTGGCAGATGGATGATGAGGTAGTGGCACCTTTAGTGGCAGTCACCACCGGAAACTGCAGTGGATGATGTGGCAGTGGCGCCTGTAGTGGCAGAGGCCCAGCACTTGCCACCCCCTGCATTCCTTCCTGAAGCGACCTCCTCACCCTGCCTCATGGAAGGGCCACCCCTGGATTTCAGGCATTTCTTTTTTTAAAGAAAAACAGTGGAGAAAAAGAATGACACAACATGATCTTAAAAACCAACAATGCAGTTTTCTTCAGCACTGTTTCTGCCTTAAGCCAGCATGGTGTAGTGGTTAGAGTGCTGGACTAGGACCGGGGAGACCCGAGTTCAACTCCCCATTCAGCCATGAGACTTGCTTGGTGACTCTGGGCCAGTCACTTCTCTCTCAGCCTAACCTACTTCACAGGGTTGTTGTGTGGAGAAACCTAAGTATGTAGTACACTGCTCTGGGCTCCTTGGAGGAAGAGCGGGATATAAAATGTAAAATAACAATAACAATAACAATAACAATGATGATGATGATGAAGTACTTTGGGATGCAAACCATGGCAGAATCAAGAGCTTCCTAGAAAATAATCCAGAGTTTCCTGAGTTCTATAGTAGTCAATTAATCCAGTTCAGCACTACTGGTGTGAAATCCCATCTCCATGAAATAGACAGGCAGAATTCTTGCTGTGAGGCAACAACCATATCTTTTTGCAACTTAAAAAAGAAAGAAAAAAAGAAAAACAACTGAGAGGAGACATGCTCTCTACTATTGGACACGAAGGCATACAGCCTCCAGATAATCATCTTTTTAAAAAATAAGGGGCAACATCTAGACAAGTTAGTTATGAATAAACACCATGGAAACCAATGGAACAAATTAGACATTACAAGCTTTCTGGTTGACATGTTACAAAAATGCAAGCCATATTGAAAATAGCAAAAGTGGTCTCAGCTTCCTTCCTTCCTATTTATATCCCTCATTTTGAAGGTTTGTGGGGTTAACAATAATTTAAAACACACTCAAAGTGGTGGGTAGGGCGTTGGGATGGGAGAATGTGTAAGGAAACAAAATAAAAGCAAATACAAAAATCCTTACCCTAAGGAACTTAACCCCATTTACCTCCATCAAGACAAAAAATTAAAAGCTTAAAAAGTTTTGTATGAGTTATTGTGGTTCTAATTCTTACTCTGCATTACTGCTCCTTACTCCAGTACCATCATCAGGAGACAATGGGAAGGAAGCAGCCAGGATGTAATTACATCCTTACATTTTGTCTCTCACCCTAGACAGGCACATTACATCAGTACCTTCCAACGAAGTAAATCCTTCCAGGACTTCATTTGGGGAGCCCAATGCGATTTCAGTGGAAAGCCTTTATGACTTCAGAAGTTGATTGCTTTGACCCTGCAGTCCTTTCCACAGGATTGCTGAGTTGCTGGAGAGCAGAGTTTCATTCATTGCCTTATAGACTGAGTTATATACTCATTGCCACACTTGCTAGATCAGCAATCTCTGTGAAATAAATAAAATACAGATATAACCTGACATGTTCAAGTAAATACGAGCAACCGTATAGTGCAAATAAGCCCTGTGCAAACAACGAATATTGAGTCATTCAATGCAGGGGTGTAGCTATAATTGAATAGATGATTTCAAAGAACCTGGGCCCCCAGCTCCTGAGGGCCCCTCAGTCCAACCCCTCCCTATTTTCTTCATTATCTCCCACACTCTGAGGGGCCACTGGATAGAGGAGTGAATACGGGCCCCCTCTTCTCTAGTGATGCCCCTGATTCAATGGGTAATGAGGGGAGCAGGATCATGGCATTAGATTCCACTCATGATCTCCACACATAAATCGTACCTTGTGCACAGAGCCGACATGCTTGATAGTGTACACACATGTACTCCATATGCACCTTTTGGGACACCACATTTTGCAGGGTTCCTGATCTTGTGGAGAGAGACAAGCAACGGAGAGTGCTTGCATGCAGGCATTGGCTTATATCCAAAGTGACACAAGACCCAAAGAAGTTCAGTGAAGGCAACTCCCCTGCACCCTTTCCCCCACAGTATCCCTCTGCATTCCTTATAAATCCTCCCTTGAGGGTTGGTCTAAAAGAGCATTGGATGGTATATGGTGCAGGGGTGGGGGAGAGGCAATTTCTGAAAATCATGTAAAGCCACCTCGAGTGGAAGGAATCTCTGCCCAATTTTCAGAATCCTACCCCCACCCATCCCATTCCACACTCTTCTGAACGTTTAGGAGAGGAACCTTCAGAGAGGCTTGCAAGACATCTTCACATGGGCTGGTAAGACATCATCCAAACTGGCCATAAGGAACAAAGGAAAAGAGATGTGTCTGTTTGTGTACCACAACTCCCATCATCCCCAGCCACAGAGGCTAATAGTAAGGTGATGATGGGAGTTGTAGTCCAGCATCTGCAGGAGGGCTGAAGTTGTGCAGCCCTGATCTAGAAGTACATCAAATGGTCAAACCTTAGTGATGCTTGTCCCCACCTAGTGCTCCCACCTGGAGATGCCGTCGTGAAAGCTACTCTGAATTGGTGCCACGGCCAATGTGAAAGTAGCTTAGCCTACTGTCATATTTGAATGTTGGAAGTTCACCTCTCAACAACTGTGCGAGCAACTAGGGTGAGCAGGGAGGGGCTCACCCAGAATAGTTCCTAGACTCGTGAAAGTTCTGTAGTATTACTCGAGCTTTTTTGAAGTGCTTTATTTCAAGTTAACTGAATGAACAAGGCTGTCTTCTGGACAGAGATGCACCTAGGTAATTCTGGAGCCTAGACCTAAAGGCCTTTGGACACCCCCCCCCCCCCCGCAAGTTAAGCATCATTTTTTAACATGTAGGTTCCTAAGGGCACATGTAGGTTCCTGAGGGCACAAACCACACCACCCAGGACAGACTAAAGAAGATTTGGAGGCCCCCAGGGGGTATGGAGGCCCCAAAGTCCAGGGGTAAGAGCGCCTCTGCTTCTGGACAGGAAGTTAACTGTTTCTTCCATCTGAGTTTTAGCCATTTAAATGTTTATCACTTGCTAAGAGCATGGACGAGCCCATGGCTTGTGTAATCCCTTTAGAGGCGTCAGCACATCTTTGCTTCTGCCCCAAGTGCATAAACTGCAGGGAAGGAGATGGGTTTGGTTTATTTGACACTCAGCCAAATTCTGATGTTTTACCAGTTAACATGTGACAAGAGTTTGCTAATTCCACAGTGGTTTAAAGGACTTTGTATGCGCTGAGGCAGAAGTGAAATTTGACAGGCGCCTTCCTTTTAAAAGGGTGTGTGTGTGAGAGAGAGAGAGAGAGTGGGAGAGAGAGAGAGGGCTCATCATCTTTCCTCATTTCTTCTCATCCCAGGCTTCTCTCAGGTATTTAGCCGCTTGCTGGCAGCGTTCCCTAGTGTGAAGTAATGGCCCTTCTCCTTACCACCCCTCACCCTCCCGGCACGTTGCCAGCCCTAGCAGAGTGCTGCTTCAGCACAGCAGGCAGACCAGCTGCGAGGGATCTGCTGACACGGATCGCTTTGCAGGGAGTGCGTTGTGCAGCGCTTCAGTCGGCTCTGGGTGGGCAAACACACCCGCGAGCCACAACAGGCTCTCCGCGCGAGACCCCCCGCCGGGCTGCTTTGCAGTCTAATGAGCAAACCAATTAGCGAGTCATTGTTGATTCTCAGGGGGAACAAAGCGAGAAGCTCGGCAAACAGGGCTGCAGCTCCCTCTTCCCTTCATGTGCACAGGCTGCTCTTTTTCTCCTCATCACTTATTTACCGTCATTTGGGAAGGCAGATGAAAAGAAAGGCAAAATTAGGCAGGGCTCGCTATTCTCGACTGCACCAGAGGAAATAAAGGGAGAAAGGCCTTCTGCCGCTGCACGCCCTCTCGCAAATGATATCGCCCAAGCGGAGTGTCACAGTTCAGGGCAATTATCCCGCTACTGGCGGCAGATTATGTTCAGGGCATGCATGCCAATTATATGCAGCATTATGCAATCTTTGCTGAGCCTTGCAGCGTGACGGTGGCATCCAAAAGCCCAGGGTTGAAATGCTGTGGTGCCGCGTTGCCTGCCAATCCGATTTCCTTGTGTAGCAGAACCGGCTTTTGTTTTCAGGCTGATGGAGTTCATTTGAAGCTGCAAGAAATTTCTGGAAGCGCGCGGGGGTGGAGGGGGATCCCACAGACAGAGCATGCCTGTGTGGAAAACTAGAATTCACTTCAAAATCCTAGTACATCGTAAAAAGAGTCCCGTAGTCCTCTTTTTAAATAGAGATCTCCTATAAGATTATTGAATAAATGCCCCTAAGAAAACTTGTAGCTGAAACGCGTTGGGCACATTTATTACAACAATAAAGACTGCACACAATTCCCAGCATTCTAAGACTTAGTCTTTCCTATTGCTCCAGCAAAATTAAAAAGTTTTAAAAACTAAACCAACCCCACCCACAGGAGAAAAGAAAATATCTCTCTCAGAGAAAGGCACACACAGAGACTTACTGAAGCACTGGGGGAGGGGGGAAGAACAAATAGAAATCACATCCACCCCACCCCATGACTCACCCCCAAAGAAAAAGTGATGTTCTTACTTTCACAGAGCAGCCCAGACTGCTCCCTCCCCTCCATTCAAATTCTGAGGGGGAGAGATCATAGGCCAGGACTGCAGAAGCAGAGCCAATAGGGTTTTAGTTCTGCAGGGACAGGGAAGAGAGGCCACCACTGGCTAAGAAAAGGAAGGCTTTTAGTATGCTGGCAGCAGTGGCAAAAATCAGCAAAAATAAATCTGCTGCTCTGCAAATACAAAGCAACGATAAGAGCTGTGGGTGGAGGAGAGAATGGAGCAGTGTGGGGAGGAGGATGCCAGAGACACTTTGGGCCCATCCCGGGGATATCTCAGGCAGAGGTACTCTCATGCCTGGACTTCAGGGCTGAAGTCCAGGGTCTCCACAATCCCTGGGACCCCCCAAATCATCTTTAGTCTGTCCTGGGTGGTGTGGTTTGTGCCTTCAAGAACCTATGTGTTTACAAAATGATGCTTAACTTGCAGCGGGGTGGGGTGGGGGCTTCAAAGGCCTTTAGGTCCAGGTCCAAAATTATCTAGGTGTACCTCTGGTAGGGTTGGCGACCTTGTGTTGGCTGAAATTGGGACAGGTACTCCAAGGGGGACTACGGGCATGGCCACCTAGGGGTGGGGCTTGTCTTTTTGTTTTTTAACTTTTAAAGTCACCACTGAGCGGCAGCAAAGTGGGAGAGTGGTGAGAGCTCTCCGGTCTGCATTGGCCCATCTGCCTCATTTGGGAGGAAGGAGGGGCTGAGGAAGGGACTCTTTTGCCACCCTCTCTCCCAGTCCGTCCCTCCCTCCTGCAGTGAGTCAGTGGTGGTGAGAGCTTGAGTGCTTTTAGTTCAGCTGCAGTGCGCCTCTTGCCAGTGTGCCCGCCCACCCCAGTGAGTCCCTGCCCCAGAGCAGCCATGGCCCATTCCCAGTTGGGGAGGCGGGAAAGCTCTCGCAGCTGTTCCGCTTCGCCGCCGCTCGGGGTGGCTTCAAAGGTTTTTTTAAAGCATTTTTTTTTAATGTCAAAAAGTGAGAGAAATTGCATCCCAAATGGGACAAGCATTTCCCCACAGGAAGTAGGGATATCCCACAGGACAGTTGGCAACCCTACGCCTGGCCCCAGGAGCTGGAGAAGTCCCGGATTGGTGATCCCCGCCCCGCTGTCCCCTCAACTACACCAGTGATTGTGTTTGATCCAGCATAAGGAAGCTCCTATGTGGCAACAGTTCTAAGATGTGCTTCATCTCCAGGTGATGCAAAGTAATACAATATTAATGTTGCATATTTCGTGTTCATGGTGCTTTATGTCAAGAGAAACTGTCACAGTATCTTCTTGTTTTTGGTAGTCACAATCGAAATATTAGCTAATGCTTGGCAGAATTAGCTAGTGCTTTTTCCTGAAATGAACAGCTGAAGAGCCTATCGACCATCAGCCTCTATTTACATACAGACAAACAATGTCCCTTAACTGGAATGGAAACCACAGGGATGTTCCGGAGGTATGAACTGGTATAAATGACTCACTAATCCTTTAATGCTTCTTCTCATAATGAGACTCACATCTAACAGGCAGTGACATGATCCTCTTCAATCCATAGAATTGAGGCTGAACCATTTGGTCTATTTTGTGCTATGCTGTGCTCTCTATTAATTGTATATGTGTGTGGCTGTGAGAAAGGCTTTCATGATTTGTGTTCTGAAAACCATTTGGAGAAGTGATGAAACAACTGCCCAATTTAGTTTGCCCTGCTTAGTAGGACACTAGTGCAAGACAAGGGAATCTGATTTTAAAAATCTACTTTTAGCACCATGGTTCAGCATAATTAGCACAATAAATGCCATTGATCAGTTGGAAAGACAGAAATGGACTTCGAGCTGGTGATTAAGGGAAACCCTTTGTCTATTTTTATACAATGAGTGAGCAAAGTTTGAACATATATACTAGAGTATGGGAAGTTAAGTTTCACCCAGAACTAAAGTCCATGTCCTCAGGCTACTTGCCAACAGTTCTGCATATTAGGGTGCAACAAGGATACAATTCAACTGAGCTCTGTGCTCAGTCAGATGCTACAGTGGTAAGCACACTGTGACAATGATGTTGGTATAGAGCTGAAATAAATTAGTTCCCACAATTAGCCAAAAAAACCACCCCAAAACACAACACTTTCTGAATTCTGATGTCAAATATTCTCCAGCTCCTCTCTGAACACTTGAGAATTCTCTAAATACTAGCAGACCCGAGTGCCGCGGCCGCGGCCGGGCCAAGTGCCGCCACTGCGGCCGGGCTGGGCCGGGCCGCCCCCACCCCACCGCACCACCACTACTGCGCTGTCGGGTGGGCAGGGGCCCGCCGCCGCGGCCAGGCCGACTGCCGAGTCCCGCCGCCACGGCCAGGCCGCCCCCACCCAGCCGCACCACCACCACCCCCGCTGCACCACCACTGGCCCACCGCCGCTGCCTGGCCTACGGTGCGGCCAGGCCCACCTCCTTGCCTCCGTGGCCGGGCCCACCTGGCTCCCCGGCCATGGCTGCCACCGCGGCCAGGCTGAGTGCGGCCGCTGCCGCCGCCCTGCGGGGGCCGAGTGCAGCCGGGCCCGTCCCAGCCCACTGCCTCATGTCCACGGCCGGGCCCGCCTGGTTCCCTGGCCATGGCCGCCGCCGCCGCTGTTCTCCTGGGTGTGGACCAATCAGGCGCCCCCTGCAGCCCAGCCAATCAGCTGGGCTGCTGGGACGCATTTCTCCTGGGCACACCCAGGAGAAATATATATATAGATTTTATACTAGCTGGGCTGGGCGCAGAGCATCGTTGCCTCTAGTTTGCCCACAGCTGCCCCCCCCCTCCGCCCGTGCTTATTTTCTCAGTCGGCTAGCCAGCCACCTGGCTGCCTGCCCTCCTGCCAGCCACCTCAGCCCACCGGCCTGCCATCTCCTCCCACCAGGCTAGCACCTCCCACCAGCGGCTGCCTCTTCTTGCCAGCCAGCTGGCCTGCCACTTCCTCCCGGTGGCCAGCCCACTGCTTCCTCCTGCTGGCCGCCATGGTTCCTCCCAGTGGCCGGTGGGCCTGCCACTTCCTTCCACCGGCTGGCATGCTTCCTCCCGCCTGCCGGCCAGTTCGCCACTTCCTCCCAGAGGCTGACCTGCTGCTTCCTCCCGGTGGCCATGTTTCCTCCCGGTGGCTGGCCCACCGTTTTCTCCCTCACACTGGCCCACCGATTCCTCCCGCTGGCCGCCGTGCTTCCTCCTGCTGGCTGGGTGGCCTGCCACTTCCTTGTGCCGGCCACCGTACCTCCTTATGCCAGCCGGCTGTCCCGCTGCTTCCTCCCAGGGGCCGGCCAGCCTGCCGCTTCCTCCCGCCAGCCTTCATGCTTCCTCCCGGCAGCTGGCCCACAGCTTCCTCCTGCCCACCTGCCCGCCGTTTCCTTCCGTCAGCTACCACGCTTCCTCCTGGTGGCTGCCTCCTCCTGCCGGTCACCATCACTGTTTTATTCCCCGTCACTATCCAGGCAGCTGCTCAAGAACTCATCCGAGAGCTGCCACACATGGGATTAGCTACAGATATGTCTTAGCAAATTATATATGAAGATAGTATCTGTATTTGACACTCAGTGGCGCAGCAGGGAAATAATTTGCCTAGGGAGCAAGAGGTTACCGGTTCGAATCCCCACTGGTACCTATATCAGGCAGAAGTGATATAGGAAGATGATGAAAAGTATCATTTCATACTGCACGGGAGATGGCAATGGTAAACCCCTCCTGTGTTCTACCAAAGAAAAGCATAGGGCTCTGTGGTCGCCAGGAGTCGACACCAACTTGATGGCACAACTTTTTCTTTACTTTTTCTTTACTTTAGTATTTGATTTCACTATTTGATGTCTGAAGGAGATTCTGATGAAGGTTGCCAGGCACAGGCCTAGAAATGAATATTAGGGATTCCTATTGCTGACCTCCAAGAAGAGGCAAGCACTTGAAGTCCCCAAATTCTTCTCTGGCTTGGACTAAGGTCATCCCTCAGCTTCTAAAGCCCCTTCTTCCCACCTCCCAACCCCCTTACACCTTCCCTTTCAGCATCCAGGGCAGCACTGGTGGCAGCACTCTGACTGCAGTACATTGTGGGTGTCTTATCACTCCCTCCCTCTACCACTACAAATATTTATATAACACTTTTCAACATTAATTTAATTTTATGTATTTATTATATTTGTACACCATCCCCAAATGACCGTCTCTGAGCAGTTTACAGCAACATAAACAAATTAAAACAGAATTTAACATGAGTTCTCAAAGCAATTTACATAGAATTATATTTTTTTTCAAATTCAGTTTTTATTGATTTTAACAATAATAATATTGCCATTCATTACAATATACACAAAAGTGGACTTCCCCCACACCTCTCTTCGTGAATCATCGGCTATAGAGTTTACCCTTGCTATAATAATAATTCAAAACATAAATTTAAACCCTTACAATTTACATAGAATTAAGTAAATAAAATAAAATAAGGTGGTCCTCAGTCTCCAAAGGGTTCATATTCTAAAAAGAAACATAAGGTAAACACTGGCAACAAACACTGGAGGGATGCTGTGCTGGGGATGGATAGGGCCAGTTGCTCTCACCCAGCTAAATATTAGAGAATCACCACTTGAAAGGTGCCTCTTTGCCCAGTTAGCAGGGCTAATTCCTTCCCCTCTCCGTTGTGTGCTGTTGTTAATATGCCAGGAAGAAAAGCATAGATGGCACTTGGGCTTGGCAAATTTCAAATGTTCATAATTGCAGCTCTATATTACTTTTTCATTAGCTTTAAAAGTACTTACATAAGATGAAACATCACCAGTGGATTTGTAAGAATTGTTAAACTTAATACCAGTAGCAACAAAAGAAGTTTTGATCATGGATTAACATTCTTCTAATAATCAGAGAGGAACATGAGGATCTTCCTCTCCCCAATCAAAGCAGAAATGCATTATTGCTTCTTTATTTTATTAGTACTAAGGGCTAATCCAGAGATCAGGTTTTTACAGAAATGGGAGTCATTTAGTGAAATTCTACTAGAAGGTTCTGTTTTGGCAAGAATTCTAATGCCTTTCATCATAAACCTATCAGTGCAAATTGGTATATTGAATGTCTATTATATTGCTGAACTGTCTGCTTGCCCGGACAATTGCCTAGACCATATGTGTAGTAAAAATCGTGAGAGTCAGTGTGCTAGGTAAACTGAGTGCTGCATGTGGTGGACTGAGAAGACTTTGAAATCCCTGCTCCATCCTGAAGCTTGCTGGGCAAGTGGCCTTGGGCATACCCACTATTTTTCAGCATCACCTATCACACAAGATTACGGGGAGACTAAAAATATAATTCCATGTATGCTGCTGTAAATTCCTTTGAAGAAAGGTAGGATGTAAATGTGATCAATCAATATGAATTGATGTCTTAGATGCTAATTACAGTGCTATATCAAACTATGATGAATGTTCATGCTGCCTTCCAACTTACTGGCTGTGGCTGACATAATGTTCAATAGGAAGTGTGTCTTTTAATGAAACGTGCACACAGATGCACAAGAATACCTTGCACAACACACAGTTGTGCAGTGGACAACCATTGGAAATAATGTGCATCCCTTGTGCAACTGGGTTTGTGCAATTTTTGCGTTTGTGCAAGTAGAGGGGCACCTAGGTAATTTTGGAGCCTGGACCTAAAAGCCTTTGGAGCCCCACCCCCACTGCAAGTTAAGCATTATCCCCCTACACACACACACACACACACACACACACACACACACACACACACAAAATTTTAAACACATGGCTTCTTGTGGACACAAACAGCAACTGAACTCACAAGAATGTAAGAATATAAAACAGGTATATTTATGCAAATATAAAGTAAAGGTAAATTGTGCCGTCGAGTTGGTGTCGACTCCTGGTGACCACAGAGCCTTGAATGAGATTATGCCTTTCAGAATCTTCCTATATCGCTGCTACCTGATATAGGAGTTTCCTATAGTCTGGGAAACATACCAGCGGGGATTTGAACTGGCAACCTCTGGCTTAGCAGGAACATTTCAACACTCAACTTAACATATTCCCATCCCACAATTTTCTCTCCCCACTCCCCACTTCTAAAGCACCCGGCACATGTCACAATCGGCCACCCGGTGCAGTGTGGGCCAGTAGCAACCACACCACCCAGGACAGACTAAATAGGATTTGGGGGGCCCCAAAGGGTTTGGAGGCCCTGGACATCAGCTTGGAAGTCCAGGGGTAAGAGGGCCTCTGTGTGCAACGCACTCTTGTGCAATTGCATGCATGTTTCATTAAAAGAAACATGGAACATTGAACAGTATGTCAGCCAATGAAGACAAAGTATACTGGAGATTGGATTAATAATTAGATCCTTTCTCCAATATACTGCATATCTTCCCAGCTACTAATTTCACCATACAGGGTTCTGAGTTCTTATATGTAGTTATAAGCTGAATGTCAACTTAAATTATAATGAAAGTTGTCCTTATTTTCTTTCAGAAGTAGAAAAAAATATTCCCCAATATTCACTCAGTCTGACAGAAATATATATTGGTAAAGATATTTGGGAATATCAAATAAAATTTAGACCGAAACTCAAGAATGCCAAAGCAGCTGCCAAAAATATGCAGTATATATTAATGTAATGTAAACCTCCCTGAGCCTTTTGGAAGGGCGGTATAAAAGTTTTAATAAATAAATAAATAAATAAGAATCATTGCTTTGCTAGTGACTGGCAAGCCATCTATAAATAGAAAAATACAGCGCTTGAATTAACATAGAATATTTTAAAGTAACCTAAGGATGTGCCCGAACCACTGTTCGAATCACAGTTCGAGCACTTGGAGGGAAATTAAAAAGTGATCTTAAAGAAAATGGAGAGCAGGTGCTTAGCTGCTCTCTGCCAACTACTACTACTGCTACTACTACAATATTTATATACCGCTTGTCAACCAAAGTTCTCAAAGCGGTTTACATAGAAAAATAAATAGTACATCAAGAAGATGGTCCCCTGTCCCCAAAGGGCTCGCAATCTAAAAAGAAACATAAGGCAGATACCAGCAACAGCCGCTGGAGGGATACTGTGCTGGAGTTGGATAGGGCCAGTTGCTCTCCCCCTGCTAAATATAAAGAGAATCACCACTTCGAAAGATGCGTCTTTGCTTAGTTAGCAGGGGTTCTAGCCTCCTGCTGGGGCGGCACGTGTCCCCAAAATCCCTGCATGGCGTCAACATGTACATGGCATCTGCCCATGCACAGGCACCATTTGCATGGTCAACAACACCATTCTGACTACACAAATGGCATCTGTGCATGTGCGGATGCCATATGTGTGCTGACGGTGCATGGGGCTTTGGGGACGTGCCACTCCAGCAGGAAGTCAGAAGGGGTGGCGGAGAGCAGGTAAGCATTTGCTCTCTGTTTTCTTAACATTCCCTTTCTAATTTTGCTCAAAGTGCAGTTCAAACCACAGTTCGGGCACATGCTTGATGTCATCCTTTGGTCAAATGGTCAGCCAAGTTTAAGATATCTTTGCAATTCTTCTTTGGAAGTTTGTTTGTTTGAATCTAGGGAAAGTCAGGGTTGACATCAAGACTAAATTACTTAACATAAGTCCCATTGAAATTAATAGGACAAGTTAGTAATGACTAATGTCTCCTATTAATTTCCGTGGGACTTCCACTGAGTACTTTAGTCAGGATGTCAGCAGGTTATCTTTGACAGAATTTTCAGGGCTCTGGATTTATAAATACATTTTGTCCAAGGAGGAGCTTGTATAATATAATTCATATTTGTATCTAGTTATTAGTTGATAACCTTGATGGATTTGGGAATCATGCAGAGATCATATACTTTAGGACAGGGCTGCACAACTTTGACCCTCCAGCTATTTTTGGACTACAACTCCCATCATCCCCAGCCACAGTAGTTAATAGTTATGGGAGTTGTAGTCCAACATCTGCAAGAGGACCAAATTTATGTGTCCCTGCTTTAGGAGAGCACGGAAAGCTGAAATCCAGGACAAATCATGAGGAGTAGGGTTACCAGTCAGCAGACCATTACAGCCACAATGGCCCAATGCAGACAAAACACTTAATCATAGCCAAGCATTATGTCTGGTTATCTAAGTCACTGTTAAGAAAACAGAACACACGCCACTGCCACCACCACTCTGGTAAACCCATAGCCATTCCCCAAATGTATTGAAGCTGATGACTCCCCTGCTCCCCAAAAAACCTCACTGATGACACTCGACCCATTTTCTTTTCCTGTAAAAAGAGTAACAGAAATGGGGGGAAGGTTCAGACCAGCACTACTTTTTCTGACAGGGATGCTGTCCAGTAAAAATAGGACCTTTCCTTCACAAACCCTTCCCATTTAAGAAGCACATAGCACAGGAGTGAGACATCCATAGAAATCGCTTTGGAGATTATCTTCTCTCCACTCATTGCAATTTTACAGTAAGTCCTGCAAGAGCCTTTCCAAATGTTTGCTTATGCACAGCTTCATTTTCTATTAGTCAGTCAAACCAACACAGAATGCTGGCATGCACTCTTCAATAGAACCCATGTAAAGGCTTAAAATAGACATCTGGTAATGTGATACCTCAGGGTCCACCCTTGAATCGATACATTGATCCAATTCATTTGTTAAACCAGCTGGGTCACTGAACTTGGGACCTCGCTCCCAGTGTGATTAATTGTGCTGGTGGCCCATTTCACATACTTTCATCTGAAAAGTATATCGGGAATGTTTTAATGACTTGACCTAATACTCTTGTATTTAGCAGGTTGCGACCTTTAAAAATGAACTGACTTTCATTGTAAACACACTGCTCTTCTTTGTTGCACATAAGACCCAAGAGGGAGGCAAAAGCACAAAAGATATAGCATTATTTATGCTATGCTTCCTTGGAGTAATTAACGCGGTAACTTAAGCTTGAGCATTTTATTTCTATTCTCCAGGGTATGGACACATCAGTTTCATCTTTGGCTGCAGAGACTTTACAGGTCTCTTTCATGGAAGGAAATAAAGCTGTTAAGCCCTTGCCTTAGGAGCCTAGTTAGATTACTGCAAAGGGAACTGCTAATCTATGTTTCTTGGTCTCCAGAAATAACTGAAACTTGATGTCACACTGTACTTAAAAATAAGTCTTTACACTTACCAAAGGAGAAACTGAAGTCGTCCTTGCCACCACCCTGTGAGAGACTAGGAGATACCTTCTGACGTCTTTTGCTTTCTCTCTAAATAGTGCAGTAAGGAGATTCCTTTGACTGTAATTTAACTAGAAAAGTACACATCATGGCTCATCTACCAGCACCACAGAAACAGATAGACTTGGGAGATATAGATAGATATGGATAGATAGATATTAGTCTATTTTGCAATTCTCATAGAGAATTCTGAAGGAATGGTCTCATGCATCACTTGGACAACTAGCATGTTTGTTCCCCCACAACTGACATTACTTTTAATAGCGCAGAGGAATCAGAGTGTTACAACAAAAGGAGAAAATAACAATGAACAGATTGCAAAACCACTCACCACTGCGTATGAATTAGCTGAACTAATCAGTTCTACCAATACAGACCTGACCCAGTTCTTGAAAGCAATGAATTACACATTTTGTACTGGTGATAAACCTATTATCACACATAAAACCATCGATGATGATGGGCCAAAGGTGATCAAAAAACCTAAAATGGTGACTACAGCAGATGTTCCAATGCTTCTCACACACAACACTGAGGGGAAACTGAGGAAGTAAATAATTGCCAGGCAGAATCTCATCTTGGAAATAAAGGATGTCTTGAAATTCAAAACAATCTGTTATGGTACTCCATCAGCTACGGGAATTGTCCCAAATACCCTGAAGCAAGACTTAGAATACCTGTTCTCTTTCCTTTTAAATACAATGCAAAAAGCTGTCACTCTCTAGATTGCCATGTAACTGGGAAATTCCTAAGCAATGACTGACACTCCTTAAAGAAAGAGGCATAGGTTATTAACAAAGCACCCAAACTAAGAAGGGAAAGAACAATTAGAACTGCAGAGAATAAATGCTGCAAGGAACTAAGGGAGAAAGAGAAGTGTGTCACTTCACCTAGTGGGTGGCACCCTATTTGTACCTGCTTTCTTTGTAAACACAAAAAGGCTGTTATCGGGAGCAGCCATGCCTGGGCTTGGCTGTCCATGAGAACTGTCAGATCTACACAGATCCCAGTGGCCCTGCGGTGCCAAACCCAGCACCAAAGCCTGGCTCTTAGCTGTTTGCTTAAGGGTGCAAACATGTCCTTAACCAGGCTGCTGGGATCATGTGCCAGTGCTTGCTCCCTAGATGCTTGATCTAGGCACCTGTCCCCTGGAGGAATTCCCCCACTGTGAAATACTCTGTTGATCCACACTGCCAGAAGCAGCATGGATAGTCGTCCATGCTGCTCCTAGCAGCGTGGGCCGTGTGGGTGTGTAGCTTGCACATCGCAGGGGCAAGTAACGTGCGGTTGCGTGAATAGCCCCAAAGTGTCTTTTGTATGTTTAATTGAGAACTATATTAAGAAATAACTCTTTTCCTCCTCTCCTTTTTCCTTCTCTCCCTCTGCCTTTCTGACTCCACCCCCATCCACACTCTGTACAGGATATGCACTAGCACAAACTTCTAAATAATAAAACTGATTATCAGATAGGATACAACCCTCTATTTATACAAGTTGTCACAGGCCCTGATACACTAAGTTTGTCTACTAAATAGCAGATTGGGGCCATGGCATCGAAGAAAAGGTTTTCCCCACCTACACCATGGTTCCAATCTAGGTTGGACCTCCCCTCCCCATGGCTGCTGTTCACCCATAGAGGGAACTTCTCACTGGGCAAACAGGAGCCATGGATGTCCAGTCTGGATTGTGATCAGGTGGGCACAAGGGGTTAAATATATCTTCCACACACACTGAGGTCCCAATCTGAATCTGGCATCCCCAGCCAGTACTATTTAGTAAACAAAAGTTAAGCGCATCAGGGCCAATGCCTCTTTCGGCTTTAGGTGTCATTTGGCCCACAGTTCTTACAGTAGGTCAATTTGGGGCTCTGAGAAGTGTGGGGATGCAGAGATGTAGTGGACAAGATATTTTGGCTGCACAAAGTATTTATATGACCAAGCATTATATCCAGTTATTTATTACTACTCACAAAACTCTTTCTCAGTACACTAAAAGCTTGATCTATTTCCATCATTTTTGGTCATGCTTCTGGAAGTGCATACTGGTCAATGGTAATGGAAGCTATGATGATCAGCAAGCACAATAATAGTTAAAGGACACATAGACAGTGGAGTCACAGTTGTGCAGGCAACATTGTCACAACTGAGCTATAGCTCACAGCCTATTTAAAGTTCATCCCTGCACTTCAGCCAGGCTGACCCTAAATAATTTGCAGACTCATGTCAGGTCCAAGCCAGGTTGCCCGCCCTCAGTAAGTCCTTTTTTGTTTTGTGTTGGTGGCAGTACAGGCTGCAGCATACTCAAAAGGACAATAATCTTGGATGGAAACTCTTTCATGCTTTTATAATTATTTTCTGTTTCCCCTTGAGGAAGGAGCTTAAGCTTATTACTTGTTCTTTCTGTAGTATCTCTCCAGTAGCATGCAGTGGGTAAGCATGCAGAAATTTGGGTACAAATTGCCTCACCAGCTGGATCTTATGATGGACTGTACTGGTGGGCAATCACTGGGAGAGCTAGTCTTGTGGTAGCAAGCATGAATTGTCCCCTTTGCTAAGCAGCATCTGCCCTAGTTACATTTGAATGGGAGACTACATGTGAGAGCACTGTAAGATATTCCTCTTAGGGGATGGGGCTGCTCTGGGAAGACCATCTGAGGGTTCCAAGTTCCCTCCCAGGCATCTCCAAGATAGGGCTGAGAGAGATTCCTGCCTGCAACCTTGGAGAAGCCACTGCCAACTCTCTGTAGACAATACTGAGCTAGATGGACCAATGGTCTTTTGGTATGAGGCAGCTTCCTGTGGAAATTCTGTGCTTGCTGTTTTTATGCGTTTTGTCCAATAATCTTTGCCCGGTTTTTATTGGGCTTTTGCCTGGTGATCTTTTTTACAAATGGAAAAATCTTGTTTTGTTGCTTTTATTTTTGTTCACTGCTTTAGGGAAAGGTTGCTTTTTAAAAGGTGGCATAAAAACATATTAAATAAAATAATATTAAATAAATAGTCTTCTCTGCTCCTCCCTGATTCTGCCATTACAGAGCTCATGCCAGTGGGAAATAAAACTGTCAACAAAGATGGTTGGAGTCAGCTGTGAGTGGTAACATAATTATGCCTTCTTTGAGCCCTAAATAGCAGTACAACTCCAGTACATGACCAATGCCAGTTTTCGAGTTCGTCCTATGCCAACATTGCACAGAATGATGATCTCGCCGTTTGCACATTAAGCAAGCACAGTTTGTTGCAATCATGGTTCTGTTTATCCATATGGAAATGGTCTTTCCAGGAACATCTCATTACCGTATTTCCCCAAATAGAAGGCAACTCTGAATGTAAGATAATGCTTTAAAAGAGAGGTTAAATACAGGCTATACCTGTACTTACCCAAAAGAAACAGGACTCTGAATCTAAAATGATTCCCCTCCCACACACACATTTAACAGGAAAGAACTGGGGGGAGGGGCTCATCTTAAATTCAGGTAAATGTGATATTATCGAAAGAGAAATCATAAAAAGGCCTGATCTGCATGTGCAGCAGAATGAAGTGGTGAGATGCTGAGGTGGTAGAATAGACTATAACTACTCCAGGCTTCATGTAAGAATGAGGTGTTTTAATATCACCCTGCATTTGTTTTATAAAACCAGCACAGCTGGCAGAGGGTTGGCCTAGACCCCTTCTCCCTGATGTGCTAGTCATCTGTTTCTAGCTAGTATGGGTTTTGTTACATAGGAAAGAAGTCAAAAGTAACGTGTCCCTCCTGTAGTCTGAAGTGGTGCAGTCCGAATCTTCACCTTCTACCATGCTATCATCTCATTCTGCGCACTGGTGGAAAGAGAGGGGAGCCCTGCAGCAGAAAGGATGAGGCAGCTCATGCAACAATGTGCAGACATAGTGCTGGTGAATGACTAACAATGCCCTGTGTATCATCAGCCTGTACTGAGAATTACTGGCTATTTCTCAGCAGTACACTTGATGAATCAGCAATGTGTCTACATGATGTTGCAGCAACAGATGCTCATTATCTCATTCAGTGTCAATTGGGAGATAGCAGGGCTGCCTCCAGGACTGAGGGGACCTTGGGCAAAGTGCCAACCACAGGGCTCCTTCCTATGTAGAGGACCCCTTATGTTTTGTGAGACCTTGGGGAGTTCTCACCTTAGTGACAGTGGCTGTGGGTCTCCCCCCACCCATCACACCATCCATGATCTTCTTGAAGCTGGGGGGCTGTCAGCTACCATCTTGGATTTGTACAATGGCCCAGGTTGGGTTGTTTTGAGTGATGATGGGGGGAAATGGCCACAATCACAACACTATTATCATCATCATTAGAAATATTTATATCAGGATTATTAACAACAAAAGTTCTCACAGCAGTTGCCAAGCAAAGGGAATTAGAAAACATGGTGGTCCTCACTTCTGGCCACCATGTATTAGTGGCAGTGGCCATCCCTACGCTCTTGCCTCACCACCATATACAATGACCTGTAATTTCTCAGCTTTCAAGATGGCAGGCACCAGCTTTCCCAGGAGGAGCAGGGCGGGGACCCAGATGGGAAAAAGGAAATCCAAGATGAGAATTCAGGGTGGCAGCAGTCATCCCAGAACAGCAGTTACCAGAGGTAGGTTGTTGTTGTTGTCCCCATTTTACAGACAAGAGATCTTGGAGAAAGTGGCTTATTTGAAGTTACCTGATGAGTTTAGAGATTATAAATGACCAGAAGTTTGAATCAGGGGTGGAGCTACAATTCAAACTTGGGCCCCTGAGGGAGGGAGGTGAGAACCACAGGTTGGGTGACTTTACTGTCTTTCTCATGCCTCTGTGAAGAAGAAGGTGGGGAGGGCATAGGGGGCATCTTAACTTTTTGTCCCAGGACCCACTCCAACTTTGCTACGTCCCTGGTTGGAACACACTTTTTTCAGCAGAAGATCATCACAAACACTACATTGGGCTAACTTCAAAGCAGGCGGAATGTTCCAAAAATTGAAGCTTTAGTCCAGCAGATGGCTTTTATTGTTTTGCATAAATAGGAAGCCTCTTTAGTTCATCTTCTAAATAATTCATAGAAAGGTATGTTCTCCTCACTGCAAACCATAACACAGTAATTTTATGCCATGCCATGCTCTTGGGATGGATAGTTTTGAGGACAAAGGAATTCAAATGAACAGTTGCATTAAAATACAACTACTAGAAAGACTGAAATCCTATTGTGTGAAAGCAGGTGACTATGTGACAGTTCAGTAGAGATTGCCCTCATTCCCATTCACTTTGGTCAGAAAGACAGACAAGCAATGGAAAAAAACTTGTGTGTCACAAATAAATATTATTACATTTTTTCAGACTGGGTGCCTGTACAGTCATTGTTGCCGATATCCGGACAGTACACAGAAGGCAGCTGTAGCTGTTAAGAACATGCTAGATTATGCCTGACCAATTCTCAGAGAATTCTCAGAGATTATGCCTGAACAATCTCAATTCTCAGAGATAATCTCAATTACCATTCATAATCATAATCTCAATTCTCAGAGATTATGCCTGACCAATTCTCAGAGAATTTTTGGAAGGGCAGTATATAAATAATAAAATAACAATAAATAAATAAAACATTGGGCAGAAAATGGTTCCATGAGGAGGAGGAGCTCTGAGGGAGCAATCCAGTGCTGGCATGCGCAAACTGATCTGAAAAGTCCAACAATGCATGCTGCATAAGCACCGAGTGAGAAGTCTGTCACAGATTCTGAATACTTAGCAGTCATGGAGGAAAAGATCTGAAAGTGATATTTTCTTTTAAGTCCATTTATATAGACTTCTAATTGCTTATTTATTCTGATAACACTGGTGCCAGGTTTGCTATTAGTATTCAGATGTCCCTGAAGAGGAATTGAGTCTGAGGGAAAGAGTGATTTGTCCAAGGCAAGCCAGTGATTTCATGACTGAAGTGGGATGCTAAAGTGTCTTGGATGCAGGTCCCACCTCTCTAGCTACGGTTCTGGTTGTGTCTGCACCTTCTGCTCCCCGGGTATCCTGACCTTACCTGGTCTCACTGCTTCTTAAACTATGATTGCAAGAATGCATGCTTTTAACAAAAAAACAGATTAGAACATCCAGTTACAGTAAACCCAACAGGGCATGAATGCAGGAAGCAAAGGAGACTAATACCGACCATATCACTCCTTCATGCAAATGGCAATGAAAGCAAATGTTTGCTTAATTTTTATTACATGGATGATTTATAGCTGTTTCCCTCGCAAACACCAAGTATTCGTATATAGATTTAACTAAGAATTTATTCAGAAACGACTCCATTTTTCTCCTTCTCCCTTCCCTCCCTTTTCCTTTCTGACTCTACCCTCCCCCGCCTTTACAGGATCTCCACAGGGACAAACTTCTAAGGAACAAAACATAAAGGATACTGGATAGAATACAACAATGGAGCAAGTCAGTAAGAAAAACAGCACTGCTCTTTAATCTAACTCCCTGAGTATGGGAAGAACAGTCTACTCTAGTAATGCTCTACCAGACAATAATGGAGCTATCTTCCCAGCATGCCCTGATCTTGTGAAAGAGCAGTAGAGTAAGCTAGTTATCTAGGGAAACTGTTTTGCCCTGTTTAGAAAAAAAAAGTAACCAAACTTTGATCAAAGGAGTGTAGATAAAATTGAGAAGAAGAAAAAACCCTGATAACAAGAACTTGCAAATCTCCTTGAAAAGCAATGTTTACTCTAAGGTTGGGGGCAGGGGTGGGGGGGAGGACTTATAGCATAGTTATTGTTCAACAAGATACAAAGTTGCTCAAATGGTTCCACTTGTAGCTGCAGGCTGACAAATCAGGAAGATCAGCATTGCCAAAGTGTGTGTGTGTGCGCAAACACACACACACCTGGAGTAGGCTAAAAGGTTCGTGATTTATAGAGGGGTATATTTATAATATTCCTAACTGGATGGAGAGCAGAAGTCATAAGACTCCAGCAGACACCATACCCAATGTCATAATATATCATCCGCACAGCTTCAAGGAATGTTACCCTCACATCAACTTGAGATTATCAGAAGTTAAGAGATACTCTTCTGCAGTTGGCAACAGCTGACTGGGATAGAGTGAGTGCAGAAATGCGGAGAGAAGCTTCTCTTAACCAGCTTCTGGAAATGAGTTCATCTGAAATGTGGCATTAAAAGTGTAACAGGAAACTATTGCTATAATTGACAGCAATAAGGTACCATGTCAGGCAAATATCTGACAGGGCCTCTGCTGGTTTCATCGGCCCCTACAGAATGCAGGCCACTGCATTAGACTAAAGCATCTGCCAAGCCTGCTCACAATGACAAAAGGGTACACTACAGCAATAGTCATATCTTCTAAATGATCACATCCCATGTCTAGCATCTCCCAAGCATATTGCCATACAGCAAAGCTCTTCCCATAGTTATCTAGTAGACCCACTAATCATCCACCACCCTCCCCTCCCCTTTCTGCAGCTAGCTCCCATGTGTGATACTTTGGTGTGATGACATCATCAAACTGTTGTGTCCCTCATTAGGAAGGTGTTTTTCATAAGCTACCAAACATGTTTTTTAATGATTTCTAAAGATTTTCTCGCACCTCCTTTTTACATGTAGAACAGAGAAAAATTTGAATATTTAAATCTGGTGTGAAATGGTTACAATAAGAATACAAATATGAATATGACAAATATTTATATACCGCTTTTCAACAAAAGTTCCCAAAGCAATTGACACATACATACATACATACATACATACATACATACATACATACAATACATAGATTGGCTCCCTGTCTCCAAAGGGCTCACAATCTAAAACAGAAACATAAGATAGCCACCAGCATCCACCACTGGAAGGATGCTGTGCCGGGGATGGATAGGGCCAATTGCTCTCCCACTGCTAAATAAAGAGAATCACCACTTCTAAATGGTGCCCCTTTGCTCAGTTAGCAGGGGATCAACACTATGTACATAACAATGCAAGATTGGTTACTTGGGTTCCTTTTCTTCCCCACAACAAGTAATTGCAAGAGTAAATAAGATGTTTTTTTAACAGTCTGAGAGGCAGAGGTATCTAGGCTAAATGCTGGCTATTACAACTCTTTCACAACATGCTATGCAATCTTCCACCTGCATTCACACAGAGGCACAAACAGCCAGCAAGCAATCAAGGATTCATACTGATGACATCACACTTGTAGCCTGCTGATCTTATGTATATTCATTTAGAAGTCCTCCCTGACTCAATGGGACCTGCTCCTTGGTAAATGTACATGCATAGAAGCTTCGATCAAATGACATCCATTGTTAGAAAATGTGAAGAGAAATGTTTTAAAGCATAAAACCAAGAAAGTTGTTAACCTGAACTCCTTTGCATAAAGTGCACACATTTGAACTTCACTGAACCCAGTGTCAGAAGTGGTGCAGTGGGTCATGTCTAGTTTGTTCTATTGTGTGCTTAGCATTTAGTCTGCCAATATTTGATCTCTGAAAATGAAAGTTGCCCTTTGGATTAGCATGACCTGTAGCCATTAACAAATCTATCCTCCATGCATTAATCTGTTCCTTTAAAAAAGGCAGTTATGCAACTCACCTTTGAGTGGCATAAGCCAGTGGAGGAAATTTTATAAAGCAATTTTGTTCTGGTGCCCCCATATTTTTTAAATACTTGTCAAAGTATTTTTTTAAAAAAATCTTGCAAAATGGATGGCCGTGACAATTAGATTGGTTGCCTTAATAAACTACTCCATTCATTTTAATTATATTTGTATTAAATATAATTAATAATAATTAAATGTAATTATAAATTATATTTGTATTAAAAATAAATGATTTTTTAAGAAGCAGCTAGGGATGTGCACAAAACTGGCTTGGCCAGTTTGGTTAAAATTCAAACCCAATTCGAACCAGGCAGGGTAGGTTTGGTTTTGGTTTTGCTCACACACCCCACCCAGGTTCAGTTCAAATTCTAACCCAATTCAAACTGGTTCTAAAAGGTTCTACATAGGGTATAATGGGGACTCAAACCAGCCCATTATTCCCTGTGCAGAGAACCTAGGGGCACAAAACTGACGTGGGTGTAGGCACCCAGAGGTGCCAACTACCACCTGAATCCCAAAGCAATTGAACACTCCTATGATTTTTAATGGTTTTTGAAGAATTTTCCAATTTTTGCATTTCTCCCATAGGGAATAATGGGGATTTGAGGCAGCCCCATTCCCCCCCTTTTGGAGTGCTTGGGCACCCCAGCTGCCCACCCTCCCAAACAAATTAAAATGGATTTTGTTTTATTTAGTTTGATTTATATGCTGCCCTTCCAAAAATGGCTTCATCAATAAACACTGAATGAAATGAAATGAAAAGCTGGTGGAAAGAGGATAGGGGGAAGGTGCTGCTGGAGTACTCCAGAGCAGGCACTGTGCTAAGCAAAGCAAGAAAGGGGTTAAAAAAGAAAAGTACTTGCTCCTGAGAAAACAAGAACCCACCCCCCAAACCCCAAAATAAAATAAAGCAGCTGGCACCTGCTGAGCTGAGGACACTTCAGCTCAGCCCAGAATTAAAAGCAGCAGTCAGTCAGTACAGAAACAAAAAAGGTGTGTGTGAGGGGGAAGGGGTCTGGGGGTTAGGGAAATGGGCCATAGAGCTCTCTCAGGCCAAAGGGACTGCCCCCCCAGCCCACAGCATGGGGGGGGGGGAAGAGACAGTCACTCACTCACTCTGAAAAAACAAAACCAGCAGCAGAAGCCAACACACACACAGTCACACCAGGGGAAAATGGTTTAAAGCAGAGGGTGTATGTTTGGGGGGGGGGGGGTTGGAATCAGAGAAACAGGCAGAGGGGGACTGGAGGGAACACAGCAGAAGTCTGCAGGCAGACTCTCACCAGCAGAAGCAGCAGCCAGCACTCAGCAAGCCAAGGACTGCAGCAAGAGTGATTTTGCAAGGCCAGAGGCTTGCCTTTAAATAGAACTTGAAACTCCCTCTTTTTGGAGCCCCCACCTTTACCTTCCCCCCTGGCCAATAGAGTGGCAGTTCTCAAGGAGTGGCACCACTCCAGAGCCTACCAGAGAGCCAGATTCATCTGGCCAATCAGGGAAGCATGAGCTCGGCGTATGAAATCAAGCAACACAAGTGACACAAAATGGAGGACAGCACCTAAAATGGAGGCTCGAGCCTTCGAACCAGTTCGAATCGAACCAGGCTTGATTGGTTCTAACTCAGACTAGCATTGCCCATGCAATGCCCTGTTTGGTCTAAGTTCAAACCTTCAAGCTGAACTGGTTCGAACTCGAGCCTCTTTGCACATCCTTAAAAGCAGCAGCCCAGGAGGAAGGTCCTTACGTGAAATAATGGTACAGCCACTATCCTCTCATATCCCTATCCCAGCTTCAAGTCTCTAATTCATCAACAAGAAAAACAACATTTACTTACTGATCACTTTAAGTGTTAAATAACAAATTAGTCAGCAAAAGGATAGCTATATATTCTCATATTAAGAGCCAGAAGTGCGATTGCTTTGACCAGTGATGCGCTTTATTCTGAAGTTCGAGCATAAGTTCATTTTTATCTGACATTGCTCTGAGCACAGCTGCATTTTCTGAATGTTTATTAGCCATCTTAATGCATTCATTAAAATCAAGGTAATTATAGTGTATAATAATGTGAACCATGAGAAGACTCCCAACAATCTCTGTGTGTGGAGAATCAGAATTTTTCTGCTTAGAGGATACCAGTGATCCTTTGCTCCTGTCCTGTTTTTACTTCCTTCTGGTGTATCCTCCCAGGTTGTCCCAGAGACTCGATGATGATGAGGAGGAGGAGGAGGAGGAGGAGGAGGAGATACAATCCTTCACTTTATTTTAACAGAGGCCTGTGATGCTGAGGTTTCTTAGAAAGCATCTCCAAAGGTGATCTTTTAAAAGACTGAGGTAAACTTGTAGGCATTCACTAGACACCAGCTGACTTTTTAATAAGCCTCAAAGATCCAGGAAAAAAGAGACAGGGTTAATATAGCACACAAAGAGCTCCCAGCAAAGGATATGAATCATCTCATTAAGCAGCCTTTTAACAGTCTGTGTATTTGGAGCACTAAAGCTCTGATGAAACTGAAGAATGGAAATCCTTTGAATGAACCTGTTAGGATAAAACTAGGTCTAGGCTCATACAACATGGAAAATACCAAATTGGCAGATTCCAGAATATGCCCACAAGCACAATTTCAATTGTTGGGATGACTATGGAGACACTGGACATGCCATCCAAACCCACCAAAGTCTGCATATTCTGCTCTACTTGTGGTTCCAAACCCAATATTGTACCCAACTTCAGTGCTGGGTTTGGAACCCCAAGTAGGGCAGAATATGCAGACTTTGGCAGGTTCAGGCTATGCCAATGTTGGCATAGACATCCCAGCACCAGAAATCAGGGTTGTGGGAATGCTCTGGGAACCGCCAATTCGGTGTTTCCCATGTCATGCGAAACTGGCCTAGATGTTAAAAAAAAAAGTATGGTTAAGAAGTGTGCTTAAAAGGGGAAGTGGCTTATGTTAAACAAAAAAAGTGGCTATGGAAATCCTGATCAGGATCATTCGTATGTGGGGAGGTGGAGGTTAATTCTTTCATCATCTGTAACTTTTGCACTAAAATTCACCCCCTATACTAGCTATTTGCCCCTGAAGTGGCTGTTTGTAGAAAATGATCTTTTGGTGGGGGAAAGCTGCGTTGGTGGGGGGCAATTTTCAGTGGATAAATGTTGTCAGGGGGAAATAATGCAAACGATTAACCTCCCTTCATCATGCTTCCTGGTCCCAGTTTGGATCAGGAGATCAGTGGAGATTAAGTTTTTTTGCTTAATAAGTGGCATTTCCACTCCTAAGAATTGTGTTTAACCAAACATCTAGTTTGATCCATGGGCTAGAGACAGACAATAGTTTTTAACAGAGTTGAAACAATTCAAAGACCTGGAAAACCAGAGGCAATACCACAGTGGTGAGCTCTCTTTCAAACAGCTTTCAACTCTCTGAGAAAAGACTACTGTTGTTCCCCAACTCCTGATAGCATTTATGGAAATATCCTATAAACAAATGAAATCTCCCATCCAATATACACTATTTAAGAGCTTCAATAAAGATGACATAGAACTATATTAAATGATCAGAGACTCCCCCCACCCTTTTGAATTTTGCTTTCTAAAAATGACTAAATGGTGAGAATCACCTTCTGAGAATCACAGAGGAATCGGCCTCTGTGTCACTGCCAAATAAGCTGCCGTTCATGTCAGCTCAGCAGCATGAGGGCCAATAATACAATTAAGCCTTATGCTGGAACAGTTTTGTATCGCTCAGTCAATGTGCACTGAATTCAGGTGGAGAGTCAGCATGCTATGAGGTAATGTTTTCAGATCACAACCTCATGTGCCAATGAGGTAATGTTTTCAAATCACAACATCAGAAATTTCTCCAAATCAGGGATATAGAAACTGGCAACAGGGCTCTGTTCTATCAAAACAATTATAATTCATATGAGAAATAAGGTAATTCCTGCTCTGAGCAGTGGGAAGACCACCAATGTCATTTCCAACCCTAAAATTCAGCTAGTAATAGTAATAGTAATAAGCAGTTATGTAGTACTTTAGGGCCAGGCTACACATGACAGTAAACATGTATTTAGAAGGCTTATATTGCAAAATCACATACACCACAAAAACAGAAACATGCTCTATAGAGATTTAAGCAGAAAGTGACTTCTTTTCATTTAAGGGATATTTCTGTCCATATCAGCAAGCTATGCATTGATCTAAAAACTAGGCAAGAGCTTTTTTCAGAATATTTCAACTATATTCACCAGTCATTTTAAGTTGACAAGGAATTTGGAGGGGAATTTGGCATTAACAAGATAACTTTGTCATACTTGTCTTGCAATATTGGCATTAAAAATAATTGCTGTGAATATCTTCACTGTTGCCTCTCCAACTGTGTGACAGGAAAACAGTTATGATGGTGTTAATTAAAGGAGTGTTGTTTTAAAAATGAAAATGTGTCATAACTAAAAAATAAATCAATAAGTAAACAAGCATATTGCACATATTCATGTGCATAACAAACCATAAAGAATCATGGACAGAATTTAGCAACCTCAAACAACTCTCATTTCTAAGATTTCTAGTTCTCATGGTGGCAGAGAAAGCTTTTAAAACGGGTACCAAAAATAAAATGCAGAATCCTGAAAAATGACATGTAAGGGCCTCCATGGTCAGTGGATAAAGCATGTGTGCCATGTAAATCTATCTATCTATCTATCTATCTATCTATCTATCTATCTATCTATCTATCTATCTATCTATCTCCTTCTAAATAAATAAATAAATAAATATTATTTTATTTACTAATAGTGCATCCTGGTAGGGATGTGCAGAAAACACGATTCGAGTAGTGAATTGCAGCACATCCCACACACCTTTTACAGTGGGGAGAGCAGGTCCATATCTGCTCCTCCACCACGCTCCATCACAGGCCGTTCAGCAGCACTCCCCCCAGCTATCATTTTGTGGTACCGGCACGTACATGGCCTCCAGAGCTACTTTCTTGTGCGGTTGCTGACCACGCAAATGGCTGCTGCACATGTGCGGAGGCCATGTGAGTGCCAGCGTTGCATGAGGACAGCTAAGAGATGCTCCGCTGGTGCACAGTGATAGTGCAATGATAGGAGAGGACCTGCTCACCTCCCTGTAAAAGGTGCAGGGGATGTGCTGCAATTTGCTACTCAAATCGCATTTCGTGCACATCCCCACATCCTGGTTGTTTTCTTCTGCCCTCCACAGCTCCTTTCTTGCTTTCTAGTGAACCAATGTTTGCCTCAGTCTTCCAAATTCTGCAAGAAACCAAACACTGCAGTGAGAAGAAAATGGAAAGATTAAGCAAATCAAAGTATTGAGTATGATGTACTTTACTATTCTAATTTGTCTTCTGGGGGGAGACAGCATGGTTCAGTCACCAACATATCACAGAACATCCCATGGTAGGTTCCGCACCACTTGCACTGCTGTGGGCATTTAAAACAAAATCGATGTAGTTGCACAAGAGAACCATTGGAAAAATACTAAAAATTGCACAAATGCAGTGGCGCGACACTACACCATGTGAGATATCTCATAATCCCCTCCTCAGCCCTTCTTAAGGGCTACCAGGTGGAGCACCATTTGCCCCTGAAATAAACCCTGAATCCTATGCCCCCGGCAGCATCAGAGTGTACCTGTAGCTCAGCTCTAAAAACTGTTCAGTCCTCCAGCATGACACCTGATTAAAGTCCCTCAAAAATAAATCCCAGACAGCCAGGTCAGCCCTCATGCCCTCTGTGATTCGAACCCTGTGGTGTGGCAACTTAACCCCAGACACTGCATCACCAAGGTGCCTCAAAAAGGTCCATCCAGGCACCACAGCCCTACAGGCAAAATTAAGGTGGCCGATGATCACCTCCAGCTCCCTAAGGATGGTTTCCCTAGCTGACTCCACAGACTTAACTAGCTCCCTTAGTGCTTCCAACTTCTTCCTTGGGAGGCGACTGAAATCCATTACAGTGTCCAGCTCAATCCCCAGGAATGAAAGTGGCGTGGCCAGCCCTTCGGTCTTATCCCTCACCAGTAGCACACTTAGCTCTCTAGTCAATTGCATAAAGGCCGCCAGCAAGCAATGGCAAACCGTAGAAGCCCCCGGGCCAGCAAAAAGAAAATCATCTTTAAAATGCACAGTTGACAAGTGGCCTGCCCTCCTCCTCAAAACCCACTCTAAGAAGGTGCAGAATGCCTCAAAGGCCACACATAAGACAGAGCAGCCCATAGGACTGCTCTGTCAAAAGAAAATTTTCCTGCAAAGGAGAAGCCCAGCAGGTCAAAGTCCGAAGGATGCTCGGGCAGGAGGTGGAAGACAGACTCAATGTCACACTTTGCTAACAGGGCCTCAGAGCCACAAACCCTTACCATCCTAACCACTTCATCAAAGGAGGTATACCACACCAAACAAAGATGTTCAGGGATCCTATTATTAACTGAAGACTATTTAGGGTACGACAGATGATGTACGGGGCAAAATTCACCAGGGGTCTTCTTGGGAACAACCCCTAAAGGTGGCACTCACAAGTTAGGGAAAGGGTGGAGTCAAAGGGGCCTAGGACCCTACCGGCTGCTACTTCCTTGCCATTTTTCTTAAGCACCACTGTCTCCATCCCCACTACAGATCGCAAATTTTGTGCAGCAAAGGTCACCTGTTGAGAGGATTAAGGGATCCTAAAACCCTCATGGAAACCTTCCCTCAGGTAAACAGCTGACTGTTGGTCCGGATAATAACCGACACAGCACCCCCAAAGTAATTGGGCTGGACCCTTTTTCCTGGAGATGGGGAAGGGGGGTTGCCTTTCCATGAATTGGTTGGGCAATTCCTAAAGCCTGCATTCCAGCCCTTAACCCTGTTACAGGCGGAGCTGGGGTGCTTGGCACCACAGAAACCACACACATGGCGGAACGTTATGGGGGACCTGGTACAGTGTCTCCCACTCTTGAATTCCCAATACAGCAGGTGGGGTTGAACTCACTGCTAGCTGGTATTAGATGAATTGGCAGAAAAAGAGGAAGGTACCTTGGACAGGAGGTGACCACTGTCCACCCGATCACCATCTATGGGGCATGAAGGGGACATAATAAGTAGCCACATCTCATTAAGAGGAGTGTCCCATGGGAGGGCAGGGTCTAAGGCGGCTCTCATCCCGAAATTTTCATCATAGTGTGCCAAGAATTCCATGACGGCCCAGTGGATTATCTGCATAAACTTCTCTAAAGCCTGGCCCCTAAGTACAACACCCATGTAGATGCTAAAGCTGGACAGCCAATTATTCCAAGTTCTTTATACTGGCTTCCGTTTGGGCACTTCCTGTTCCTTACCCACCTCCCCTTCTTTCTGCATAACCTCAGGCTCACGAAATAACAGCCTGAAGATATATACATACTCCCCCTTAATAGCTTGTTGTTTGTGGTCGGTGAGAGATGGTCCCCTAAAAGAAGGCCTAAGGCTCCATATGGTGAATGCTGGGCGTTAGAGATAACCCCCTCCAGCACCAGCAGCTGATGTCAAGGTGCTCTGAGGTACCAGCCCCACCATACCTGTTCTGCCAGCCCTTGTGATCTGTATGGCCCTACTGGCATGCCTGGTAAGGCAGCAGCAGTCGCCCACAACTGTGTAGGCATGGCCCAAAATGGGTTGTAACCCCCTCCCCCAAAAGGCGGTATCATCCAGGGATACATAGGCCACTGGCCAGTACCATCCACCAGTGTGTCTATGTGTACATCACCTGATGGGGTCAGTGTAGGATGTTCAACTGGTGACTGGCAGCACAGGTAATGGAACAGGAGGCTCTCTGGGCGTTGTGGCCACAGGTGGCTGCTGATCATGCTCGGCAGACTCCCCAGCAACTGGCGTAGGGTGATCTTTCTCCTTCTCCAGGAAAGCCAACCTATCAGACAAAGATTTTAACAACTCCACCCTTGCAGCACCCCTGGTACGCTTTCTGGGCTTTGGGGGCACCCCTGACGGACTGGCCCTTTTATCAGATTGGGCTTTCTTTGTGTGCTCGAGCGCTTTGATCCACTGAATGAGAGCTCTGATTTCTGCCATATCAGCCTCAGCCTCAGATGAAGAAGACTGGGGATCAGGCCTTCTGGGAGGCAGTACAGGGCACCCCTCATCTTTCCTTACGCCTTCTTGGGTGGCATGTTGTGAGTTTAGAGGACACACACACAGTTTACAGCTTGTCCTGCCAGCCACAAGCCCCCAAGTAAGTGCTCCACTGGAAAGACTTGAACTCCCACAAGCTAACACTCTTAAAATGGAACAAGCCCCCAAGGCGAAATGCAGATAACAACCCAAGCCAAGGCAAAGGAAGGGGCCCCAAACAAACCAAAGTGATGGCCAATATGCTCCACTGTCACCCCCAAACCCCTTAAGAGCCCCCAAGAGATGACTTCCCACACCCCCTGGCACCATGGATTCCCACAGTTGTGTGGCCTAAAGGCCTGCTGCCCCAGCCGCTGTCCTTCACAAAAGCCCACAAACTCCTCATGCCTCTCTGAGCGGGGCCATGGCCTCGACCATTCCATCGCAGCCGATGCCACTGGGAATCTGCCACTCCGACACCACCACTTTGCTGCTGCCCCAGCCACCACCACCACCACCACCACCACTGCCATCATTAAACTGCCCACACTCGGGCCTTGCACGACCCACCCTCCAGCCTGAAAATGGACAACCGGAATGCTCCCAGGCCATACAGGCCGCCTGGCTGGGAGGGAGACGCTGTAGCGAGCTCCCTACCCAAAGCCAGCAAGAAACAAACTGTTGGGCTGAGCGGGGAGCCACCCCCCAGCACTCAGATCCCGACCCTCAGCAACAAGACAGTCATTGGAAACACTTCCTAAGTCTGTCTGGTGAGGAAGTGGGAGAAAGAACCACCCCACTAGCATGAGGCCTCGGGATGGTGTATTTTATGCATTCGCACCTTATGTGGCCCTCAGCAGGGTTTTTGTTTGTTTGTTGCAGTGGTGGTGGTGGTGGTGGTGGGGAGTTGGTGTGAAAAGGAAATGAAAGTAAAGGGTTTAAAAAACCCTACCACAGACACAACCCACCACAGTCCCAATCCAGATCACCCCGATTTTTAAGTGAAAATAAGCCACAAACTAGACATTTGGGAAGAACGTCATGTTTTGTTTCGTCCTTATTGTATAAAAGGAACGGAAATGCTAATTATAAAAGTGCCTACAGGTGAGAAGTAGAAGGAAATTCAGTTGTGAGCATACAATGGAAAGCATCTGCAGCAACTTCACTGCTGCCTTCCTTAAATGATATAATAGAATAAATGTCCCAGAGAATTCAATCCTCTCCTCTCACAGAACCCATCAAGGGCGATGATTAAAGAACCTCCCCCATCCCCCTTCTTCCACAGCTAATCTCAGTGTGATGTCTTTTGAAAGCTAGGTTTTAATTGACTTCCAGGATATCAGTCATTACTTGTGTCACAATCAATGTGCAAATAAGCCCCCTGCAGAGCAATATTCTTCCAGGCTGCCTGTGTGTGACCTGTAGATTGCAAAAGCTGAGGATATGATGGATCATATATGGAAGGAATCTCCACTTGTTCATGTATTTGTGCATGGGTCCCTGTGCAACCACAACACTGAAGACATGGAAGTTGAGGGCAGGGCTAGAGAGGGCATCTGTCATTACTCCCAATCCAGGGGAGGGTGCCTCTGGATAGCCAGCAACAACTGTGGAGTGTGTGTGTGTGTGTGTGTGTGTGTGTGTGTGTGTGTGTGTGACAAAAGGAGTGTCTCCACCTTGCATTTTATGGAGTACAGAACTGTGTGTACACAAGAGGGACATGTGGGGTATCCATGTAAATATAATCCGTGATGGGACCATAACAGGTAGGGAAGGAAGAACAATAGTGATCTGAGCATTCAAGGATTGGGTTTGCAGCACAGATGCAGGAAAAGATGGAAGGTAGTCCTCCTGCATAGAAAACCACAGGAACAAGCAAGCTGAATGAGGAGAGGCTTAGGAAGTCCCATATTATCGATGTATGAATGTATGTATGTGTTTATTTATGTGATGCTTTTCAACAAAAAAAGTCCTCAAAGTGATTTACACAGGGGGGAAAAAGATGATGCCCTCTTCCCAAAGGGCTCATAATCTTAAAAAAAAAAAAAAAAGGCACAAGGGTGCCACAGGCTAATCTTGAATTATTTGACCTATTCAAAGGAACACAGCTCAGCTCATGCACTGTGGGTGGGAACATTCATTCATTCATTCGAATTCTATACCGCCCTTCCAAAAATGGCTCAGGGCAGTTTACACAGAGAAATAATAAATAAATAAGATGGATCCTGTCCCCAAAGGGCTCACCAGTTTTTTAAAAAGCATAAGATAGACACCAGCAATAGTCACTGGAAGTACTGTGCTGGGGGTGGATAGGGCCAGTTACTCTCCCCCTGCTAAATAAAGAGTATCACCATGTTAAAAGGTGCCTCTTTGCCAAGTTAGCAGGGGTTAACATGGTGTGAACATACCCACACTGAGATCCCGAAACTATGTGCTTCCAGGATGTCCTTTAATCATGCGAGGGGGTGTTCATCTGAATCACTCCTCTGCTACAAAACTCTCCTTAAACATGGTTTTAGAGTGTGTTTAGAGGGGTGATTCAGCTGAACGTCCCTCTTATGCAATTAAAGGATGTCCCTGCAGCATGTAAGAGCATCTTCTAGTGATATCTGAATGGGTCTATTCTCACCACAATCCCAGCCCTCAATGTGTGATCCAGTGGACACTCACCCAAACCAGCTCACTGTTAAGTGCTGGGGCAGGGAGGGGGCCCCCAATCGTTTTTATGTTGCATTCTGCATATGATATGCTCTAATGCAGCATGGGAAATACACAGATGAAGTGCTAAAAGTCAATGGTCCTATCTGTACTATTGCCTGGGAGAAGGGTCTATGGACATCCTGCTGAGTCAGTAAAGGGGCACAAGGACAGTCCAATTCGACCTAATGAGCTGTGTCTCTTGTTTCATTTTGAAATAATGAGAATTCTGTGAGCTGGAGAGTTCTCCTTTAATGTGCTCTTGGAGGAACATGGCTATAGTGATGCCAGCGATTTCAGCAGAGTTATGGATCATCTGTGGTATGTAGTTAGAATAAGCAAAGCAAGAGAAAGGTGTTCAGTGATGGGTGCAGCATGTACTATAGGTAATAAATATGCACACTTTGGATCTATTATGAGTACTCAGAGGGCAAGCCTTTTGCTTCCTTAAGTTTAGTTAGCCAGCATGGTGTAGTGGTTAGAGTGCTGGACTAGGACCGGGGAGACCTGAGTTCAAATCCCCATTCAGCCATGAAACTGGCTGGGTGACTCTGGGCCAGTCACTTCTCTCTCAGCCTAACCTACTTCACAGGGCTGGTGTGAGGAGAAACTTAAGTATGTAGTACACCGTTCTTGGCTCCTTGGAGAAAGAGCAGGATATAAATGTAATCAATCAATAAATAATAAAATAAATAGTTACTATGGACTGTTAAAGAAATCTGACTCAGTTACTTGTATAGGGCAGCTTAGTTGATTAATTGATTAATCAATTGATTAAATTTGCATTATCTGCATATGAGAAAAGCTAGTAATTCTTAAGAAAAAGCATATTTTGTTTTTAGATGATGCATGTTTGTGTCACACCTGGCATCATCTTAAAGGCAGCATCCCCTCATATGGGAGCGGGAATGCAGAATAGGAACATAGGAAGCTGCCATATACTGAGTCAGACCGTAGGTTCATCTCACTCAGTGGGGCTATTCTTACGATCACAAAAATCGGGCTAGGAAAATCCTAGCCCGATTTTTGTGATCGTAAGAACCACCAGGCTCACAGCTGAGCCCAGTGGTTCTGGAGCGGCTAACCTGCTCCTGTAGCCCACCCTTTAGCCCGGGTTTACAGAGCGAGCGCTCCGCAAACCCGGGCTATCTGCTCGTGAGTAGCCGTGGCGCAGCTCCTGCCGCGGCTACTTGTGAGTAGACCCCCAGCCGGGAGGCTTAAAAGCAGCCTTTGAAGTAGCTTTTTGATGTTGTGCGAGAACTTAAGCTATATACAATTGCCTGGAATGTATGTGATTTTGTAGCCACTAATTTTTATCCAAGGACATGGGAGTCCTTTTTCTCTTCTGTGGGAAGCTGGCTTTTTCACAGATGTGAATGACAGTGGATCTTCCTGCAGTAACCAAAACTGAGTGTATGCCCTTAACTCTATGATACAGGGGTAGATCCTGATCAGTCATTTTAGAACCTATGATGACAACAACCAATCAAATTGTTGCTTGTCAATCTGGCAAAATAATATCTAATGTCCTTCACGCCCAGGAAGATTAAGGGGCTATTCTCACGACCAACAAAAATCAGGCTAGGAGAGCCTAGCCTGATTTTTGTGGGTCGTGAGAACCACCGGGCTCGCAGCTGAGCCCAGTGGTTCTGGAGTGGCTAACCCGCTCCTGTAGCCCACCCCTTAGCCCCGGTTTGCGGAGCACCCGGGCTATCTGCTCGTGAGTAGCCACGGCACACCTCTGTGGCTACTCGCGAGTAGACCCCCAGCTGGGAGGCTTAAAAACAGCCTCCTGACTCGGGGGTCTCTCCATTATGCCCTGCGCACTTGCGCAGGGCATACTGGGGCTTCCAGGGGCCGCGCGGCCCCCGAGTTCCCCAGCCCCCGCCGTCTCCGTCTCGGAGTGGGTGGCCGATCCGGCCGCCAAGGGCTCCCTGCCCACTCATCTGCAGGGAGAGCGGGCCCGCTCTCCCCACAGTTTTAACAAAAGCGGGTCTCACTGATCGTGGGACCCACCTCATTGTCATTAAGGAACCTTCATGGTACTGGCTCTTTGATATTTACCATGAGAGCTACAGGAGAAGATTCTAAATGTGATTATTATAAAGGATTCTTAGGGGAAATGTGAGGTATTTGATTAATCATCAGAGTTTGAAAGCAGATTAACTTCTTTTAAAATTTTTTAAAAGCTCTAATGGGAGAGGGGTTTAGCAACCTTGATTAATAAATTCAATCTTCAGCTTAACATGTATATTCCTTGGTTTTTGCTTCTAATAGTTATTATTTAGGGTTTTTTAACAGGAAAAAAGGAATAAACCAGGACATAAACATTTGGACCAGAATACTATCAGTTACTTTCTGTATAAAAGATTCTAGGAAAATTTTAAATACCAGGAAGAGAAACTTAGAGGCTGTTCTGACAATCAACCAAAGCTGGGCTAAGCAAGCCAAGCCTGCTCTTGGCTGATCATCAGAACCACCGGGAGCCACACGGTTCCCAGCAGCAAACCCACCTCTGGAGGCAGCCTTTAAAATGAGGTTAAGGGAGCAAGCACTTCCTTAGCCCCATTTTTGATCATCTGCCAGCCCCTCATCGATCATGAGAAAGGGCTCATAGTGTTGCAAGCATAAAATGTTTCTGTTTTCTTTAAAAATCTTACTATTTTTAAGCTCCAACAATAGTAATGTCTACTCTGAAGTTAGAGAAGATAATTCTCTGTGCTCGTAATATCTACTTTGAAACTAGATATGGTAATTCAGGAGCAATTCCTAGCAAAATAAATATGTAACCTCTTCCTACCCACACAATCCTAATCACATTTACATAGAAGTTAGTGTCACTGAGTTCAGTGTAACATATTTCTAAATAAGTGTGCTTGATCCTGTTATACATGGCCACACACTAAAATCAGTGGACCCGTTGACTACATTATGGTGATCACCCCCTGTATTTATTTATTTATTATTTATCAAAACATTTTTATACCGCCCAAAACTTACATCTCTGGGCAGTTTACAACAAAATAAAAACAAAATAAAACATTCGTTAAGACAAAAAGGGACACACACACACACACACACACACACACACACTACAACAATTTAAAAAAATTAAAATAATATTTTAAAACAGCATTAAAACCAATTAAAACAACATTAATTAAAAGCCTGGGTGAAGAGATGTGTTTTTAAAGACTTTTAAAAGGCTGTCAGAGATGGGGAGGCTCTTATTTCACTAGGGAGCGTATTCCAAAGCCTTGGGGAAGCAGCAGCGGAGAAGGTCCGTCCCTGAGTGGCCACCAGATGAGCTGGTGGCAGTTGCAGATGGACCTCTCCAACAGATCTCAGTGGGCGGTGGGGTTCATGCAGAAGAAGGCGTTCCCTTAAGTACCCAGGGCCCAAACTGTTTAGGGCTTTATAGGTTATAACCAGCACCTTGTATTTTGCCTGGAAACATATCGGCAGCCAGTGTAGCTCCTTCAATACAAGAGTTATATGGTTTCTCCGAGATGACCCAGAGACCAGCCTGGCTGCCACATTCTGGAACAGCTGTAGTTTTCGGACTGTGTACAAGGGCAGCTCCACATAGAGCGCATTACAGTAATCCAGTCTGGAGGTTACCAGCAGATGTACCACTGTTTTGAGGTTGTTCACCTCAAGAAACGGATGCAGCTGGCGTATCAGCCGAAGCTGATAGAAGGCACTTCTGGCCACCTCCTCAACCTGGGACACCAGGGAGAGGCTCGGATCCAGAAGCACCCCTAGACTGTGTACCTGTTCCTTCTGGGGAAGTGTGACCCCATCCAGAACAGGCAGATCAAAATCATCTCTCGAGTTCTGACCCCGCACAATGAGTACCTCCGTCTTAGCCAGATTCAGTCTCAGTTTGTTATCCCTCATCCAGCCCATGACCGACTCCAGGCAGGCATTTAGGGAGGTTATACCCTCTCCCGATGCTGCTGAAATGGAGAAATAGATTTGGGTGTCATCAGCATACAGATTTTTGCAATCCGTTCCAAGCCTGGGTCAAATGAGTATCAGTTCTGACCATGCCCAAGTAAACGGCAATCTAAATTTGAGAGCAATGGCCATTGGGTTCTGCACAAGCTCTGGAACATTGTCAGCACAGGGTGTTCTAACATCACACAATTCCTGCAGTCCTTCCTCCAAGTGCTCCTACTGCTTCCTGCTATGCAATGTAAGAGTGACAGGTGGTATAAGTACAGCCTAACTCCACTTAGAGATAGAAGAATTACACATGTATTCTCTCTGGCCAGTACTGGTGATTAAAATCCTTATCTTACAATGTATTTCATTCTGTTTCAAGTGTGGTTAATTCCAAATCCTCGTAATGGGGAAGGTTAGAAACTGACGTAAGTAAACAACATGAATAGTTTACCACTGGTGTGATCAGTTCCTCTTGCCCTGTAGTGTTACCGTCATAGTTAGGCCCAACAGTTGACCAATGGCAACATATGAATACAGAGTTAGGTGCACTTTAGGCCATTGATGTCAGTTGGACTTTAGCAGCGAACCGAGAGGTTTATTTTAAGGGGAGGCTCAATGCGGTCAGGGAGGGGGAGTGGACTGTAAGGAAGGAAGGAAGGGAGGAAGGCCTAAAATGGGTAGATTTTAATGGGTAAAATAAATAAATAAATAATGCACAGCAAGCAATGCACCTCTCTCTCTATCATTCAGCCTTGACTATGCAGCAGTCTTTTTTGCTTGATCATCGGGGGGTGGGGGGCAGGGCAGGTGCTCAACTTTCTGACCAGTCTTATGGGGGCTCCAGCCCTTTCATTTCCAGGGCGGCCCATGGAAAGTGTATGTAATTGTGCACTGGATTGCAGCAAATGTTATTACATTACATAATGAGTTATTTGGCAATTTATTTATTGAATCAGAGCAGTTATATTTTCATTTTATTTGGAGGCATGCTAAAGTTACGGAAGGTAATGAAAACAATGGGGTAGCATCTGACCATCATCCTCAAACCACCTCTGAAGTGGCTTCTATTTCTCTGAAAATAAATAAATAGTAAAATCTGAATATTTCTTTTCAGCAGTTGAACTGTTTTGTTTTGGTTAGAAACACTAAGACCGGAGGCAGGAATAAACCAGTGGCTAATTATTCAAGAGACAAGGGATGCTGCCAGGTTATGACAAAAAGGGCTTTCACTTTGTGTGTTTGTTAAAGCAATGCTCATCCTGTACTAACTTTGCAGCAACTCTACACAATCTAGTCCTCATGTACAAACATAAAAAACATGACATTTTGAATTGCCACCTGGAAGCCTGCTGGAGTCTAGGGCAGCCCAAAGTATTACAGTGTCTGAGAGAAGGCACAAGATGTTGCCTTACCCCACATGCTGGGTTCAAAAACCAACCTCCCTTGGTCCTCAAATCCATCTTCCAAAGTGCATGACCAGAAGGTGGGAGGGAATGTTGCCAGCAGCTTCCCCTACTCTCTCCATGCTGTTTTCAGGCTTTGCAAGGAGTGGAGGAGAAATGCTCCTGGCAATGTTTTCAAGGGTCGGGTCAGGTCAGTTCCAAAGAGCTGCTCCAGTGGCAAAGGAGGGGGCATTCCGCAGCCCTGCTGATGCGCCAATAATCTGCTGCCTGAAGCAACTGCTAATATGTGATGTAACATTACACAAGCCAGCCCTCCTAAGCCTGTTCATGTACTGATCAAATGATTTTCACTTTCTTGGCATGGGAACCACAGTTTCTGATGGCAACCCCCTTGCAGATATGTGTTAATAAACATACTGGCTACATCCATCTGGACATGCTGAAACTCACAGCTGGCAAAGCAAAATCCACAGCATGCATGCACCATCCTGCTCTTGTATCGATGTGTATCGATGCCTACAATGGTGTTTATAGGCAATTCACTGCTTTTGCTAGAATAATTGTCAGTCCTTTAGCAGAGCTGCTGAAGGAGTCAAGGCACAAAAGGGTACACATTTATATATGCTGTTTTTGGAAACATTGCTATTGGGGATCATATGTACAGGAACCTAGAGGGATGCAGCAATGTTTTTGCCATACCTTGCATAACGCTTTCCCACATGTCAGTCTGTCTGTCAGTCAGCCCTCCTTCAGACTGCTCTGTAGACAAATGCAGAAGATGTATTGCTGGAACTCTTAGAGGGAGGCGAAGGCATTAGGTTCTGCATGGGGGAACCTGCAACCATTCACATAGGACAGAGCCTTCCCACAAATGCCCCTTACCCCTAGGAACTAAATAAGAAAATGTCCATTAAAAAAATACTTTAAGGAGCCATCAGTTCTGTCATGATAACAGCACAGCAGTCATAGGAACATAGGAAACTGCCATATACTGAGTCAGACCACTGGTCTATCTAGCTCAGTATTGTCTTCACAGACTGGCAGTGACTTCTCCAAGGTTGCAGGCAGGATTCTCTCTCAGCCCTATCTTGGAGAAGCCAGGGAGGGAACTTGAAACCTTCTGCTCTTCCCATACTGGCTCCATCCCCTAAGGGGAATATCTTGCAGTGCTCACACATCAAGTCTCCCATTCATATGCAACCAGGGCTGACCCTGCTTAGCTATGGGGACAAGTCATGCTTGCTACCACAAGACCAGCTCTCCTCTCCTGTCATTACACCAACACCAACTGAACTTCAATTAGGGGAAGTTAAGAGAAAGTGCACATCATTTAAGGAGTTCAACAAAACAAAACAAAACAAAAAATAAAACAAAACAAAACCAGGAGAGAAGCAAAAGTTCACGAAATGGCAGGACAGTGCAGCAAAGAAAGTAAGTAGAAAGAAGGTTGAATTCTCCATGGTCTTTTTGAAATGTATCCCATGAGCACTACTGTCTTTTTGTGGTAGTGTGAAGGGTAAGTGCTTTTTTTTACATTCTTAAACACCTTATAAAGGTTCCCATAATGGTATAGACAGGGTGAGGGTTACTTTAGTGAGGGCCAATTCACCATCGTTCAGGATTAAGATGACAATCCTGTGGACTATCTTCCTGTAACCCTGTTGGAAGATGTAGGGATTCAGGTTGTTCCTGGTACCCCAACATTTCACTGTTCAAATCTCTCCAAGGATTTGCTGATTTCACTCCACATCCTCAGACTGTCAGGTGACAAACAGCTTGCTTGGAAGGAAGCATGTAATTTCATCTTCTGAGAACATACCGTTATGCATATTTCAGCTGACTAGCTCCACTCTGGCATGACCACCCTTCTTTTTCTGATGACTGTGAGGATTCCTCACGCATGTGTTGACAGTTCAGTCCTGCAAGGGTCTCTTACCCCTTCATGTCTGTCTCTGTCTCTTAGTTATAGCTATCTCACAAATTCCAGGTATCTTTGGTGCCAAAAGAAATGTGCAACAACATTCTACACATTATGCTGCTTTTTCTAGTTTCCTTTGCAATATAATTTCTTGTGAATCACAGTAACACAGAAAAGACTGAGCCTTCCACAAACAAAGTCCTTTGGACCAAACAAAATACTGCCGACACTAGTTTTTAAAGAATATATGCTGGTGCATGATTTTGATATCACAGGAACTTATGACTCTGCCATATGCTGTGTCAGACGATTGCTCCATCAAGTTCCAAACTGCCAACATTGACTGGCAAAGATTTTCTAGGGTTTCAGAGAAGGATGCCAGGGATCGAAACTGGTACTCTCTGCACATGCTGCCGCTAACTATGGCCCTCTCCATATCCAAAATGAAATTTCAGGAGACTTTAAAAACAATCCAGTCAGATCATCAAAAGCTTTGAAGAGGAAGAATAATTTGTTGTGTCTGGCGGGGCCCTCCGCCCGCCTTAATGTCTCTGACATTCCCTTGGCGGCCGAGGCCAGAGAGGTCCCCCGTGGGCTGGGCGGCTGGGCAGAGCAGCCCAACTAGCAGCCGGCTGAGATGCTGTGGAACCAAGGAGCTGGGCTAGAGGGCCTGGGGGGAAGGGTGAGGCGAGTGAGGGAGGAGGCAGCAGCAGAGAGAGGCACAGCTGAGGGGGATAAGGGCGAAAGCAACCTGATATAGCAGGGCGGAGGTCCAATTAGCGGGGGATGCATCAGGAAGGATGTAAGGCAGGCTCGGCCAGTGATGAGGGACAGTTGGAGGGCGAGTGGTGGAGACCTCCGGAGAGAGACTGCCACAGTGACCCTGAGGAGCCTGGAGGAGGAGGGCTCAGGTGAACCAAACCCCCTCCCCTCAAAACCTCTGAGGCCTTGCCTGAGGGAGGTGAGGAGAAATAAACAAGAGAACGGCTGCGGAGAGACCAGTGTCGTAACATGTTGGTTCAGTCTTTGTAAAATAAAGGCATTCAGACTACAGCATTTCCTGGATGGCTGTTGGTCTAAAATAGATAACTTTTCCCCAGTCCTATTTTCCAGCTGTGCACCAGTTGTGTTCCCCATCATCCCAAGAAGTCTTGATTTAATATATGCTGGTGACTGGCCAACGTAAAAGGAATTTTATATACAGTATTCCACTTTAGAACTTACATCTGTATCACATTAATAAACAAACTGATCAGCCAGCTAGACTATGCGGGGTCTTTTTAAAGCCTTGGGGAATGAAGATATAGTACAAAACAAAATACTGTAGTGCTATATGGCTGCATTTCTATCATCTTATATATTATAACACCCAATTTTAACAAGCATTTGCCACATTTGAATACAAACATTAGCGATTTTCAGGTACAAATTGAACGAAGCTAAATACAATATGGACTGGGGGTTTGTGAAATGTCTGTTTCTCCAAATGAAACCCAAAATTTCTGAAACTTAAAAATTCAAAAACTTCCAATCTTAAAATGTTTTTCCATTTGCCAAAGAACAATGTGGTGGCAGGAGGAAAAGAGATTCAATAAATGATGGGTATCAGTGTTGTATGGTGAGGGAAACCACACCTGAAGTTCATGATGAAAGAGAGGTAGGTAGCTATGCTTCAGTAGGTGGGAACATTCTGTGGGCACACTGAAACTCTCCTGCTTGCAAAGGATTGCAGGACTTAAGCAATTTCAAAGACATCTCCATAATTATGAGGACTAGGGGTCCTTGAAGCTGTTGCTGTTCAAAATTCCAGATCCCAGTCTGCCTTCACTTTTTGTTTTCCATGGATTTTGAAATCTGTCTGCTCAAGGTAATGACCATGCCAACTGTTTAAGTTGACAAGTTACCTGGTGAAATAGAAGCAAGTTCCCCCACACCACCACCTTTTTCCTGCTTTCAACTGATTTCTACATCATATAAACAAACAGTGCCAGATTTAGGCTCAAGTTAAGTATGCTACAGCTTAGGGACTCACATTTTGAGGGGTTTGAATTAAAAAAAACCCTTTTGAATACAAAAATAACATTTGAGTACAAAAAATAACTAAATTTCAAGTTTTAAATAACTAGTTGAGAAATAAAGGAACAAGGAGGGAAAGACTCTAAAAAGACATTATTATTCTGATAAAACAAATATATACTTATTTGGCTACACAATTATGTATCATATTCAGTTCATAAATCTGTGCAGAAATAACTACAATTTTTAGGCCTGAGCAAAGACCTAAAAGTCGGAGTCAGGTCCAACCTGACCTTTACCAACCTCACAAATTTGGTTTGGGGTCCTTTGGACCACTCCGGTTGGATTCAGGGTCAGATTCGGGATTAGGGTCAGGATTGGAATCAGGAATGGGTTGGAGTCGAGAAAAGCAGATAAAAAAATTATGATAACCATGGGGACTCATTATTTGAACCCAGAAGAAAAGTAACACAACTCCAGAGGAACTGATGTAATAACAGAGAATCCAAGGGGAAGTGATGTAATCATGCGAAAAACCCAGACATCAGCTGCAGCTGCTGACCGTGGGTTTAAAATGGGCTAAAAAACTTTTGCAAACCTTAAAAAAAAAAAATATGCACAGGGTAGGCACACATGTGGGCAAATTGGACAGGAGAGGGTTCTCCTCCCTTGTAGCCACAATCACAAGCCGGGATGGGGGGAACCCCCTTGCTGCCATTTGGAGCTCTGGAAAGCTCCAATTGTTTTCAGAAGAGATCAGAAAGGTCTGACCTGAATGGGGTTATTTAAGTTTGGATTTGGACTCTTTCCGAACCCCTCTGATTCTGGTAAAATCTGGTAAAAATGCCAGATTTTGCTGATCCGACTTTGCACAGGCCTAACAATTATAGGCATTTTATTAGACTAGGGCCCAATTTAGTCTAACACCCACCATCACACGGTTGCAGGCAGTGTTCACCTCTTCAGACAAACATTGTTGTCACCATGGAGTTATTCTCACATAGCTTCATGCTGTACGGAAAATGCTGAGTGAAGCCATTTCGAATTACACTCACAGCATTGAGGGAAGCAGCCCCTCCCCTCCGCTCTCAGGCTTTGTTTTGGTGCAAGTTTATTTATTTATTCATTTTTATTTATTGTTAAATTTATATACCGCCTTTCATTAAAACAATCCCAAAGCGGTTTACAGCAAAAAAATTTTTAACACAAGATGGTAAAAAAGACACAATTAAAATATTAAGTGGGGGGAAAAATATTAAACAAATCTGATTAAAAAATTTAAAACAAAAAGCATAAAAGCAATAAAGATTATAAAGAGCAGCAGCTGAGAATCAAATAAATGCCTGGGCAAAAAGCCAAGATTTTACATTTTTTCTGAAAGCTGTGATGGAAACTGAGGAGCGAATAGCCACCGGGAGAGCATTCCAGAGTCTGGGGGCAGCAACAGAGAAGGCCCTGTCCCACGTGCACGACAACCGAGCCTCCCTCATTGTCAGCACCCGGAGCAGAGCCCCCTCAGATGATCTTGTCAAGCGGGCAGCAACCCATGGGAGCAGGCGGTCCCTCAGGTATCCCAGGCCCAAACCGTTTAGGGCTTTAAAGGTCAAAACCAGGACCTTGAACTGGACCCGGAAACAACTCCCACTCACCACTCCCGCAATGCTCTCGCTCACTCTTGCCACCCCCGCTCTCTCCCGCAATTCTCTCACCACTCCTGCAATGCTCTCGCTCACTCTCGCCACTCCCGCTCGCCCCCACAAGTCTCTCGCCACTCCCGCAATCCTCTCGCTCACTCTCGCCACCCCGCTCCCCCCACAAGTCTCTCGCCACTCCCACAATGCTCTCGCTCACTCTCGCCACCCCGCTCTCCCCCCGCAAGTCTCTCGCCACTCCCACAATGCTCTCGCTCACTCTCGTCACCCCCACTCACCCCCCGCAAGTCTCTCGCCACTCCCACAATGCTCTCGTTCACTCTAGCCACCCCGCTCGCCACCCGCAAGTCTTTCCCCCACAAGTCTTGTGCTCGTGCTCTGTGTCCTCCATCTTTCTATCTCTGTCTCACAGTCCTTGCTTCCCCCTGCCACTGCCAGGGACTGTTGCCTGCTCGCCTGACAGCCTCTGAGCTCCCTGCTCCCTGACGCTTCACGGCACAGCTGAGCCAACCGTCTGCCGTCCGCAGCCCTCAGAGCCAACTGTCCAGCTCCTGAAGCTGCCCCCAGCCTCCGAGCTCCCTGCTGCTTCACAGCACCCCGATCCAACTGTCAAACTGCTTTCCAGCCACCCCACAGGGCGCATGGCCCATCTATAGAAGAATTAATAATATAGACTATCCCACTCTTCCTCCAAGGAGTCCAGAGCAGTGTATGACATACTCAAGTTCCTCCTCACAACAACCCTGTGAAGTAGGTCAGGCTGAGAGTGAAGTGACTGGCCCAGAGTCACCCAGCAAGTATCATGGCTGAATGGGGATTTTTGTGCTCCTTCCTGACCCCTGCAAGTCACTGGAAAAGAGCAGGAGTGTCCCTGCCCTTGCCTGCAGCTGCCCTTGCCTGCAATGTGGTGTAGTGGTTAAAGTGCTGGACTAGGACTGGGGAGACCCGGGTTCAAATCCCCATTCAGCCATGAGACTTGCTGGGTGACTCTGGGCCAGTCACTTCTCTCTCAGCCTAGCCTACTTCACAGGGTTGTTGTGAGGAGGAACTTGAGTATGTAGTACACCACTCTGGGCTCCACCGGTTCCTCCTTCCATCTGCTGGTGGAGTGGGAGCGACCACTGGAATGACTGCCCATGCAAAGGTCACTGGTTCGGCCTCATGGCGGCAATGGCAGTGGGGGGAGGCTCGTGGTGGCAGCAGGGGGCTCACAGCAGCAGCGGAGAGCCTCACGGCAGGGGCAGTCCAGGTGCCCAATTTGCCTCAGTGTGACACTGCACCCACCCGCCCACCCTCTGCACCATCATCAAGATGCAGAGGGTAGCAGTGCCAATGAGGGTGGGCAGGTGTGGGTGACACTTTGCCACTCACTCTCCCACCCTGCTGGCACTCAAGAGTGGCAAGTGGCAGCATCAGGGCAGGTGGGTGATGGGGACACCCTCCCCCACATGCCCACCTTCCTACGCCCAGAGAGGCTAGCAAGAGGTGCATTGTGGGTGGGGTGCATTGTGGGTGGGGTGTGACTCTTCCTTTGGGGCTGGTTGGCAGCTGCAGCTGCTCTAGTCTTCTCTCTGCTTTTGGGCATCAGGACGGAGTTCAGTTCCTTTGACAGTGCTGCAATTGCCAGGAAAGGGTTAACTAAGGCTACCAATCAGAGAGCTACAAAGCGGGACTGCAGCTTGGAGCCCTCTGAGTGGTCTCCTTGGGTCATGTGCTTGCTCTGTCCACTCACGGACTGCTGTTGCCATGGGCGGGGCTGGAGGACCAACAATGCTAGCAACGGCTGGAGAACCTTAAAAAGTTAATCGTCTGTCACTCACACTCCCTGCCAGGTTTGCAGCATGTACTTGTCTGTTTGCTATGAGGTAAAATAGGGTTCTATCTGCTTTCAGAAGCGAACCCTTTTTTCTGCTCATCTGAATAGCTTCACTCTCTTCTGAAGGAGATTCGGGGTAGAAGCCCTGTCTGTAAAGCCTCCAAGAGCAGTGTGGCAAGTTAGGGTAAGTGACGCATCAGAGTTGGACTGCCGACCCATTTTGTAATGCTATGACGCCTCCTAAGCTTGACATAGCTTAGGACCTCAACATGTCATAATCTAGTCCTGTAAATAAATCAGAGACAGAAACCAGTTAGAATGCTATCAACTTGGAATAAGGGCCAAACTAGACGTTACATGCATAACAAGTTAGATCCCCTGCTAACTTGGCAAAGAGACACCTGTTAATGTGGTGATTCTCTTTATTTAGTAGGGGGAGAGTAACCGGCCCTATCCACCCCCAGCACAGGACCTCCAGTGACTGTTGCTGGTGTCTATCTCATGTTTCTTTTTAGATTGTGAGCCCTTTGTGGACAGGGAGCCATCTTATTTATTTATTATTTATCTGTGTAAACCGCCCTGAGCTATATTTGGAAGGGTGGTATAGAAATCGAATTAATAATAATAATAATAATAATAAGAAGAAGAAGAAGAAGAAGTATGTAACATTAGCTCAACCGTCCTTTTGCAAGAAGAAAAGCCACTTCTGGATGAGCAATCACAATTCATCAGGGGACTTTTACATATATCTGCATGTAACATATATTTGGTCCCATAGAGATCATATAAATTAGTCAACTGTGAATTTTTAAATCGCCCTTGAAATAACTATGTAGCTTTTCAGCTCAACTGGAGCCTAGTTTTTGAATCCAGGTCTCGACCAGTTAAATTCTCTCAGTGCTTCCCCTCTCCACGGTAGCTGAACTTTGTTTTCAATATGATGTGGTTCAATTCATCATGAGCAGGCTGTCAGTTTTCATATAGCACAACGGTAGTGAATCATCTGTAGTGCATTTGAAATGCAAATTCTAACCCGGCTTTGCTGTGACTTGCTCAGTGAATCACAATATCTTATAATTATCCAATGCAAATTTGAATGCAGGGGAATGAGTTCTTCCCTCAGACCAAGAGGACAGTTCCATATAATGATGTAAATTAGGACTAAATTTAGCTAACCATCATCCCAAGGGGAGCCCTGTACCCTCCCTATGGGTGTATATACCCTGCACCACTCCAGTTCCTTACTGCAAATACAATGCCATATTTAATGTTCCTTTCTTGATGATCCTGGAGAAATGCAGGGATAGGCCCAAGCACAGAAGGTCTTGAAACACAATGCAAATGTATTTATTTATTTACCACATTTTAATACCACCCCATATACAAGTCTCTGGGCAGTTTACAATTTCAGAACACAAACAACACTTAAGACATTAAGTCCATTAAAACAGTTTAAAATCAAAACTTTAAACTTTAAAACTAAAAGCTGAAAGCCTGATTAAACAGGTATGTTTTCAGATGTTTCTTAAAAGCATCCAGAGATGGGGATGCTCCAGTTTTGTTCGACAGTGTGTTCCAAAGCCCTGAGGCAACCCTAGAAAAGGCCTGGTTTGGGGTTGCCAAAAAGCAAGCTGGTGGCAATCACAAACAAACCTCCCCTGATTACTTTAATAGGCAACAGGATTCATGGAGAAGAAGGCGTTCTCTTAAATACCTTGGACCAAAGCCATTCAGAGCTTTATAAGTAATAACCAGCACTTTATATTTCCCCCAGATACCTATTGGCAGTTCTGTTAGAATGGGAATAATGTGGTCTATTTGGGTAGCCCCAGAGATCAACCTGACTGCTGCATTCTATACCAATTGCAGTTTCTAGACTATGTACAAAGGCAGCCCAATGTAGAACACATTGAGGCGGGTCTCATGATCACAGAGACCTGCCTCCATAGGGTTTGCGGGGAGAGCGGGCTAAGATGGAGCCGGTGGTTGCTGGGAGGTTCGGGGGCTGCCCCCCCCCCGAAGCTCCAATATGCCCTGCATGAGTGTGCAGGGCATACTGCAGAGACCCACAAGCAGGGAGGCTGCTTTTAAGCCTCCCGGTCGGGGATCTCGCGGCTACTCACGATCCAAAAAACCAGGTTTGCAGACCGCTGGCTCCGCAAACATGGTTTAAGTGGTGGGTTACTTGAGCGGGTTACCTGCTCAGGAACCACCAGGCTTGCAGCCGAGCCTGGTGGCTCACACAGACTGCAAAAATCAGGCTAGGCTCCCTTAGCCAGATTTTTGCAGACCATGTGAATAGCCTCACTGTAGTAGTCAAGCCTGGATATTACCAGCATGACCACCACTGTTTTTCATCCTGAGCAGACAGATCTAAACAATTTCCTAAATTCTGACCTCCCACAATAAAATGTTGGCATTCTAGACTAAGAAGGATTAGCATCCTTCTGAAATATCCTGACAAAGAATAAAAATCAGGATTATCACATGCTTAATCTTCCAAGTATGAAACTACAAGCAGTGGCACTGAAGGTCATGTCATGAGGCCACTGCAGACAGATAAAGGGGCTGTGCTAGGCAGAGTCTCTATACTGGAAAGCTATACATGTCATAAGCACCAGTTCTATACATGTCATAAGCACCAGTTCAGAATGGCTGGAATCACCAGACTATCAAGTGACAGAAGTGTTCTCCATCCAGCTTTTGATAAGAACCCAAGTGGTGCAATTTGGGTTTTGAATTGGGCTGTGCATCACATTGGTCCAATAACTGCTCCGAGGCAATGCAAACCATATTGGAACATTTTTTGTAGGAAGTTCTGATAAAAATTACCTCCAATTAAGGGAGTCAATCTGATACGATATAACATTGCATTGGTATTAGTATTGTATTGAACCATATCAGAGGGTGGTGATGGAGCTTACCTTCATCTTATTGAAGATCTGACTTTTCTGGGGGAAAAATCATCTGCCTTCTGAGTAGGCACAGCAGTGCTGCAGTGACAAAAGGCAAGAGAGACTTCTGAAACAGGACTTCCTGGGTGGCAAAAGGACACATTGTTAATTTCTACATGAAGGGTCATGGAAGCTGAAGAGACAGGACAGTGCTAGGCAGTCAGAAATATGGGCAGACAAGATTTTTGATAAGCCAGTTAGTCAAAGTCAAGGTTTGACTTGATTGCATTTGGGTGTAGTTGGAGGGATACTGTTTGGACTTCTAGTGTCCTGGGTGCCTTGTGTGCCTGCCCAAGCAACTTCTCATTAAGATATATAATACTGGGAAGGGAGTACAGGTCCACCATCCCCCAAATAGTCACTTTAAGTATCAGCATTTGCCCGCATGAGAGTCTCATCTATACAAAATGGATTGTTTGATCCAACATAGGGGGTGCTTTAGAAACAATTTTGCATTGTCAGCTGAGGTTTTGGTGTTCACATTTCCTCTCTCTAAAATGTGATGATGATGATTATTAAAGAAAACCTTCTACATGCCTCAGTTCCTTTATCATATAATGCATATTAGATGGGATTTAACATTTGAGGCTGGGACTGCTCCATTTGGGTGCTGCTGGGGCTTCAGGTCTGGGGCTTTGTTCTCTTTCTTGAGGCATTTGCTCAGCATGGTGATTATTTCTTGATTGTGACACACCTATACTCCGGCTTGGGTTTGGTTGGTGGCTTGATATCATATGTGGAGAGCATTGCTTGGTGTCAGGGAACTTGTAAGCATGTCTAACAGCTGTACGCTACACCTTAGGCAAATAGAGAATTTCCAGGAAGCTCAGCTGCTTCCCCATCAGGGTCCACCTCTTGGTCCTTTGGGCTCCACTGGGCCATTCCCAGATGACAATTTTACTTTTCTTCACCACGGAAGGGGCAGGTGTGCATTCACATAGCATCCAGATTTACACTGAAGTCCCTGCGAGTTATTGGGGAGCACTCCGTACACAATTAAGGTTTTTCATTGAGCATTGGAGCTTTACCCAATTTATGTCCGGGGTAAAAAAATTCCACTTTTTGTGATGGGTTTTTTTTGGGGGGGGGGATTTGAAATCTGATATGCCCCTTAACTCGCAGCACTGCACCCTTCTTAATCCTATGGTATAGCTTGCTGTCTGGGAAACACCCTGGTGCGAGTACCTTGACAAGGTGGGTAGACATGTAGCACTCCCAGTTGCAGAGGCTCTCATAACAGAATCCCCATTTTAGCCTGTATGTCATGTTAAGTTTCTAATTGTTGGCCAAGAGACACCTTTCCAATCACATGCTCCCTAGCTTGAAGAACTGTTTCCAGAGCTGGTTCACCCTCCTTTCAGCAAGGCTTTACAAATGAAGGGGGTTTGTTTTCATACATATATTTATTTTTTAGTTTCTCAGCTGATTATGAGAGCTTCTGGCTGAAAGGTGCCACCAGAATGGAATGCAAGAGTTCACCCCTGCCTTCCAGGCCAGTGTCCAGTGTTCTGCTGTTGTCCAAGGGTGGTCCTTTCATGATGCAAGGTATGGAAGTTTCCTCAGATGGCAGATTGTTGGAGCACCAGCAGGGTGGCAAGAAGATCCCCCCCACCCACAGCCACCATCAGAGCAGCTCTTTGAGACCAATTGAACCTTTGCAAGCTCTGCATGGAGTGCCTTTCACACTCCTTGCAAAGCTTGCAAGAAACTCAAGGAGGGAAAAGGAGGCTGCTGGCCACCTTCTCCCCTCCCTGTGCCTCTTGTGCCACTTTCAAAACTTGCAAGGGTCAGTTTTGAGAGGGGGCTGACCCTCACCAGGAGCGTAAGGTGAGGCAGCACTGGGGGCCTCTCCTCAAGTGCCACAATACCTTGGGCTGCCTCTACTGTTGCCACTTCCACCAAGAGGCAGGAAGTCTTTACCCATGGTTGAAGTTCCCTTCTTGTTTCTCTCCCAAGGTCACAGGAAGAAGAAGCCTGCCCAAAGAGTCATTGCTGGGAGGAAAAGGAGCAGAGCTGTTTGGGAAGCCCCTTCCTCCCTTGAAGAATCTTCATCTTGTTTACCACTTACAAGTGAATGGCCACATCTTTAGCACAACAGGTAATGAAGTCTTATCTTTGTATGGGTGAGTATTAAGACACAAAAACATGCACAAAAGCCAACAAAATAAAAGGGCATATATCCTCATTTTTTAAAAAACAGATCCCTGTCCCAGATCTTCTGAAGGATGTGTGGTGTGATTGGTACATGGAGACTGTGGGCTTCTTACGGCTCTGAGAACCATCAGAAGAGTCCAAAGCCACAAAATACAGCATCTTGAACTTTCAGTCCCAAATGTCCATAGTTTAAATGTACAGTATCAAGGGAAATATTACTATCCAAGTGTGCTTTGATACTTCTATGCACAGCTATCTGGTTTCTGTTGAATTTCAGGAGGATAAAAGCAAGGCTCCAGTTCCCTCTGAATTAACCTCCATGCCTTTTCACATGATCCCAAGGAACTTCAAGAAGCAAAAAGTGTTCCAGATCCCTTTTGTAAAGTGGCAATCTGGCTTATCAATCATATGAGTCATCCAAATAAATGCACACCACATGTCTTTTTTGCTCTAATTGAATGAATCATCCTCATTTGCAGTACCCCCCAGGGTCCTTGCAAGATGAAGACAAACACATATACACTGCACGGATTTGTATTTATATTGGTAGGGTTTAAAAGGCTGGAAGTTCAGGGCTTGTGAAAAGCACCATATGTCATAGTTGCAATGTACAATGTCCACAGGGGGTGAAAGCGTGAATCAGGATCAACAAATGCACAGAGATGAACTGTAATAGGGGGAAACACAACATGATGATCACTAGCAGAAAGATACAACTTGTTCCACTCTTTTTGGGTTACTGTTGATGCTTTACCCTTCACTATTGGCAATATTCACCTAAAAGGCTACCATGTTTAAGCCTGAGTGTATTCTACCAAAGACAATCACAGGGCTCTGTGGTCGCGAGGAGTCAACACCGACTCGACAGCACACTTTGCTTTACCTTTATCTTTAACAGTGCACTTTGCTGCAACAATAATGTCTTCCAGCTCTGAAACTCCAAATGCTTTCATCCCCTCCAGTACTTATCAGATGAAAATGTGATGGACTTGCTTTAGATCTGCTTTGTGAAAGAGCAGGTCCTCATAATGGAGAAAGACAAGGAACAAAAGCAAGTCATGTTCATGAGGATCCAGAAGCTCTGCTTTTGAATGTAAAGGGAGTGGAGACATAGGCGTGTAGAGCAGCCAATGGTGTAGCTATGGGCTAGACATGTCAGTACAAAAGCAGGATTTTTTAAACTACTCCATGCTTATATTATTTGCACTTCATCATTGATAAAATGGATTTAGATTTACAGCATAGCATCAAAGCATTGTGGAATTACTTTTTAATATACATTTATTTTATTCAATTCAAGGTCACATATGCCTATTATACTGTAACTATTCCTCTCTGCCCCCTTTGACTGGGATTCATCTTGCCTGCAGGTGGGTGAAGAGATGCCACAACAATGGAATGAATTGGTTCTCTTTTCCTTTGCCTTCAGCAGTTGCTTTCTTTTGAGTGCACTGAAAATTCCTCCATCGCTGGTGAAGCTCCTGTCCCTCTCAAAGTAGAACTTGCCTTGCCTGCAGGTAGATGGGGCGGGGGGGGGGAGACCCCATAACGGATGGAGTCAGTTGACTGTCACTGCTGCTGCTCTGTAGTTTTTAGACCCCAGGTGGCCGACTTCTGAAAGCCCATTGTCCAGGTGGTGCTCGAGGGACTTTTATGGTCGGTCAAGTGCTATAATGAATTTGGTGCAGCCTCATGGGTAAGAACTTCATGGTTATAGGACAAGTGATTTGAGCAATGTGAGTTCATCTTTTGAGAGGGGGTCTGAGAAATGACTGTACTTTCCAAATATCCTCTGAAGAGGTAAATTGCAAGTGTTCTCTGCCTTACTGATGTGCACCTGAGATAACAACTTCCCATGAAATAGCCATGGGTGCTGTTCTCCTCAGCAAAACTGGGCTAGGGCAGACTAAGGCAGGCTTGGCTACCCATGAGAACTGCCGGGAGCTGTGTGGCTCCCAGCAGCACCTTGGTGGCAAACCCACCTAGGGTGCCCACCAGTTAGCTGAGGTTAAGGGCACGAGGCTAACTGCTCATGTGTCACCACCGAGGCTGACAGAGGAGCGGGCTCCCAGCTGTCACCAGGAGGATCTTCACAATACACCATGCATCGTGCGGTGCATTGTGGGATTTCTGGATCATTCCGGCCCCCTGAACCTTTGCACTACCTGGGGCAGCAGTGGCTCGTCTGGGCTCATAATCCACACACCCCACAAATCTTCTAGAAGTTAAGGTGCTGCAGCCTTCCCCACCACCCACCCTCAAGCCCGCTCATGGGATCCTGAGAAAGGGCTCATGGTGTCCCATTGCATCTCGTTGTTGAGGTATTACTATGAACCAGTTGGCCATCCATAATCGAGAGTAGCTTCTCCTCTAAGAAAGGATCTCTTGTACTAAAACATCCCAGATTGATGAATCAGTATAATACACAGAAGAATCATAAGGCCAAAAGAGATAATCTCATCCACCACACTGCTTGAGTCTCCATTTATAGAGGCAGTATACCTCTAAATACCAGATGGTGGGAACAAACAGTGGGGGTGAGCTATTGCCTCCATATCTTGTTTATGAGTGTCTAAGAGGCATCTGGCTGACCACTATTGGAAACAGAATGCTGGTTCACCATCCTATGGTACCATCTAGCAGCTATTTTCTGTGTGGGTGTGTGTAGATTAGGGCTGCAGAACTTTGGTCCTCATTCAGATGTTGGACTATAGCTCCTACCATACCTGTCTATTGGCCACTGTGGCTGAGGATGATGGGAGTTGTAGTCCATAAACAGCTGGAGGGCTGAAGTTATGCAGTCCCAGTTGAGATAGTGAGCCCTTTTGGACAGGGAACCATTTTCTCATATCATTGTGATGCGAACTGCTTTGAGAACATTTTTGTCTAAAAGTGGCAAATAGATGTTTTAATAAATTATCATCATCTTGCTTGCTATATTCACATCTGCACCTCAGATACTGTATATGTTCACATCTTCCCCCAACATTCTACTGTGTTTAAAGTTCACTTCTGAGTGCTTTCACTGACAGAGAAGTGCAACTGAATTTCAGTTCTCTAATGTTGTCAACAGAAGCTCATCACCTTTATCTTGTTACTAGGTAGAAAGCCTGGTAACTTAATTGACAAATCATTACAATGAAGAGAATTGGGTCTTTGCAATAAAAAGAGGCAGAACACCTTTGTACAAAGTCTGCTTTAAGTGGAAAATGTAGTCTTCAGCTCACCACCCAAGGCGATACTGGCATACCTGATGCAAAACCCTTAAATGAAAATAGGTTGTTATATGAGTGCCAGTAGCATACACTACATTTTATTTATGCATTTTATGGCATACGTTTTTCATATTGTGGACTTTTGTATCACATTTGGTTCTCTCAATCAAAGTTAACTCTCCATTCTGGGAGGGGTAGAGGTGACTTGAAGGTGTTTACTATCCAGCCAATGCCGATAGGCACCAATTGCTAGCATAAATCTGTTGAAGTTGCCCAGAGCTTCCAAGTACCATCTGTACCAGGCCTGCTCAATTTCAGCCCCCGTTCCCAAGCTGTTTTTGGACTACAACTCCCATAATCCCCTGCCACAGTGGCCAATAGCAAGGGATTATGGGAGTTGTAGGCCAACATCTGCAGGAGGACCAGAGTTGAGTAGCCCTGACACAGCAGATACGCTATCAGTCAAATTTCATGACAGCTCCTTGGCATCACTGTGAAACCTATTTCATACTTCATAGAAGGTGAAGAAGTGGTGCTTTTAAAAAAAGGCGGGGGGAGCAAAGGACATTTTTGGGTTGGTGCTCTTTTAGACTGTTTTTCCTTGCTAATGAGCAAACTCCTGGCTTTTCCGAACTCTGCAAAGGTTCCATACAATTTAATGCAAGAAAATCAAAAGGAGATTTAATGCAGGAATAAGGTTTGCATGCAAATTCTTGTCATTTTAGGATTTCTTTCCCCCCAGTTGATATTCTCTGTGCTTTTAATGTTTTATGTGCCTCTGTGTAAGATGGTAAAATGCCATGAAGATGTTTTGCTTCATGTTTTTGTGAATGGGTACTCCAGTCCTCTAGAAATAAACAGAGGATATACAGAGGGCTCCTTGGAGGAAAAGCGGGATATAAAATGTAAATAAATACATGAATGTGCACAAGGGGGCTTCAGCCAATTTTCCTACAGCATCATCCAATGTCAATTTCTTCTTCCTCCTCCTCCCCATAATGCACCACGCACTTGTACAGTGCATTATGGGTGCTCTGGGAAGTGGGGCAAGGCTGGGTGACATGTCCCGGCACTCCAAACCCCCAAGCTACTGGCAGAGGTGCACCTAGGTCATTTTGGAGCCTGGACCTAAAGGCCTTTGGAGACCCCGCCCACCCCAATTAAGCATCATCATGCTCAGCCAGGCAACCACACCACCCAGAACAGGTTAAAGAGGATTTGGGGGCCCCTGCCCAGGGGCTGTGGAGGCCCTGGACTTCAGACCCAAAGTCCAGGGTGAAGAGCACCTCTGGCTACCGGCAGCAGCTGGTAATCAACTGGGCAGGTGCTCCGCCCTCCAAAGAGGGAGCCCTGGATTGTCTGCAGGGAGGTAAGCTTTTTAAATTACCTCTAGCCCCTTTGCAGGGCTTTCTAAAGGCTGCGAGGGGGGGGTCCATGGAGGTTCCCCTCCCCCCACCAGGCATGCGCAATGCCCGCTGGTCATGCACAAATGACCTCTGCGAGGCCATGGGCCATGCCAGGCCTCGCAGAGGCCATTTGCACATGTGCGACAGCAGGCAAAATGGCCACCGCACACAATTACAGAGGCCTAAATGGGCCCAAATCCACCATTTTATGGGCTACCACGGTGATTTAAGAGGCCAGCAGGGAGGGGGAACCTTCGCAGACACCCTCCCCCCGTGACCTTTAGGAAGCCCCCGAAGGGGCTAGAGGTAATTTTAAAAATTCGCAGACAGCTGCAGGGGTTCGGTTCTGGTCCGGATGGAACCGGGGGGTTGTTTCGGTTCAACCCCGAACCGCTGGACCCCCGAACCATACTGCCGAACCTCTAAACCGCCGCACCCCCCAATCCCCGAACCAGTTCGCACATCCCTACTCTCTCGTTAACCCTCTTGCCCTGTCTCACTGCTCATGAGACAGAGCTCTATAGCAGATTTCTATAAAGGATTTCATGCTCAAGGTTTTGCTAACAGAACTGGCTTACTTGGCAGCTAAAAATTTCCTGCACTTACTCACATACAGTGAATAAAACACTCCATTACAGTAGTATTAATTTGCTTTATGTTGTATATTTGTGTCATCAGTTTCCATGTTGAGAGTCTGATTGACTAAGAGGCTCTTCAAGCAAACAGCTTATAATGTAGTAAAATTGTTCCTGTACTTCAAACTACAGGTTCAGGGAATTGCATGATTGAATGCTCCACTATGTTAAAAAACAAAACAAAACTCTGCATATAGAAAGCTAGATGTCAGGGAGTTTAGTCTTCTCCCTTATATGCTAGTTTTCTATATGTAGGATTTGGATTCGGGAGGGGAAGGTCCCTACATACAATAGCCCACGAGGAGTCTGCAGTGGTACAATTTGGGTGATAAACTTCTGAGATGGCAGGATGGATTATATCACGCAGAATGAAGGTGCAGGGCCATATTTTTGAATGCTACCCTATATACTACATGTGCCTTCCTGCATCATTTCACAGGTTTCCATTTGCCCTGGCATATTTTTGTGCTTGTTTCTTACCATGATCCTCATTGCCTTGTCTGTGACTCTCTACCCACATACATCTGCAAATCAGTTATTTTGTTTCATCTAAATGAAAAATCTCACTATCCTGAGCCCTACTCTGGGGAGCTCTTATCTTAAACAAAGGAGACATTAAACAAACACAAATATCATTTTGTTTGAAATCCTTGGATCATACTAGAGCCAAATGTTTCTGAATACAGGTATATTTTCAGATGTGGATCTGAACTCAGCCTGATATAGGATTAGGAATAAGAAAGGTTTGCATCAACCTGCAAAAATAAGGGGCCAGTGGCTGAAATAAATCAGAATATCAGAATTTTTTATGCATGGTGATATTCTGTTCAAAATCTCAGCCTGCAAATAGAGAAAGAGACAGAATGAAAATAGATATAAGAAAGTTGGTCCAGCTGGATGCTTTTTCATATTCACATTTAGTATGAGGGACTAGTTATAGGCACATGCTGATCACAGGAGAAGCTTGAAATGGTGACATTCCCCATCACATAGAAAGATGGGCATGTGCACTTGCTACAGGATTCCACATTTATGGAAAGCACCAGAAAAATAGCACATTCAAATGTATGCTGAAAGCCAGATCCTGTTCATAGTGGTGGGTGCACATGGCCAGCTCATAATGGTGGGTGCACATGGACTATGGAGGACTATGGAGTGTGCATGGCCGGCTCACAGGCAAGGACGCCAGCTCATCACAAGCAAGGACTATGGTGCTACCATGCACCTGAGGGTCACATTAATGGACCTTGATTATGAGATTGTAGACACTGCCATCACAGTGCATTATTTTATTTATTTATTTATTTAAGATATTTATAAACTCACATCTCTGGGAGGTTTACAATAAAACAATCACATCTGTGAAAGGGGCGGATTAAGCTTTTTGCTGCCTGTAGGCAGAAAAGATTTTCCACCCTGGCTTGTGGGGTGGGTTGGGGGACAGGGGCAAGTTAAATCTTTTTTTTTAACCTTTTTAAACAACCGGTGGGATAGTGGCGTAGATGGTGGTGGAGACCAGGGCTGGCTGGAGTGGGGCGGCACTCCAGCAGCACTGGTGGCAGTAAGGGGAGACCAAGATGGGGGAGGCAGAGACGGCAGCAAAAGTTCCTTCCATGGACCCACTTGCCACCCAAATGTCAGGTCAGGCCATCTTCAGACCATTTCAGGCCTCTGCGCACACATGCTCAGAGAGCCCTGAAATGGGCCAGAAATAGCCCAACCTGTCATTTGGGTGGCAGGCAGGCCCATGGCATGAGCTCTTTCCACCACCTCCCTGCATCAGTCTCCCTTCACTGCCGCCAGCGCTGCTGGAACACCTCCCCCCACCTGTCGCCCTAATCTCTGCCCCCTTCCCTGCCACGCAGCAGTGGTTCTAAAAGGTTTTTTAAAAAAAGATTTAACTTGCCCCCAAGCCTCCGAAAATTTGCCACCTCTCAAAATTTGCCACCGTAGGCAAGTGCCTATCTTGCCTATGCATTAATCTCCCAGTGTCCATGATTTCTTTTCTAGATCACCATAGTCTCCCTTACTCTGTGCTCTCTAGTTTCAGCTGACTCTTATCTCCCCCACACACATTCTGTCTCCACTCCTCCCTTCTGTTGCAATGGGATTGCTTAGGTACTAGAAATAGGAGACAGGTGGCTTATTATAACAGGGGTTCCCAAACTTGGGTCCCCAGATATTGTTGAACCACTACTCCCATCATCCCTATGGCCATTGTAGCTGTGGATGATGGGAGCTGTAGTCTCACAACATCTTGAGACGCAAGTTTGGAACTCCTGACTCATAGATCTATTGTACTAGGCTAGCACCAATACTGGCAGCAGTTAAGTGGCTAATTATAAGTACTAGTCTCTTAGGCCTTGGTTATTTCCATTTGTGCCATACAATCAGTGAACGACATCTTATAAATATGAGATTGCAGCTGATCCAATGAGGAAGTCCAGTCAAGCCTTGGCGACTAATGGAGGAAGAGTGCCTGAAGCAAAAGACAACCTACTGATTCCTTCCTGCATCTTCATAATGATTGTCTGTCAAAAGTCATCAGCATAATTAGTCCCTAGGTGTCCTTTCTTTGACTTTGCTGCCAGTAGTCACCATGCTTTGTAGCTGACCTCTCACAAATAAGGTACCAACAAAGACAGTTAAATAAGGGGTTTCTGGTTTCCCCCTGAGGACTTTGATTTTCTGTTTTCCACTCAGAATTTTCAGGCCCCCCAAACAAGTCTTTTAAAATATTGCTTCCTTATGGGCAAAGATTAAGATTGATTTGCATATGACTTACATTAATTCAGCCTGAGTTATTGACTTTATGCAAGGTCAGCTCCAAACCCAGAGGACACTCCTGCACCTTTGATAGAAGAACGGCAGGGAGAAGCTTTACTCATCATAGAGCTGCATAAAGCATAAAGCAAAAAGCAACACCTGTCCCTGAATTCTTCCTCCCATGTACCCAACTCAATTTATCTGTTAAAAAGTGAAATTCGCTGATTTCTCCTCCACTCTGAAGTCCACTGTGTGTCGTGAAAATATGTCCCGGAGGATCACGTGACCCAGTGGGATTCAGAGGGAAGGGGAGATTGGCAAAAATCACCCCTCTCTCTGCCCTACCACAATTCAGTGCAACTCAATGCGACAGTGCAGCAATAGTCTGGAACTCAACACTGAAGCATGTGTGCAATGCTGGTCTGGGTGTTGGGCAATAGAAACAAATTCATTCATTCATTTGTTCAATTTCTATACCGCCCTTCCAAAAATGGCTCAGGGTGGTTTACACAGAGAAATAATAAATAAATAAGATGGATCCCTGTCCCCAAAGGGCTCACAATCTAAAAAGAAATGCAAGATAGACACCAGCAACAGTCACTGGAGGTACTGTGCTGGGGGTGGATAGGGCCATTTACTCTCCCCCTGCTAAATAAAGAGAATCACCACGTTAAAGGTGCCTCTTTGCCAAGTTAGCAGGGTTGAAATTAAAATTACAATTAGAAACAATTCACATAGCAGCAGGTCAGATGGTTAATAACAGCATCAACTATACAAAGAATAAAAACATAAATGGGGAAATGAAATGGGCAAGTTAGGGGTTTTGAAGCTGACCTTGTAATTAAGCAATCTATGCAAACGTACTTGATAAAGTTTTAGAAGCACAATCATGCACCAACACGACAGCATTATTCACCCTTCCGCACCCACCATACACACTATTGTACTTTAGAGGCAAGACATTATTATGGCTATTTTAGATTGCACTCTGTATAATCAGGGAGGTGAATAATTTGTGCAACCATGGGAACTTCCTATGTAGATATTAAAGGCACACTGAAGTGTGCATCACGGTCATTAACCTGCATCTGCCCATCATTCACATGCTGCTGTTAATCTATTCCGTATGCTAACCTTGCCCATTTTGATTGGCAATTGATAATGAATGCATCTGTTTGAACAAGGCTGGTTCTTATTGACTCAGAGCTAGCTAGTTTGGGAGTCAGACATGATATTCATCAGCTTAGGTGGGGAAATTGTAGGAACGGTTGCAGAGGCCGATTGAGAGTTGCTGTGGCTCTGGGCTCAGTTTGGGCTTCTTTGGCAGTTGCTGCTTTTAAGGAATTTGTCCATCTAGCTCTCCCTCACTGGCCCCTCTGTGTGAACATGCCTGAGGAGGGAGGGAGGATAGTACTAGCCAGGCAGCAGGCTAGATATGAAGTGGAGGCATCGATCAACCTGCTAGCAAAGCGCACATGCATAGGCCGGCTGTCCCTACTGCTATTACTTGAGAAGTAGTGTCCCTCTCAGCTGCTGCAAGGAGGGCTGTGTAAGATGCAGCTGGGCATGTCTCCACTGTTTTTCCCAAGGGTGTAGCTATAATTGATCAGATGGGTTCAAAGAACCCAGGCCCTCCAGCTCCACTCTTCCCTATTTTCTTCATTATCTCCCTCTCTCCGAGGGGTCACTGAGGAGAGGGGCAAACACTGGCCCCTTCTCCCCTAGCTATGCCTCTGGCTCTTTCCGGACAAGGGTGGGAACTGCTGAAGTCTTCAGCAGCTCTCCCCTCTCCCCACCACCATCAGCACAATGATGATACCTTGCCTCAATGTGTTTAATCCCAGCTCCTTCACATCAAAACACACACATGCATGCACTCATCAGCCAGTGCCACCTCCTGAGGTATCTTTGTTCACAATTCCCCACAATGCCCCACAACACACATACACAGCCTCTTGAGGAGAAAAAGGTGTGGGGGGAGGTGAGGATGACAACTACAATGCTGGCGATGACTATTTATATACTGCGTTTCAACAAAAGTTCTAAAAAGTTTCAACAAAAGACTGAAGTGAGGACACTTCACTCAGCTGTGGAACAGTGTCTTCTCTCATGCAGCTGTTCACTGCTCAAAGCAGTCATGTGGAGACCTTCCTGTAGTTTAGCGAACCCATAATGCAGCACAGCTGGGTTTATTTGTAAATTCACCCCTTAGCAGTTGCATGTAAAATACGCTAAGCTACTCAGAACTGTCATGCATTCTCTCTCTCAAAAAACAAAACAAAAAATAAAAAACAGAGGAGAAATAAGGAAATAAGGATTGCATGAAAGTCAGTTGGGTGGGCAGAAGAGGTCCAGAGAACATTTTGACAAATGTCATTTTGATTCGCATTAGTGTGAATGTGTGCTGACTATAATATTATTACCTTGCATGTGTTGTATAGCATCATATCATACCATATCATACCATATCATATCATATCATATCATATCATATCATATCATATCATATCCAGACAGAGTTGTAAGGTAAGGTATAAACAATATCATAGGGTGTTAGGAAGAAATTATAGATTCAAAATACCTTGGGATAGAGAACCATCATCCTCTTCCCTGACCTTTATGCTTCAGAAAGGAAAGGAAACATGAGGTGAGGTATCAGTCATCCCCAAATTGTGGCTTTTTAAACATTCTAAGGTATGGCAGAAGGTGAGCATTTTTTTTTCTAGATCGTATTTATTTAGACTTCTCTAGAACAGTGAATCAGATCAAATTTCCCAATCCTGTAGGGTTTTATTCTTTCAGTGCACAACATTCCTCATGCAACCCAGTATCTGTGATTGATATCAAGACTATAAGCAATTAAAAAGTGCAAAATCTGCACAAATAATACAATAGTGATATGGCCAACTTCTTTAACATATTCTGACTCTTGAAAATTTGTTTGTAGTAGTTGATCAAAAGAGCTTTCTCTTTTGAAACTTCCAGTTGAGTTGACCGATATGAAACTTCAAGATGGGCAATGATGTCTTACTGCTTTTTCACTAATACTTTGCAGATGTAGTAGAACATCAGTTCATCCCAGATGAATAGCCCAGATGTTAATAAAAAAAATCAAAGATCAAACTCCTTTGGTAAAAAAACAATTGATGTTTTTTAAGGGACAATAATCCAAATTTTAAAAGGACCACAAAGTTTGCAATAGATCTGCATTCCTATTTATTTTTTTCACACGTAAATTTTCTGCTAGGAAATCAATACAGTTTAACACTCTCTTGCCCAAATTCTGCACAGCCAAAGTGTTAAAGTGTTAAAGAAATGGCCACATGTTCCCTACCAACAAATAATGGTGTTAAAGTTGCTGGGTGACATAATTTGTTAAGCTGGTTACTGCTAATATTATTTAGTCTATCTATCTATCTATCTATCTATCTATCTATCTATCTATCTATCTATCTATGTAACATATTTCTATACTGCCCGGAACTTGTGTCTCTGGGCCCTATATAATTAAAATCATTTAAACATTAAAACCAATTACACAATTAAAATCATTTAAACATTGAAATCCTTTACATTAAAATCAGTTAGAATTTTAGTCAGGAATGATCATGTGATGTCTCCTGAATGGAGGCAAATGATTTAAAAATCCTCTTTTACATTTGGCAGCATCCTTTAGAAGGCAGAGAACCAACACTTTCAGTTTTGCAGTATGGAACTGGGAGACAGAAGCCCTATTCACACATTATGTACACTTGTACATGATTTTGTGTGAATGACTATATCTGCATCCATTTAAAAAGTGAATCAGAACACAGGTTTCTCAAAAGCATGGTACAGATAGGAAGCATATTGCTGTAACGGTGTTTGACATAACTTGTGAATGACTGGACCTAAGTACAGATCCGTACCTGTTTATGCTGTACACTCATTGTACAAGTGTTGTACACAAGAGCCTTATTAACACATTAGGTTAAACACTTGTAGAATGAGTGTACAGTGTACACAGGTATAGATCTATACACAGGTACAGTCATTCAATGTAATGTCTGAATAGGGTTAGAATTTAAAAAGTATCATATTCCTTTTAAAAGATTCACACTATAGATAAATGATTAAATTTGTATGCTCTTGCCTATACCCACAGCATAACACTACCAGTAGGGAGTTAGGGCGGACTGAGATGAGTTCCAAAGAATTAATGGTGGCTTACACTGTTAATGGGTAAGGACCCATTGTGGCTTCTGCTGTTCAATTTCAAAGGTAGCCCTGACCATGTAGCAAATGAGGCTGCTGCAGAATGCCTAAAAACCACTTCCAGGCACTACTTCCATTCATAACACAAATAAGAACACAAGAACAGCCTTGCTGGATTAGGCCCAAGGCCCATCCAGTCCAGCATCCTAATTCACACAGTGGCCCACCAGATGCCTCTGGGGAGACCATAGACAAGAGGAGAGGACATGTCCTCTCTCCTGTCATCGCTCCTCTGTAATTGGTATTAAGCCCCTTTTAAAGCCATCCAAGCTGTTGTCCATCACCACATCCTATGGCAAAGGATTCCATAGAGTAATTATGTGCTGTGTAAAAAATGTACTTCCTCTTGTTGGTCCTAAATTTCCCGACCTCCAGTTTCATGGGATGGCCCCTGTTTCTAGTGTTGTGTGTGTGTGTGAGAGAAATTTCTTTATGTCCACCCTTTCCACTCCATGCATAATTTTATACATCTCGATCATGTCTCTCCTTAGTCACCTGTTTTCCAAAGTAAAGAGCCCCAGATGCTGTAGCCTAGTCTTATAAGGAAGGTTCTCCAGGCACCTGACCATCTTGGTTGCCCTCTTCTGCACCTTTTCTAGTTCTATAATATTTGTTTGTTTGTTTGTTTGTTTAACATATTTATATGTTAACTTGCCCAAAACTTGCATCTCTGGGATGTTTAAGAGGGAATATCCTTCTTAAGATACAGTGACCAAAGCTGTACGCAGTACTCCAGATGTGTCCGCACCATAGATTTGTATAAGGGCATTATAATATTAGCATTTTTATTTTCAATCCCCTTCCTAATGACTCCTAGCATGGATTAGCCTTTTTCACAGCTGCTGTTCACTCAGTTGACACTTTCAACAAGCTGTCCACCACAACTCTAAGATCTCTTTCCTGGTCAGTCACCGACAGCTCAGATCCCATCAGAGTCTATGTGAAGTTGGTTTTCTTTGCCTCAGTATGCATCATGTTACACTTGCTTACATTGAACTGCATTTGCCATTTTGTTGCCCACTCCCACAGTTTGGGGAGATCTTTTTGGAGCTCCTCACAATCTGTTTTGGATTTCACTACCCTAAAGAGTTTAGTGTCATCTGCAAATTTGGCCACTTCGCTGCTTGCCCCAACTTTTAGATAATTTATGAACAAGTTAAAGACCACTGGTCCCAATACCGATCCCTGGGGGACTCCACTTCCTACTTCCCTCCATTGTGAAAACTGTCCATTTATTCCTACCCTCTGTTTCCTGCCCTTCAACCAGTTACCGATCCACACAAGAACCTGTCCCCTTATCCCATAACTTCTAAGTTTACTCAGGCGCCTTTGGTGGAGGATTTTGTCAGAAGCTTTTTGGAAGTCCAAGTATACTATGTCAACTGGATCACCTTGATCCACATTCCTGTTGACACTCTCAAAGAACTCCTAAAGGTTGGTGAGGCAAGACTTTCCCTTGCAGAAGCCATGCTGGTTCTCCTTCAGCAAGGCCTTTTCTTCTATATGCTTAACAATTTTGTCCTTAAGTATGCTTTCCATCAATTTACCCAGCACTGAAGTTAAGCTGACCAGCCTGTAATTTCCTTTGATGCCCCCTGGATCCCTTTTTGAACTTCTGTTGTTTCTAGTGTGAATGTGCTACAAAGGCATTTCACAGCAGCCCATCGCCACACTGCTGGGGCTGAAGCCACACAGTCCCAAGGAGGCATAGTTCCTGATTTCCCTGCACAGGTAAATTGGCCCTGAGAATGCTCCTCTGTCCCTAATTCATATTTTAAGTGGGTACTATCAAGAGGCTGCCCTCCACAGCAACCCAGCTGTCTAGAGAGATTCAGTCACAGTGATGACAAAAGCAGACTCTAAGGTATGTAGAATCCAAACCATTCTGGACGTCATATGTGAAATGTCTGGAGGTTATTAAGTCACAGATGATGACAAGGGAGACATTCAGGGTATTCTTCTATAGTGTCCAATGACAACAACAAAAGACAGAAAGGCCATTTTTGCACCATGCGGGCATCCTTTCCGTTTCCTGTCATAATTTCAAGAATGTGTAACTTCTAGCAAAAATGCTCAACACTCCTCAAGAAACAATACATAGTGTTGTGCCCCAGTGAAGAGAAAGCTGCACTCAAATCAAGCTGTGACTGAATATCTCCGTGCCAGGCTTGAATGTTCAGTCATCCCATCAACAAGTGGCTTTGGGCATGTCCTTGGTCTGTAGTAGAATGCTAATGGCCTGTCTCGCCAGGCTATTGTGAAGTTGAAATAAGAACTGAGAATTGTAAAGGTGCCATGTAACTAGACCAATAACACAGTGGGTGCTTTGCTGAAGTGCTACAGAGCTGTATGCATGATAAGCTTCACGACAGGGATATGAGCATTATGCAAAAGAGAGTTGTGTCTGAAGAATGGCAACCACAAATTGTCCTGTCTTAACAGAAGGACCCTCTAAAACGCTTCCAGGTACTTCAGTTAAGTGTCAGCATGGACTCTTGATTCATATTGCTGGCAAACTAAAAGCAAATGGGTGTTGCTGACGTCACCTTAGCTAAGCAGGGTCTGCCCTGGTTGCATTCAAATGGGAGACTTGATGTGTGAGCACTGTAAGATATTCCCCTCAGGGGATGGAGCCGTTCTGGGAAGAGCAGAAGGTTCCAAGTTCCCTCCCTGGCATCTCCAAGATAGGGCCGAGAGAGATTCCTGCCTGCAACCTTGGAGAAGCCGCTGCCAGTCATACTGAGCTGGATGAACCAAGGGTCTGACTCAGTATATGGCAGCTTCCATGTTCCTGTGTTCCTATAATTCAGAGTATTAATCCAATCAAAGACGGTACGTAAGTTATCCTTAGACAAGTATTCCTAATATTTCTGTATGAGAAAACAAATTGGGTTCAATCTACTTTTCTTTTTCTTTTTTTTTTAAGATAACCTCTAACTAGGGATGCACACAAACTGGTTTGGCACCTCGTCTGGGAAGCGCCAAACCAGCTCAGGCACCAGCACTTGAACTGCGGTTAGTGCCAGCTGCCCTGAACTGTGTGCGTACATCCCACATCTAACCTGCCTTGACATACTTTTGAGAACTCTAGCTCTTGTCCCATTTGCACTGAGAATGGAATGATGGGGCTCAGATCAACCCTGTCCTGTCCTATCAGAACTTCTCCTGGGTCTCCTAGATCCTGTTTGTTTCAGCCCTTTATTAAGTATTTAATAACGGTAAAAACAGCAGCAATGGTAATGATGCTTTAAGATTGATATTTTGTATACACAAAAATAAGATTCAACAATAGGTGTTGATCAGTTTCCTTCAGTTTCTGTGTAAGTGCAGTTTGGAATAAAAATGACCCCACACCAACAGTATATACACTGCAATTAATAAAACAAACAAACAAACAAACAAACAAATTACTAGCAGGGGGGGTCCTGATAAAACTACATGGTAACTTAACTCATTAAGGTTCAGGAATAAGCAGTATGGCTATATTACCTCCATACGAGCAGTACAGAGTTGCAAAAGATTGAAATCACATTTTTGCCATTTTTTCTACTACTCCAGGTCAATTTGATCCCACTATCCAGCTGAATGTTAACACTGTAGTGAAAGACAAGGCTTTAAAATGACTCACTGTTGCTGGACACATTAATTTTTAAAGGAGATTATGAAAGTTATTGGTGTGAAGCATCTCTTCCCCTGGTGTATGCACCGCATATACTTTCAACAATGGATTTATCCAAAAAAGTATTTATCAGAAATGGAAGTGAGATGAGCATACACATCATCATGAACACCGTGAACTTCTTCCTGTATTCAAAACAACAGCAACAAACAACTATTGTCTGTCTCCAGTTAACCTTATTCAAAACAGAATTCATAAACAGTTTGAATTCATACATTCATTTCTGTGAGCAGTTCCCTAGATAGAAATTTAATCGGAGTAGCACTTCTTTAAAGGAGCATTGGCTTGAAAGAGAAAACAATGGCGCATGATGCTGAAGTGCAAATTTGAAAAACATATAAATTTGATATATCCCTTGGCATTTCATAAGGATTTGGCAAATGCGGAGAAAACATTCAAAACATCAAATGTCTATTTATCTTTTGCTCTTCTGCCTTCATCTGTTGTACATTAAAGAATTTCCACTCAGTTCTTGACTGTGGGAGTCACACAATACAAACACCAATTCTGCAAAGGTTTGCAGAGGCTCTGTTGGGAAACATTTGGTAATTAAAACTGGAAGATATACAGCACCAAAGATATGCACAGTATGAATACCCAGCAGAAGTGCCTGATAGTAAAGTCATTTTTTTCCAGTGGAACAATTATGCTATAATCAAAGCTTTGCTACAAATGAAACTGCAATTCCCTAATTGCAAATTTGAAACAATTAGTGGTTTCCACTTTACTACAGGAAAAATGGACTTTTGCTAAAGCAGAGTACAATCTAAGCAGAAAAATGGAGCAACCCATTGAGAATGAAATAACGTTGATGAGTCTCACATATCCATTTCACCCAGCCCTAAGAAATGTGACCTCTTGGCTTGTTAAACTCAGTCATTCAGATTACAGGCTGTGGGCCAGTAAGACAGTCCTGTGCTTATAGGCGAGGCTCTCCCATTGTTGCCTATGGCAGAGGAAAAGGCTCTGGGGTGCTTTCAGTGCTCCATCTTCCTTAGGCCAGAAAGGGAACATCATGTGCACGTAGGACTTTGGCAGCTAGCCACTCTGTCTTGAGAATATCACTGGGGCCTCCTTTTGGAAGTGAATGAGTTAGGCTTGCCAGATCATATTTTCAGATGGGAGCCTCTGTGGCTACAGTGCATGTTCTATACCAGATCTTTTTCAAATATGCAAGAAAGCCATCACAGATCAAGCACCACTGGTAAGAGGCTTCATATCACCTCAGATGTAAGACACTGGACACTGGAGATGTAAGAACTGACCCTTCATGCATTCAGCTGTGAATTGCCAAGTCTTGCCTAATGGAGAAGTGAGGTGCGAGCATGGAAACTTTATGTAGTGGCCAACACCCTGACTAAGGCTGCATGCACACAAGCAAAAGAAGCACACGTGCAGCCGCATCAGTCTGCTTCACCAGCATTTCCGTCCACTTCAGCAGTGCCAATCTCCCCTTCCACTGGAAATTCTCAGCGCCCCTCAAAATTATGCCCTTAGTCATGCAGCCCTCAGGGACATAATTTCATGTGGCACAGAGGGCTTCCTGGGGAAGGAGAAATCAGCAAAAAGTCTCTATGCTCCTGAAGCAGGACTGAAGCTGCTGCATGCGTGCTTGTTGTGCTTGCACACATGCAGCCTTAGTCAGGCTATCAGGCAGTGTAAGTGGGCCTACTTACTCCTTGCTAAGGAGGAACATGAAGAAGAGGAACACTCAAAAACCCTATTTTTCCTCTATCTATTAGTGATGTGCATGGATCAATTTTTGTGATTCAATGTCCAGAATCAAATTTGATTTGAGTTGGATTAGATTCCATTCAGATTTAAATCAATTTGATCCAATTTTAAAGGCCCAGAGGGCACCAAAGTGGGGTAGTGGGTAGGGCCCCTATGGGTGCCACCCAAATTTCAATACGCTGAGGCACTCAGTTTTTTAATGATTTTTTTTTGTTTTTTAGTGAATTTGTATATTTCTGCCATAGGGAATAATGGGGATTCAAAGCAGTTCTAGCTGTAACCCTAACCCAGATCCCCAGCTTTCACTGAAAAAAATGAAAGAGCTAAGCTTTAGCCCTTGTAGAAGTGAGTTACTGAGCAAAATGTGCAGTCACTGAAGTGTTTAGAATCTTTAGTGTGTAATGACTTTTCCTCATAACAAATCCCTATGAGGAATCAGTACACACCAAAGAGTCTGAACAAATCAAAAAATCCTTTAAAAATGAACGGAGCAACTCACTGCCTTGAGGGTGGGGGGAATTAGTGGCACCTCATGTTCCAACTAACCCCCAACCTGCAAGCCAGTAGTTCCTCTTTTTTATGAATTTTTAAAGTGTTTAGACTCTGATGTGTAATGAATCCTCATAAGGATTCATTATGAGGAAATGTCATTTTTATTTTATTTTGTTATTGTTAAATTTTTATATTGCTTCTCATTAAAACAACCTCAAGGTGGTTTACAAAACATTTAAAACACTATAAAACCACAACAACTACACAATAAGAATTAAAATGGAATATAAAAATACAAATCTAATTAAAAGTTTAAAAAATATGTACAATATAACCATAAGATACAAAGCAGCAGCAAACAAAACACTCATTTAAAAGCTTGTGTAAAAAGCCAAGGTTTTATGTGTTTTCTAAAAACTGTGATGGAGACTGGGGAGCAGCAGAGGCCCACCAGGAGAGCATTCCAGAGTCTGGGGGCAATGACTGAGAAGGCCATGTCCCACATACATGACAGGCGAGCCTCCCTCATTGTCAGCACACAGAGCAGGGCCTCCTCTGATGAACTCATAGAGCGGGCAGAAACCCTTGGGAGCAAGCGGACCCTCAGGTATCCAGGGTCCAAACCATTTAGGGCTTTTAAGGTCAAAACTAGCACCTTGAATTGGACCCAGAAACAGACAATCCCTATATTCGAGAGGTGGACTAGAAGGATACCATGGTCGATGGAATCAAACGTCACTGAGAAGTCCGGCAGAACCAAAAGGGACTCACTCCCCCATCAAGCTCCTGACGTAGGTCATCCACTAGAGTGGCCAAGGCAATTTCATTCCCATATTTAGGATGGAAGTCAGACTGAAAATAAATAATCCATATCATCCAATGCAGATTATCTAGACTTTACATTGCACACCAAAGAGTCTGAACACTTCAAAAATACTGACCGCACATTTTGCTCCATAACTCCATTTCTGCAAGAGCTAGAGCAGCTTTTTTAAAAAGAAAGAAAGCTGGGAATGAGGGGAAATAAGGGAAACTTGCAACTCGAATCTTGAATCAATTCAAGTCAAATCTGGGGAGATTCTATTCAAGCTCAAATTTGGCCAGGTGTGATTGAGCAGATTTGTTTCGAGGTCAAATCACTTGAATTGACCAGATTTGAGTTGAATCGATTCAACCTCAAAATGATTCACACATCTCTATTATCTGCCATAAACTCCACAGTACCAATTAAACATGACTCTAGGTAAGGGAACTGAAGGCATTCTTGTTTCTCTTTAGATATGTAACACTTGCAGAGTACTTATTTTCTGCTTCAACTGGAGGTACAAGAGTTAATGAAAGCACTGGCCCTACTTCAGATTCCACAGTCACAAGAAAAGTATCTTGCTAAACTCCCTTCCCATCCCTAACACATCAGCCTTACAGCATGGGGTCAGTTTGTCTGGGCAAGAGGCTCACTGGCTACTGATTCCATTGCGACTTGCCAACAAGACTGCTTCCCTTTTCTCTGTCCAAGTCAGTGTTCTTCTGGGATTAGAGTGATTGATTGATTGATTGATTGATTGATTGATTGATTTATAACATTTCTATACTGCCCAGTACTTGTGTCTCTGGGCAGTTTACAATTAAAATAATTTAAAACATCAAAGCACTTAACAATTAAAATCATTTAAAACATTAAAAATTTTAAAACATTTAAAACCCAGTATTAAAAATTTCATTATTAATTTTTAGAACCATAGATCTAATTAAAAGCCAGAGTGAATAAGTGTGTCTTCAGTGCCTTTTAAAAAGTTGCCAGAGATGGGGAGGCTCTTTCAACAGGGAGCACATTCCAAAGTCCAGGGGCTGCAACGGAGAAGGCCCGTTCCCGAGTAGCTGCCAGACAAGTTGGCGGCAACTGACATTCTCTTAAAGTTACTGCAGGAAGATCTGTAGTTCAATGAAGTATGGGCCAACTTTGCATGATGAGGTTCCACATTCAATCTTGGAAATATCTGGAGCTGGAAAGCTACTACAAATAATCTACAAACCAGGGATTCCCAACCTGTGGTACTCCAGATGCTGCTGAACTACAACTCCCATCATAACCAGCTATAATTTATTGTGGCTGTGGGTGGTGGGAGATGTAGTTCATCAACATCTTGAGTACCACAGGTTGGGAACCCCTAGTGTAGGCAATACTGACCTAGATGGACCAGTCATCTGACTCAGTATGAAGCAGCTTTCTACCTATGCTCCCCAGGCAACTTTCTCCTGCCATACCTCTTCTAGCACAACACTGAATGTTTTAGAGACCTATGCCCTATTCGCAAATTATGTTCAATGCACATACAAACTATGTACAGTGTACACACTTACGGATATGTACTCATGTACAGTTATACACGTGTGATGTTCAACATATGTACAATAGTACACTTCCAATCTGTATCTGTATTTGAGGGTGCCTATACCCTGTTCACTTTAAAAGTAAATGCATGTACAGTCATGTACAGTCATTCACCCAAACACAAGTACATGTGTACAGACACCTGCACACCTATATTGCATGTAAATGTTATTGTTATGAAGATAGCCTGTTTGGGGGCTCCCAGCAGCATCCCTGGGACTACAGGCTTGTAGTTTCCATTTTGGACTCTCAGAACTCATGGGACCATGGGCTTACAATTTGCTGACATGCAGGAGTGCAGCTATAATTGAGTGGATGTGTTCAAAGAACCCAGGCCCCTCAGTTCCTGAGAGGCCCCCAGCTCCACCACTCCCTATTTTCTTCATTATCTCCCTCACTCCGAAGGGCTGCCAGGGAGAGGGGTGAACACGGGCCCCCTCTGCCCTAGCTATGCCCCTGCTTACATGAGCTAACTCACAAGGGTAAGTCGGTTAGCAGGTAGCATGGGAAAAGGTAACTCCAGGTCAAGCCACTGCAAGAGGACGATTCCTGGTGCTCTTCTCTCTGGCTCCAGAACAGATGCAGAAGCTGAAGTAGACACAAGTTAATTAAGAGCTATTCTTCTAACAGGAATGGCCAAAGAAGAACTACCCTCCATGTTGGCACATTGGATTAGCCTTTGAACTTATCACTGTTGGGGTCCCTTTTTGGGGGTGTCCCATGCCCTCCCAGCTAGCCTGGGCAAGGCTGACTCTCGCCTCTTGTTTGATGTATGCCAATTAACAGAGACAAGCAGGAGATTCTTTTTCAGTTTCTTTATTCAGCTGAGCAAAGCAAACCGGGCGTCCCCTCTCACAATCATGCAAGAAGTGGCGCACCTCAAAGGAGTTTTACAGACACTTTTATACCCTTGGACAAACCTCACCCCACTTCCCCATTCCCCATATAAGGTTGCCCTTTTGATCAGAGAAGTTTTATTGGTTGATTTAAACAAGCTGTTTTCTTATACATTACCATACACATTTCGTCAGGCCATCAAGGCCCCCAATTCCCTGTCCCTTCCTTGCGGTTTCTAGGCTTGAGCAATTTGCAGCTGTCAGAAACCAACTGTCTGGCCAATTGTTTGTTTTGTGATTAGCACATAAAAATCCCCTTCTCTGACCTTTCCCTAATTTAGCAGATTGTCTCTATTTCCTAATAGTTGCAAGCAGGCTTACAGAAGCAAAGATGGTGCTGGTTAGGCTAACTTAGCTTTCACAGAACCCTTCATCACCTTCTCAGGAAGGAGTAGATAAGGTATAACAGGCTCATCTCTCTAACAGAAGTGTTAATGGTTGGCTTGTGGCTGGGCTAGGGAAGAGTACTCATTAAAACATTTCAATCACACCCAGGTCTTCCTGACCCATTGAAGATAAGTGTTATCATATCTATTCACTCTATCCCATACAGGTTTCTCAAATCCACACACTTCATTGTGTTTTTAGAGCATACCCACCAAAGACTGAACAAGACAAAATGTATTCTTTTGTCCATCACGGATGTCACCCTTCTCAGCAGTGTGGTCAGCATTTGGCCCCAGGGCAAGATGCTGCCTATTTCTGTTTCTGAGGCCACCAAGCAGTGTCTCTCTTCTCTGGATTCGCCCATTGCATGTGTGTGCATCTGGGCACCAGCGACACCATCCTGCTGTGCCTTTACTTTCATGCCTGTCCCACTCTCAGCCTCCAGGTTGGTTCTGTCTCCAGGCCCAATCTGTGCAGCACACTTGCCTCCTGCAAGGAACTGGTGTCTTGGGATCAGACCACCTTTGGACTTCTACTTGCTTCCTGACCCACGAGTGGCACATGGGTCCCCACTCTTATATCCTGTTTTCCTGCTTGTTCCTGGAGATTGGAGTCCCTCAGCACTGGCTGAGCAACAAGTGTCCCAACACATCATCAGAAGGAACTAAGTATACTAATCTCTATTCTGAAACCTCTTGCTCCCCTCTCTTCCTGCTCTCTTCAAAGTCTGAAGCTGTTCTCTAAGACCATTTCTGGTCAGCCTTGAGTGGATTTAATTCAGATCTCAAGCTAAAATGCCTCTTCGTGAGCTTCAACCTCATATTATTGATATTATTAGATTTGTTAGTTAATACTATTAATAAAGATTTCCTTTCTGTACCCCTAGAACCCTAAATAAACCTGACTATATTGGACCTCAACTCTCTGGCAGTCATTTCCAAGACTGAAGCTTTGCACAAATTTATTCTGTAACGAACTGCTCACTCTAGATTTGCTGATTCCCCACACAAGCCTCCGAATCTGTCAGGAGTGCATAGCTAACACTCCATAGCAGTTTCATTAATAGTATACCATCAATACAGCTCTCTAACAATGCGTACTGATAATATAGCTCATATATACAATATATAGAATGTATTATGACAGTACTGAGCCTGGAACACGTGATAAGGTTGTGCCTGTCTTGATGTCAACAGACAATGTCCCAACATGCTCCAGGCGCATCCAAAAAAACAGGTATTTGGAGTGTGTGCAGAGGGGTGCTTCAGATGAACAGCTCTCCTATGAGATAGAGAGATAGGCTGGGAGTGCATTGGGATGTCCTCTGTTGGCATCACAATGGGTGTGCTGTCAATGCAAGTCCTTCCTTATCACATGTGCTGTGCTCCATATTGTCCATCCTGGTGCTATGTCTGAATCGGGCTCTGTTCGACATCTCATCTAATTAAAAATGGATGTGTTCAGCAAAGGTTTGGTTGCCAGGATCTTCCCTGTAGCATTGTGAACTCATTCTACCAACCAAAGGTCATGACACTCAAGGAGCGGAATTAGCACATGGGGTAATATGTTGCTGCAGTGGCCTTTAGCAATATTACTTCCTCGCAAAAATAACCAGGAAGCAGGGGAGCAATCATGACTCAACGGCATGCTGTTTTTGGCACGGTGGTACATTACCCCTCACCTATATGTTTCCTAAGAATTCACAAAACATGAAAACAATTCTCTGCCAATTGCCTTAGAACTCTTATGGATTTTGGATTGGCTTTGATGATGCTTCCCTTTTCTTTTTTCTTTTCTTTTCTCTTTCAAATGACTGTTATGGAGCCAGGGTATGTACTGCATGTATATCTATATAGTGAACATGAACAAGGGTTAATTTTGCTTCAGCAGAAATGTTGGAGTGGGCCCTGGGATAAAAAGTGAAGATGGGCCCTTTCCCTTCCTACGTTCTTCTTCACAGAGGCACAAGAGGGAGAGCAAAGATTGAAATGTCATTCAGCTGGTGGGGGCCCCTCCCTCAGCCCAGGGATATTCAATTGTAGTGATGCCCCTGACTCCATCAGTTTATGGGCCTCTGATTGGTCTGCCTGCCTGTCACACTCCTGCTAATGCTAGAGTCTGATCTCAGCTGATGTCACAGAGCCAGATCTTGCATTATTCATGGAACCACATCAGCCTCGGCCCGGACCCAGGTTCACAGCCTCTTCTGTGATTGACAGAGAATCTTGATACAGAGTCAAACTACATGTTTACAAAAATATGTGTAAATGTCCATAGAGCCCACAAGGGAGGAGCTATAACAGGCTGGATGGGTTCAAAGAACCTGGGCTGCCCAGCTCTTGGGAACCATCTGACTCTGGCCTTCCCTGCCCCCACCCTGGAAGGGCCACACAAGCCCTCGGGAGCTCATTTCCAGCCATTATTTGAACAGAACATCCAGCCAGCCAGCAAATGCCAGTTGGGAATGAGTCCCTGAGGGCTTGTGAGGCCTTTCCGGGACTCTGGCCATGCCCCCTTGCACATTACATCATGCACAAGGGGATGTGGCCCAAGCTCCAGGAAGAGCCCATATGAGCCCTCTGGAGCTCATTCCCAGCCGATGTAGCTGGCTGGATGCATTTTCCCCCCTTTCATTCCCTTACTGGAGGAAGAGAAAGAGAAATAAATGCACCCAACCAACAAACACTGGCTGGGAATGAGCTCTGAAGGACTCTCATGGCCTTCTGGAGCTCGGGTCAGGCACAAGGGGATTTCACTGGTGCACACATGGTGAATGCCCAACAGGGCCACCAGGGATTGGGGTGAACACAGGGTCCCATACCCCTGACTCCACCAGTGAGCCCCCATTTTTCATGAAACTACAACGCGAAGGAATGGAGAGGGAAAGGAGTCCTTTTTCCACAGGAAGAGCCCCAGCTGCTCTCCCCCTCATGAGGTTCCAAATAAAGGATTGTGTTTCTGGAGCCTTGAAAAGGGAAAAGCAGCTTGGGGGAAATTGTTTGTGGAAAAACAGCCAATAGTTCTGCACATGCTTTCTCCAGGAACAGCTTCAGTCAGAGTTGGCAACCTACATGCTGATTGCTTCTTGCCTCAGGGCATTATGACCCCTCCAGCTGCTGTTAGTTCAGCTGCTCTGATGTCACAGAGGGGCTTGAAAGCCTGACTAAACAGCCAATGGCTTCAAGGTAATAGGGCAAACCTTCAGATCTGATGAGCAAGGTCCTTGAGTAACTAGAACTAAATCAAACAGTATGGCCACAATCCAATGTAGAATCAAGTGTGCAGCTTAGTTTATTTCAGTGGGCTGAAGCACACTTAAGTCTGTTTTAGACTGTGAACTGTAAGTATTTTATTTCTTCTCTGAGTCTTCAAATGACACCTTGCTGGTGAAGATTAGCTGAGTAGTCTCAGAGCCTTTCAGTGGAAACTTTTGCTGCCTATATGTGTGCAAGTGCTCATTCTAAAATCGAATGAGTACCAATAAGAAGACTCAGGTTGTGGATTTGGGAAATATGGCAACAGTAGCCACAATTAACAATTCTGCCTAGAATGTGAATTTTAAATACTCAGTGTAGATTCCCCCCTCCCCTGAACCATACAAAGTCCCCTTTGCTTCCATTTTGCACACATTTGGATTTGATTCAAATCCACATTGATTCACATTTGATTCAAATCCACCAGTTTTTTTTTTATGCTCACCACAGTCCAACATCTTGTTTTAGCCTTCCACACTGCAGGTTGTTCCACAAAGCTGTGTGGTCAGTGATAACAGAGAACCAAATGCTTTCTCTTGGGTGGGCTGAATGTCTCAATATGCATAAAATATTACTATGTATGCAGCCTTTCCATAAACTTGGTGATCTATCCATATTTGACTACTTGTGCATCATGGGTGGGAAATATTGCTCTGTATGAATAAATCTGGGATTCAAACATCAATGCATTTTCCCCCATCTGGAATCACTGTTAGGTTATTTTATGTTCCTAGAAGATGCCAGATAGCTCATCATTTATACATACTTCATCACTTACTCAGTTGTATTCACACCTCTTTAATTGTGAATGTTCATTCCCTCTCTGTGTTATAATATATTGCTTCTCTCCTTTAGAGAGAAATTTATTCAAACTTTTGTCATCCTTTGGAAAGATTTTAAGAATGAATATCCCCAGTTTTTCAAAAATTCTTATTTAATAACTAGAAGTGTTTGCAATGTCCAATAATGAATAAAATCCATTTAAAAAAACCAAAAAAACAAAAAACAAAAAACCCACAAACTTTTCCAAGTATATGGGGCTATACTTTTGTTTTTGGAAAAACCCACATTATTTCATACACTGATATTCATTAAAGTTGAAAGACCCTTGGTGTGAAATCTGTTTTTAAAAATCCATTGATGAATAAGAATTTATTATTGCTGAATAGAACAATGTGAGGTGAAGGGCCACAGCTGAGGGGTAGAGTGCTTGCTTTGTAGGCAAAAAGTCCCAAGTTCCGTATTGTTGTAGTAGGTCCAGATAGGGCTAGGAAAGACCTTGCTTGAGGCCCTGGAGCCACTCAGTCAGAGCAGACAGTACTAAGTGAGATGGACCAATGGTCTGCCTCAATGTGAGGCATGTTCATACATGTTCAGAAATGCTCCAAATATTGGTAAGGGCTTAATTTAATCTGATTTTTAAAATATGTTACTTGGGTTCAAATCTTTCGGGCAGCAACCCTTTCCAATCTGGAAGCCCTTTCCCCAAACTTATGATGTGAGGAGTTTCTAAACCAGTTCACTCCGTCAGTGAATGCATGAACTGGAACCAGGCCTGCTAGCCACACCCTGACATCCAGTCGGCTCACCAATGGCTCTCCACATCTACAACTATTCACACATAGGACTCCTCTGTGCAATTGAGAACCCTGGCCAATCAAGTTTCTTGATCACATGGAGGACCCCTACACCTCTGTGGTGAGGGATCCCGTTGTGAAGGAAGCACATTTTGCACATGCCCAGGAACACTTCAGTTCACTGGCAGATTAATGCATAGGCAAGATAGGCACTTGCCTATGGCAGCAAATTTTGAGAGGCAGCAATTTTGGGGGGCATGGGAGCAAGTTAAATCTTTTTTTAAAAAAACCTTTTAGAACCACTGCTGTGTGGCAGGGATGGGGGCAGCAGGTGGGGGGGAGATACTCCAGCGGTGCTGGCGGCAGTAAGGGGAGGAAGAGGAAGAGGAAGAGGAAGAGGCAGCAAGAGCTCCTGCTGTGGGCCTGTCTGCCGCTCAAATGACAGGTTGGGCTATTTTTGTCCCATTTCAGGGCTCTCTGAGCATGTGTGCACAGAGACCTGAAATGGGCTGAAAACGGCCCGACCTATCATTTGAGTGGCAGGTGGGCCTATGGAAGGAGCTTTCACCGCTGTCTCCACCTCCCCCACCTCGGTCTCCCCTTACTGCCGCCAGTGCTGCTGGAGCACCGCCCCACTCCAGCCAACCCCGGTCTCCACCACCATGCACGCCACCATCCCACTGGCAGTTTAAAAAGGGTTTTAAAAAGATTTAAGTTACCCCTGCCCTTCAGCCCTCAAGCCAGGGCGGCAAATCTTTTCTACCTACAAGCGGCGAAAAGCTTAATCCACCCCTGCTTCCATTCATTCTTACTCCATACGTTCAAGAGATTTGATGTGGCACTGAAAACAGATGTAAGCATTAGGTCCTGACACAAATTAACACTTGAGGGGAATTTGCCCCTCTGAACCAGAAATTCAATTAAGTTAGATTTCCCCACCCTCAGTGTCAACTGGAATCAGTACTATCCACCATTTGGCTTCCTAACTGGTGCAGAAGACTGTTAGAATAATATTTAAGGAGGTTACTATTCCCACATGATAACAACATGCTTACTTTGCCTGCAATGCCTTATTCTCCCCCTTTACTGCCATGTATTGGAGCGTATACACCCACTTGTCATTTGTTAGCCGCAGAAAAATCTCATTGACGCTGGACTGCAGCACAAGCTGATAGTGTATTCACAAGAGTAAATGAATGAAGTTAAGCTGCAGAAGCCTGGCCCTGGACTGAAAGAGAATTTATTTACCAGCAGAATGGATTGTCACATTCTGTATGATAAAGGATCCGTAAACTGGTAGAGGAGCTGCAGCTGCTGAATGAAGCTCTTTGTGGAAATGGGTTTCAGAAATGACATAGAAGTTCAAGGTGGCAAGGAGGAATCTAAGAGTGATAAACTCTCTAAATAAATCTCCCCGTCCCTTATAAACATAGCCCTGGCTGATCAGTCTAGATCAGGCCTGCTCAACTTAGGCCCCCCAGCTGTTTTTGGAGTACAACTCCCATAATCCCCAGCCACAGTGGCCAATTGCCAGGGATTATGAGCGTTATAGGACAACATCTGCAGGAGGGCCAAAGCTGAGCAGCCCTGCTATGGATACAGCAAGGAAACAGAATTAGCAGGCTGAGATAACGGTAACCTTCAATTACCTTGCCTCACTCAGCAAGATTGTACAGGACAAATTCAGACATAGTTATCACAGCACAACTCCAGTGAGGTTTTTAATTTATTCTTCCATGATGCACTTGGCATTCTGTATATCAACACAAATCTGCTGTGCTCAAGGAAATCTAGTACAGAAACAAAGGAATGCAGGTCATGTGACTGGTACAGTAGATATAATCACACATTGTGGAGATGGTTTAATTGAAATCATTTATCCTAGGGGTTCCAAACTATGGGTCCTCACATGTTCTTTAACTACAGCTCTCATCATCCATCCACAATGTCATTTTGCTCTGATGGGAGTTGTAGTCCAACAACATCTGGGACTCCAGATTGGGAACCGCTGATTTATCCCAATGGCAGTATAAAGGATGCTATGAAATGGTAACCAAAATAATAAGAATTGGTACAGTACAAAATAAAACCAGAGAGGCTATGTTGAAAGGCAAACAGAAACTGGACCCCTTGACCACTTTCAGCCTCTCCAGGGCCTCTTGTAGTTTTTGAGGATCCAGAAATCTGCCTGAAGGATAATGGCTGCTTCAAATGTCACAATCTAATGGGTACATGGTGGAAATCTGCACTGTATACTATTAAAACTGTAATTATCTTAAGGAAATATATCTTAAGCAAATTATCTTTCCCTCCACTGCCGGCCCCATCTTGTATACACTTTGGAAGTGCGTAGTAGGGGAAACCTGGACCAATGGCAGGCATGTTTCCATGGCATACACAAGGTTAAAAAGACTCACATGCACTCTAAACATAACCATTTCAGTCAGTACACAGTACAGATCTGTAGCATGCACCCATTAAAACTGTTAACTGTCCTTTAGAAGCACCTTCATTTCCATGAGAACTAGAAACTTTTCAGAGAATGAAAGCCACTTGGCTCTGGAAACCAAACTCAGCACCATCTTTTTGACTGCCTTTGCGCAGTGTACATGTGGACATTGGAACATACCAATACCATAGCGAGGGCAGAGAGAGCCTGAGTTCGATGCAAGAACATGGGCTGCCCCTCTGCCTTCCACGGTGCAGCACGGGGTAGTCATGAATAAAATCTATCACTGGCCAATGCCATTTTTTACTAACAAGCAGAAGGTTGCCGGTTCAAATCCCCACTGGTACTATATTGGGCAGCAGCAATATAGGAAGATGCTGAAAGGCTGCATCATCTTATACTGTGTGGGAGATGGCAATGGTAAACTCCTCCTGTATTCTACCAAAGACAACCACAGGGCTCTGTGGGCACCAGGAGTCGAAATCGACTTGACAGCACACTTTACCTTTACCTTTAATGCCATTTTAAAAATATTACATTCATTAAGTAGAAGAGGCTTTTTGCCATGGAATATATAGGAAAGTCTATCATCAGCCTGAAATAACAAATCCCATATGTGAGATTCAGACACAACAGCACCTCCATTAGCAGTTAAGTGAAATTTCCAGTCATTTAATTCACAGTTTGAATCCACCTTCATTCAATATTATGCCACTATAATCCTTAGCTAATAAATCCTCCCATTTCATCCAACAACCAAATATAATTAGGTCAAAGCAACATATTATGTGTAGTTTATAATCACATGTAATCATGATTCTTTTTAAGTACATGTTTTTGTCTTGGCCAAAATGTAGCTGCTGAAGTTGTCTTTTGCAGGTGGAGGCTAATGCAGTGGGGAGAGGAGCTTCTTAAGCTTGTCTCTTGAGGAAATTTCCCCCACCAGAATACTTTCCCTCAAACTGTTAAGAAAAATAAAAACTCTAGCTAAAAAGAAATACAAAATTACATGTAAGGTGTTCCTCAATTCCCCAAGTTTGGTGAAAATCAACATTAAGTTGAGAATACTGATAATCCTTTCTTTAAAAAAAAAAAAAATCTATTAACTTTTTGCTTTTTAAAAAATAGGTAACAATCAGTGCTGATGATCCTAGATTTATTTTGTGAATGTCCACAGATAGATATGCATTTCTCCACTTTTTAGACACGTACAAGTTAATGATGGTAATCATGTTTAAGTGACTATCAATATTTACCAACATATCCCTGAGTTTTCAAGCATTCAAAAAGGTTGTCTGAGATTGTCCAAAATTATATATCTGATGAAGATGGTGTCTCAGCTCATTGCTGAGGTGGCTCAGTCCGGAAGTAGCTCTTGAAAAGACAAGGCTCAAACCAGGGGAGCTTTGCTACCTGAAGCTTTGTGAAGTGGAGTAGGTCTGTGCACAAACCTTGGTTCAAGCACCGGTTCTGCACTGAACCAATTCGGACAATGTCTAAATAAATTTGGTGCCATGGGGAGGGGAGCGGAGAGTGGGGAGCGGGGAGCGGGAGCTTTAAGAAAGAGGAGAGTAGGTCCTTTTGTGATGCAGCTTCCCATATCCTCTTGCATAGAGGATTCTCCTCTGGGGGTAGTAGTGTGCATGGTTTTGGTTCGAGCACTATTTAAAAGCCCTCCGGACCAGTCCGTAATTCCCCCGGTTCGGAGGTTCGGATGGGCGGGGGACTGTTACTTTAAGCAGGGGGGTGGTAGTACTAACCCCCCCCCACCGCTCTTCCCCCTCCGGCGCTGGTCCTTTTAAAAATCTTATTGGGGTGGCAGAGTTCCTCCCCGCTGCCCCTGCCCCCATCGTTGTTCCTTAAGGCTTAAAGAGACTAGAGCTAGTGGTGGGCATGCTCCCTTCGCAGCGTGCGTGCTTGTCTTTGTCGCTGGCGTGCGCGCTGCATGAATGATTTATGTAGCGCGCGCCAGCGACAAAAATGAGCACATGCGCCGCGAAGGGAGCATGCGCGCCGCTAGCTCTAGTCTCTTTAAGCCTTAAGGAACAACGATGGGGGCAGGGGCGGCAGGGAGGAACTCTGCCACCCCAAGAAGATTTTTTAAAGGACCAGCGCCGGAGGGAGAAGAGCGGTGTGGGGGAGAGTACTACCACCACCATCCCCGCTTAAAGTAACAGTCCCCCCTGTGCCGGACCGGGGGAATTCCGGACTGTGCACACCCCTATCTGGGGGTTGGGGGCCTCCTGGTAGTGGGTGAGTCAATCATTAGGACCATAGAGAGATGGGTTTGTGACCTGTGTGTAGACTGTGTAGTGACTTGTGAAATGCAGTTGGGAGGTGTTGGAAACCAAATTTAGGCTGTTGGGTAGCATATTGAAGACCAGGACCCACAGAGTAGTGTTCTCTGAAGAACTACCTGTTCCATGCGCAGGGCCAGAGAAACAGGCAGAGCTGAGGAGTTTCAATGTGAGGATGAGACAGTAGTGCTGGGAGGAAGGGTTTAGATTTTTTAGGCACTGGAATACATTTTAGGGCAAGCAAAGCCTGTGAAAAGGTATGGACTCCACTTGAACAAAGATGGAATCAGACTGCTGGTGCTTAGAATCAAAAGGTTTGCAGAGCAGCTTTTAAAATGATGCCTGGGGGGTTGTTGACAGGAAATGGATGGCAAGCTGGTTCAGCAAGCAAAATCCCTTAAGGTGTGAGGGAAGTGCAGGTGTGGGCTACTACTACTATGACGACGATGCTGAAGAACATTTATATACCACTCTTCAACCAAAGTTCTCAAAGCAGTTTACATTGAAAAATAAATAATACATAAATAAGATGGCCCCCTGTCCCCAAAGGGCTCACAATCTAAAAAGAAACATAAGATGGACACCAGCAAGAGCCAATGGAGGGATGCTGTGGGGGGCAGGAGAGGGCCAGTTGCTCCACCCCCGCTAAATTTTAAAAAAAATCACTTTTTAAAAAGTGCCTCTTTGCTCAGTTAGCAGGCTCAGGCGGCACTTGCTCCAGGCCCTCCTACAAAGGGGCCCCATGCCTGCCCAAATTCTTCCTGAGCTTTTTGAGGCAGGGGGCCAGGGGCACCGTAAACATCTCCTCCGGCAGCCTGGCTGGCCACTGGGATGCTCTTTCCCTGCTGGCAGGCAGGCTGCTGCTGCTCCTCCAGCCCTGTTTGATGGGTGGGTGGGGCTTGCATGGAGGCCTCTCTCCGTTTGCCTCGTGGCTCTGTATCAGTGCATGCAGAAGTGGATCTTAAGAAAGGAGGCAGAGAGGCCAGAACTAGCTGCCCCAGGGCCTAGTGGGGGGGACTGTGTTTATTTAATTTGAAGTGGAATGGTCCATCTGTTAATTTTAAATAATTATTTGAATTTTTTTCAATTTAAAAAAGTTCTATAAGTGGGATGCATTATGGCAGAAAATTACAAAAACTTCTAGAACTGAACACACACACACACACACACACCTAGACCAACATTCTACCCCCATGTGGAGAAATCTGCCCTTTGCCTTCATTTTAAAAAGGGTAAAACACTCCATTTTTGCCCCACTCTTTAGATTACTTCTACTTATCCTTGTGTAATCTCATGTTGTTATGCTACATGCACTAGGAATAATGCAAGAAATTGTGACATGTGATTGTGCAGGAGTAAGTAGTTGTGGAAGAGCCCAGTCGCAAAGCACCACAGATGTGTTTGACACCTGCTGCGATACGAGTGGCTCTGAACCATCTGTGTTACACTGCACAGCATGTAAGCCAGTATCACTAACATAATTGTAATGTAATTACAAAATAATAGTATTTTTCCCCTTACAAATGCGCTATATGTCCAAGCTGGTTTGTGAGACAAGTGTGTGTTTGAACTGTGGAGCAAGGGACACATACTGTGTCCCAGTTGCTTTGTGAATGGTCTAGAAAGTCTATGAATCCATTGGAGGTTATGTTTTTTGTTGTTGTTTTGCAAATGCAGTCTGTCCCAAATAATGCATTCTGTGGGACACTGATCTCCCCCAACCCTGTTTTGGACTATCCAGATATTCCAGGGAGCAAAGAATAGGCTAACCTTCTGCACACTTAGCATGAAATTGGCAGTCAGAACATTTTGATCTGGGCCAATCTGAGATCAGCTTTGCATGTTAAATTGCCCTAAGATCAAGCTGTCTTCTAAGTGGGGCTGCAGTTCTAGAAATCCTGCTGTAGGTATGCAGCTGGCAAGGGGAGGTGGATAGCAGCAAGTCTACGGCAGCTTTAGAAGAGAAATGAAAGAAGAGGATGCACAGCTGAAAGAAGTGAAGAATGGAATGAGAGACAACTTGAAAATGTAACCAGATACAGAAAAACATAGCTGGCAGCTATGGACATCCACAATGCCATTGGTTCTTTAACACTGGTATTCTGTAGCATCTAGGTGGGAATGCTGATCCTTCACCTGGAAGTTTTTCACACGGGGCTTTTAAAGCCCTTTAACTCCCATCTCCTCTGGAATGGAGGGGGTGCATTCACATATTGGGCAGATTTACCCCAAAGTCCCTGCAAGCTATCAGGGAGCAGTGCACACACAATTTGGGTTTTTCACAGCACGTTAGAATGTAGCCCAATTTATATCCAAGGTTAAAAAAAATTCACTATTTGTGATTGTTTAGCAAAGCACCAAGAGGAAATTGCCCACTCTAGTTACGAAGTAGTGCAGAGCCTTAGTGTTGCAGTTAGTCAAGAACAAGCATGGAGACTGTAGTGCGGTACAAAGTAAATAAGGTGTATTAGGTTCAGTGAGATAGGAAAGACCTATCCTGACTATGAGCCACATAGTAAATAGGAGCGGGGAGAGAGAGATGCTCCCATCTGCTCTCCAAGGAGAAAGGAAGTAGAGCTGACTCACCACAGAAAACGCCTGAGGAGTCAAGGCAGGGATCATAGAGCAGAAGCAAAGCAGGGACTGGCAAGGGGACCCGCACTAACCGCTTCTACTCCCAATGCCCTTGTGGTCATTAGGATAGTTGGTGCAAAAAGCCAATGCACTGGAACTCCATCTCCAACAAGGTTTACATTTCTTGGCTAACATACTGGGCAGCCGTAGAGAAGTTACTCTGGATGAGGCCATAGCTCAGTGATGAGCATCTGCTTTTTATTCAAAAGTTCCCAGGTTCAATCCCTGCCACCTCCAGGTAGGACTGAGAAGATGCCTGAAACATTTAAATCAATATATTTTTTGTCATCAACCCATGATATGTTAGTAATGTGGACAAGACTTCAAGGGGCCCCCCATCTGATGTGCCCCAGGCCCCCCAAAGCCTTAATCTGGCCCTGTGTGAGGGTGCAAACCTTTCAGATAAACCAGGAAGAGATAGAGCAGAACCAGGAGTAGAGCAGACAGAAACACATAACAGCTGCTCAAAATGGTCAAATGACAGTAAGGGAGATAGCACATGCCCACGCCAGACTTGGTGTTTAGGTGTTGATATACTAGTGCCAGAAGCCTCTGAGCCAAGATGGGCAAGCTGGAGTGCTTGGTTGCTAATGAAAACATAGATATAGTGGGTATAACAGAAACCTGGTGGAACAATGAGAACCTGCAGAGAATGCTGCAGCAAGTGCTGAGTGGTGCGCTGCTGCTTGGAAGAGCTTTCAGGTGCGGCGGTAAGGGAGGTAAGCACCTACTAATTTACACTTAAAGGCCTCTCCTGCATGGCACCTGCACCAGCTGCTGCTGCACACAGCCCTAGTCTTATGGCTATAGACCACCTCCAGCCGCACAGGCAAGATGTCTCTAAATAGAGATAGCGTGGCGTAGTGGTTAGAGTGCTGGACTAGGACCGGGAAGACCCGAGTTCAAATCCCCATTCAGCCATGCTACTTGCTGGGTGACTCTGGGCCAGTCACTTCTTCTCAGCTTAACCTACTTCACAGGGTTGTTGTGAGGAAAAACCTAAGTATGAAGTACACCGCTCTTGGCTCCTTGGAGGAAGAGCGGGGATATAAATGTTGTTGTTGTTGTTGTTGTTGTTGTTGTTATTTCATTAGTTAAAATAATCGACATAGCAATACCAGGGGATAGCAGAATAGAAGAAAAAGAAATAGAAAAAAATCACCAAATACAAAGATCTACAAATTGAAATTGAAAGGCTGTGGCAGAAAAAGACCAAAATAATCCCAGTGGTAATTGGCACCCTGGTTGCAGTTCCAAAAGATCTTGAAGAGCACCTCAACACCATAGGGGCCACAGGAATCACCATCAGCCAATTACAAAAAGCAACTTTACTGGGAACGGCTTATATTCTGTGATGATATCTATAATAACAGCAACAACATTGACAATAAAATTCAGCCATCCCAGGTCCCTGGGAAGGACTCGATGTCTGGATAAAACAAACCAGTCGATAACACCTGTCTGACTGTGTAAATAAATAAATAAATAAATAATACCAGTTGCATGCCCTCAACTCCTGCCCGTAGGCTTCCAGTGGCACCTGGTGGGCCACTGTGTGAAACAGGATGCTGGACTAGATGGGCCTTGGGCCTGATCCAACAGGGCTGTGCTTATGTTCTTATGTTCTTGAGACCCACTGTTTATCAAAATGAGATGCTGCTGCAATCCAAACCTCAAAATTACATACATGTTATATTTTAAGCAGAAATGAACTATCTTAGATCACACTGAAGCCCTGAATAGAATCATTCTGTTCCCTTTGTGCAAAGGCAATGTTTCATCACCACTACACAAACAGGAAAGACAAAAGTCCCATGGTTGCTCCATGACCCATGTTTGCCACATGGCAGGACTTTCTTCTAACAGCTTCTCTGCTGAGCCCTCAGAGGTAGTTGCTTCCAGCTCTCACAACTCTGGAAATTCCCTCTTACATTTCTTCCTCTTTATGCGAGCATTGGAGGAGTTAGGATTCCAATGCCGCACCACGCCTCTGTTGACTTCTGTGTACTTGATCTGTTAAATGACAGTCAAGGTTGCTTTCCATGAACCTTTCTCAACACTGAAGGTGATGGGTGCATACAATCCGCTTGCAACACCCTGGGAATTCCTGCTATGAAGTTCAGATTACCCATTGATAGGGAACAAGAAAATGTTAACAATAAGATCTTTAACATTCACATAATTTATTTGGAGAGCATTTAAGTGTGCAACATGCTTTGCATGGCCAACTTTATAGGCTGGTGCACATGATCCAACTTAGGGTAGGATACACACCCTACCCTAGTTCAGAAGCTGTGCATGCTTCCATTTTCTGCTTGTGTGTAAGTTAAAAACAAGGCTGGAGGCACCAGCAGTGATCGTGTGCTGAGCAGCAGCTGGGTTGGAGGGCTCCCTCTTATCCAGCAGCTGTACCCAGGTCTATTAATGAGATGTGCATTCATTCATTCATCTCACTGGATTTATAAACTGCCTGATATAAAACATCACCAGGCAGTTTACATAAAAACAAAACCATTAAAGCCAGCATAGTGTAGTAGTTAGAGTGCTGGACTAGGACTGGGGAGGCCCGAGTTCAAATCCCCATTCAGCCATGATACTTGCTGGGTGACTCTGGGCCAGTCACGTCTCTCTCAGCCTAACCTACTTCAGAGGGTTGTTGTGAGGAGAAACTTAAGTATGTAGTACACCACTCTGGGCTCCCTGGAGAAAGAGTGGATTATAAAAATGAAATAATAATAAGAATAAGAATAAGAATAAGAAGAATAAGAAGAAGAAGAAGAAGCCAGATGAAGAGTGCCTCTCCCATCAATATGGTGAGACATAACTTTAATAAATCTATACCAGATCGGTCGTCGTCCGGATCAACAAGGACCGCGCCAGGTGCTGGAGTCCCTGGACATCTGGTGGCAAGTGGGCTACAGGACTCAGGATCTTCAGTTGAGTAACCAGGGCTGGAGACTGCAAGGTTCCTGGAAGAAACGTTGCTTAAGATCTACAAACTGAAATTGAAAGGCTGTGGCAGAAAAAGACCAAAGTAATCCCACTGGTAATTGGCACCCTAGGTGCAATTCCAAAACAACTCGAAGAGCACCTCAGCACCATAGGGGCCACAGAAATCACCATCAGCTAATTACAAAAAGCAACTTTACTTGGGAACAGCCTATATTCTGCGACGATATCTATAATAACAGCAACAACATTAATAATAAAATTCAGCCATCCCAGGTCCTTGGGAAGGACTCGCTGTCTGGATAAAACAAACCAGTCAATGACAACTGTCTGACTGTGTAAACAAGAAATAATAATAGCATTAAAACAAACAGTTGAAAGACAATTACACCTGTGGAAAGGGGGGTGGCATGTGTAGATGAAAAGCCTGCAGAAACAGATGTTTCTTAAGAGCTTTCTTAAAGGTAGCAGAGATGAAAAAGATCTTATTCTGACAGGAAGTGCATTCCAAAGGCCGGGGTGGCTATGGAGAAGGCCCAGTTGAGGTAGGAGGAAACGCTCTCCAACCCAGCCACTGCTTAGTGTAGATGCTAAAGGAAAGAGTTGTGGTATGCAAGGACAAGGCAGTAGTGTGGAAACAAAAATATTAATAGTTTAATGGAATATTTATTATGTACAGAGAGGCAAGTGCAGAGTGCTTTTCACTGCTCTTGCTGCTCGCTGTTTGCTAGCCCTGCCTCTACTCCAGGACGGGGATACAAGTAACTAAAGCCCCATTCAAAAGCTGGCCTGGATCAAGGAATGGATTAACCAAAAACAGCACCTGATTAGGGGTGTGTATGGAACCGCCACACTGCGGGCCGGCACTGGAGTGGGGGGTAGCTGTAAGAGCGGCAGGAGGGTTTACTTACCCCTCCCGCCGCTTTCCTGCTCTGGTGCCGTAATGTTACGAGTAATTGGGGCGGCAGAATACCTCCCTGCCGCCCCTTCCCCGATGTTGCTCTAAAAAAACTCCCAGTAGCCCTTTGCGCGCGCACACGTCTCTGAGTTTTTTTAGAGCAACATCGGGGAAGGGGAGGTATCCTGCCGCCCCAATTACTCGTAACATTACGGTGCCAGAGCGGGAAAGCAGCGGGAGGGGTAAGTAAACCCTCCCGCTGCTCTTAAAGCTACCCCCAAACCGAACCACCCAGGTCCAGACTAGTCCGGAGGCCTTTACAATGGCCTCCGGACCGGTCCGGGCCCATCCCTACACCCGATCACTGCTGGCACCTCCGACTTTGTTTTTAACTCACACACAAGCAGAAAATGGGAGCACTCACAGCTTCCAAGCTAGGGCAGGGCGTATCTCCTATCCTGACTAGATACATATTATGAACCAGTCTTAATCTCGGAGTTTCATGGGCCACAGAGGTTGTCTGCTTGTATGGGCAGCGTAACATCTCAGATAGGTATCTGCAGCAGCTACTTCAGTGAAAAGGGATTGGGGCTGTCATGCTGATAGAAAACTCCAGTTCTATGCCAGCCCTAATTAAATGCTGCCATAGAATACAGTGTTGTGCTTCTCCCTGTTTTCGTAGGCGTTCTTGGCAACCTTTAGAGGATAAAGTTGAGGAGAGTGCCCTAGAGAGTTACAGCGACTTTCTAATACTCTAATTACAAATATACAAGTTGAACAGGTGTGAAGAAAGCGCATGTGTCAGCAGTTCTAATCCCAACACAGCTTCAGCATGCTAGGAACCAAAATGACCTCCCCAGTCAACCCCCACCTCCAAATGCTTCTGCTTTCCTCTTCTTCTGCATACCCTGTCAGTGCCATCACAGGGTCCAGGTATTCCTCCAACCCACCAAGATCTGAAAAGCTGCACTTGCTGAAATTCCCTCTTCTTGATAAAACACTAGAGCCCTAATTCTGAAGGGTGGCCAAACATGGCAGGAGGAGAACTGGTCTTGTGGTAGCAAGCATGAATTGTCCCCTTTGCAGAGCAGGGTCTGCCCTGGTTTGCATTTGAATGGGAGACTACATGTGAGCACAGTAAGATACTCCCTTGAGGGGATGGGGCCACTCTAGGAAAAGCATCTGCATGCTCGCATGCAGAAGGTTCCACATTCCCTCCCTGGCATCTCCAAGGCAGCGCTGAGAGAGACTCCTGCCTGTAACACTGGAGAAGCCGCTGCCTTCTGGGTAGACACTGAGCTCGGTGGACGAGTGGTGTTACTTGTCATAAGGTAGCTTCCTAGGATAAATGCAGTTCCTACTTTGTGATTCGATCTCCCCCCACCCTCCACCTTCTTTTAAAAGCAATACAAAATACTTACACTGAAAACTGTGTCTGGGCACAAAAATTAAAAAGATGCTGCATATTGAGTGTATTTTTATAATAGGCTCAACGTGTTTTGATCTCTAAGCTCTTCCTCAAGGGAAGTTCCTTTCTACATTACTGAACAGGGTGCAAATTGCTCACCTTACACATCTCACACCAAGAACCATAGTACACATAAAGGGGTGGGGAGGGGGGCTTTGAAATGTCTCCATAGGATTGTATAGTAGAGAGGGCAGCTATTCAAGCTAAGGGACATCCCTCTTCCCCTCTGACAAACAAACATAAGAACCTGAGCCCTGCTGAATCAGACTCAAGCCCATCTAGTCTAGCATCCTGGACTATGCAGTGGCAAACGAGATGCCTCTGGGAAGCCCAAAGGGAAGAGATGAAGGCATGCCCTCTCTCCTGCTGTTGCTCCTCCTGCAACTGGTATGCAGAAGCATCTTGCCTCTGAGGCTGGAGGTAGCCTATAGCCCACAGACTAGTAGCCATTGATAGACCCACCCTCCATGAATTTGTCTAAGCCCCCTTTAAAGCCATCCAGGCTGGTGGTCATGACCACATCCTGTGGCATAGAATTCCACAGATTATGTGCTGTGTGAAAAATACTTCCTTTTGTAGGTCCTAAAATTCCTGGCAATCAGTTTCATTGGATGACTCCTGGCTCTAGTGTTAAGAGAAAGGGAGAAAAATCTATCCAATCCCTCTATCGAACCTATCCACACTATGCCTAATTTTATACACCTCTATCACGTCTCCCCGTAGTCAACTCTTTCCCAAACTATAGAGCCCAGGTGCTGTAGCCTTTCCTGGTTAGGAAGGTGCGCTAGGCCCCAATTGTCTTGGTTGCCCTCTTCTGCACCTTCCCCAATTCTATACCTCTTGAGATATAGTGACCAAACAGTACTCCAAATGTGGACGCACCATAGATCTGTATATGTATAAGGACATTATGATATTGTCATGAGTGAAGCCTCTATTGATGAAATGAGATTCAAATCAGATTTAAAGGGTTTTTTAAAAACCACACTAAGAGGCTGTAAGATGCATAAAGGAATTGACTAGGATGACAACTATTTTTGAGCTTCCACTCAGCCACCCTCTGTCCTCTTCTGGTTCTTAGTCAGACAAGCCGAGGCACTTATATCACCACACTGGAAGGCAAGTACCTTTTCATGAGACATTTGTCCAAACACAAAGAACCAACAGGATGTTAGTGCCTGTTTAATGAGGCACTAATTTTCACACTAGCAAACTTGGAAGGGAAACACTGAAGGCAGTCCTGTGAATAGCCATTTGTCTCCTTACCTGTCAGAAACAAGAACTGCCTCTGAATGACCAACAGGGAAGATTATGCAAAGTGGGGAAGAACTGGCCCTCTCCCCCTTTTCAAGCTGACTAAGTGCTCTAATGTGCCACATGAGAGTTATGTATGATATGGTGGAATGTGCATTTGTTCTAAGCAAATTAATTAATAAATGACTGACATTAAGTTTGCTTAGGCAGGTAGGTTACCCAAAATATTTGTGGACTAGTAACACTGGTGGGCTTTGTTGCAAGACTGACCTATCGTGGAATGAAAAGTGGACGGAGCTACACTTGCCCTTCTTGCTCTTTCCAAGTGTGAGTCACGTGGCAATGGGCTGCCTTAGCCACACCCTGATTGGGTGTCCAAAATCTGCTTAGCCCTTCTGGTGAAACTTTCCATCCGAGGAAGTAACTTCAAGAATAGGTGTTTTTCTAGGGCAGGAACTTAGTGGAAAAAATGGTGCATTTTCCACTCTGCTGGACATTTCAGATGGAAGCTGTGTGAATTTTGAAGTTGGCAAATCATTGCCTGAGAGACACTCTCTTGTACAGCCCAGGTGGAGCAGGAAAGACTCACTGCAGTCAAACCATTAATACATTTGCACAATTGCATTTTTATGGTACCAGGTCAATCAAAGGTATCGTAGGATATATCCGGGGGGGGGGGTTGTAGCTCAGTGGTGGAGCAGCTGCTATACATGTGAAAGGTCCCAGGTTCAGTCCTTGGCAACTCCAGGTAGGGCTGGCAAAGATTCCTGCCTGGAACCTTGTAGAGCCATTGCTAGTCAGTGCAGATGATTCTGAACTAGATGAACCAATGATCTGATGTGTTATGAGGCTAGGAGAGATGGTTGCTTTGAGCAGCGAATTCTTTGGGCAGCAGTGAGGCAGCAAGATGTCCTTCTTTCCCCTGCTTAAAAAAAGGGGAGGGAAGAAGCAGATGAGGATGCACAAGCGGGGGGTGGGTGTGTGGGGGGTCAGTATTTGGCATGCTGTCTCAGGTGCACAGAGGCCTTGAGTTGCCTGAGAGCCAAAACTCATTAGCCTCAAGGAAAAATCTGGAGAAGCTCCTGTCAGTATTGCCTCATCAGCAAGTCCAACTAAAACCTCAAGCAAAGTTGAAAGGCCTGCTAGTGGGTAATAGTGGTTGTGTGAAATAACAAGGGAATTCTCCTTCTCAACTTTGACTGTAACTGGTTAGGGTCACACAGTGCAGGCAGAGGTACCACCAAGGGCCAAGTGGGGCAGCAGCTCAAGGGCCCTTGGCTGACTCCTCCCCCCACCCCCTGCTCCAGGTGCCCAGGGCCCATAGGGAGGGTGCTGGAAAGAGGTTTTGCCATGGTGAGTTTGCTGCACCACTGCTGCCATCTCCCCATCTGCACATGAGGATGCTTCTGAAGGGATGTTCCCATTTGCAGATGGGGAGTCAGGTGGGAGAAGGCAGCAGCAGTGTGAGAAATGAATGAGAGACTGCTTCCTCTAGCCCTGAGATGATGCAGGGGCCTCTGGGAGGACAGCACATTTGCCAATGGGGATGGGAGGAAGAGGCTCCTCCCTCTCCCCCTCCCCCTCAGCCAATGGGGCAGGACTTGGTGGCATCAGCTCCTTCTCCCACTCCTCAATGCTGAGTTAAAGCTGCTTCTGTCACCACTGCTGTTACTGGGGTGGGGGGGGGAAGGAGGAGGAATTACCACTGAGATCCTCAACTGCAGTGAAAGCTCCTCCCCCTCTCACCCTTCTCCTTGGCAAATAGGCAACTCAGTGGTGTGAGAGAAGAAGCTGCTACTGCCATGTCCCCCATTTGATGATGATGAGGAGGAGGAGTTGGAGGAGGAGGTTTCACTGTGTTCAGCCCCCACCACCCATAAAAGCAACCTCCCCTACAGAAGAAGTAACGCCTTGACACGCATGTGCCAAGAGCCCCTATAGACCTGCAACTGGCCCTGAATGCAGGAACTGGCAGATGGGAACTGGGTTCCTCCTTGCCATCAGAGACATTATAGACTTTATCTGATGCAGTAGGTGCCAGTGACACTCATTCAAGCACATTCCAGACAAACGACTACTACAAATATTTATATACCTCTTTTTGACTAAAGTTCCCAAAGTGGTTTACATAGAGAAATATATAACAAATAGGATGGCTCCCTGTCCCCATAGGGCTCACAGTCTAAAAAGAAATATAAGATAGACACCAGCAACAGCCACCGGAGGGATGCTCTGTAGGCGGGTTGGATAGGGCAAGTTGCTCTTCCCCTGCTATGTAAAGAGAATCACCACTTTTAAAAGGTGCCTCTTTACCCAGTTATCAGGGGACAAGGCTTGCAACTGCAATGACTTTGCAAGCTTGCGAGGAAATCACATTTCCCCCGCCAAAAAGTCATATCCCCAAACTTAGACCACTTCCTTGAGAGAGCCTGCACAACAAACAGGCATGACTCTATAATGTGATTGTCTTAAAAGGCTCCGAGGTCATGGACTGAAATATGCCAGTGTGGAGAGGGCTGCCTCCCCACAGACCAACTCCCTCCCTAGTTCATTCTGCCGCTCACCACGGCACTCAAGCAGCACTGTGTCAAGTGGCAGAGCAGGGAGTTGGATGAGCATCCCTCAAAGCATTGTGGTGCAGTGTCTTGAGGGAACCTCCTTCAGCCGAGTCTTCTCACCGCCCAGCTCGGAGTATGCTCGGGCTGTGTGCAACTCGGGCATACATATGACCCCAGCACCAAGGTTAAGGGCGCACTTGCACCCTCATCCCTAGCTAAAGACCGGCAGGGGGTGGAGGTAGGTTTGGGGGGGGCAGGAGTGCTGGGATTGGGAGCGATCCTGGTGCTCCACATGAGCAGCCTAGCCCAGGCTGCCCTGGGCTGGATTAGGCTGCTCGTGACAATAGCTTCACTGGGTGTGTGTGCAGGCAGAAGCATTATCTTAAAAGGGTGAGCCTATTCACATGAGCAGCAGCCTAACCCAGGCTAGGACAGGGTTGTGCTGCTCATGGGCAGCACAAGGATCCATCTCGATCCTGGCGCTGCCCTCCCGCCCAACCTGACATTTTACACCACCGGCCTTTAGCCAGGGTTAAGAGGCACGAGCATGCCTGTAATCCCAGCGCCAGGGCCATGTTTATGCTTGGGCTGCATGCTGCCTGAACATGCACAGAGTCGAGTGCCTAGAGTGCCCAACTCACAGGGGAATCCTGTGAATCCTGTAATTGCATTTTGGGATTCCTAGAGGCCAGGATTCATTTTCCTGGTCTCCAGAGATCTGCACTGCTGTGCCGGGAGCAGCGTGGATTGTGTGGACACATGCAGAGTGTGTTGCACACAACACCGGAGATCATTGGAGGGGGGGTGGTAGGTAAGTTTGATCTCGCCTTTCCTCAGCACCCTCCCTGCTGGGCTGCAGTAGTCATGTGTATGACCTTGGTGTATGGTTACTCAATGATAAAGACCTCTGTACATGCTTAGCTCTTTGTTTCATGTATTACAGGACTGAGCCTGGTGTTCAACTCTGGGGCTGGTAGAAATGAAGCCCTGCAGACATATATCAGATGTAGGAAATATTTCTCTCTCGGTACCATTATTGCAGAAAATGTGGTGATTTTATCTTTGTTGCATTGGCACACCCTTAATCGCCAATTTGGCTACATGTTCTCTTGCCACACCAATGCAAAAACCTTCCGCCTTAAATTCTAGATGTTTGCTGCAGGTTAATCTCATATTTTGTCTTTATGAATCGTATATGCCCTCAATTGCACAGTCTTTCCATTTCTGTTGTCTGCCTTGAGATGGCTCTGCTGTAATTCAAGAGCTGACAGTATCGTTTTCCCTTGGGAAACATATTACCTTCTTGTGCTGCTTCTGTGCCCTGAGCTTTCCTTCCATCCTTGGCTGGCACTCTTATTTCTGCTCTGCTGCTGCTTCCTGTGCATCTCTCTCTCTCTCTCTCTCTCTCTCTCTCTCTCTCTCTCTCTCTCTCTCCTGCTGCTGCTGAACTGCATCCCCCTCTGGAACTTGCACAGTCCAACCATCTCTCATCTCCAAACAGCAGTGAATCACACCATCACCTGAAGAAGAAGAAGAGCAAAAGGAATCCACTCGCCTGCTTCGCTTCGGAAGCTCTCCGGAAGCAGGGCAGCAGAAGGCAGAGCAAGATCTTTCTGGTTGGTTGGTTGCTTTCAAACTGAGCTTTTGCTACCTGTCTCTGGGCTTTCGAGCAGCTCCATTGATGTGTGTAAGGAATGTTTTTGTAAAGGCAACTGGAAAAGGGAGACAGCTGCTGCTGCTGCGGCAGTAGCCAGTGCAGCAGAATGAATGTGTGAAGGCAAAGTCTGTGAGCAGTGCCTGTGCTTCTCCTCTCCTACTCTGTCTTCATTCACCATCTCCAGAAGGGACACTGTGGAAAACTGATACCCTAACTAAGCAACTCCTGCACTGGATCTATCACTGTGTACACCTCCCGTGTGAGGAAAATGGTCAACAAAGACATGAATGGATTTCCAGTCAAGAAGTGTTCAGCTTTTCAGTTTTTTAAAAAGAGGGTAAGGATTCTCTTTACATACGCACACATTTATATGTATTGTTATGGCTATGTACTGCACTGCTGGAAAAGAGATCCAGGAAAGGCTTGTTTGTGTTTCTGCTGTGAACAGCATGCAATCGGATGGTCTTTTAAAACCATGCATTAAGGAATGCTATGGTTGTATTCATGGCAACTAGAGCATGGATGAGAGTTGTGGGATGGGGGAATGGCATTACGTAAGCATTGTTTGGTGAGGGATGTATTTATGCCACTCACGGCTCTACCACCGACTTTTATTTGGATAGTCAGAATAGGGTGCTATCTGGAGAAAGATATCTGCAAAGGAGGTGTGTATGCTAGCAGAAGAGCCAATGTGATCAAGTATATTGAATTCTGAGTTTAGATTCCAGCTTAATTAGCCATGATAGCTTAATGAAACTTCCATGTTCAGTGGTAGTATACCTTTGAATACCAAATGCTTGGGATACACAACAGTCTTCATGCCCTAGTTGTGATGTTCCCAGAGGCATCTGGCTGGCCACTGCTGGAAAGAGAATGCTGGGCGAGATCAACTTTTTGTCTGATCCAGCAGGACACTTTTTATATATATTCTTATGTTTGCTGCTTAGCTATTAACTCACTTTGACAAGCCTCTCTGCCTCTCTCCCCGCTCCGTGCCAGTTTCCCTCTAAAGAGAATGGGAATGCTCAGTGACCTACTTCAGTTTCCTGTTCTGTGAAATGGGAACTTGAATAATCTGACATGGATGATGATGATGATGATAAAGATGATGATAAAGATGAAAAAAGCCAAATGTGGGAAAGAACTGCACACATTAATATTATAGATAATATTGATAGAGCAATGAAAGGAGACTAGTAGGATAAATCCAAAAAAAGCCAGTATACTGTCTCTTTCTTGTCCACCTTCCATTGTGACCGGTCCTCCAACATTTCATTCACACCTCCCCAAATGCTGCATTATATCATCTCCATTCATCGCTTTGTGCTAAACTGCTTGCAGGTTCAGTGAAACTGTGACACTGGTAAGCACAGCCTATTACTAATAGAGGCAGAAAAGAGGCAGAAAAGAAAGACCAGACAGCAGTTGCATTGTAAGATGACAATATTGTATCTAGCCTCACTAAGGTCTTTGGGTTCTGCTTGTTGGTTTGCCTGATCTGATGTGTCAGAATCATTGCAGATAGGTTTTGATGAGGCTGAAGGTGGCTTCGTACCCTACTAGGCTGATTTTACCTTCATGGAAATAACTGTGAGTGTGTGTGTGTGTGCTCACACACATACATGAACATAGTTGCCTCCATATAGCTGCTTCCTTCTTCGTACTTTATCGGCATCCACTATCATCCAGGGATCAAGTGTCCCACTGAATTCAATAATATACCTGCAAAATGCTCCTTTTGTTGTGCCAACACAGGTATTCAGAACAACTGAGGTTGAAGCAGGAATGAAGGTGTTTTTCAACAAATGGATGGAACAGCTTCAGTCTGGTCTCTTGATGTAAGGTTTTTCTGAATGATTAGGACCAGGGATTCTGTTTAATGAATGGTAGTAAATCCAAGCAGACCATTTTGTTCGTTCATTCACCTATTCCCCATTCACCTTCTCTCTGCCTTATATGGAGGAAGAACTGCCACTTCTGTAATCCAGCCATCAAGCATAGAAAATATCTACTCAGACACCAGTGCTCAACTCCTCTTAATTCCTGTAGCATAAATGAATCGCTCTGCATGATAAGCAGAGTACAACCATCTCAATGCATCAGATAGCATGTTCAAGACAGTTACCCAGTTATGAAGTGCGTATAGGACTGCAAGACACTCTTGCAGCTCTGCCCTTTCTCACTCTATAGGTCTGCCCTTTCTCCCTCAATGTTGTCTGTCTAGATTGTCTACATTCAGCTCAGTGGAACTTACTTCTGAGTAAATATGCACAAGTCTGAGTTGCATGCCTTGTAAAAATTTCAGGGAAGAACTTGATTGTATTGGTACTATTTGCATGTAGAAATGTTGACATTATGAGTGTTGGTCCTTGGAGCAGGAGTGTAATGGAGTGTGTGTGTGTGTGTGTGTGTGTGTGTGTGTGCAGGGATGGAGCACCGGTACTTCTCGGCTTCTCTGGCTGTTGGGGTGGGCATGGCCATGGGGGCTGTCATGGAGAGCGGCTGCACTTCTGAATTTGCAACTACATCACTGCCTTAGAGATCACTCCAGTGCTCTTTGGAGTGTGCTCAAGTTGTTCATCTTTGGGAAGGAATTGTTTTGAATCATTTCTATTTCATCTAATAGATCTCTATTCCCTGAGGGTCTTCATATGATGCAAGACACTCAAACTATCAACTGGGTGCTATGGAGTTCCTGGTATTTCAGACCCTATGTGCCTGTACTATGAAGAATTAAATGGACCTCTCTGCTACATGCCAAAGAAACAACCTTCCTTGTCTTAAAAGATCATGACAGCCTATGTGAATGACCTTTCTTAAGTAATCACCAGGAATGGTCCAGTCATGAGGCAAGATAGGAACATGGGAAGCTGCCTTATACCAATTCGGACCAGTGGTCCATCTAGCTCAGTACTGTCTGCACAGACTGGCAGTGGCTTGCAGGCAGGAGTCTCTCTCAGCCCCATCTTGGAGATGCCAGGGAGGGAACTTGGTACCTTCTGCATGCAAACATACAGATTCTCTTCCCAGAGCGGCCCCATCCCATGAGGGAAATATTTTACAGTCCTCACAGGTAATCTCCCATTCAAATGCAAAGCAGGGTGGACTCTGCTTGGCAAAGGGGACAATTTATGTTTGCTACCACAAGACCGCCTCACAAGGTGAGGCATTCGCCTCAGGTGGAGGACTATTGGGGCACCAGTAGGGTGGCAACGTATCTCCTCCTGCTGCATTTGGAGCAGCCCTTCAGGATCAATTTGACACTTACAAGCTTTGCAAGGAGTGCCTCTCCTCACTCTCCTTGAAAAGCCTGCAGGGAGGACAAGGGGAGAAGAGGATGCTGTGGGCCACCTGCCCTCTACCCCCACCCACCGCCACCCTGTGCCATTTTCAAAGCTTGCAAGGGTCAGTGGTGAGAGGAGGCTAAAGCCCTCTAGGGCAGGGTTAGGGGGGAAAGGCAGCATTTCATTCATTCATTCATTCATTTGATTTCTATACCACCCTTCCAAAAATGGCTCAGGGCAGTTTACAAAGAGAAATAATAAATAAATAAGATGGCTCCCTGTCCCCAAAGTGCTCACATTCTAAAAAGAAACACAAGATAGACACCAGCAACAGTCACTGGAGGTACTGTGCTGGGGGTGGATAGGGCCGGTTACTCTCTCCCTGCTAAATAAAGAGAATCGCCACATTAAAAGGTGTCTCTTTGCCAAGTTAGCAGGGATAAATTGGCACCTCACCTCAGGCACCACAATACTGTGGGCCACCCCTGGTTGTTCCATGTTATAAAAAGTAACTACCACAAAAGGGGTTAAACAACATTGCTTCGGTGTGTGTGTTTAATCTTGAATATATCCAAGAGCAGCTCTTTGAACCTTGCTCAGCTATGAAATGAAACCTCCCAAAGAATCTGAAATGGTACCCTGATTACCAAATGTCCTAAAGATAAAAATGGTGGCTCCTCTCTTATTTTAATCTCTTTCTAGACAATCTTCTGTTTCCCTGTGCTATCAAAATCCAATTGAGTATTGAAATGTTACACAAGCAGAGTCATCTCTGAGGTACACCAACACTCATAGCTGCAGTTGGGCTGTCTCAAAACAAAGAGACCTCCTCAAAACAAAGAGACAGGAGGTATACATCCAGGATGATTGGAGAAAAAGTGAAGCATATCAAATCCTTGGATGTGTTCTCATAATCACAAGGATCCTGATTAAAAAGTTCATCAGGATCAAGGAGCCCCTTGGAGCCGACTGTGAGAACACAGAATTTCAAGGGAATCCTGGTCAAACCCCCCCATTAATTGGCATTTACCCAGGATACATAGCTAGAATTGAATTAGTCATTTAGCCAGGATAGATAGCTAGAACTGAATTTAGTTATTTGCTGGTCAATGACCGAATAAACTTATCTATCTTTAGTTATCTATTCCAGTTAAATGCTGGTTAACCTGAGAGGTGTGATAAGGATTGCCTTGAAATTCTACATGCTCACAATCAGCTTCAGTCAGCCTGGCTTTTAATGACATCTCGTTTCAATTTCAATTTTAATTTGCTTTTAAATGTTTTTTTAATTGCTATGTATATTTTATTTTAGTGTAAACTGCCCTGAGCCTCTTTAAGAAGGGAGGTATATACATCAAGTAAGTGAATGAATGAATGAATGAATGAATGAATGAAATATTACCTTAATAGAATGAGGTTTCAAAAATATTGGGACGTAATGGCTTAAATACCATAAAATATCAGGACCTAATAGCTTACATAGCATTCTAGTGTAAATCAATCTCAACCCATTCAAATGCACAAACTGAACCTATAAGACAGACACCAGAGAAGAAAAAAAGCAAAGTGAGGTTATGCCAATTTTACCGTTTTCATCTGCTTGTCAAAAACTCTCCGTCTCTGTCATTTCTGCAGGGCCTTGTATTTTGTATTTTAACCAATACAGTATTTGTAATATGAGCATTCTGGCCAATGTAAATATGATAATCCTCAAAAACTGGAAATATGATCCTGCCCAAGTTCAGCATTTTGAAGTGGTATTCATTTCAGTGGGAGTGCTTAACTCTCTTGTTAGAGAGAGGGCATAAAACTATGTGTGTGTGTGTTTGGATTGAGGATTGACCTAATCCTTGACCTAAATTTGCTATGGCTTTCAATCCCAACAACTGCTACAACCTTGCCACCAGAGTTCTCTTCAGGGTGATATCCACTGTGAGAATTACTGCCTGGTGCAAAAACAAAACAAAACAAAAAACCCAACACTGGGGAATGCAAATTCACTTCTGCATGCAAACAGAAAGGCCATGGCAAAATTACTGCCAGAACTCACAAAGTTCACCCCATTGCCTAACAATATCAAAATATTTGCAGTCATCAAAATGCCCTGTCTGAATAACTTTTATATCTAAACTGGGCATCTGACCAGCTCAGTCTGCTCTTCTTCAGTTCAAGCTATGTTTATCAGGCCACAAAAACTCTGAATTGACTGCCACCATAGCCTTATTCACATATTATGTTCAATGTACATATAGTCTGTGTACAGTGTACTTATGCACAGATCTGTACATATGCATGTATAGTTATTCACACGTAATTCTGAATGCAGGTACAACAGGATATTTCCTATTTGTATCATGCATTTGAGGGGGGGCTGTACCCAAGTTCACTTTTAAATAAGTGCATGTACAGTCATTCACACTAAAATGTGTAAGTGTGTACAGACAGCTGAACTCATGTACAGTGTAATAAGAACATAAGAACAGCCCTGCTGGATCAGGCACAAGGCCCATCTAGTCCAGCATCCTGTTTCACACAGTGGCCTACCAGATGCCTCTGGGGAGCCCACAGGCATGCCCTCTCTCCTGCTGTTGCTTCCCTGCAATGTCTGAACAGGGCTTCTATTTCATGAAAAAGAAGTCAGTTAGCAACATTTTCATATTCAATGCACTTGAAAATGTCTATAATCACTGCATCTTCCATAGTGTTCTGGAACATCATCTGAATCAGGCCTTGACAAAACAGCAAATGGATTTGGCATAACTAAACAATAGTTTATTTGGCTTAATCTTTTTATCTGTATTGTTCATTGTGATTTCAGATCTATTTTCTGGACTACCATAAGTGGAAGGGCTGGGACAGCAAAGTAAATGGCAGCCAGGGCAACAGACACATGAATACATGTTTTTTAAAAGAGGCACCTTTTAATGTGGTGATTCTCTTTATTTAGCAGGGGGAGAGTAACTGGCCCTACCCACCCCCAGCACAGTACCTCCAGTGACTGCAGCTGGTGTCTATCTTGCATTTCTTTTTAGATTGTGAGCCCTTTGGGGACAGGGATCCATCTTATTATTTATTATTTATTTCTCTGTGTAAACCGCCCTGAGCCATTTTTGGAAGGGCGGTATAGAAATCAAATCAAATCAATCAATCAAATCAATCAATACATGTTGTTTCTACAAGCCATCTCTCCAATGTATTGCCATGTACTGTGGGACACTTTCTATTTCTAAATTGATAAGATTTTCATCGAGAGGTCAGAGCTATTAGAGCCCAATTCAAGCGATGTCGGGTGCATGTATCAGAAAAGGGGGGGGGACCCCAAACGTGTGCCCTGGGGCTACCTGTAGCCAGTGCCACATGCTGGTTCCTACATATTAGAGCACCAGTGCCACAGACTCCCAGTCATTGAGCCGTGGTGTGTGTGAAGCCTGTGCACAAGCAGCCAGCCGCACCTTGATTCCAATGTGATGCCGACCATGTATATCCCGGCATTGGCAAGCCCATTTTAGACACTCCACGTCCCTTTTAAATCAAGCATCTGCTGAAAGCCTTTCCTCTTTGCCCCTTCCACTTTTAAGTGGTTTTCAATCAGAAAAGAAATGAACTAAGAGTTCAGGGCACACAATGAAACTGACTTTTGTAAGTAGACGGGGTTTTCTTAAAGGAAACAAATCTGTGCTAGTTCTTGTCTCTTGAAACCATATTCATACGAGCATGGGAGCAACGATGCACAATTCATAATTTATACGCACCCTGAAGCAGTCACCTGGAATGCATTCATATGCCTTTCTGCATTCTGGGTTTGCTCTTCCTCCCATGTATGTCTTAAAATATGATGCAAACAGAGCCTGTTCTTGGGGAAGAAACGGAGCTTGGAACAGGATTCACCTGTATCAGCTTGCAAACCGCCCACTTCCAGATGTTTTGGGCAGTTATGCAATGCCAGGCGGTAGCTGCTTTTCCTTTTCAATAGTATTGCAGCTCTTTTTCTACAGTGCAGAAGGAATTTCTTACACAACTGCAATTATCTTAGGTATGATACTGGAGACTTCTAGCAGTGGCATTTAGTCCAGGATAGTCACATAGTTTCCACTCATTCTTCACTGGGAGTTCACACAATATTGTCATCCATCTGGTATAAACCCAGGCTTCCTCTGTCCCTAAACTGTCACATTTATTAATGAAGAATATCTGACTTAAAAAAAAAAAATAGTGGCCCTGCTGCTGCCCAGTGACTGCACAATGGACTGTTAGCAGCACTACAGTTCTGTCTTTTGTTTTTGAGACATGCATCATATGCCCAAATGCACAGGCCACAACAGAAGCAGGAGGAGTAAAAGGAACACGATCAGCCAACTGTGTCCCCCAAACAGCTGATAACTGCTGCAGTGTGGAAATAGTGATGCAATTCCACTGCCACTGATAGTGGAAGAGGACCAACAGAATGAGCACATCTGGAAGTACCCATTAAAACTTGAGCCTGTGTCCAGTGCACTGCATATATTCCTTTTGTTTCCTAGCAGTTTGAGGGTAAAAGAGCGCCACAAGAGCATGAGCATGGGGAGAAATTATGCCTGCAAATTCAATGGGCCCAGACCTAACATTTTCTAGGATGTACCATGCCATTACACTTTCAGATTGCAACCCAGAGATCTTACTTGTTCAATGAAAGCTGGAAAGGATGCAGCCACTTTAACCCCCCTCTGTCCCTCCAATTCTCACCAATCCACCCTTCCATTTGCTGAGAGATGGAACCAGAAGCCTGCTTGCTACAGTAGGAGAAGAAGAAGAGTGGGTGTGGAGTCAGGAGGAAGACCAGGGCAGGCGTCGTAAGTGGCTGAATATTCTCCTACTGCTGCCTCCGAATCTGTAAGTGGCACTGCAGATCTCCAAGCTGAAAATGTCCAATTAACCAGCAATTAATTGCACTAAAAAGGCCACTGGGTTTGAGTGCATTGGTGTGTGTGTGTGTGTGTGTGTGTGTGTGTGTGCACACGTGGGGCAGGGGGGAGAGAGGAGTTCCCATATACTTAAGCCTCACTTTTCTCTTTGCATTAGCAATTCCCTATGATTTTTAACTATAATTTTCCAGACTTGACATACTGGTAAAATATGAAAGTGCATTCATTTTTATCCTAGTAGACTGAGAAGTAGATTAGTGGGCGGAGGGTGGGGGTGGGTGGGGAGAGATGACATGCATTTGCTCTGTCTCCTGGGATTTAGAGGTTATCTCTCTTCTTATGCCTGTGTATTTACATCTGCCTAAATTGCTGCCAGATGGCTCTAATAAGGGCAGTTTTGAAGTGCTTTATTCTATGGTTCCCCTTGTCTTTGCACTTCATGCCCTTAAAAAATGTTCATTGCACAGCTTCTTATGATGGATAACTTTAGTTTTCTTGAAATAACACGGTGTGACATGATTTCTAACCAAATGGAATGGGTAAAGCTAAGAGCGGTGGTGGGTGGGGAGGTCTGAGGTTTTTTACAAATTCTAAAATATCTGTTTTTCTGAAAAGGCAGAGGCAAAAGAAGCCCTACCTTCAGATATCCTCAATTTTAATCAAGGGATGGATAAGAAAGCTACTTGCTTATTTGCTAAAGGCTAGAAGGATAAAAACATGATGGAAAGGAGTAGGAATGTAGGCATTTGCCAAGAAACAAAACGAGAGAATCCAAGGAGAGAAAGAGAAAGAGAGAGAGATTTAAAGGCTGGAATCAGGATTCGCAGGATCTAAAGCCTGAGAACTGATGAAAGTCCCCGCATCCTATGTTTCTCAGAAAATGAAATGTAATTAGCAACTGTGGCTGAACTAAAGACAAGAGGGATGTTAGAGGGCAAAAGAGAAATCCCGTGTGTCCTGTTTATATGCACATCTCAAAATAGGCAGTTTGTGTTTTTACATATATAGGCCCCTCCTCCACTCCACCCAAATCAACAGTGTTCTTGCAGTACAAGAAGTGTTTAATTTCAAACATGAACATTCGCTTGGTTCACGCCTGCCTGCATCTTATGGCCATGGACATGTACTTCAGCCTAGTCTAAGATGTGCGGAGTTTGTTGTGGTACGACAGTGCACTCTGCAAATATTTAGTTGTGCTTGCTTCATTTTATTTCATGAAAAGATAAACATTAATTGCATTACTGGATCTGACCTGGTGCAGCAGTGGCTAGCCAGATGCCTCTGGAGGCTCGCAAGCAAGGAATGGCGGTGATGGCCTTCTTCTGAGGTTTTTTACCTCAGCATCTGGTACACAAAGGTATACTGCCTCTGAAAATGGAGGTTCCATTTAGCTTTCCTAACTAATCAACAGTGATAGTCCTCCTCTCCTCCATGTGTCTAATCTTTTCAGAAAGCACATTTCAGAGATGATCCCCTGCCCTTAAAACAATTCACACAGGTAGCAGCCTTATAACAAGTCAGATCATTGGTCCATCTAGTTCAGTATTGACCCTATACTAACTTGCAGCAGCTCTCCAGAGCTTCAGAGGGATCTTTCCCAACAGGGGGGGAACCTCATGGGGGCAGTGGGGCCCAAGCCCCCTCTGGGATTTCCCAGAGGAGGCAATGTCCCCACTGGGCTGCCAAGTGGGGGTGGTGGGGCTCAAGCCCTAGTCTGGATTCCTGGGGGAAGAAATGCCCCTCTGCCGGCTGCCAAGTAACATCAGCAAACACCCCTGTTTCCCAGCCCTATCTGAAGATGTCCAGAACATAGCAACATATGAAGCTGTCATATACGACCATCGGTCCATCTAGCTCAGTATTGTCTACCCAGACTGGCAGTGGCTTCTCCAAGGTTGCAGGCTGGAATCTCTCTCAGCCCTTTCTTGGAGAAGCCAGGGAGGGAACTTGGAACTTAGATGCTCTTCCTAGAGCGGCTCCCATCCCCCGAGGAGAATATCTTACAGCACTCACACATCAAGTCTCCCATTCATATGCAACCAGGGCAGACCCTGCTTAGCTAAGGGGACAAGCCCTGCTTGCTACCACAAGACCAGCTCTCCTCTTCAGGGACTGAACCTGTTACTTCCCTGCATGCAGAAGGGGTGCTCTACCACTGAGCCACAACCCTTACGCCACTTGTGGGGGTGAGTGAGCCCTGTCCCCTCTCGTGCCTAGCATGGAAGTCAGAGATGGCAAGCAGCAGAATATATGGAAGAGAGTGCCAAGCCCAAGAGCACACCCAAAGGAAGTAGGCTGCTAAGGAGGAGTGTGCAGAATAATTTGCCTGTTTGCTAATTGCATATTATAACACTATAATAGTATTTAAGTCCCTTAAAGAAACATTTTGAGTTGACTTTATGTGGTTAAGTAGTTTTTCAGATATAATTCATCTGGAAGGATGCTTTCCACTTTTTGTTTTGCAACATTACTTTTACAGAGTCAGGAATAGATCCAAGAAGCCACTGCAAACTAGACTCTTTAGGATGATAATAGCTTTTCCCTTGGGAAATGGAAGGGGAAATCTAGAAAATGCCAGCTGTATCTGGGACACTTGCCTATTTTTATTTTTTTATTTTTTTACACTGTCTAAGAGCTATAAAAATAAATAGCAGCATTCTTTCCCCTGCCTCCTTAAACTGTAGTAAGTCGCATTTCCCAATAATAAGGCTCTGGGGGGCTCCAACCCAAATAAGATGCAAATGTCTTTCCCATCATGCTTTTTCTCCTATAATGGCCAACTGGATCATTGAAGTTTAACTGCTTCTAGTTAAAAAAAAAAAAATACAGGTGCTCAGCATCTCTGTGGATTAGGCTTAGATTGCTTTTATCTGTTGCATTCGTGGAGCAGACGCTGTGGACACCCCCATGTGCTCAGCAGATGGGTGGAAATGAGAAATACTGCTGAGAAACTGACAGACTGCAAAGTTAGACATTTTCATTTGGGTTTATTTTAGAAAAATAGTCTAGCTAGCGCTAAGGGCATTTGTGGTTTGCCTGTGTAAAAATCATGCGGATGAAATAGTGGGTGGAGAGCCCTTCGGATTCTCAAATGATTCAAAAGGTGAGAGAAATTGCCAACACTCGAGGGATTCTGCATTGTTCTGTAATGTTCTGCGATGTTCTGCATTGAAGGCCATATTGGAAATAGAGCGTTTCCAGCCCAAGATCCATGGCTAATCTGTGCACTTTGCTTGCAATTATATGACCTCATGAGTAAATCTAGACTCTTGATGCAACAGTGCATCACTGGCAGAAGCTTCTTCCATGAATAGAAGGAGGTCCCTGCACTCACTCCAGGATTCCTTGTGCCAATGGAACTCTCCTTCTGCTCCCAGATGAGCTCCTGCTGTCAGCATGCACTGTGCCAAAGGACTGGATGCCCCCACGTGTGTATCACCAGGCTATAATATGACAAAACCCACTTTGCAATATTCTGATCCTGAAATTTTTATCCAAATGTGCAAAACCTGAGTTATCCTTTTAAAAATGGGATATATGCTCAAATTAGAAATTAACAGTTGAAAATCAAAATGAACTGGGGCTTTCTTGACCATGGCCATGGTTTCCAGACACAGCAGATTTCCAAAGTTATCTCTGGGCTGATCCACACAGTGCCCAGGCATGTGGGTCTTGGAAGCAAGCTCTGGGCTTGCATAGCCTCTTCTGCCTCCTCTTCATATAACTTGTAATGAGAACCAGAGCTTACATTTGGTGATGCCAACAGGAGTTGACATCCATGCACTTAAACCCCAGTTCTCAGTATAATTTATGCATAAGTTGGAGAAGCATGAGCAAGACAACTGTTCTGTCCCATCAAACCTCAATTGAACCTTCATGTTCAGAGGCAGTATACCTCTGAGTACCAGATGCTGGGAGAAAACAGCAGGGACAGGCCATCACCTACACATCCTGCTTGTGAGGATCCAGATAGGTATCCTGTGTGGCTAGGATGTTTTGGGTATAAAGTGTTCTGCCTAAGCACAGAGGGATATGATCAGTGCAGGACCAGACATTTTCCCACCTACTAACCCAATCCAGTATAGCCCATATTTCTTGGAGTGTTGCTGACGCTTTCTTTTAAAAGAACACCCCAACAACATTCTTGAGTACTTAGTGGCAATACAATATTTGTGGCAATGCAACTCTCCCTTTGGTCTCTTGTTTAAGGAGAAAACGAAAGCAGCAAGGGAATTGATTATGAAACTGTTGAAAGGCAACAACATAAACACAAGAAGAAGAGAGAGGAGATCAGGCAGAGGAGAATGCTGGAGAAAAAACCGCAAGAGAGGAGAGATCTTCATCTCTCTCTGTACAATACCTGCTTTTCTTCTCATGCTATCATTGTCTCTTTTTTTATTTTGCCCTTGTTGTGCATCTTCTTTAGCATATGATGCCCATTATTATGCATTTGTGTGTGTGCGCGCACGCACATGCTTTTGTGCAGGGGTGCCGCTATAATTGAGTGGATGGGTTCAAAGAACCTGGGGCCCCCTGCTCCTGAGGGCCCCCCTCCCTATTTTCTTCATTATCTCCCTCACTCCAAGAGGCCTCCAGGGAGAAGGGCAAACACAGGCTCCCTCTCCCTTAGCTACACCCGTGCTGTTGTGCATGAGGTGTGGGATGGGAAAGGCAAAATACAACATCTATGGGACCTCCTTCCAAGTATCATATATAAAAGTTTTAGTCCCTATAGAAGCGTCTAATTTGTTTTTGTTGTAAGCTGCCCAGAAAACAATTTGTTATGGGGTGGCTTCTTCTTCTTCTTCTTCTTCTTCTTCTTCTTCTTCTTCTTCTTCTTCTTCTTCTTCTTCTTCTTCTATTTATTTACACAGTCAGACAGGTGTTATTGACTGGTTTGTTTTATCCAGACATCGAGTCCTTCCCAAGGACAATTTTATTGTCAATGTTGTTGCTGTTATTATAGATATTGTCGCAGAATATAGGCTTTCCCCAGTAAAGTTGCTTTTTGTAATTGGCTGATGGTGATTCCTGTGGCCCCTATGTTGTTGAGGTGCTCTTCAAGGTCTTTTGGAACTGCACCCAGGGCGCCAATTACCACTGGGATTATTTTGGTCTTTTTCTGCCACAGCCTTTCAATTTCAATTTGTAGATCTTTGTATTTTGTGATGATGATGATGATGATGATGATGATGATGATGATGATGATTTACACACAGTCTACCAGATGTTATTGACTGGATTTGGTACTTTAATTATCGGGCCTTTTCCAAGGGTCTGGGATAACTAAAGAAAAATTAAAGATAGCGTCGTAGTACTCGTGCTGTCCCAAGTAGTTTGGCCTTCTGTAGCTGATGTGTTGTATTTTTATCAGTGCCCAAGGTGTCAAGATGGTATTCAAGTTCTTTTGGTACTGCACCAAGGGCACAAACAACTATTGGCACCACTACTGTTTTCTTTTCCCAGAGCCGCTCAATTTCAATCTGAAGGTCCTTGTATTTAGCTGTTTCCTCCAGTTGTTTTTTGCCAACTCGTCTATCCCCTAGGATTGCAATACCAGTTATCAGAACCCGATTCTTCTCAATGACTGTCAGATCCGACGTATTATGCCAGATTATGCGTATTATGCCAGATGATGATGATGATTAACAAACACAGCAACAACATACGAAGCTGCCTATATGGAGTCAGACCACGGGCCCATCTAGCTCAATGCTGTCCACACTGACTGGTAGCTGCTCTCCAGACTTTCAGGCAGGGCTCTTCCCAAGTCCTCTCTAGAGATACCAGAACTGAATGAGGACTAGTCTGCACACAGTGCAGATACTCTGCTACTGAGCTGTGGCCCCATCCACAAGAGACACAAGCTTGATGTGTAAAGGGGGATATTTAATCCACTACAGAGCTCTGATGGGGACCAGATACTTTGGGGCATCTTGACATAATCTTCTTCACTGCAGTCATATCATTTGACTGGCCAAGGGATCATATGAAAAACTCGTCCCTCTGCCATGTGTTATCCGCTGCTTCTGTGTTCAAGGAAGGAGGACATGCCATGTGGGATGCAGTTTGTGGAGTAGCTCGTCGTCTGCTGAGCACGATGACAGCACTGCTCTCATAAATCATCTCAACAGCCTCAATAGCACTTAGTATAGGCTGCCATCCTCCAACTCTCTCAGCTGGCTCTGGACCAGTGCAGAGTAAGAAGCAATGAGCAGCATGTCTGGTCTGAGGAAGACAAGACAAGACTCCCCAGCTCCTTGGCAGCACAGGCAGGAAGCTGCCAAATAGGCCATAGCACTGCTTTGGCAGGCAAACAAGCTGCATACGTTCTTCTAGGGGGAAAAGCCATTGTTTCCCTACACTCTTAAATGGATGCATATCACCTGCAGGGACTGGGGATGGCAAGCATCTGGCTGTGTCTATTAAAACAATGGCATTGACACTGCACCATGTGGGGGTGGGTGGGGGTGGTTTCATAATACAAGTTGCACACTTGCTCAGAATCCAGCTGATTAGCATGTTTGGGGCTGGGAAGGAATCCCCTCTCTCCCAAAATGGAGAGAAGGACCCAGTAGTGAAGCATATACTTGGCAGCAGAAAGATCCACATTCAATCCATGGTATCTCTAGGTAGGGTTGGGAAAGGCCCCTGGAGAGTTGTTGCTAATTAGTGTGGGTGATACTCATAAAGAAGAACCATTGCTCTGACTCAGTAGACAGCAGTTTCCTACAGTATGTACTCACCCCTATGAGATTTGAGAGATTAGATGTGTGTGGAATGGTCAGCTTTCCCAAAGGTGTCACTGTATGGCAGCTCCCGTATACCCTCCATCTGGCAATTGTGCCCTAAACAAGAAATTCAGTAATTTCGAAAAGAATTTGAATTGTCCTCACTCCCAGCTGAAATGAAGCCTTATGTACGTGACTAGCTGCACGGAGCCCTAAGTACATGACTGTTTCACTTGTGTCACTCTTTCGTAACTCTAACTACTGTCAATCAGCTATTCCAGGGGTTCTCGACTTTTTAAAACAAGTGCTTTAAACAAGTGAGTGAGTGAGTTTACATATGCACACACATTGAAATGTTAATGTGTAAATGGAGACAGACTACTCCAATCACTGGTTTACATCCAGACTAACTTACTCATAAGCAGTTTTACTGAAATGAATGGCCTATTAATTTCAATTAGAGTAGGTGAGTAGGGAGCTCGCTGGCGGCCATGGGACAAGGTCCCGCCAATGGCTGCCGCCTTTATTGATTGCTGTGTGCACCATACCCTGGCGGCCATGGGATGCTTATCCACCCCTGTTCCATTGTCCCCATGCACCCGAATTGGAGTACTCTGTGCTAATTTTCTGAAGCCTGTCAGTCAGGCTGAGGGGAGGGGTACTCTGAGCCTCTGCACGTAGCCAGCCAATCAGGAACAGAGGAACTTTCTGCAGCGCACACTGAGGATGCATCAGCTTCAAGGTGATCTTCAGATAAGGAACAAACAGTGTGGGGAGGGAAGAGCATTCTGAGTACCCACTGCAGGGGCGTAGCTACAATTGAGCGAAAGGATTCAAAGAACACGGGCCCCCAGCTCCTAAGGGCCCTCCAGCTCCACCCCTCCCTATTTTCTTCATTATCTCTCTCACTCTGGGGGGCCACCAGAGAGAGGGATGAACACGGGCCCCCTCTCCCCTAGCTACGCCCCTGACCCCCTGGGAACGCTTCAAGTATCCATAGAAGTACTAATGTACTAATACCCCCTTTTGGGATCCCCTGAACCATTCAATAGGGAAATGGGGGTGAGGGCTGGATTCAGTCCTCCCCTCCCTCCCAAGCAGCTCATTGTGTCTAGGCAGGGCTACAATGGCACAATCATGGCTGCTGCCCATGTGTACATTTAGATCAGAGCTGTCTGGTCTTGATCCCATTCTCCAATAGGTAGTTAGTTAGTTGGACATCTTCCAACCAATGTTAAGCACTTCTACATTCCATGGAACCTTCAGCAGGAACAACTGAACTTCGTGTTTCTCTTGCCCATTGAAATCAGTGGGACTTGAAAATATTTAACTTTGGCTGGATTATACCCTTTGCTTTTTAGTGTTAGCCAGAGTTTTAGAATGAGAGAGATCAGATTTACTTTTATCAGAGACATACATGAATAAATACTCTGAAATATCTGCTCGCCTTTGATGATGAATCAGTTCAAAGGGAATCTGTAAAGAGCACCTCATGAATGCCAACTAGTGTCTGGAGGGCAAGTATGGTAGAGAAAAGCAGGCTCAAACCCAGCTCTAAAGCAAGGATTCCCTAATGAATCTTTTCAGGAAGTTTTGCACATCTTTAACTCTGAAGGTAGACATTCCGATGGCTGCTTATCTGCCTTGCTGTAAATGTGCTAATAAGCATGAAGTCCCACAAGAAGACACACACACTCTCTCTCCCTCCCTCCCTCCCTCCCTCTCTCTCTCTCTCTCTCTCTCGCTAGATCTCTAGCAGTACCAGCTTTTTAAAAGCAATCAATATATTTGATATTCCTAGCCATTTCTCTCCATAAAGATGCACCTCCCTAATGACACACTAGCATGAATTAATTTACTCAGGTGCCCACTTTCATCTGGATCAAGTCATTTTTAAAAGCATTCAACTCTGATTTAAAAGGAAAGAAAAAGCAATGTAACCAATCATCCCACCGGCTGCTTGTCTCTCTCTCTCTCTCTGGCTGTGAGGCCTATTAATAATGTACAGCGCTGGATTTCACTTCAGGACTGCTCCATGTTTTGCTTTCTTGGGTGTCAAGCATCTCCCCAGGTGTGTTTCCGGGAGATTTATGCTTTAACCAGAGATGGCCACTAATCAGTAGGTTCACATGTTATTCAGTAATCTTGTCCTCATGGGAAGGAGAAACGAAGGAATCGTTTCCCCTCAAGGCCTGTGCAAGGGAAACAGTTTTCCCTTTGGTGCTCTTCCTCAGTCAAGAGCTCAGATTTATTCCTACAAGGATATTCCGTTTTGTGGTAATTTTTAAAAGGTGATGTTTACATTCTTTCCCTAAATGTAAGGCATTCAGCCTCTCCACTGTTTATATACTTCCACAGTCTACACTTAAGTCAAGATTATTATTCCTGTCTTTTCACCACAGTGTTTTACTCTACTTCCCTTATTACTAAAATGTAAGGAGGTATTGGCATAGCGGTGCAGTATTTGCTATGGCAATGCTGATGTTTTGTACAGATGAAGCCTTGAACAGAGTCAGACTAGTCCAGCCTAGTATTGTTGGCTCTGACTGACAGCACTTTTCCAAGGACTCGGACAGGGGCTTTCTTATCCCTGCTACCTGAGATTCATTAACAGGAGAAAATTGGGGTTGAACTTGGGACCTTCTGCATCCAAAACATGTGCTGACACTGAGCTATGACACTTCCTGCCGCTACTTACTTACAATCTCCCAAAGCTAAATACTGTGGAATTGTCCCTTACTGAGGATGAGAAAGAGACCCCCTACAGTTCTAATCTATACAAATCTGACTTCTTACCCTTTTCTGACAGATGAAAAGGGGGAAATTCTCACCCAAACAGGGGTGTAGTGGAGATGGGACATGCAGGGACTTCTAGTATTTCCTGGCTTCTCTGGTTGTTGGGGTGGGCATGGCCATGGGGGCCGTCATGGAGAGTGTCAACGCGTCTGAATTTGCAACTACATCGCTGCACCCAAATCTCAGCAGACTATATATGAATACTCCCATTTAGACACACACACACACACACACACACACCCCATCAATTCTAGTGTTTTAGCAAGTGATTTCCCAATTCCCAACCAATGGGATATACGCCTACATAACAGTAATATTTAGACATTATGTTGTAGGTTCATACAAGTGTTGGTACACATATACACGGGTATGAATGACTGTACCTGTGTTCATTTTAAAAGTGAACCTGGGTGCAGAGGCAGAGCTATAACAGGGTGCATGGGTCCAAAGAACCCCCTCCAGCCTCCAGGGTTGACTTGCTCCTCTCTGGGACCACCTCACTTGTCTCCTCTCACCTGCTGGCCAGCCACTCCTGGGACTGCTGTGTTGGGCATGGCACAGGGAGGCTGTGCGGGCAAGAGGGAGGGGGGAGCCCGGAAGGAAGCAACGCAGGAGTGGAAGGTCCCAGCATCAGCGTTCTCCTTCTCCCTGCATGTGCTGCTCACCCCCAGTAGCATTTTCCTGCCCATCGCCAGTGGCACACCACATGGAGAATGCCATTGTTGGGGAGAGGGAAGCTGCCACTGTGTCCGGAAGAGAGAACGCACAACAGGGTAAAGAGCATACTGATGTCGGGCAGGAGGGGGTGCTGCCCAGGAGAACACGGGCCACTTATGCCCTCCCTGCGCCACTGCCTGGGTACAGGTCCCTAAAATGCAGGGTACAGATAGGAAATGTACTACTGTGCATGTGCTGAATTTAATGTGTGAATAACCATATGCATGTACAGATCTGTATGTGTACACCCTATGCAGAAAGTACATGCATTAAACATAACATGTGGATAGGATAATATGTGAGGTCAGATGTACAGTGCAAACAGCCTGCATTGTGGCTCTTCAGGTGCTTGACAACCCCCTGTTTTTGCACACCCCCAGGCAGGAAAGCAGCTGGCCAACCAGCCAAAATGAATATATCGATCCCTCGGTGAGCTGCCATACTGCATTGGTGGGCTGCATTCAGTTTGGTGGGTCACAGATTGTGTCGGCCTGAATTATAGCTACAATCAGTATTATTCCACTGGTGGTGATCAGTTCTTCCAGCACTAGTGTATTTGTTTCTGTTGATGGGAGCTGGAAACGGTGTTTAGAGAATCCATAGCAAAAAGTGCAGCCACAGTCTGTGCACACACACACACACACACACACACACACACACACACACACACACCTCACGCCACCATTTTGTGCTCACATTTACCTGAGCAGAACAAGTTTCAGAACAGCCTTTACAGGACCATTTTCTTGTTGCAGCTAGCATTGGTGTTATGTGCAGAGCAGTAGCTCAGATGAACCTAACCTCTCCATCCCCATACGGTCAAGGAAGGAACGTGGCGGGAGTCAGGACATCTGGGAAAGCTGTCGGGATGGGCGTGCTTTAGGCATGTCCATAATCGTATGAGTGGTTTGTGGAGCAGGGACATATCATCCAAAGCAGTCCATGATGTTCAACGCAGGCTAGGGTAGCACATTTCCGACCGGCACCCTGTTCAGCACACATACAAGCTGTGCATCATGGCTCACATACTATGCAGCAAATCATGGATGGTTAGAGAGCTGTCCCTACCGCTTCGAGTCTCTACAAAGAATGTCTGCGCTGCTGCGGAGCAGGACTCTTCTGTTCCTACTAACCATATCAATATAATGAAATAAGAAATGAATTCCACAAGTGCAGTGGTGACTTCCACTGCTTCCAAAGAGCTTCACAACTGTGATTGCTTTACGGTTAGAAGGAATGGAACAGCTCAGCTCTGCAACAGTATATGGATATGCTTTGTAGTGTCTCACAGCAGCCTAAGGCAAGCAGTGGCTCTGTACCCTGGATCTCTACCCTGCCAGGATACAGGTCTTGTGTACTGAGCCTTTGAATATGCACATGATCCTCAACGCATGTTAAGGTTATCTGAGGAGGTCCGTCTCCAGTTGCCACCGGTTCGTCTGGTGGTGATGCAGAGGCGGGCCTTCTCTGTAGCAGCTCCTGGGCTGTGGAATGCACTCCCGGCAGAAATTCGTAACTTGAGATCATTGCTGTCCTTCAAGAGAGCCCTTAAAACCTATCTGTTTGGCCTGGCCTTCCAGGGTTTTAAATGATTAGCTGTTTTTAATTGTTTTAAATTGTTGCCCTGATTTCCAGGGGGTTTAGCTGTTTAATTGGTTTTATTGTGTTTTAATAGTTTGATTTTAATTGTTAATTTGTTTTAATTGTTTTTATCATGCTGTAAACTGTCCTGAGCCATTTTGAAAGGGCGGTATACAAATCAAATGAAAGAATGAATAAATAAATAAACAAACATAGGGAAGCTCAGCATGCAAGGTCTAATAAGACATGCAAGGCGGTTGAGGGTGGTGTTCTTGCCGCTGTGGTTCCAGTGTTCCAATCCCCCACAAACACACCACCGCAGGTTGTTTGTACCCATTTGAAGAACATCTGCACCGGGCTTAAGTCAACACAGGTTTGACTGGTTGTGTAGCTGCATCCAGAGTGAGGTTATTTTCAGCCAGGCATCCCAGGTCTTTGGAAGGGCAGATGGTGCAGAAAGATAGTTGGTGGAATGGGAAAACATTAAAGGGCTTGAGGGCTAACAGGAAAAAACCGCAAGCAGGAGGAATCGCCCGAAGGGAAAAGCTGTTGAGGAGATACTTGAGGAACTGGAGGGGAAATATTTCGCATTACAATCCATCTCCTTTCCTGTCATGTTTCACGTTGTGCTGTCTGGGCTGCATGACCCAGTGCAATGTGCAATGTCACTGCAAGGTTCTCCTGTGCCACCTCGCAGTGGCTTTTGAGATGAGGAGTGCTTCCCACTTGTGTTGCAAAGCTACAGCTCTGAACTAGGAGCCTGGGAAATGGCAGCCTGGTGTGAACAGTGAGGAGCTTTATCACTACCAGTCTGTAAAAATTCCACAGATAGACAGATCATGTATAAAATGATCAGGCTTTTAAGGCCATTGCTTTGTAGCTCCTCCAGTCCAGAACAGACTCAAGGAGCAGAGGTACAAGCTTGAGACATATTGGTAAATGTGTCGCAGCATTCCTTGCAGAGGCGTATCTAGGGGAAATAGCGCCTAGCGCAAGCACTGAAATTGCGCCCCCTGTCCAAACATCTGACACCCATCTTTCAGATAACTTTACCATAATATCAGCTCAAAAATACAAGTCAAGCTCGTTAATCTTTTAATATTCCAAAAACTATTTAGCAGTGGACGTAGCCAGACCAAAAAATGTTGGAAAACTACAAATTTCAGTATGCTGGGGCTCATGAATTACCCAAATACTATGTGGAGGTGTACTTGGAAAACTCAACAGAAGTGCTTGTCTAATTCTCTACTATGCATTGTAGCATCACTATTACATAAGTTTTAAAAATAAATGGAGAATTTGGCATTTCCCAGCTACTCTGAAAATAATTAAAGGATATGCAGAGTAAACTATGTCACTGCTTGGAATATATTCTAGTATTTCAGAAAGACAGTTAAAATGTCAAGTTAAAACAGTTAAAATTGAGAGCAAGAAACTCCCCGTGGGCCTTAATACTAAGGATTTCACACTGATTCAAAGACAAACTCAACATTAATAGCTGTATTATTAAGACATCACATTTAACTTACTTATCACAAGCAAAGTAAGAGCAAATGAATACAATCCTAGCTCATAAGCTTCAGCTCAGTATTCACAAGCCCTGATTCTCTGTACATAGTGCCAAACTGAATATTTGTACAGTGACTTATATTATATTAATTTAAAAAAAAAACTGTAGCCCCTTTGGGGGACTTCCTAAATGCCGTGGGGGGTGTCTCCAAAGGTTCCCCCTCCCCCTGTTGGCCTCTAGGGCCTCACAGAGGCCATTTGAGCATGTGCTGTGGCTGTTTTGTTTTCGGTGGCCCTTTAAAAAAATTAATTTTTAAAAATGGCACCCCCCTTCAAATGGCGCCCAGGGCATGTGCCCTGCCTGCCTCACCCTAGATATGCCTCTGATCCCTTGTGGCACTGAAAGCTATAGTAATAGACTGAATTGTAACAGGAGTTTCCACTATTCACCATATCCAGGGCCAGTTCCAGGTTTCAGGAAGCCCTCAGCAGACTGCCCTCCACAGGCACTGCCCTCCTACCTGGGTACACACTGAGAGAGTCGTACCCCCACCCCCACAAACGCAAAGGCTCTGGGCACAGGGTGGTCTCAGGGATCAGCAGTGTACCCTTGTAGGTTGCCTAGCAATGCTGATACCTGATGCTGTGTGCATTAAGGATCAGCATAAGGGGATGGGGCATAGTGGTAGAGCATCTGCTTGCCTACAGAAGGTCTCAGGTTCAATCTCTACCATCTCCAGGTAGGGCTGGAAAAGACTCCTGCCGGAAACCTTCAAGAGCCATTGCTAGTCAATGTAGGGAATACCGAGTTAGATGGACCAATGGTCCAACTTGGTATAAGGCAGCTTCCTAAGTTGTGCATTTAAGGCTGCAATTCTATGCAAATTTCCATGGAGGTAAGGCCCACTGAAATCCGTTAAGACCTGCTTATGAGTAAGTAGGCATAAGATCAGGCTGCATGGTTGCAATCCTATGAACAATCAGGATACTTACATTCCTTTGCGTCAATGTGATTTTAGCAGTCTGTGTTCCAGATGGCATTCTTGATTATATGCTTTGAATGTGTGCATACTTCTTGGAGCTTTCGGATGCTGTGCACGAAGTGGAGATTAAGCATGCAAGAAAACACTACTTTTCTTGTAGGGTTTTAAGAATGATATTTTGTGTCGCCCCTCACATAAATGCATCCCTGAGAGCAGGTTCACTAGGATGAGAACGCCTCTCTCTCAAACCTTCAGAAAAGAGTCACAGAGTCCTCAGGAGGCACACAGGCACCTCAGCTCGTTATTATTTTGGACCTGCTGTTTATCTTGTGGCTTGTACATTTTATTTTGACAGTGGCTCATTGGTGAGTAATGTTACTAGTTATGTTCCCCCAGGGGTTCGTGTGGGATGGCTCCACTTTTAATAACTTGGTTTGTAACCTTGATTTATTGTGCTGTTGAATATACTTCCTTTAATGCTTTTAGTGCTGGTTCCTCCTTGAGTCTCTAGTTTATACATTCCATCCTTCCTCTAATCCTCTCAAGGGGGAAATATTTCTCCATTTGACTCTCTCTTTGGCAGGTGGATTTCCTCGTCTTGTCCACCTTTTACTTCAGCTAACAACCAGATTACTGAAGCAGCAAAGATGGCCTCGAGCAGGCCACTGATTGAAATTAACTTCTGAGGTGGCATTGGATTATTAGCTCTCATCCGCTCCTGGCCTGGCTCCCAATCTCTGGTTGCTTGCCTGAGGTGGTCAGCGGCAGTGATACATCGTGATTTAGCAACAGAATGGCTTATTAGAGCCATTTGAGACATTTAGGTTAATCAGAAGTTTTTTCAAGGCAACAAGCTACCATGTGGACACGTTCCTAGGGTGGGCTCACATGAAAATCTAACCATGCTTTTGACTGTAGGATGTTTCTCTGAAGGACCATTGTACGTGTCACAAATACTGCCACGAAGATCCAGGTCCTATGGAGAATCAAACACAAGAGCATCATTCATGTGAAATGGAGGGGAAGTGGGATCATTTTGCCCTCCAGATCTTCATGCATCTTTATCCATCTTCATGGTATGGCTCCGGCTCCAGATTTTCATGCAGTGGTTTGAGGACAGCCTTCACACATACAAGCTGTAATAAGGTAGGTTCTCTCAGCACAGTTGAGAACCCTGCGTTTTTCAGAGTCCTCAGCTGTGCGTATATTGTGGCTGCTGCTGATGGGAGTTGTAGTCCAACAACGTCTGGAGACCCAAGTTTGAGAACCCCTGACTAAGCAACACCTCCATCCCATAGATGCCACTAAGCCAGTTCACACCATAGTTAATGGGATAGGTCTGAGAGCTGTGCATGCTCCCCATTTCAGTTGTGTGCTAGCAAAAACCTAGATAGAAGGAGTGGGGAGTGATTGGCTATGAGACAGGATCTGGATAGGACAGCACCAGCACACCTAGCAGCACTTGTCACCAGACATTTATTGAAGGTAGACAGAAAGGTGGCCTACCCAGTTGCTGGCTCCGAGACGATCACTCTCCTCTTCTCCTACCTGGATTTTCACTAGCATGTGACCAGAAATTGAGAGCATGCACAGTGCTCAAAGCTGGCTAGGATGCGTGCCCTACCCCATTAACAATCGTGCAAACTAGCTTCTTGCACTTGCAATCATGCAAACTGGCTAATTAAACTAAACTTATTTAAAGCTCTGCGTTATGTCTTTGTGTTATTCTGTCTTGGAGAAGTTCCTAAAAAGTTCAGATTTATGTTGGAGGCCTGTGTTGCTTGGATAAACTTGCACATACGTTATAAAATCTGTTCCCCTAAGCAGAGGTGCACTTAGGTAATTTTGGAGCCTGGACCTAAAGGCCTTTGGAGCCCGCCCCCCCCCCCCCGCAAATTAAGCATTATACTCAGCTGGGCGACCACACCACCTGTGACAGACTAAAGAGGATTTGAGGGTCTCCAGAGGCTGTGGAGGCCCTGGACTTCAGCCCCAAAGTCCAGGGGTAAGAGTACCTCTGCCCCTAAGCAAGTACTTAGAGAACAATTGCAATACACATGAACAGGTTTTGCTCACAGTTGAATGTGTGTAAGTAGAAGGCATTGAGGGCAACTGTGTGCCTTGCCTTCATATGTTCATATTCAAGCATATGCCATATGAATAGGGCTAATCTCTCAACCTACTCCACACTTTTAGGGTAGGAAAGGCTAGATAGTTTTAAAATGCAGCAAGTTAATTCCCCTGCTAACTTGGCAAAGAGGCACCTTTTACGTGGTAATTCTCTTTATCTAGCAGCGGGAGAGTAACTGGCCCGATCCACCCCCCGCACAGTACCTCCAGTGACTATTGCTGGTGTCTGTCTTGTGTTTCTTTTTAGATTGTGAGCCCTTTGGGGACAGGGAGCCATCTTGTTTTTATTTATTATTTCTCTGTGTAGACCACCCTGAGCCATTTTTGGAAGGGCGGTATAGAAATTGAATTATTATTAATAATAATAATAATAATAATAATAATAATAATAAGAAGAAGAAGAAGAAGAAGAAGAAGAAGAAGAAGAAGAAGAAATAGAAATAGAAAAAATCACCAAATACAAAGATCTACAAATTGAAATTGAAAGGCTGTGGCAGAAAAAGACCAAAATAATCCCAGTGGTAATTGGCGCCCTGGGTGCCGTTCCAAAAGACCTTGAAGAGCACCTCAACACCATAGGGGCCAAAGAAATCACCATCAGCCAACTACAAAAAGCAACTTTACTGGGTTATATTCTGTGACGATATCTATAACAACTGACAATAAAATTCAGCCATCCCAGGTCCTTGGGAAGGACTCAATGTCTGGATAAAACAAACCAGTCAATAACACCTGTCTGACTGTGTAAACAAGAAATAATAATTCAGTTCCAAATAGTGTTATCTTAGTGGCAGTAAATGGTGCTACTGCCCACTCATCCTCATTCAACCTGAGTTATTTCTTTTGTGGATAACATCTAAACAGTATTGCCTGCAGCAGACACTGTCATGCGGGTTATTCAAAGCCCCTTGAGTTGAACGAGGACAGGTCATTTGGTACACCATGCCTGTATGTCTCAGTATGGTCAGCACCACCACCAACAGCAATATGGGCTGCTCAGGAGATGCACGAATCCCTCCCCAGCTGTGCTTTGTGACTTGCCACAGGTAAAATGTGCATTCCATTTATATCCTCATATGAATATGTTTTGAGGGAGAAGTGCAGCTAAGTGTTTTTATGTAACAGGAGTATTCCCATCATGCGGAGCAATCATAACAGGCAAAGCAGACTTCAGGCAGTGCTCAGATGGTGTGCCCATGAAGATAGGTCCTTGCTGATGTTTTTGTTCATGTATGCACTTGCAAAATTATATGTTGTCTAGCATCTGTTATTAATCCTTGTGCCTTGTCATGTTTCCTTTTCTGGAGAATCACATCATTTTAAAGCAAACCTGAGATGTTTTTGGTCCATCGTCATTCACACTGACCTAAAGCAAAATGCTTTCCAATAAGCATGAGTCCATATGGATGCCAAATTTGACATCATAGATGATCTCCTACCTGCAGGGCTTTGCACTGAAGATGATAGTCCTCTATTATGTAACATATATTTTTAGCCTCATTAAAGCTGTACCCTGCTGGCATGCTGAGAGAGACTGTTTACCAGAAAAAACTTTGGAATTTTCTCACACATATTAAAAAACTGAGCATGTGGAGTAAGGAAGCCAAAACAAGTTACCTAAGACATAGACTTCCTATGCTAAGGCAGAAGATGAGAAGGTTCCAGTTCTGATTCTCCAGCTGATGAATCACTGTTGGTGCCTTCACTTCATCTTCTGTTTCCAAAACAAGGTTTTTTTAATTGCAGTTGCCTCAGCAGGATTTGCAAACATATTAGATTTAAAAAAAACAAAAAAAACCTAAAACTTCTAGGCAATATGTTTCTTGAAGTTTGTGACCATGTGTTTTGGAGGTGGGGGGGAACAGTAGCAGAGAGTAAGACGCAATATAAATATCTGAGAGAAAGTTATTGCTTTTACTACTTGTGTTACAATGTGGTTGAAGCAGACTTTACAGATTTTATTTATTTAGTGGCTGACATAATGCACAAGGGTACTTCAGCCCAGTAGTGTTGTCTATACATATGTTGTGCAATTGCACAATGATGTTACACACAAGAGCAAGTCCATTGTAAATAATGGGCTTACTCTTGTGTGATGCCATTTGTGCAATGTTTTGTACAACATGCGTGCACAAAACATTACTGCACTGATGAACCCCTACACAATATGTCAGCCAATATATTTATATCTCATGTTTTACTTTTTTTTAAAAAGCACAGAAATGACAGAGAGGTTTACGATTAAAAAAAATACTTTAAAACAGATCCACACAAACAGTAGAAGCAAAACAGCACATAAAGCAAATAAAAAAGAATATAAAATCAGTTCAGTACAATATTCGCCATCTTGCAAAGTACAGTATTAAAAAGCTTCTGAAACAGGGAGAAAGGATAGCCTTCTTTATCCGTTCAAAAATGGCAAGAGCAGGAGCCAGAGTGATCTCCTTAGAAAGGAAGGTTCACAACTGCATGCAGCCACTGAAAAGGTCCTGCCTGGTAGCTGCCAACCAAATCTCTGTAGATGGTTGACCAGAAAGCAGGGCCTCTAAACTGGAATTCTTGTGCATGTTGAGGGGTGGCTTAGAGAGAGGTGCCCTGTACATCGGGGGAAGGATGTGTACTCACTGAGTAGATGCATTTTTGAGTCACATGTGGTGGGCCAGGCAGACAGCATATCGTCCAAACTGGATTTTTATCAGTTGAGAACACACTGGTGGATCACAGGGACGCTAGTAGACCAACCTACATGTGGGCTAAGTTATGGTGGGCCTATCCAACTTGTGACTCACCGTACTCATGTGTTATGGCTTTCCAGGTGCTTATCAATCACCATGTGTTTTACAATCCCTAGCAGGCAGCAAAAACAGAACAGTTTTTAAACCTTTTGTAGGTTAAAGGGCTATCAATGCAGCCCCAATTCAACTCAGAGGGCATCTCTATCTTCAGAGCAATCCCTGTTTTATTTTAGATTGTAAGGATTAGTTGAGTTTAGATTGTGAGGATTTAGATTAGTTACCTTTGGGAACAGGAAACCAGCTTCTACTTTTTATTCTTTCTTTGTGTAAACCACTCTGATAACGTGTGTGTGTGTGTGTGCGCGCGCGCGTGTGCGCTGAAAAGCAGAATATAAATAATAGTAATAATAGTAATAGTAATAGTATCATCATCATCCTCAGCTACAATCTGGTGAAATGTTTCAGTCCTCTTCAGCCACATCACTTGTTCTTTACCAGCTCTTGCTCCTGACAACACCCCCCCCCCCAATAGGTTTACTAACAGGAAGGAGACCGGCATAGAAGCAGCAATACTGTTGGGAAAGGACTGCCAGAAACATGGTGATTTGCTCTTCTTGCAGTCCTGGGAAAGTTGCAAGACTTTTTGGGAATGGTACTCTGTTCAGATGCCATTGCCACAGCCTCTGGAAAGATTACTTTCCTAGGACTGCAGGAAGAAGAAATGACCTCTCTTCCAGCAGTCCTTTCCAAACAGAAGTTGCTTTGCTGCATCTACATCACTTCTGCCTCTGTAAAGAAAGCAGCTGGGGGAAGACATTGAGGGGAAGGGCTGGCAAAGCAGGCCAAAGTGAAGTAGACCCAGTTCAGCCCAGTTTGATCCAAAGTGGGCAGCAGTTCAATTGGGGTCCAATTAGATCAAACCTGGCTGATGCAGCCCACTTCGCTTTGGCTCCAAATACTGACCCCGAGCTTCACACAGCCCATGTAAGTTGCCATTCATGGCTGGTGAACTGCATTTAGCTTGGTAGGTCACGAGTTGTGCAGGCCTGGCCTCTCTGCACTGCCCTTATATAAAACGGAGGGTTTAGCGTTTGGCTCTAAGCACAATGCTTAGGATGACACAGAAGCTGTTCATTATGCTTTATATTTCACACAAAATAATGTCTAAAGATCCTATCAGAGACATTATATCTGCGGATGTACAATATGGTGAGGGCATGCACACAAGCAGCCTTACCTGGGCAGGGCTGCTCTTGTGCAGTGCCAGGATTGGGCCCGATCCCAGCGCTGCCCTGCCAGGTAGCCCGAGTTTCTTACCTGGGCTTTTACTGAGGTAGAAGAGTGCAAGCACACCCTTCTACCCCAGTTTCCGGTCCTTCCTGCAGCCTGAGCAGCCACAAAGCCAAGTGGCTAGAGCACCCAGCAGAAGGGAAATTCTCCAATGCACCATGCTTCTTGCATGGTGCATTGTGGGATTTCTGGAGGCCAGCCTTCATTTCCCTGGACTCCAGATGGCCGTGCCACTCCCGGCAGCACAGCTCATGTGGACATGCAAGTGGTACAGCCAAAGGAAAGGACAGGATCATCAAAGGGGAAAGATAGGTGCAATCCTGCCTCCCCCACCCCTAGCCCTCCCCACCTCAGTTACAGGGTCATGTGAGCAACCTTAGAGTGTGAAGTGATAAGGTCAAAACAGATAGATTCTATTGAAACAAGCATTCTATTACTTAACATTGATCTGACATCCCCACAGAACACACACATTCCCACACACTCTTGCTTGATATGATCTAGCCAGCATGGTGTAGTGGCTAGAGTGCTAGACTAGGACTGGGGAGACCCGAGTTCAAATCCCCATTCAGCCATGAGACTTGCTGGGTGACTATGGGCCAGTCACTTCTCTCTCAGCCTAACTTACTTCACAGGGTTGTTGTGAAAGAGAAACTCAAGTACGTAGTACACCGCTCTGGGCTCCTTGGAGGAAGAGCGGGATATAAATGTAATAATAATAATATTTATCCATTTGTTTGGACAAGACAACAAAAATCCTCTTATTTTCATTTGGTGAAAGACATGAACAAGAAGTTACTTAACGTGCTCATGTTTCAGACAAATAAGCAGTTCAGTGAGAAGGTTTATGACACCCTCCCATGGTACTTGAAAGACCCCTGGCAATCTTACATCTGTCACAGAATCAGGACTTCCCAGCTTGGCATAGTAGTTATGTGTAACCTCATGAATATACTGTTTCTCAGAAAATTCCATCCTCCCCCAGCAAAGTACTAGACCTAATTGTGCTTAATGGAGGGCGAAATCTCTCAAGCCCAATTCAGAATCTCAATGGCCCCCTTGGGAATGTGTGAGGCTTCTGGCAAGCTTGCAGCCAAACAGGAATTCCATCGGATGGATGTCTTGAGCCTCCAGATGAGACTTATACACATGGCCGCCACCACTTGCATGATCATAGCGACTCAAAAATGGGGTACTGTGGCCATGTCATGGGACATCACAAAGGGGGTGCCATGTTCCAGAAAGGGGCAGAATACTGAGGCAGTGGAACTTCCATCCTTCCCCCAACCAAGAACTGGGTGAGTTGGATACTCCCTGGCACAGAAGAATTGTCAGCGGGGCTGACCATCCTCCCTCTGCTCTGCCATCCCAAACTGATTTGGAAAGGAGGGAGCTCAGGCAATGATGCTGCTTTGTTCTAACGAACCTCTGAGTGTGGTTTTATCAGGGGGCCAGAGATGTTCTGTTCTAGTTCCCTTCAAAAGCCAGTATTGAACTAGTGTTCCAATCCACACAATCTCACATAAAGCTGTGGACACCATTTCATTTTATTTATTTATTTATTTATCTATCAATCAAACTTCTATACCGTCCAAACTTTCATCTCTGGGCGGTTAACATAAAACAGTTAAAACACATATAAAAAGTTAAAACAATTCAACAATATTGCATACAAGTTGCCTGCATTTCCACCTGTATGGGAGCCAAATGGAAGCAGGCTGGTTTGTCATCTGGTTTGGATTGGATCAGGTTAAATATGCTTTGATTCATCCCCAAGTCAGCCACTGCTGCAACCATGGAAAAGACTACAGTTCCTAAGAAGCTCTATGCCTTTTCCAGGACAGCAGGGGGAAAACAATTGAAATCACTGCCAAAAGTCATTTTAAAAGTGAAACCTGTCATGAAGCCATTGCGCGATTGCTGCTGGGAGCAATACAATATAATGTGCCTCTCCTGCTGGTAAATAAAATGAGTTGGGTGGGGTGGGGTGGAGATGATATGGAAATGGTTGAATATTTGGTCTGATTCGAAGCAACCCCTTTGAATCAGACCAATGCAAATTAGATTGGCCTCTGAGGGTTTTAAAGTGACAAGCGGCCCTCCCCTATTGAATCGGTCCCAATTCTCACAGCCCTAATAGTTAGTACTGCATTGGGGAGGAGTCAGAACAGTTTGGGGAAAATTGCATTGACCCCACTTCACGGTCAGAACAGACACATTAACCTCTTTTGTTTAGTTGCATGCCCCTCAGGGGAGTAACACATTCCTTGAGTTCTGAGAGTGAACAGGTTGTGTTTTTCTCTCTTTCATGTTTTTTTCTGAAATAAGACGTGACTATCAACAAGCAAAATGACAGGCTGTGCAGTTTGGAATGCAACAGTAGCTTGTTGCTATCTAGCAAAGATGTTTTCTCATAGTGTTACTTTTCCAGTGGGTCCAAACAGAATTCAATGCCAACGTCAAACAGGAAGAAGCAATATAAGCCACCATGTGGTGGGCTTTAATCAGCCTGTTTAATTAGCCACCTGTACACAGCTTGGACAATGTCGCTTTCATTCAGGCATCAACATTTGAAGTGGATTTCCTGACAGTTACCCTCGAGGTTTCTGGGAGATTATTTCCATGGCCTCTGCATACAATGCACACCTTACATTCACAAAACTGTAGTCCAAGGTGTGATTAGATAATGCCACAGGAAAGAGAGAAAGGATCAGATGGACTGCAACTGAAGTAGAAGGAGTAAAAACATTTGATATCGCTGGGACACAGACACATCAGCCGGCCTAGATCACAAGTGCAGTATTAGTTACTGTCTGGAGGGGAAATGAATATTCATGTTGGAAATGGTGTAGAGTTAGAAGGATGGATGATTGAAAGCTGTAAACATAAATAGGACAAGACAAATAGAAACATGAATCAGCAATGTGGGCTTGTAAGGACTAGAATTAAACTTGACACCAATGTTCCCGGGCACTTCCAGAAAGTGATTCAACAAATTCTCATCTTTGAGCAAAAGAAATTGTACCTGGACCATTTCCAGATGGGGTTTTTAGCTCAGAATGGAGGGTGTGTATTCGCATATCAGCCGGATTTGTGCCGAAGTCTGCGCGAGATATTGGGGAGCACTTCACACACAATTTGGTTTTCCATTGTGGATTAAAGCCTCGCTCAGTTTATGTCCAGGGTAAAAAAATCCACTTTTTGCTTCAGTTTTTTGGAGCAAATTCCAACTCACAGTAAAGCCTAATATCTGGGGAAGCTCCTGCTTATGAAACTGTGTCAAAGTGAGCAATGGTTCTCAGTATTTGCATCAACATCATTTGGTATTCTACAGTGTAAGCTTAATATGTATTGAATGCACAAATTTTGATATTAAAATCAAGGCAAGTTTCTGCTAGCATGTTTGGGAGTGGGATGGTGGAGAGCAGAGAACACAGATACCTCTGAGAAAGTCCTATAAAGACCTTGAAAAGAGTTTGGAGGAGTCTGAAGATGTTTTTCTGTGGTCCAAAGATGATTGGACTTCTGAATCTTGTACAATTGCTTACCTTCCACTCCCCAGGGATGCCCATCCTTCTTCTCTTGTAGGTGAACAACTATTGCCCTCAAGTTCCATGCATACTGGCTCTGTGATAGAAAAAATCCAAGACTAGGCAGATGAATGGCACATTTTGGAGCTTGGAAACATGTTTAAAAAAAACAAAACAAAAAAAACAGAGGCAATGGTATACCCAATGGCAAGTGATGCCTCTTTCCAACAAGCTCTGTTCTCTTAAAAATTGTTGCTTAGACTCCAGCCCGAAACACAAGTATATGTATATATGCATGTCTGCAAATTGGCACTCTTCCCTCTGTGATTTACTAAACAAAATCCTTCTTTCTACATTTGTAGCTACCTTGGGAACAGTTTGGATGATACTTCTCTGACTGGCCCAGCCACACGTGATGAGGACATATGAGCACTGTGACATGGCCTTCCCTCCTCCTAATGTGCAGGGGCACCTTTTCCTATTTACATGGGGAAGCACTGTCTGAATACTATATAGTATAATAAACTAGTATTAAATTAGCAATAGACTAATAATAATTAGTATTTGGGCTGCATGTAGGGGAGCAGTTTGGACTAACTTCCCCATGCAGTTAGGGAAAGGCATCCCACTACACTGGGAGAGGGAAGGACATGAGCACTCACAGCATGCACCTACAGCAGGATTTGAGAATTCCCTGATTATTTGGGGGTGGGGAACTCATGGTTGATCTGTAGAACTCTCTGCCCCCCCCCAAAGTAGTGCCCAGCAGTGCAAATGGGTTTCAAGAGAATAGACCATTTTTCAGGAGATCAGAATATCAACTTTAAGCAGAGGCACTCTTACCCCTGGACCTCGGGGCCTATGTCCAGGGCCTCTACAGCACCTGCCCCCCCCAATCCTCTTTAGCCTATCCCAGGTGGTGTGGTCACCCGGCCGAGCATGATGATGCTTAATTTGCAAGGGAAGGGAGCCTCCAAAGGCCTTTAGGTTCAGGCTCCAAAATTACCTTGATGCACCTCTGACCGTAAGGTTAAAAAAAGCTTAGGTCATCCATCATAATCCTTCTAGAGAAAGAAAAGAAATGGCAGGAAAGAGTACTCTATTAGGACTCTTTCTTTTAAAGGGTTTTTTTTCCCTTTTGAAAAAATGTGCTTAGAAGTACATAGGGATGTACTTGTGAACTGGAATGGGTGTGGGCTTTTTGGCTGTGGAGTGAGCTCTGCTTTCCCTCTCACAATTGCTCCTGTAAGACCCATGTGCAGCCTGTGAACTGAATCCTGGCTGCCAATTCCTGCCCATCCCTCTTTCCCATGCTTCAAGGAGGCTGTCCTCCTCCTCCTCTCCTCCTGCTCCCTGGCATATTTACCCAATCAGGCACTGGTTTGGCACTTTAAAAAAAGATAAAAGGTTATTTTGCACAGTTTTTAAACACTTTAAAATGTTTTGGAGTAGGGAGGCAGTTGGCATTGTGACTGACACAAGGGACAGCTACCTGTCTGGGACTGGGACTGCAGTAGAGGGGAGGGGGGCATTATAGCTTTAGCCCATTATGGTCCCTTTCCATGCCCCCCCAACTGCTCTTTGCCCTGAGAGGAAAACTCACATGGTACCAATGAAACCATAGTGAAGCAAAGGGTTAAAAACTCCACTGAAGGATGGGGCCCCCTGTGGCTGCTCATATTCACATTTACCAAAACTATGTCAAAGGACCCAATCATCCAACAGGCATATCACCTAGTCTAATATCTTGGAAAGTGTATGTAAAAACATAATGCAGAAATAAGCTAGCAGACTCTGCCTTAAGAAGCAGCATCTTCTAACTGTTTTTCACAGGTAAGGTTATTCTGGACGTGGTTTAGCATCCCGAAACAATGTGCATTTTCCTCAGTGGCAAGCTGTGTGCACAGGACTGCCGCCCTCAAAACATATAGAGCAATCATTTTGATTGATCGATGGTAACCACTGACAGCAGGCAGAATGTTGGGACATGGTTATCTCATGGGAAACATTGCTCTTGGCGATTGTGAATGAGATGGATTTATGAATTGAGGCATAAATAGCCGACTGAATCCCCAAGTGTGCTGAACTGACAGATGCCATTGGCAAATGAACCACATTAAATGAAAAGCTATATCTGCTTATGATTACATAACAGGAAAAGCTGTGAATGGGAAAAATATATAATCCCGTGACTCGTCAAATCTCCCTTAATCACACATTTGGCAGTTTTCTAGACTAAGGGATTAACGTGGCTGGATATCATATTGTCAAAAACAAAACAAAATCCCAAGAAACCTGAGAAAAATAGCCATGTGAAATAAGGAAGGAACCCCATATTAACATTTTGCAAATATGAGAGTGCCTTGTAGCAAGACAAAATGCCTACTTGCAAAAAGTGCCGTTGGCATAGCTGCCTTAGTGGCAAGTGAGAGAATCTGAGCCTGCCCAGTTCTAATGTGGGTTAGGATGAATCATGTATGGCTGTCCAACCCTAACCCAGCCCAAGCAGACTCTACTGACAATATTCCTCTTGTCAACTTACCATAACTGAGCCATTAACTGGACTTGTGTAACCTGGAATGGCATGAACGGCTTCTTAAAAGAAATCTATATGGATTCTGGTTCTGTGCCCAAGTACTTCAAGAACAATCTTTGGCATGACAGGATGGCATTTTTCATCAAAGCCAGGAGTACAAAGACATTCACAAATGAAAGAGGATGTTTTTAAGTCCAGATAAAAGCAGATGAGAGTGTGCTAATATAGAAGCGGTTTTTAAAAATAATCTTCCTATTCCTTTTTCGTGGTGGAAGAACTATGTATCTCAGGCATTCCAAAATGGTATGTATGAGTGGGGCCCAGCTCATATTCACCACAGGGTTCAGCATCTCCTTCCTGAGCTGCCCCTCCCTGAGCAATATCATTTAAAAGCCATCATGTTTCCCATGCCCACCAGCAGGCGCAGCAGCCACTAATGGTGGGGATGGCCAGAGAAACTCACTACATGATGTGCCTGACATAAATGGCTTAAACAATATTATTGAGAGGATGGGAACCTCCCCACACAGTGCCAGTTCCCATGATGAAAGTAACGTGTGGTTCAGGCTTGAGTTTTAGAAGGTCCGGTTGTTGTGCTGCTGGTCTGGGGGATCATGTAAGAACCAAAGAGAGAGTGGCTCAAAAAAGCTACATCCAATAGCTCTTCTTACCTACTGTTCCAATGGAGCAAGGAGCTGATCTGGCAGACCACCTGGCAGAATCCTTTGGGCACAGTCATGAAGTTAGGTGATCATGAGGAAACAACCACATTCTACTTCTACAATATAACCTCTGGGATCTGCTGCTGTTCTTATAGGAACATAGGAAGCTGCCATATACCAAGTCAGACCATTGGTCCATCCAGCTCAGTATTGTCTACACAGACTGGCAGAGGCTTCTCTAAGGTTGCAGGCAGGAGTCTCTCTCAGCCCTACCTTGGAGATGCCAGGGAGGGAACTTGGAACCTATATGCTCTTCCCAGAGTGACTCCATCCCCTAAGGGGAATATCTTACAGTGCTCATGTGTGGTCTCCCATTCAAATGTAACCAGGGCAGACCCTGCTTAGCTAACGGACAAGTCATGCTTGCTGCCACAAGACCAGCTCTCCTCCCATATGTCTGAGCAACTCATCACCAAGGGAAGCCAGAGTGGTCCTTTTCAGCACGGCACAACCAGAGTGTTACACAAGGCCTTCTCTGTCTACTACCTACTTGCTCTTTCTCAGCTTATTCTTCTCTAGACTATCATACCCCTTTCCCACAGGTACTACTTTGATGCTCTTTACAGCTGGTGAACAATCCTGTCCACCTGTGCTTTGTTAGATTTCTGTGACCTAGGCCCAGGGACCAAACACCTGGCACAGCACCTACATGGCAGCATGGTCAGTATGGATGCAGGCAGGGCATGTTGTGAAGCATGACTGCTTCATAACAAGCCAAACCATACATCCGCTCAGCTCACATTTTCAGGGCAACAGTTTGGTTCTGTGTCAGCGGAACCAAGTGTTATTCGGACTTCCTTACAGGGCATTGAGTTCTTGCACTCTCATGGCCAAGATGGTGTCTCACATGAAAATTCACCTCTTTTTACAGTGGGTTGATGCAGCAGGAGAACGTCCAAAGTTCCAGCAGTAAAAGCATGACAGTTCTCCAGTGCGGCTGAAGCAATTCTCCCCCTCAAGTCTGTTCTTGGCTTTCATACAATAAAGAAACAGCCAACTTTTTTTTTTCTTTAGAGCTCCAAGACTGCATTTTAAATGTTCTTGGACAGATATCAATGTTAGATTACCCACTTTTTCCACTGTATGTTCCAGTAATAATAGGTGCATGTTTTGCTGAATTGTTTAAGATAACTATAATACAAGGTGGGTTTCATTTCTGAAAACTGGCGGTACGGCTAACAAGTATACCAAGAACTTGTTATCTCTGCCTTCTAAAATGCAAGCATTTTCAAAGTCTGCTCAGCTTCCAGGAACCTTCGGCCAAATTCAGCCTCGAGTTAATTGACCTTAAGACCTTTTTGTGGGTTGTGGGGTTCATTTGGAGCAGTTCATGGGACTGAAACCTAAACTACTTCTACTAAACTAACAAACCACAGAGGTCTTGGCTGAACACATGTGAACCCGAGCCTTGCCTTCCCTAGCCAAACATTCATAAATCGGGTTTAGTTGATTCCAGCAATAGGGTAGGCAAATCTACATCAGCTGGATGTGATGAATATTTCTGCAGGATTTTGGAGTCAGCGGTAAGAGTTTGTTACTGTTTCTTAAAGCCTTCAAGTTTTCCATTCATTTTGGCCTTCTTAACCCATCCAACGGCAATAAAAATGGCCTTGATCATTTTATGGCTATGTTCCTCTTCAAGTACTTGCTTCATTGGTTAAAAATAATTAATAATTCTGTTTTCAAACAGAAATAAATACATATTAATGAGGAAACATCAGAATAAATGGGGATTAAATGCCAGCCAGTGGTTCTCGGGGTAACATTAAGATGTATCTTAATCTAAATATGAGGCATTTCGCACGGTTAGTGTGAAGCGCCAGGAGGGTTCGTGCGGCGAGAGCGGGCTTAGGCCTCCCTCCCCACACACAAGCAGTTGCTTGTTGTTGGGCAGCCAGATCGGCCGCCCAGACGAGTGGCTGCTCCTGTCGGGTACTCCCACGCTCCGCCACAGCTCTGCCAGGAGCTCTGGGGACTGGGGAAGGGGAGCACTGCTGTGCAGTGCCCCAGCACCCCAAACCCCAGGAAGGCACTGGGCGAGTGCGCTTCCCCTCCCACCCCCGAGTGTGTCAGCCACGGCTGCCACAGGAGCAGAAAAACAAGGTTAATGGAGCACTTGCTCCGTTAATCTCATTCCAGAAGAGGGGTTGTCAGGCGGGCTAGCTGCTGCTGTGGAACCACCAGGCTTGCCTGTGAGCCCAGTGGTTCTGATGATCACCAAAAACTGGGCTGGGCTCCCCTAGCCCAGTTTTCAGTGACTGTCAGAATAGCTTCTATGTATCTTTAGAATAAGATACATATCTTTTAGGAATGGGCCTAGATTGAAACCTTCAGGAGAATTCTGTGGCTAATTCTGTTTTCCGTGGGCCAGACAAAGTTAATTGGACATTACATATATATTGTGTAAGGTTTGTATCAGGTCCCTGAAGTTGTTGCATATTGGCATTCACACTGAAGCATGGAATTTGGAATCTTTACATTATATAAACTGAAAAATATTGTTCGCATCTGTATATAGTGCAGCATGGGAATTGGAGTTTGTAAGATGTGTAAGCATCTCTCTATATAATTCGCTATGACATACCCATGGCTAATCCCATGCATGGCAGCTCTTGCAAGAGTTTGCAAGTGAGCTGCTGGGAGTGGGAGAGGAAAGTGACAGCGGTGGCAAAGATAAGGCCAATGGGCAGGCAGGCGGGCAGGCGGGAAGAGAAAGTGGCCCAGAGGGGAAGTGGGGAGAGGAACGGGTGATCAGCAAGTGAGGGGGGGGACGGGCAACTGGCGAGCGGGGGGAGAGAAGAACGGGCTTCCAGTGAACAGGGGGAGGAATGGGTGAGTGGGGAGAGGAAAGAGCGAGTGACTGGCGAGTGGGGGGAGGGAAGAACGGGTGACAGGGAGGAGGAATGGGCAAGTGGGGGGAGCCAAAGGCTGAGTACACTAGTGCACAGATGCTTTGTGCAGGTTCTGCTGGTTCAATTTATTGCTATATTGTTGCTCATCCATATTTTCCATAAACTGAACATCAGAATGCTATTTGGAGTGATACACAGAATTCTATAGATTTTTTATTTTTGCAAATTTCCCTGGCAGCATTATTTTTTATTTAGAATATTGATCTACCATTTTTCAGCAGAAAGGTTCTCAAGGTGGCATACGTAGCAAAAGGGATGAAATGATTGTTACGTGTCCTAAAGGGGCTCACAATAATAATAAAAAAGAGACACTAGTAAACAAGCACTGGGAGACATGCTGTGCTGGACTAAATAAGGATAGTTGCTATCTCTTTGCTAAATATAAAAAAGCCGCCCCTTTAAAAAGTGCTTCTTTGCCCAGTTAGCAGGGGAGAGTTGCTAGGAGGAATGGAGTGGCCTTGTAAAATACTAGAGTGTATTGGCTAGTAGAGACTTGAAATCTCTCTTGGTTTGAGGCCTTGCTTTGCTGCCCAGTATAAATACAGAAACACAAAGCCAGTTGGTCCCTATATTGCAGTGTCACACACACACTGATTAATCTGTAACAGCTGAATCCTTTTCATGCTTAATCAGAAGTAAGTTATACTGAATAGAAGGAGGAGAGCTGGTCTTGTGGTAGCAAGCATGACTTGTCCCCATAGCTAAGCAGGGTCTGCCCTGGTTGCAAATGAATGGGAGACTTGATGTGTGAGCACTGCAAGATATTCCCCTCAGGGGATGAAGCCGCTCTGGGAAGAGCAGAAGGTTTCAAGTTCCTTCCCTGGCTTCTCCAAGATAGGGCTGAGAGAGATTCCTGCCTGCAACCTTGGAGAAGCCGCTGCCAGTCTGTGAAGACAATACTGAGCTAGATAGACCAATGGTCTGACTCAGTATATGGCAGTTCCTATGTTCCTATGAGACTTGGTCCCAAGTAAATGTGCAGCTTTAATGTCATTGTAAGGCCCACAGAGTATCTGGTTATGGATTGCAGGAAGGCAGTGCTGCCAATCTGAAGTGGCTGCTTGTGTTACCTGCTAAGGTACCTCAGCTTACTGCTCAAAGGAGGGAAGCAAGAGGTTGTTCTCTGACTCATCCCTACTATGTTTCTGTGTGTTTTTAGCATAGGCTTATGAGATCACCCAGCATTCCGTGTGTGTGTCCATGTGTCCATCAGCATGTGGGTCCCCCCAATGCCCCAAACTTTGCAATGCCTGGACCAATATCAACCAAATCAGGTACAGTTGTGGGAACACATAGGGTCACCTCAACAGCATAGTTTGTGATGATGTCATCCACCCAAATTCAAGATGGCAGACACGTAAACTTTTGAGGCGCAAGTGAGCTTTCTTGTAAACCCTGTAACCGATTGGAACCAGATTTGCTACAGCTGGAGGGACACTTAGGGATGCCCCAGTGGCATAGTTTGTGATGATTTCATCCATCCTAATTCAAAATGGCGGGTGCATGAATGGTTGAAGTGCAAATGGGTTAACTTGTGGACTGTCTAACCTATTTGAACAAAATTTGGTATAGTTGTAGTGAGTGTCACATAGGGACACTTCAGTGGTGTAGTTTGTAATGATGTCATGCACGTGCATGACATAATGATGTCATGCACTTGATGTCAAGATGGCAGATGTATGAACATTTGAGGCACAATTGGGCTAAATTGTGAACTGCCTAACTGATTTGAACCAAATTTGCTACAGGCGTAGAGACACATAAGGGATACCTCAATGGTGTGGTTTGTAATGATGTCATCAACCCTGATTCAAGATGGCAGATGTGTGAACATTTGACGGGCAATTGGGCTAACTTGTGAATTGCCTAACTGATTGAACCAAATTTGCTACAGGTGTAGGGACACATAAGGGATGCCTCAGTGGTGTGGTTTGTAATGATGTCATCCATCCTGATTCAAGATGGTGGATATGTAAATGTTTGAAGTGCAAGTGGGAACTGATTTGGACCAAATTTGGTACAGTTGTAGGGACACAGGGACACCTCAAACACATTGTGATAATGTAAATCCCCCCCCCTTCAAGATGGCAGATGCATGAATGTTTGAGGTGCAAATGGGCTAATTTGTGAACTGCCTCACCAATTTGGACCAAATTTAATCCAGTTGTAGGGATAGTGAAAGGAAAGTAGGCAGATTAGTTCTTCCTAGAACTTGTTTTTGTAATGAACCAGAAGCAGGAAAGCTTGATCTAGCAGCTGCTAGGCTTGAGGGAAGTAGTTATGCTGGATCAGAAGGCTCTCACTCATGTTTTCTTGACTTGGTCAAGCTTCTGATACCCAAGTTTGAGAAGTTCTGATTCCAGATAATTCATATCTTCAAATAGACACCAAAAGCCATGTGAAAATGTATGAAAACAGGCTAGTAAAATTCATCAGGATAAAGTTTCCATCTGCTTGCAAGACAGATTTAATAAGGCTCAGATTTACTCCATCCTTGCAAAACTACACAACATTCAGTGCCTTTGATAAGTTGACTGAGTTGGAAAATAAATTGTATCATTGTCCAAGAAAAGAATTTTTTTCTTGTCAAGATACCAAACCTTGGTAAATAGGTCAAAACTTGCATTTATGATTTCATCCTTAACAATGTGCTTAACAAATCACAGAAACCATTATCTCTGGCAAAACAAATACCATGGAAACCTGCCAAAGTGAAAACAAAAACAAAAACAATGAAACAATAGAATCCAACCAAACTGCACTTCTTGTAACAAAAAGCATTAAAAAACAAACAAAAAGCACCTGTCTGCAGGCAAAATACCCCTCCCTACAAATAAATGCTTCTGCATGAAAAACAGACTTTGTACCCTATTGAGGAATGTAGGAATTGTAAAAACAGAAGAAGATAGATCAAAAACACATTTTGGTTGTGCATCATGGAAAAATGATTTCACTCAGCATTCCAGTATGTGTGAGAGACTGTGTGTTTTAAATCCTGTGCTTTGTTGGAAAAGTCCAGACAGTATGAAAGCGATGTACCTATCTCCAAGGGCTCATGAAGGGCACAAAAGCACGAAGGTCTAACTGAAATATCAAACAAGTAAAATTACAAACTAATCAACAGAAACTGGCAGTCCTGGAGGGGAAAGAATGCAAAACGAGAAAGCATGGAAAAAATATTGTTTTACTTCGTTGAAGGATGAGTCAATTTATTTGCTTTGTGTCCATAGAGAGACATGTTGGTGTGATTGCCCAAAGACCAACACAACACAACAAATTTGAACTGAACAACTGATCAGAATCACCAATGAAACCTTTCTTAGTATTTGTTTACCATGCATCCTTGGCAACCAGTTGCCGGGCTGCACTCTCATCGCTGTTACAATAGCATGATGATTCATGAAACGGTCCACTTCCTAATTTGCAGCATGAATCTGGCTGTGCTGCATCCAGAACAAACCACCCCCCAAATTCTTTGCCGACTTACACTATGTGCACACAGGAAGTGGGTTCAAGTGCTATCACTTTTTGAATCAATTGATCATTGAGAGCTTTTCTCATTCATCAGCTGAGCAACCCTGTGGAGCTGCTTTAAGATCAATTCCATTTGACAGACTCATTTCAACTATTAACATTGTTTTTCAAGTTCCGGGAGTTTAAATGCAGTTTGGTGGCTCAGTGGGGAGAACCTTCTGAATTAGAAAGGCAACAGACACCATGAATACTAAAGGCATTAGGATCCTGTGTGGACAGGGCTTGGGGTCATCCCTCGTTTAGCCTTCAATCCTCAAATCCCTTGTTCTCAAGCAAGGGGGGATGCAGGCAGGCCCAGCATCAGCAATTGGCCAGCTGGGGCACTGGTCAGGAGCCTTTGATGATGCAGAGGCCTCCATGATGATTCAGAGGCCCTTCACAAATGAGAAGGGTGAGGGGAGATTGTGACAGAGCAACTCACTTGCAAGTTGAACTGTTATCACCTAATAGCACTGCTGGTCCAGCCACAAATGGCAACAGTAAAAGAGGAGCACTCACTGCTGCTCCCTAAATTCCCACCACCACTGGGCCCTGGCAATCTGATCAGGCAACAGTGGTAGCTTCTCTTGTGTCATGGCTGCATACAGTATGTATTCAGGAGTGGTGCATCCAGAAGTTCTAAAATGGCACCCCCGCAGTCAGCAGTGCTGTAGAAGAAGGAGATGCTATCACTGCTGTCCCACAGTAAACCCACAAAGACCCAACAAGGGGAGTTTAGGCAGTGGCAGCTCCTTCTTCAGTAATGCCGCCCATGATGGCACCATTTTAGAAGACTTAGAAATACATCAAGAAGAAGGAGTTTCTGCTGCTAAGCTTGCTGTGCCAAGCGCCATGGGGTGTGTTTGGGTGGGGGGGGGGGTAGGCTCCACTGGATGGATGATGTATGGCAACTAGTTGCTGCTTGGAGGCTGGGTTCCATGGGGGACTTTGCTCAGGCCCACCAAAACCTGCACCAGTCCTGATGCAGGGTAGTGCTGTATATGTGGGGCAGTATCTCGGTTGTTTTCAGTGAATTCTGTGGGACAAAATAAACAAGTTCTAACCATTTCCACAGCTGAGAAGGGGCAAAAACAGACCCTCACCCCAGACCCTGGGGCACATGAAGGTTTATCCCAATGACTCCAAATGTACCATTTTACTAACACTATTCAGTCATTGTCATCCCCACATTCAGTGAATATATGAGAAGGGGACACATGTACACCATCCAGCCATGGCACCCCATACTGACATGTTGGTTGGCCATGTGGTGTCTATACATTCAGCATGGTCTGCAAGGGGCAGCACCAAACGTACAAAGGCTTCCTCTATTTCAGGATGGCACAACTTCAGCCCTCCTACAGATGTTGGACTACAACTCTCACCACTCTTGACTATTGTCCTCTGTGGCTGGGGATTATGGGAGCTGTAGTCAACTGGAGGGCCAAAGTTGTGCAGCTCTGATCTATTTGATATGGAACCCTGGCTGGTCACAGCTCCAAATTATGCAGCAGAACCCTCAGCCTGCTCAATGTTTCCCTTTGCAAATGATGCTGAATTTATGGGTTATGGGCGGCCAGATATCCAGCCAGCACTGACATAGGTTGTGTGGCTAGCTGGAACAGCTCCCTCCCTCCCTCCCTCCCTCCCTCATGCATTCACTGAATGCAAGAGTAGTGATGCCAGAATAGGGCTACTGTTTCCTTTATATTCATAAGAATAGTGTTCATCTGGGGGAAAACAAATCCACTGGGTTGATCTGCAGATGAACTAGACCCATTTAAAGTGGTTTGTAGATCACAAATGAATGTATTCTCACAAAAAGGAGAATACACACACACACACACATATTAAATGTGAGGCCTTGAAAATGTGGTATAGTTGGTAAATTTAGCATCTGTATACACAGTGTAATGGGGTCCCACAGGGCAAGGAGCTGCCGAAGACAGAGGAAAAAAGGAGGAACTCAGAATCAGCACTTTCTAATTCTGCAGTCTCTGTTGCCAAGAGTGGGGCATCAACATAACACAAAGTAATGAGGATACAAAGGGAGTGTCATTTATGCGAAGATTGCTATGTTGTAAGCTGAATGAGAATTGACAATAACATTTGTAAAACCCAAATATAATGGCATATTACACTGAATATGTACAAAACGTGTGTTCTGAATGAACAAGGCTTCTGCCAAGTTCAGTGTTGTTAATTCTTTCTTTATCTCATTTTTTCTAGACTCAGGCTGTTTTTTGTGTGTTTTCTCCAAAGTGAAGTCCAAATGTTGTTCATCACAATCTGATTATCAAAATTTGCTCTGAACTGACAGCCACCACGGACGATAATTCACAAGAAGGAAGTAAACCGAGGATCTGTTTGTCTTTATAGGTACGGAGATGGATTAAGAGTCCAATGGTCAGCATGGAAAAGCATCAGACAAGCAGCCTCAAATATCCGGGGTCCACTGTGATGCATATACCTCAAGGGGAGCCTGACATTGAGTCTCCATTATGCCAGATGTGCTTCAGTGACCATGCTTTTCAAAGAGGAGTTGTCCCTCAGGACACAGAGTCATGTTCCTGGGAAGGCCACAGAAGCTGCAAAGTAAGCAAGCCTTGCCTCACATGCTATCCCTGTATGAATATGCAAGTTTCTGATTTGCTTATGAGGGATTTTTAAGGTGCCTGAAAACAGGGATTGACATCCAGACTAACAACGCACATGGGTAGGGACTCCAAGGGAGAGCTGATTTTTGTTGATCTCCCCTTCTCTTTGTAACTAATGTGACTCACAAAAATATGTCCTGGAGGGTCTTACAGCTATCAGGGATATATTTCTGGGAATCATAGAGGGCTACGGAGGGAAGGGAGATGCATGAAAATCACTGCTCCCCTAGAGCATGTGCTGTGGGTTTTCTCTGTTAATCTGGATGTCGGCCAGGAATGGGAAAAGGCAGCACAAGAGAAATAAACATTTTGGCTGTAGTAAAATCTAATTATTTTGCAGAACCTGGGCTAAAATTATTACTTTCCCCCAAAGAATGATCTTTTAACAAAATAATTTAAGAAAGAAAACTGAGTAAACTGTTGTGCCAGCTGTAAATCGTAGGCATTCCTCCGCACACTACATGAAAAGGCCTCAGTTACTGATTTTCATTAGATTGGCACAATCATATGGAAAAGATTTAGCAGAATGAGGTTTTCTTTGCTAAAGGCACAATAAAGAGAAGATGTTTAGTCAGCAGAGCAGGGTTTCTTAACCTTGGGTCCCCAGATGTTTTTGGACTACAACCCCCATCATCCCCAGCCACAAATGGAGATAATAGTTGTAGTAGTCCAACAGTATCTGGGGACCCAAGGTTAAGAAACCCTACAGCAGAGGGAGGTACAAAGAAGAAATAGCATTCCATATTCTTGCCACATTATTTGAAGGGTCTGTTAAAATATCAGTGTGCACATGCAGATTTTGAATAGGAATTGCTCATAGGTCAGCAGGCACAACTGAGCATTGACATCTGAAGACTAATGTGATATTTAGACTTAAAGATTCAAGCCCACACACACCTCTAGAGGCATGGGAACCGCTACACCATGGTCTGATCCCACACCTCAGGGGAATGTGTGTAGGTGTGACTCAATTAAGCCGCTGTGTGGATGCATCTAATTGCAGGGCTCTTTCCCACCTAATTAGCATCTTGTAGGAAGGAATCGGATGGAAAGGACCTGCACAATCATGTAGGGAAGTGCACAAAACCAGTTTTTCTGGTTTGGTTCAAATCCAAACCAGATTCAAAGTGGACTCAACTGGTTCGGTTCTACCTCCCTCTGGGCTGGAGCCTGGCTTGGCTCGAATTTGAGCTGGTTCAGCCCAGTTCAAGGGGGGCAGGGGACTTCCCTAAGTGATATATTAGTCAGTAAAACTGAAGTTCTTACTCCCACTGGTGGGTGAGGGAGAGGCTGTGGTGGCCACAGGGGGGCTGCAGTGGCTCCCCCTACCTCTGCTGACCCCCCTGAGTCTCCTGAGCCCAGTTCAGCCCTTCAAGCCCATTTCAGCCCTTTATGTACACACAGCGGTCATGTTTTTGGCCTCCGTGCATGCAAATGTGCTATTTGCATGACCACAGTTGTGACCATGGCAACTCAAATGGCCCATGTGCATGTGTGGAGGCCAAAAACGTAGCAGCAGTGCACATGCAGAAGGTCAAAATGGGTCCAAAATGGACCAAACCGGGGCTGGGAGACTCAGCACTTCTTACAATTGGAAATGGGGAGTGTGTGCACTTCATAAAGGCAGTGCTTCAGGGATCTAATGCAGGGATTCTCAATGTGTGGGTCCCCAGATGTAATTGAACTTCAACTCCCATAATTCCCAACCAAAGGCCACTGGGGCTGGGGATTATGGGAGTTGAAGTTCAATTACATCTGGGGACCCACACGTTGAGAAACCCTGATCTAATGTGTCCTTTCAGTCCTTTCAGTTCACCAACCACAAAGTGTGAGAGGCTGTTCAAGCAGCCAAGACCCGCACAAGGAAGCCAAGCCCAGGCTTGGCTGCCCATAAGAACTGCCGGGAGGCAGGGGCTCCTGGCAGCACCTTGGTGGCAAACCCACCTAGGGAGCTTGCCTCATAAACATGGTTAGGGGAGTGAGCCTTCCCTTAACCACATTTCCCTGATTATGTGCCTGTGCCTCCTGTTTGCAGCTGGCGTTGAATCACTGACGGGCACCTGACCATTGCTGAGGGAGGGGGGAATCCCACAATGCACCACACACTCACGTGGTGCATTGTGGGATTTCTGGGGGTGGACAACGTGTTCCGGCCCCCACACCTCCACGCTCCCTGGGGCAGCGGTGGACTGGCTGGGTGCACATTCCATGCACCCAGATGGTCATAAACCTGCCACAGTTGGTGAGCCATCCATAATTTGCAATGTAGTAGTAAGCAAAGAGATATCTCTGGTTACACACTTCTTCTGGGCAGGCACAAGTTTCGTTCAGAGTCTGTAAAGAATCACAAGAGAACAAATCGCTACTGAGTGCCAAGTAGGGGTGTGTATGGAACTGTCTGGCCCGGTTCGGTCCGGCCCCCATCAACCCCTGCCCCGGGCAAACTTTTTTTAAAAAACATTTTAAATGAAAAGTAACTACCTGTAGCCCCTTTGGAGGGCTTGCTGTAGCTGCAGGGGGGTGTCCACGAGAGTTTCCTCTCCTGCCACCAGCTTCCCTCATCACCGCTGCGGCCGGGTAAATGTAGTCTTTTTGGCCCTTTTGGGCCTCTGTAAAGGCAAGCAGCAGCCATTTGGGCCGCCGCCATACATGGCCTCGCAGAGGGCATTTGCGCATGAGCAGCGGCGGCCAAAATGGCTGCTGCTTGCCTTTACGGAGGCCCAAAAGGGCCAAAAAGACCACATTTACCCAGCCGTGGCGGTGATGAGGGAGGCCAGCGGGGGGAGAGGGAAACCTCGCGGACTCCCCCCCCCCACGGGCTACAGAAAGTCCCCTGAAGGGGCTACAGGTAGTTACATTTCATTTACATTAAAAAAAACGTTCACGGACCAGCAGTTCCATTCCGGTCCAGACGGAACGGGGGGCGCGGGTTCGGTTCGATCACAAATGTACAAACCCCCAGACCGAACTGTTGGACTGCGGACCCCCAGACCAGTTCTGCACATCCCTAGTACCAAGTCCAACCCGTATTCCCTGCGACCAAGGTCGCTCACCAGATCCCCAAGGTCCTGAGTCCAAGGATCCAAGGCGTCACAGAGGGAGGTATCGAGGCTCTTGACGAGTTAGTTGTCTCCAGCAGTCCATCCTGAGTGAAGCTGCAGAATTTATAGCAGGTTGCCAGCTGGAATCAATCAGCGCTCCTCCCAGTCAGCTGCCTTCAATCAGTCATGTGCACGCTGCAAGCAACTGGTGCATCTCAACTCCCTGACTTGGCCATGCCGCTTCTCGCGCCTGTGTTCCCTGGCTGGGAGAGTTCCTCCTGGGATTCATCACTCTGCTCTGTCTCCTGCACCAAGCCCTCCTCCTGGCCCATCACGAGTGCCTCCTCCCTCCAATCACAGAGCTGGCCCTCGGGATTCTCCGGTAAATTCACTGCCTCCCACTCCTCTTCTGAGTCCTCGAACAAAGGTCTGACACAGATGGTCCTTGGAAATTGTCTGCAGCGAAAGCAGCCTCCTGCAGCCTTCCCCACCGCCTGCCCACCCACCAACCTGTCTGCCCCGTCGTGAGAACGACCTCTGGGCTTGAGTATAGGAGGCCCCAGCAGACAGAGCCCTGAACAGGCTAAAAGGATTATATTTTATAAAGTATATTATTTTACTCCATGTGAACATTTCTAATTAAAGCATGTAACAGCTTACTCCATGCTAGTCACTTTGCTTTCAAAACAAAGGCAGTGACTTATTATATAGCAAGGGTCACTGTAAATAACCTAGATTTGAAAGAGCTGGCAAAACAAGTTGGAAGAGCAGTTTTGCTTTTATCTGAATGTGGATATATTTTTTCTCTCTTTCAAAACTGGCTGTGCAACTCTGAGGAATACATGGGAATGCATAAGTCCTTCATTAAATACTTTCTCAGATAATCCATCATTATTTATTGATTTATTACATGGAGGTGGTTGGCACTCTCGCTCTGGGCCACCCCAGCACCCCCAAGTGCATTATGGGGCTGCTGAAACCTCCATTCTTCCCTATGGAGAAAAACCTTAAAGCCACTTGTGGGGTGCTGGGGTGGCCCAGAGTGAGTGGTGGTCTAGTGCAAAGAGAGTGCCAACCACCTCCATGGGTTGCTAACCCATGGGATACTGGGTTTTGTTGTTTTTGAAGTGTTCTGGGTGTAGATTCTTTGGTAGCATATAAGATTTTCAATGGCAAACCATGAATCCACTCTCATTGCTAACCTTAAAGACATATAAACTTCAAAAATCACTTAAAAATCAGCCCTTTGCCCAATTCCTTTCAAATAATTCTGATAGCTTCCTTGCCCACTCTAGGAACTACCACCCACCACACTCCACTCTACGACACCCCTTTCTCCCTGATGTGAATCTATACATTTGCTGCAATCCTCATTATTCTCTATGAGGAATTCAAAAACACTTTAACAATTCACCAATAATCAGAGGAGTGTCCAATTGCCTTGGGGTTTTGTGGGTGGTAGGCACCCCTGTCTGTCTACCACCCACCCCGCTTTTGTGCCCCTAGGTGCTCCACAATAGGAGATATGGGCTGGTTCTGGTCCCATTATACTCTATGAGAAAAATAATTGAAAATAATTCAAATATTCATTAAAAAATCGTACTACTGTCCGACTGCTTCAGGGTTTGCATGGTTGTTGGCACCCATGGGTGCTCCACAATAAGGGATAATGGGCTGGTTGCAGTCCCATTATACCCTATGAGGAAAAAATTAAAATAATTTTCAAAAATTCATAATAAATCATACGAGTGTCTGATTGCTTTGGGGTTTAGGTGGCAGGTACCCCTGGGTGCCAGATACCATCCTACCAATTTTTGGATGTCCTAACTGGTTCAAACTGGTTTGAACCAGTTCAAATCGAACCACCCCCTGGTTCGGTTCAAATTCAAACCTGCAGCTCGAACCTGATGGCTGGTTCGGTTTGAATTAGAACCTTCGAACCGTTTCGCACATCCCTACCAGAAAACAGATGATGGCAGAAGCAACAGATGCCTCTTCATATCCTCTCGCACAGGGGATTCTCCTCCAGGGGTGAGGGCCTCCTTGTAGTGGGTGATTTGATCATTAGAGGTATAGAGAGATGGGTTTGTGACCTGCGTGTTGACTGCATGGTGACTTGCCTGCCTGGTGCGAAGGATGCGGACATCACACAGCATCTAGATAGGCTATTAGGCAGTGTTGGGGAGGAGACAGCTGTCGTGCTGCACGTCGGCACCAACGATGTGGGAAAATGTTTTCCGGATGTCCTGGAAGCCAAATTTAGGTTGATAGGTAGTGTATTGAAGTCCTGGACCCCCAAGGTAGCATTCTCAGAAATGCTACCTGTTCCACGCGCAGGTAAAGTGAGACAGGCTGAGCTGAGGGGTTTCAATGCTTGGATGAGACACTGGTGCCAGGAGGAGGAGTTTAGATTTGTTAGGCACTGGGATACATTTTGGGGCAAGCAAGGCCTGTACAAAAGGGACAGGCAGCACTTGAACCAAGATGGAACTAGACTGCTGGCGCTTAAAATCAAAAGGTTTGCAGAGCAGCTTTTAAAATGATACTTGGGGAACAGCCAATGGGAACTGGGCAGTATCTGGTTCGGCACATGCCATCCTTCAAAGTGCAAATGTGCAAAGGATTCAGATAAAACAGAAGGGGACAGAGCAGAACCACATAAAGAGCAGACAGAAGGCTGTGCCAGCTGGTCAAAGAGTCAAAAGAAAGATGGCATACACCAGGTGAGAGATTCAGCGTATAGGTGCTTATATACCAATGCCAGAAGCCTCCAAGCCAAGATGGGTGAGCTGGAGTGCTTGGTTGCTAACATAGAAATAGATATAGTGGGCATAACAGAAACATGGTGGAACAGTGAGAACCGGTGGGACACTGTTATCCCTGGGTATAAACTCTATAGAAAGGACAGGGAGGGGCGCCTTGGAGGAGGGGTAGCACTGTATGTTAAAGAAGGCATAGAATCTAACAAGCTAGAAAACCTAGGTGGACTGGAGTCCTCCACAGAAACTTTGTGGGTGACAATACAAGACCTGAAAGGAAATGTGCTAGCGGGGATGTGCTATCGCCCTCTGAATCAAAACACTGAGAGTGACTGGGAGTTACAGCAGGAAATCAGGGAAGTGTCAAGGAGAGGCACACATAGACTGGCTAAATTCACAGTCAGGTAATGACAAAGAGGTCACATTTCAAGACTTGTTGAATGACTGTGCCCTAGAACAGCTGGTCTTGGAACCGACCAGAGAGAAGGCAACCTTGGACTTAATTCTGAGTGGCACCCAGGACCTGGTGCGTGATGTTAGTCTCATCAACCCTTTAGGGAATAGGCAAATTCAGCATACATGCAGGGAGACAATCACCAAGGATGTCTAACACGGATATTTTGAATTTCAGAAGAGGAAACGTCTCCAGTATGAGGAGTATGGTGGAAAGAAAGCTGAAAGGGAAAATCAGGAGAGTCACTTCACTCCAGAATGCATGGAGTTTACTCAAAACCACAATACTAGAACCCAGTTAGACTGTATACGCAAAAGGAGGAAAGGTACCATTAAGTCGAGGAGGATGCCAGCATGGCTAACAGGTTATGTCAAGGAAGCCATAAAAGGGAAGAAGACTTCCTTCCAAAATTGGAAGGCCTGTCCAAATGAAGAGAACAGAAACGAACACAAACTCTGGCAAAAGAAATGCAAGGTGACAATAAGGGAGGCAAAATGAGTTATCTGCATCTGTCTTCACGGCAGAGGATACTGAGCATATACCTATTCCTGAACCAGGCTCTTCAGGGATGGAGGCTAAAGAACTGAGTCAGATAGAAGTGACAAGAGATGATGTTCTAAACTTTCTGGAAAAACTGAAAACTAGCAGATCTCCAGGGCCTGATGGCATCCATCCAAGAGTCCTCAAAGAACTCAAATGTGAAATTGCTGATCTCCTTGCTAAAATATATAGCTTATTCCTGCAATCAGGCTCTGTACCGGAGGACTGGAAAGTAACAAACGTAACACCAATTTTAAAAAGGGACGAACCTTTTGGAGTTCTTTGAGTGTCAACAAGTGTGTGGTGATCCAATTGAAATAGTATAGCTGGACTTCCAAAAAGCTTTTGACAAGTTTCCTCATCAAAGACTCTGGAGGAAACTTAGCAGTCATGGGCTAAGGGGACAAGTACATGTATGGATTGCAAACTGGCTGAAGGACAGGAAACAGAGGGTAGGGATAGATGGAGAGTTTTCACAATGGAGGGACGTAAGAAGTGGGGTCTCCCAGGGATCTGTACTGGGACCGGTGCTTTTTAATTTATTCATAAATGATATAGTAGCAGGGGTAAGCAGCGAGGTGGTCAGATTTTCAGATGATACCAAACTCTTTCGGGTAGTGAAATCCAAAATGGATTGTGAGGCACTCCAAAAGGATCTCTCCAAACTGGGTGAATGGGCGACAAAATGGCAAATGTGGTTCAATTTTGGCAAGTGTAAAGTGATGCACATTGGGGACGAAAAATCCCAATTTCAAGTATATGCTGATGGGATTTGAGCTGTTGGTGACTGACCAGGAGAGAGATCTTGGGGTCATGGTGGACAGCTCATTGAAACTGTCGACTCAATGTACAGCCGCTGTGAAAAAGGCCAATTCTATATTATGAATCATTAGGAAGAGTCTGAAAATAAAACGGCTAATATTATAATACCTTTATACAAAATGATGGTGTGGCCACACTTGGAGTACTTCATACAATTCTGGTCACCACATCTAAAAAAGGACATTGTAGAACAGGAAGAGGTGCAGAAGAGGGCAACCAAGATGATCAGGGGCCTAGAGCACCTTCCTTATGAGGCAAGGCTACAACACCTGGGGCTTTTTAGTTTAGAAAAAAGACAACTGCGACCTGGCCTGGCTCAGCTTGCGCACAGTGCCTGCTGGGTCGGCCACTGCTGCCTCTCCCCTCACAGTATGCTGGGACGGGAGAGGAGGGAGTCCTGTGCTGGCTTCTGGCTGGCTGCTGCTGCCTGCTTCTGTGTCTGCCTGTGAGTCTCGCCTCCTGGCTGGGCACAAACTACATCCCGGCTGGCCTCATCAGCAGCCCTGCTGGATTGTCTTGCAGAACCAGCACTCTCCGTTCCCTTGCAGCTTGCGCACTGCCTGGCTGCTTGTGCAAGACGAGACGCTATGCATGCATGCATCATGTCACATGCTTGCCGCCTGTTATGGCTGGGCAGGGAAGTGACTTGGGCTGCTCTGCTCCTGTTCACCCCCCCACCTGGCCAAGCCCAGGCCCACTAGAGCCGCCAGGGAGGCAGCAGGCGGCTGCACACAAAAGGCCTGTGAGCAGGCCAGAGGCTGGCCGCAGCTCACCCTCAATCAGCACAGTAGCTCACACACAGCTCGGGCAATTGGCGATGCAGCACAGCCACCCATGGCCCCAAGATAGTCTTTTGAGAATTTGGGGGGCCCCAGGACCACACTTTCACCAAGTGAGGGACCACACTTTCACCAAGATGTTCTGAGGGGAGGGCGCTCCTTAAGATTCTTTGTTTTAGCCAGGAGTGGTCTATGGAATGTGAATCAAATGTTCTATCATTGCCCCAAAGTGATTCCTAGAGGGCTCCTCCTGGCACTGCCCCCAGGAAGAAGGGAAAATATATTTTAAAATATAATCCCTGAAGCAAACCAGGAAGTGCATTTTAACCATTATTCTAGTTCTTCCTGGGGGCAATGCCAGGAGGACCCCCCTAGGAATCAGATTGGCTGGAGCAGCTTGAGTAGCAGCTTGTTCCAGCCGGTGCAACTGTTTAAGAACAGGCATAATGTAGTCTCTCTGGGATACCCCAGAGACCAATCTAGCTGCCAAATTTTGGACCAACTGACGTTTCCAAACTATGTACAAAGGCAGCCAGGGATGTGCAAATCAATTGGGGTACAAATCAATTTGTACACAGATCTAGCTGATTCAAGTGATTTGGAGACAGAACAAATCACCCTTGTGGTCCATTGGCAAGATTCAGGTCCAAATTGAATTGCACCAGATTTGATTTGAATCTGTTCAAGATTCAGATTCCTCCTATTGCTTCCCCCAGATTCTCAGCTTTCATTTAAAAAAAAAAAAAGCTAAGCTCTAGCCCTTGTAGAAGTGGAGTTTAGGGGCAACATGTGTGGTCACTATTTTTCAAGTGTTTGGATTCTTTGGTGTATAATAACTTCCTTCAATGAATCCCTGTGATGATTCATTACATACCTTCATTTCTTCTATTCATTTTGACTGTCTTTGGACAGTGCCAACTGTCAACTGCCATGTGCCAACTACATCCCCCTCCCACCCACAAGGCAGTGTGGTACTACTCAGTTTATATTCTAGGTATTTTTTCAAGTGTTTAGACTCTTTGGTGTCTAATAACCTTTCCTCATAATGAATCTCTACACACCAAAGAGTCTAAATACCTGAACAATTCCTAGAAGATAAGTAATTGTTTTTTAGTAGTTACTTTAGTTCTTTAATAATTTTTAATTATTAATGTAATGTAATCTTTAGTGTTGCCTGTTTGCCTGTTGTTGTACACAGCCCAGAGTCTTCGGAGTGGGCGGTATATTAAATGTCTCTAATAAAATAATAATAAATAAAATAAACTCAGTACCCAGTGGCTTGTGGGTTGGGGGGTAGTTGGCACATGGGATGCCACTAATTCCACACCAAGCAGTGGGGTCAAAATGAACAGAAGAAATGAAGGTCTGTTATGAAGACAACAAAGAATCTAAGCACTTCAAAAATTCCTTAAAAATAGTTTGTGTTTGTCGGGGCTGTGTGTAATTGACACATGGCATTTGACAGTTGGCACTGTCCAGTGACAGTCAAAATGAACAGAAGAAATGAAGGTGTGCAATGAATCCTCATAGAGATTCATTATGAGTAAAAGTTTATTATACACTATGGAATCCAAACACTTGAAAAACAGTGACCACACAATTTGCTCTATAACTCCACTTCTACAAGGGCTAGAACTTAGTTGTTGTTGTTTTTAATTAAAGCTGGGGATCCATGTTAGGGTTAGGATAGAGTGACTTCAAATCCTCATTATTTCCTATGATGGGAATATACAAAACCAGTAAATACTAATAGAATCATTAAACATCAACCAAGTGCCCCGCTACCTTGAAATTTGGGTGGTAGGTGGAACCCATGGGCACCTACCCACCACCCAAATTAGGTGCTCCTAGGACCTTTATAAGTCATCCAAATCAATCCAATCCAAATCAAATCAAATCAAACCCAGATCAAATCAGGGGTGATTAGGAGGGACAGATTTGGACACAAAATAAATCAGGGGGGCTTGGATTTGGGCACAAATGAAAAAAAATTGATTTTTGCACATCCCTAAAGGCAGCCCTACATAAACTGCATTGCAGTAGCCCAACCTGAAGGTTACCAGTTGATGTACCACTGTTTTCAGGTGTACCACTCTTTTCTTCTCAAGGAATGGGCAAAGTTGTTGAATCAGTCACAGTTGGTAAAAAGCACTCCTGGCCACAGCCTCAACCTCAGGCACCAGGGTGAGCGCTCCGTAAACCCGTTTTTCAAAATCGTGAGTAGCCGCGGTGCGGCTCTGTGCCGTGGCTACTCATGAGTAGACCCCCAGTCGGGAGGCTTCAAAGCAGCCTCCCGGCTCGGGGGTCTCTCCAGTATGCCCTGCGTGCTCACGCAGGGGATACTGGAGCTTCTGGGTGCTGCGTGGCCCTCAATCCTCCCAGCCCCCGCCAGCTCCGTCACGGCCGCCCTGAGCAGACTGTCTGACCAATCGTGAGAAGATCCTCTCCCTCTGTAACTTCCCTGGCGAAGGCCATCTATCAGGCCAACCAAGGCTGTATCAACCCCATAGCCCGCCCTAAAGCCAGTTTGAAATGGGTCCAGATAATCAGTTTCCTCCAAGACTGCTTGGAGCAGGCCAGCCACTACCCTCTCAATTATCTTACCCGGCCATAGGATGTTGGATACTGGCTTATAATTATCCATCACCAGGGGATCCAGAGTGGGCTTTTGAAGAAGGGGTCTAAGCACTGCCTCCCTCAGACAAAGTGGCATCCTGCCCTTCCTCAGTGAGTTATTAATGATATCAACTAGGCCAGCTCCAACAATCTCTCTGCAAGGTGAAATTAGCCATGCTGGGCAAGGATCCAAAGAGCAGGTAGTAGGCCATGCTGCTCCAAGCACCTTGTCCACCTCCTCAGGAGTCACAAACTGAAACTTCTCCAATCTAATCTTGCCAGAGGAATTGCTGGACACCTCCCTAACTAGCCCTGCAGAAATATTGGAGTCCAGATCAGCCCAAATGCAAAAGATTTTATCTGGACATAATCCATTGAATGTGTCACAGTGAGACAGTGTTTCCAGAAAGAGATTTGAAACAGAAGGGCTTGAGTTAAACCCCTAACAATCCAGAACCCCTAACAATCCATGCTGGACAAAAACTTGCAGATGCAATATGTGCAGAATAAAATCACTTCCTTGCTATACATACTGCCACAGCATAGGCCTTCAAATGGGCTCCACTGTTCCCTCTAAGGCGTGTATATGTGCATGAGCCCATCTACTCAGTTAGTTTTCGATCCCGCTCAGGTTGAATCCGGAAGGCCCCATTTTGAATGCACATGCGCGCGCGCTGCCTTGATACTACCACCCAGAACAAAACTCATTCCATACAGAGATGAAAAAAAATTAGAAGGACCACTGATGGGCTCTGTGCTGAGTCATCAAATTCATGATGAGCCCTTCTCCATTTGTGCTCCAGTTGTTTATCTTGCCACTTCAGCTCCCATAGTTCTTGCATATACCATGGAGCTAATTTTGAAGTGGGTCGGAGAGGACGCTTAGGAGCATTGATTATAGTGTCAATTTGCTATTACATTCTGTGTGGTTTCTACCAAAGCATTTCTGCTGATGAAAGCAGATATAACATTGAAATGTGGCAGAGCTGGTCTGAAGTCCCACCAACCCTGTTCCTTTCAACATTAGCAACTACAAACATTTAAAAACTGTGAAAAGACTTTATTTTATGCTTATGTATGAATCTCCTAAAAGTGAGTGTGTAGACAGTAAACAGGAAATATTCTTGATCAGAATGCAAATGCTTTCCCTAATTCAATCCTAGAGATGGTAAGCATGATCACTGACCCAACAATTGTTCAGTCCGGGGTGTGTAAATGCAGGGATGTGCTCATTGATGGAATAAGTTCAACTATGAATACACATGGCTGGGTTCTAAATAAGCATTACAACAGCAGGAAAAAGACCTCCATTCATTTTTGTCATTTGGGGAGATTTAGTTAAGACCTCTATTCAGTAAATGGACGAATGATCACAAAAACAAACAAGGCAACTCTCTTCCTAGCCAGCAAACTCCAACTCAGACTGGATAACAACTTTAGAAGACTATGCAAGGGAGGGGTTCAGCTCAGGCCCTCAGCAGAAGGCAGCTGGCTGGTGCAAAGCTATGGGATTGGGGCGGAGCAGAGAAGGAGGAGGCCCTGTAATAGATGGGCAGGATAGGTCTTGACAGATTAACAGGCCCTGCAGGCAGGGGGGCCACTAACTAAATGTCTTGGAAAAGAGTACTAAAATGCCTAAAGCAAGCCCAGAGCACATCTATTGCTATGTGGATAATGAATACCAAACGAAACAAGCTAACCGTGAGAATTTGAGCTTAAAAAGACATTTCATCATCAATGCACCCAGTTTCGTGACTGAATGATGGTTTAGGATTACCAGATTAAGCTCTTGGTTATAAGGTCCGTTTGCCTGTATGGATGTGTATGGAACAATGTGGTATTTTTAAATACTGGTAGCCTTCAGTTACTAGCTGCCTGGTAAGTCTATGTTGTTTCCACAGATTTTCTCCTGTCCCCCACCCTCTGTACCAGCTCATTGCAGTACCCTGCTCTTGGCCAACAATTTGAGTACCCTTGCTTAAAGCATTTGCTGAAAACCAGAAGCTCCCATTCCATCCTAAAGCTGAAAGGAGCCCTAAATGTGCTGTTGGATAAGCAATTATTAGAATATAGCTCTTCAGTGTTTTTCCTTTTTTAGATTGAGCACTCTCAATTTATCTTGGTTAGCAAATGTCTAAATTGCCCTTTAAACTGGCAAGCCAACATTGTGAAATGGAAAATTCAGTTTTGCAGCCATAGCTTCAGGCTGTTTCCCAAACAGTCACTTCTCAGTGCATAGGCTGGCTATAGATATGAAAATTGTACTAATAGGGTTTCCATGGAGTTTAAGGCTGATCTTGTGTATGTCTACGGGGATGTGTTAGACAGAGAGGTCCAGATATGCTTAAATTATAAATGTACTTTTCAACTGATATCAGCTGCAATCTGATATAACTTACTCTGTAGAAGTCCTTCTGAAGTAACCAATTCTGCACTGGAGTAACAGTGCAGAACTCTTTACAAATTCACTGTCCTGGTATAGCTTCTCCTTGTATGCCCATTTCAGTCAACTGCTGCTGCTGTTGCTGATGCTGCTATTTATATACCACTTTTCAACAAAAGTTTCCGAAGTGCTTTACATAGATAGATAGATAGATAGATAGATAGATAGATAGATAGATAGATAGGATGGACCCCTGTCCCCAAATGCCTGCCGTTTAAGAAGAAACATAAGAGAGACACCAGCAACAGTCACTGGAAGTACTGTGCTGGGAGTGGATAGGGCCAGTTACTCTCCCCCTGTTAAATAAAGAGAATTGCCACATTAAAAAGGTGCCTCTTTGCCCAGTTAGCCCAGTTAGTCACTGATCTATTACACTTTCAAGGTATAAATTGGAGGAGGATTGACTATGATTTCTAGTGGGGGTCAAAGCTTTCCTCTCTTTGATCCCTATTTAAGCAACAAGCAATGTAGCATTGAGCCAGCATGGTGTAGTGGTTAGAGTTCTGGACTAGGACCGGGGAGACCCGAGTTCAAATCCCCATTCAGCCATGGAACTAGCTGGGTGACTCTGGGCCAGTCACTTCTCTCTCAGCCTAACCTACTTCACAGGGTTGTTGTGAAAGAGAAACTCTCAAGTATGTAGTACACCGATCTGGGCTCCTTGGAGGAAGAGTGAGATATAAATGTAAATAATAATAATAATAATTGTTATAGCTACTAAGCAGAGGTTACAACCTCATAGTGTAACACAGTCTTTCCCAAGACCATAGTCAGTCAGCTAGCAGGATGTGCCTGAAACACTCTCTGGAATTGTTTGTCCAGGCAGAGAAGAGCATCATTGCCTCCCAAAAACAAACCTAAGAGCAAGACCTCTGACCCTTGATTATGTGTGCCACCACTAAGATCTTCCAGGATTGTAACTAGAGTTTCTAAGGATAAGATTGAAGATTGTGACCGGTGGCTGCCACCCTGCTGGGATGCGGACTCTGTGGACCAGGAAGAGGGAGGGACTCCCCTGCCCTGAAAACGGAGATTGCCAGGCTGTGGTTGGACAAACATCTGTGATACAAATCATGGAGGCTCTTCTCATGATCCATGAGAAGAGCCTGGGGAGGGTTTGCGAGGAGAGCGGGCTAAGCCAGCTCTCCCCACAGATGAGCAGCAGTCTGCTCTGGATGGCCACAGCAGCCACCCACACGACTTCTGGCTTCGTCATGGAGCCAGTGGGGCCTTGGGAGTTCAGGGGCCATGCAGTTCCTGAAAGCTCCAGCATGCCCTGCGCGAGCGCACAGGGCATGCTGGAGAGACCCCCGAGCCAGGAGGCTGCTTTTCAGCCTCCCGGTCAGGGGTGTCCTCATGAGTAGCCACAGAGCCGCACCGTAGCAACTGATTTTAAAAACTGGGTTTGTGGTGTGCTTGCTCTGCAAATCCGGTTTAAGGGGAGGGGGTAGTTTGGTGGGTTAACTGCCTGGAGGCCACTGGGCTTGCCTGTGAGCTCCCCTAGCCAGATTCCACCTGATCATGGGAATAGCCTCATGGTTAGAAAAATTAACCATGGGTTCAGCAATCTCTGGTTTCATGTTATGTGTGAATGCGGCCATAGTATGCAAGTCTAGGAGCTAGGTTTAGTCCCTATTGAGTATATACTTTATCACAAATCTAGCTATGCTACTATGTGTGTTATGTGTAAAATAGCTTTTCGTATGAGCTGTGTGTCAATCTGTCCATCATTATCAATAAATTAACTTGATTAAAAACATTTGCTTGTTTAAAACATTTGTATCTTACTTTACCACAATGACTCAAGGTGGCGCATAACATAATTGTAAAAACCAACTTCATACAATAAAGCAAAATAAACGTAACCACTAAAACTGTGAACCTTAAAGCCTACAATGGAAACACCACCAAACCACATGCCTCTCTATCTCACTGAAGAGATTTGCCTTAGAGGGGTGTGGAAAGGCCAGGAAGGAGGAACACTGACAAATATTATTGCAAGTCATTCCACAAAGCCAGGGCAGCTGCTGAGAAAACCCTGCTTCCACCCATTGATAATTTAACCTTTTAAAATAAAAGATTTAGAGCAGACAAGATCTTAAAAGATGAGTAGGTTTAAACAAAGAGAGGTCCACTCTAAGATAGATTGGACTCAAGCCATGAAGGACAGAAGCTTGGGGTGGTAGTCTTGTGGTAGTGAGTAGTAATATTCCCCTTTGCTAAGCTTGGTTTGCATTTGGATGGGTCTCAACATGTGAGCACTGTCTGCTATAAGATATTCCCCTTAGGGGAATACCACTCAGCAGTAGAGCATCTGCTTGCATTCAGAAAGTCCCCGTTACAATGTCCCTGGCATCTCCAGTCAGGACTGAGAAAGGCTCCTGCCTGAAACCTTGCAGAACCACTGCCAGTCAGTGTAGACAATACTCAGTACCTTGAATTGCATCGCAGAGATTCATCCAACTGCAGTCTGGCAAGCTCTGTTTTAAGGATAGGGGAGCCCCTCCCACCAAGGCTGCATCCTTTAAACACTATGCCATTCAAGCCCTTCTTCTGACAGTGATTGCTCCACCGCCCTCGCAAGAGCCCCGAAACAAAATATTTTTTTTTGGCAGATGCACAATTTCTGGTGGTGGGGGGGAGGGGATCTTGGGAAAGCACTATTTTTCTGTTACTCAAGAAAGGGAAGAGAACGTGATGGCTTCCTAGGAAGGGTTATGTATGTGAGGGAGGGCAGAGGTTCCTGGGGTCTGGCCTGCTGTGACCCAGGATGCTCTTACAATAGCTCACTCTGGCAAAGCAGTCCATGGAGACCAAACCACACTCTTGCCCCCATGGTGGCAAGGAAACTTCTCCAGGGAAACCTTTCATGCATCCTAAGGTGATTTTGACTCCCCATGCCATGTGTCCAGGCATTGCCAGGTGGGCAGATTGGGGAAACACCAGGACTGAGGACAGATCTTTACTCTCATTCAAAATTGGACCGGTGTTGTGCCATATACAGATCTACCACTGTTGGGAATTGCAAGCAAGTGGAACCCTGATTTTCAGAAACTCCAAGAGAGTGGGGTCACCATTCCAGCCAAAAATAAACTGGACATTTCCAAATAGGCAGACAAGCTGGCATAGGGCATGCTTTGACAGCTTCTTTGTGGCAGTCACCAAGAGAGGGAGAGCTGTTGCTGGGGTACCTGTCTCCTTGCTTATATAGAGCAACCTGGCCAGGGTGGCATCTGCCATCTGGCCCTCAGGCATGTCAGGGTGGCATCTGCCATCTGGCCCTCAGGCATCTAGGTCTGACACTCTCGTGAGATAGCAGTCCTTTCATGGTGGACAGTGCTGGTCCTGCTGCCTGGCCTTTCTCATGAATAAGCCTAGGGACTGCACACATCCCCCCAAGAGCAAGGGGCTGGACCCCCCTTCCCCAACATGATTGTGTAAAAAATAGAGCAGAGCCATTCAAGAATTCCTGGTTGTGGCTGCCAACCCTGGGAATCGGTAAACCCGACCCTGGGTATCATCACCCTGCCATATGTTGCTGCCCTAGCACTCTAATGGGGTGCGTATGTTGCTACCTTGAGTGCATGTGCTTGTGAATATACATCCTTGTCACTTCATTTTTGGAGGGCAAAGCACATAATGCCCATCTTGTCATCCCATCCCCTTTCTCTTCTGATTGCCAGGAGGGGGAAACAAGGGACAGAGTGGGAAGAGGGAATTCCCCTCTCTGATTTTGCCATTTGACATGCTGACAAGCTTGGGATGGGTCACAGTGGTGTCCCTGTTGATGGGTAACTGCTTTGTCAGATTAGAAACAGTGAGACAAGGCAAGCGCTCTGAGAGGTGGCCAGCGAAAAGCACCGCAGGCATGGAGCAGGTGCAATCCTGGGCAGGTCTCTGCCACCCTGTCTATGATTACGGTTCCAGAAAATTACAAAACCGTGGTTATGGTGGCATCCAATGTGACACTGCCACTGAAAAACCTCAGGTTACGGTAGCAAAACTCACTACAAACCGAAAGTTCAAATTGAAGTTTGGCGAGGCTTTTGCCATGAAACTGCAGTTGCGTAAATAAATAACTATAACTTATAGAAAGCATTCCCGATCATTGTTGCCACTCTCATCTCCAATAGCAGCAGCAGTCCAAGAGGACACCCAAGCTGACAGAGCAACATGTAAGCCATAGGTAAGCAGGTAGACTGCATACCTCAAGGCTTATCACAGATCCTCCGCCTTAGGATTCTCAAGGGGAGTTGAAAGAGTTGCATGTTCATTGGCAAAATCAGACCATCTGGGCGAGACAATCAGCTGTGATAGCAAGAGGCTTGTTCTAAGGATTAAATCTAAATACAGTGAGGAGATTCTCACGATCGGCCAAAAGCGGGCTAAGGGAGCCTAGCCCACTTTTGGGCGAGCATGAGAACCACTGGGCTCGCAAGTGAGCCCAGTTTCCTCAAAGTGGGTAACCTGCTTAGGTAGCCCTCCCTTAGATGAGGTTAGTGGAGTGAGCGCTTCGCTAACCCCGTCTATTTGATCGAGTATTGCCACACCGCGGCTCTGCACCATGGCAACACATGAGGAGACCCCCTCTGGGAGGCTGAAACAAGCCTCCCGGCCCGGAGGGGGTCTCTCCAGGATGCTCCATGCGCTTGCACGGGGCATCCTGGAACTTCCAGGAGCCACGTGGCCCCCAATCCCTACAGCCCCCACCAGTTCTGTGATGGAGCCAGCAGTCGTGTGGGCGGCCAATCCGGCCACCCAGGGCTGCCAGCGTGCCCATCTGCGGGGAAAGTGGGCTAAGCCTGCTCTCCCTGCTCACCTCACTGATTTTGAGACTCACCTCGGTGTCTGTTTTCATAGTTTTATAATGGATTGATATGGGGTTATTATGCATAATACTTATTTTGATGAGTCAAAAGTGTATGAGCACAAAAGACTTTTCAAATGAGAAATGGCAAAGAACAGTGTGTGAATGCAGGCTGAAATTATGTGTAATTCTGATGAGCAACATAAAATGGCATGGCACACAGCTGGTGCTTCTCCCCTCCCCATTTGCTCCCCTACACAGACACTCACAATTCTAGATGACAGAGCAAATGTCACACCAAGAAGAGTTTGTAAATCTGTTGTATGACTCAGATCTGAGGCATGATAGGCCACTCACCTGTTATGTAAAGAATCAGCCAGTGTTCCGAAGCATTTGTAAAACAAATCTTTATCTTTATGAGTGCTCTAAGGCCTTCTGTGCACCAGCAAAACACTTTTGGTGCAGAGTTACTGTGACCACTTTCCAAGTAGAAAAGGAAATAGGGCAAACAATAGACCGGAGGTACCATTACTATATGAGATATAAGAGAATGTGGGTAATTTTATTATATAAAAGTATTGTTATAAAAATGTATTTTATACAATTCTACAAGTGGCATTGTGAGGAAGATGTACAAGATAATAAGGCCTTTCACATGACCAAAACTTACCTGGCCTGGGGAGAGCTTGGGAGAAGGCAGGAGCCTTCTTGCCTCCCCCGACACAACCGGTGCTTCTCCCATGCTTCCCAGTACTGTGTGACTACACAACTGGGAGTGGGGAAAAGCAGACTGCTGCCTCATGCATCCCACAATGCATCATGTGAGATGCACATTGCATTGGGGGATTTCCCCACAAAACGGTTCTATGCCTACCGGTTCTATGGTCACTGAAATGATGTGTAATTCTGATGAGCAACATAAAATGGCATGACACGTTATTGTAGTTATTGTGTTACAAGAACTGCCCCAGAGTGCTAGCTAAACACTCCAACTGGGCTGTTGGCTTAACGTGGGGAATTAGCTTGGCTGGAGGGAGGAGTTTGGCTTCAGCATCAAATCTGTGCAAGTTTTAGTAACTGGAAATGATGAGGGGGCAAAAATGCAATTCAACAGATTTATTTAGGATAAATGAGGGCATGGGAAGGCACAGGGTAGTTAGGCAAAGCAATAAAATCTTAACTGATAGTCTTAACAAGAATCTCATTGACAGTAATTTAGCTTAGGGTCCAAATTGCAGGTTAATGCTTGCCATAGAAAGTGCTGAAAGGCAGGCGTAGAAGGAAGAAAGGGGTGAGGAAACTCAGAGAGACAGGAGGTTAGTTTACCTATCCTTAATCCAGTGGTGCGTTTGGTGCACTGGCAGGTCTCCTTGCAGGAAAAAGGCAGAAAAACAGGAAGAAGAAGAAGAATGGGTCAGGGGTGAAGACCTACCACTCGAACCCTTGAGAATCAGCAGGGTAAAGGTGCATACAGATTCTAAGGCTTGGCTAGGGGTACTTATACTCAAAAGCATACCAGAGGCAATTCCTAAGCCATGCTCTCTCCCTAGAGGGGCAGAAACCTGGGTAAAACCATGAAGTTTATAGTTGCATGAACTGGGTGCTCTCTATGTCACACCAAAATAGAGCTGTTCTGACAACAATTGCCAACAAGTTCTCAACAAAGGGCATCAAGGAGTTATACTGACATTTGTGAAATACTCTAGATGTAACTGGCATCCAGTGGGTGGTCAATATGATGTTCTGGGCTGAATTTTAACACAGAGTAGAGGCAGGGATTCCATCATTTCCTTGAATGCTACAAACAGGGTCCAATCCAACCAAAGTAAAGCTATTATTGGTGTCAATGGAAATAAGTTAAGCGTATGCTTAAAATGTTGGAATCAGTGGCTGATATCCAGAGCAACCTTCCAATAGCAGGAAAGGAAGAAGTGCCAGTGCAAGAGAGTGCTTTCCTAGCTGTGCTGGACCCATGCAGCCTCAGGTGCGCCACAGTGGGGAGCAAACTTTAACCATGTGCTCTGGGACACATCTGCTCCTCCCACCCCCCTGCACACACAAGGCCACATGGTCGATGCTTGCTTTGGCAGCACATATACTAAAATTGGAATGATACAGAGAAAGCCATATGGTCGGAGAGGTATTGGGGGAGCTCTTCCATGTGTGTCTTCCTTTCTCACTGCTGGAGGAAGGCTGTTCTGGAGTTCAGCCGCTGTGATGTAAAGTGCTTAAATAACTATGGAGTATTTTATTATTGCTAGAGTCAATTGATATAGGCCTTGTATTTAGATGCTGAGTGCTCAACACTTTCTAATAATTAAAGCTCATACAAATGATAAAGTATGTTTGATCTGCGCTTTCTCATTTATTTACAAAAATAATTCAAATATATCACAAGACCAACAACAACAACAACAAAAAGATCTTGCAAAGGTCTTTACTGGTTATGACATGCTTACACCTTGCATCATAGAATTTTTTTTTTTAAACTAAGACACATCATCCATCTTATTAATTAGATTTAGGTTCTTGTAACTCTATTATATACTTTCATACTTTAGAGCATGAAACCTCTAGCCCCATGTGTGTGTGTGTGTGTGTGTGTGTGTGTGTGTGTGTGTGTGTGTGAATTACTGTACCTGCATTCATGTTAACGGTAAACCTGAGTACAGGTCCCCTAAAATGCAGGCTATAGACGGGAGATGTACTGCTTTACCTGAGTTCAGCATATCATGTGAATGACTATATAGATCTGTAGCTGTGTACACTGTACACAGATTGTATGTGTATTGAACATAATGTATGAATAGGGCTTATATTCTGCATCTTCTGAAAATATAATAGCTAAAGAGTATTAGACTCTTTAACATCAATTGAAATAATCTGCTATGCTTGATCCATATGTTTTAGATCCTTTGGAGCCATGTAGTATATAAATAAAATAAATGTTTGGAGATATCTGGGGTTATGATGATCCATCGTCATCATAATTATTTCCTATGGTTATGAAAAATAGTCTCAACAGTTAGCAATAATACTATCACACATTCTAGCCACAGCTTGAATGCACAGAGTGCTCTATAACTGCTGGGAAACACTTGTTTATGCATTCACACTTCGAGGCTGTTCTCACGACCAGTCTAACCCAGCCTGGGGCATGCTTGCAGGGATGCTTGCAGATCCCTCCACTCCACACCCACCTAACCCTCTTAACCCAGCTGTTAGCTGATGTTAAGGATGCACTCGCACCCTTAACCTGGCAACATGGTATAATGTGTCTCCTCGGGCTGAATTCAGGCTGAGGAAACATCGAGATGGGCGGTGCCCGTCTGACAGGGGAACCCCCAATGCAACGTGCATGCCATGCACTGCATTGTGGGATGCCCGGAGGCCGGAACAACAAGTTCTGGTGGCCCCAGATCCCTCCGCCCTGCTCTGTGCAGCTCCGAGCAGGGCTGCCCATGTAGGCACGTGGGAGGTGCACCAAAGACAACCTGCTTGGTCATCTGGGGATAGGTAAGTTGAAAGCATCCTCCCCCCCCCGCCGCACCTACCAGGGGGGATCATGAGAATCGCCCCATTCGCTGCAAATTGCGAAGAATACCAGGACGTGACATGATTTCTTGTCCCAATTTGGCACACTTTCAGGACAGTTTCCACAAGCAAGCTGAGGCAGAGTTTTGGTAGAGACCCCATTCCTCCACTCCTACTATGCCCATAAATTGCTCAAGGCTACCATATGTGCATTAACCTCAGACTGCCAGCAATTCACTGAGGCTAAACTCAGGCACTTGCGCATGGCTATTCAATAAAGGAGGGAAGTTTGTGCTGCTGTTGCAATGTCTGAAGGGATAAAATCAACTTAGGAACATAGGCATATAGGAAGCTGCCATATACTGAGTCAGACCCTTGGTCCATCTAGCTCAGTATTGTTTTCACAGACTGGCAGTGGCTTCTCCACGGTTGCAGGCAGGAATCTCTCTCAGCCCTATCTTGGAGATGCCAGGAAGGGAACTTGGAACCTCGTGCTCTTCCCAGAGCAGCTCCATCCCCTGAGGGGAATATCTTACAGTGCTCACACTTCTAGTCTCCCATTCATATGCAATCAGGGCAGACCCTGCTTAGCTAAGGGGACAAGTCATGCTTTCTACCACAAGACCAGCTCTCCTCTCCTTCTTCATCTCTGGTGTGGTAGATGTGGAAAGATGTGGAGATAGCACCGAGAAGCTGAGAACAAGGAAGTGAGGCAGATGTACTTCCTCTTCCCATAGCAACAGTATCATGCACAAAGGCACTCCCAGTTGCAGCTGTCTAAAGCTGTCCAAGGCTTTATTATTTATTTGTATTATACATATGCATATCCCACCTTTCCATTAAAGAAGAAATACCAGGGTGGCTTGCAACAATGCAGCAAAAATGTATATACACAATAAAAAAGAATAAAACAGCAGTTAATAACAAATCAGTTGAAACACACTAAAATAGCAGGAATAAAAACTCAGCTGCCCACACTGGCTGAAAGCCTACAGGAACAAGAATATATCCGTAGTACAGTACAACAAAAGGTCCATAGGGAGGGAGCACAGCAAACCAGGGAGTGAGTTCCAAAGCCTGGCTGCAACTACAGAAAAGTCCTCTCCCACTTCCCAGCTAAACAGGCCTCCGATACTGGAAAGCATTATCTGGGTAGATCACAGAATGATCTTGCCCTGCAGATCTTTCGCTTTGTCCTGATAGAGATGTCACAAAAACTTTCCATGATTCATTGTATTCTGTTAAGTGGTCCTCAGATTCCTTATTTCTCAGGTGAGAATCATTAAGACCGATCAAGTGACTACTACAGCTTCCATTTTTATGTCTATAGGTCAATGGGGAATACACCTGAGAAACTGGACACTCTGTGATCAGTGTTTCATGGCACAATAGGCTGTGCATGGTCATTGTACCCTGATTCACCATTGTCTGCTAGCACTCTAAAATATTTGAGCAGAGTCAGTTGTTATCAGCCAAAGCTTAAGTGTGCCAGACAGTCACAAAGAAGGAAAGACTCAACAATATACCATTAAACTGTCTGGCTGCTCAAATTGACTTAGTCTGAGCAATGTCTTCAGAAATCTAAACCAAGACTTTTGGAAATAGCATTTGAATGCACCAAGATGCACACAGAGGATCACCGGAACACAGGAAGTTGCCTTAGACCACTGGTCCATCTAGCTCATTATTGCCTACTGGCAGTGGCTCTCCACAATTTCAGGCAGCAGCAGTCTCTCCCAGGCCTACCTGAACATGTGGCCTTCTGCATGCAAAGCAGATGCTCTACCACTGAGCTAAATCCCCATCTCATGTTTTCTAGGGCAAACATTTTTGACAGATGAACTGAAGGCGGGGAGGATGGACATCCCTGTAAAATACAGTGAACAAATTCAGAGGGCAAGAATTCCTGTCAATTCACAGTTATCAGGAATTTAAGAGTGAAGATGAATTCTGATCGGATTGTGAAGGCAGGGATGACTTCAGGACTGTGGATGAGGTTGTTTGTTTCTTTGTTTGTTTGTTTGTTTGTTTGTTTGTTTGTTTGTTTTAATAAATATGGGGTTTGGCAATGGCTCTTCCCTCCTCTCCCTCAGCAACTGTGGGGAAACGGTTGTGGGGAAACTGTGGGGAAATGGTTGTGGCAGCCATTCCTCCTCTCACACCACCGTGCCCTTTAGCTGCCAAAGGGGAGATGCTGATACTGCCATTGAAAAATTAAGCAAATATCTTAGGGGATTCTGTGTTCTTCTCTTACTTTATGCAAGAAGTCAGTCATGCTAAAAGCAATTGATAGAGCCTCTTGTTTTCAGCAAGGCTGGTGCCAGCACCTTTAGGAGTCGTCATCATTAAAAAGTGGGCCTCAGAAAGGCCCACTACTGATTCTGAGATTATCTCTGAACCCTTGGCCTTTTTGCAGGATCATGGAGTGATCTGGCTGAGAGAGTTGCTCTGTTATTACCTTCCATCTCCTATTATCTCCCATCTCATCCACCAAACTAAGGAAAGCCCAACCATGGACCTTAAAGGGAGCCCCTGGAGGGCTATTTGCTGAGGACTCCCTGAAATCTGGAGCTGGTTTTCAGTATGGCTCGCTTACCATAGCCACCAAGAATACATCCCGGGATCCCCTCTACCATTCCACAGATCTTCCAGAGTTCGGTCATGGTTCATGCTTTGCATTTATGTCAATTGATGGGCACATCTTTACTCACTGATACATTTGATCCCACTTGGTAGGAATATCAGGAATTGTCATTACTCATCTTCAATGTGCTTTATTTGCTTTGGTGTTTATAAGACATTATACACCAAAGGAAACTTTCCCCACAGTGTGCACATAATCTGGCACACATTCAGGGGGTTCCCAGAAGCAAACTAATGATCTTTAGCTGTGGCAGATGGCCCCCTAAAGTCTCACTAAAATATTCAAGTTAATTGTAAACTCTCTAGCCTCAAGACACCCAGATTCCAATCCCTGAGGTTAGAGTGCAGATATTCTCCCAAGGGCAACAGGATAACCACTGTCCTAGTCTACCTTTTGCTTTTGCCATCAAGCAATGGAACGTACGTACATAGGAACCTGCCTGATACTGAGTGATACCACTGGTCCATCTCGCTCAGTATTGTCGACACTGACTGGCAGTGGCTCTCCAAGGTATCAGGCAGGAATCTTTCCCAGCCCTATCTGGAGATGCCAAGAAGTGAACCCGGGATCTTCTGCATGCAAGCAGATGCTCTACTACCAAGGTGTGGCCCTATTCCCTAAAGGGAATATCTTACAGCCCAGTGTTCACATGTAGTCACTCATCCAAATATAAACCAGGGCAGACCCCATTGCTAACAATGGGGACTATTCACACTTGCTATCACAAGCCTGGCTCTCTTTTCAAGGAGAAAAAGTACTCCTCCTTGGTCATCATAGAGTGGCAGCTCCTTAGGAGTGCATTTTGTCTCTACTCCACCCTGCCACTGCTACTCCCACTGGGATTTTTCTTTGCCAGAAGGATACCAACTAGGCAACTACACACAGCCTGCCTGACAGTGCCAAGATAAGATTCTGCCCCAACATCATAAAGGCAGGCTGTAATCTTTAAATTGAAAACACAAGAACTCAGGGAGGGCCGGAGGAAATGCTTCCTTATGTATGTCGGTTCATGCTTTATTGGCTGTCTCATTAATTCCACCTGTGACTTTGAAAAGCTTCCTTGGAGTGGAAAAAGGTTTTTTGTTTTTTTTTAAATGTATCAGACAATAATAAAATATCACAAGATTTGTTTCATTCCTTCTCCTTTATAGATGAAAGAACTCTACAATAAGGAAGATCTGTTGGCTCAACCCGATCAGGGAACTTTCTGGACTAACGATGACTCAGGTAAAGACAGACTATAACTTGCATTTAAACAAGTAAAGGTATATCTTTCCAAGCACTGTGAAATACTTTATTTTATTGGACATGTGTTTTTAAACCCTAAGTCATTATCTAATATACAAAAGACCAACGTAAGGAACCCCATTCTCACGATTGGATAATGGGCTCGGATGGGACGAGGGGAGGAAGCCACAAAAAGCTTACCTCCCTCACAGATGATCCCGAACATGCGGCTGGGTGGCTGGATTGGTCACCCAGATGATTGCTGGCTTCTGCCAGTAGAAGGGAGGGAGCAGGGAGGTTTGGGGGGCAGGAGGCCCGTGAAGCATCCATAATGCACCACACAAGGTTGCAAGCAGAAGTCTTTCCCAGCCCTACCTCGAGATGCCAGGGAATTAATCTGGGACCTTCTGCAGGCAAATCAGGTGCTATGGCCTCACCCCCCAAAATGGCATGCATGGGTCTCCCATTCAGCAAATGACCACACCAAGACCTGCTTAGCCTTAGCAAGGTGGCTATATGTGTGCCCTTGGATGATGCTCTGGGACCCAGAAAACCAGGAATGAGCAGATGATGTTTTACATTGCATGTAGTTAAACATGATTGCCTGCTAATTTCTGCAGATCAGACTATTGTTCAATGGACAGCTACAGGAACAGGTTCAAAAGTCACCAACCCTATTAAGTCAATGCTGACAAGCCCAATCCTCTGAATGGTGCAAGTCCCCGCTCTACTTATGGGGCTTGTTCCCTGATTCAGTGATTATTGGATTTTAGCCTTCATCTATTTACTCTCAAGCACATTTGTCACAATACAGCGGACCCGATTTTGCATAGCTGTGGCACTGTGAGTGGTTGGGTGAGCAGAGGAAGAAAAACTTCATCTGCTCATTCCTAATTTTCTGGGTCCAAGAGTATGGTCCCAGACTGGAGAGTTGAACAGGCTGGCCTCCAAATAGACTTCAGACATTTCAGAACATCTGAAGTTGAAATCTGCATAGCAAAGTGACTGACCAAATTTCTTGGAGAATAGACTGATAAGGCACAATACAGCTAATAGCAATGTAAGCAACCTGAAAGGAGTAACTGATTAATTGCCCATTTAGTTTATCATGGCCTAATCCTTCTCTGGCATTTTTACAGAAACGTTTGTCTTCTGGGTTCCACAGTTGTTCCTGTTCAGCTGACAGGAGCTGGAATGGGTGGGTTTTAATTATCTGTATCAAACTGAAATTGTTAAGTTCTCCTTAAATCCATAAGGCTTTGTTCACAACAGTCTTTAGGGCCACAGGTAAAACATAGGATTTTGCTTTCTTCTTTTCAGCCTGTCCCTAGGTAGTAGGTGGGGGGGGGGCGTGATTCCTTAAGGCGAGGTCTTTTAACTGGATCAGAGCAGAGCAGAATTCGTATGAAAGGACAAGACTCTATATTCCTGTTCTGGCCTTCAGCTGTATGAAAGCAGTATGGCTCTTCCCAAGATGGACGTGAATATATCTTTTACTAGCATGGCATGGTCTGGTTAACAAATTACCTCAGCAGGTCTTATATTAGTGTGAATTCCCCAGCCTAGCTTGCTTTCATTCACAATATGAATGCGGCAGTTATCTGTAACATCAAAGTCATATGTCACCCTTACTCCAGGAAACTCTGGGTAGCATTGCAGCTCCACAGCAGCCCTGTTAGTGAGGTAAATTGTGATTTGTTCACCAGATAAACTTTAGGAGCAAGTGGGGATTTATTCTTGGGTTGTCCACATCCAAGGTCAAGGTCCTAGATCCTGTGCCAAAGTAGCTCTGTCTGTTGTTTCTAGAAGTTATCTCATGTAGACAAACTACAACCTTAGGCTGAGAGATGGTGGTTGACATACTGTGCAACATTCAATCTACCATTATTTCCAGTGGCTATCGATTGTACAACTGCATTTGCACCAGGGGCGTGTCTATGGTAGAGCAGGCAGCGCATGTGCCCTGGGCGCCACTTCAAGGGGGGCGCCATTTTTTAAATTAAAGAATTCTTTTAAATGGCCGCTGAAAATAAAATGGCCACCACGCATGCTCAAATGGCCTCTGTGAGGCCCTAAGCCATGCCAGGCCTCGCAGAGGCCATTTGAGCATGCACGGTTGCCATTTTGTTTTCAGAGGCCATTTTTTAAAATAAAATTATTTTAAAAAATGGCCACCACACATGCTCAAATGATCCCTGCGAGGCCCTAGAGGCCAGAGTGGGGAGGGGGAACCTTTGCAGACCCCACACACAGGGCCTTTAGGAAGCCCTCCAAAGGGGCTACAGGTTAAAAAAATTTAAAAATTAATATAATATAAGTCACTGTACACATATTTAGTTTGGCACTATGTACAGAGAATCAGGGCTTGTGAATACTGAGCTGAAGCATATGAGCTAGGATTGTATTCATCTGCTCTTACTTTGCTTCTTGTGATAAGTGAGTTAAATGTGATGTATTAATAATATGGCTATTAATGGTGAGTTTGTCTTTGAATCAATATGAAATCCTTAGTATTAAGGCCCGCTGGGAGTTTCGTGCTCTATTTCTCATTTTAACTGTCTTTCTGAAATACTAGAATATATTCCAAGCAGTGACACAGTTTACTTTGCATATCCTTTAATTATTTTCAGAGTATCTGGGAAAAGTCAAATTCTCCATTTATTTTTAAAACTTATGTAATAGTGATGCTACAATGCATAGTAGAGAATTAGACAGGCACTTCTGTTGAGTTTTCCAAGTACACCTCCACATAGTATTTGGGTATTTCATGAGCCCCAGCATACTGAAATGTGTAGTTTTCCAGCATTTTTTGGTCTGGCTACATCCACTGCTAAATAGTTTTTGGAATATTAAAAGATTAACGAGCTTGACTTGTATTTTTGAGCTGATATTATGGTAAAGTTATCTGAAAGATGGGTGTCAGATGTCTGGACAGAGGGCGCAATTTCAGTGCTTGCCCTAGGCGCTATTTTCCCTAGATATGCCTCTTATTTGTGCAATTCTTGTGCTTTGTGCAACAATACTTTAGCACAATTTTGTGCATGTTCCATTACAAGGCAGACTGAATGTTGTGCAGTATGTCAGCCAGTGACTTACCCAAGTTCACCCACTGGGATCACCATTTTTTGGAGGCAGGACAGCTATGCCAAGAGTTGCTATGCGAAGAGTTGCGTGACAGAGAGAAATTAAACATGCCTAATCACTGCATTATCATAATGGGAAATATTGTATCAGCTATGGCAAGGTGTTTAATGCAAGATGCAGCTTCATGAAACAATCTCAGGGACAAAACAATAAAATATGTGGCTGCACATCGTTTCATTGCTTTATTCCAAGAATGCAGCTGTTTTACCCAAACCAAACACCAAGATTTGAGAAGCCTGGGATTCAGATCTTATATAAAATCTTTGAACTGAGTATCTGGATACTTTTAAATGTCCTTTATACCATTTGAGTGAGTAAGGTCATATTGCAGGGTATCATGATTACTACTTGGCCTCATGATTACGTAAATTGCAAGATAGCAGCGGATTATCAGTTTCAGCTTTTGTTTTTCCTTGCAGTCCTGTGGCTCCAGGTGAATGTTTGCTTCTTAGACTGCTTAATCATGTTAGCATTTTGATGCTTCCAATGCAGCTTTGAAGTTAACTATCCACTGAATTAGCCAGACAACACCCTTGTGACTGAGCTGTTGATAGACAGTTTCACTCCTAAATGCATCTTTTCCATTGGAGTCTCTGGAATGTGCCCTTTGTGTAGGGAAAGTTTTGATTTCTGTGGAGTACAGCAAATCACTGGAGAATGTTACATAGAAGCTGAAGAATGGTGTGAGAGGGGTTTGCTGCTTTCTGGGACTTGTAGTTTTCCACAGACGTATTTTGTATTTTACATGCATTAGTCGCATGTACTGTCAAATTCCTAAAGCTGATCTGCAAGTTCCATGTGTCAGGCTAATGTCTGACAGTTATCAAGATGTTTCCCTTGTAGTCATTTTATCTTTGCTGCCTCCCTCCACATTTTTGAGTAGGGGAAAGTTTACATTGGAAACAGACGTCAGTTTCTAATAAAGGGGAAGAGAAAGCAGAGCAAAGATGAGCAAATATTCTTTTGAATCCTTGCATCATAGAGGCTAGTAAAGCATCTTTGCCCATGAAACAAGATAGGAAGGGAGCAGGAAGAGCAGTTGCCTTGTGTTTCCTGTTCCTGTACTTCCATATTATCCAAAACAGAATGCTCCCATCTTCCCTGGGATGGAGGAAATGCACCAGCTCCCAATGTGGAGTTAGTTTGTGTATCTCCCTATGGGGGAGAAGTGACATTGCTTTTCAAGATGTGGTAGAGAAGTCGAGTCAGGAAGCATGTGACTCTTGCAGTTCCTACTCCTTCTGCTTCTCTATCATATCCAAAGCTGTTCGAGCAGATGAAGAGCTAATAAAGAAAAATGTATTTTTAGAGTTATTAGAAATGGCTCTGAGCCCAAAGTCCCAAACTTTTTGCCGAGCCACATCCAAATTTCAGCATGGCTAGATCCCACCAAAATCTTAATACTTACTTTGGCATTGGCAGCCTTCAATCCCAGCCCCTTGACAATGTCTCCCCTCCAGGGTTATTTTCACTAGAGGCTTGTCTGTCACCTCTGCAGGAATCCACACTTTAGTTGGCATATTGATTGGATAGCTGGTTCGTAGACAGGATCAGTAAATACCACTCTTGATTTCATTTGGAACTGTGATATTTTTACAACAGAAATAATTTTAAATGCCTAGAATAATGAAATCATAAGGCTTAGGGCCAGCGTGGTGTAGTAGTTAGAGTGCTGGACCAGGACCTGTGAGACTTGAGTTCAAATCCCTACTCAGCCATGATACTAGCTGGGTGACTCTGGGCCAGTCACTTCTCTCTCAGCCTAACCTATTTCACAGGGTTGTTGTGAGGAGACAGTTTACTATGAAACTTCCTCTGGGCTCCTTGGAGGAAGAGCAGAATATAAATGTAAGAAAGAAAGAAAGAAAGAAAAAAGAATGAAAGAAAGAAACTTGGACTTCCAGATGTCATCTTGTCCAAAGCCCCTGCAGGGGCAGGGCGGGGTGTGTGTGTGTGTGTGTGTGTGTGTGTGTCTGAATAGTGTCAGACAGTTTCCTGGACATATAATGGTAAGACTTCCTAGTGCCCTACATAAAGTATTCTTATATTTAACAAAGATATCTCTTCTCTCCCCAATCCTGGTCCCCAGCAAATAATTTATGTTTTCTAATCATTTCCCAAGCTTTGCCTTAGAACTGTATAACTTGTTACCAAACAATCTGAAAGCAGCCCACCAACCATATACTATGGCCTACTACAACATCCTTGTTTTGGCTGTTCCGTTGCAGTAATCACAAATGATTGCTGGGCTGAGCTAGACTTGATGGAGCACATGTTGCTTACCAGAGACCCAGTCAGTACTTTCACCACTACAGAGGTCCAGTCTTGTAGTGGTTAGAGAATCGAACTAGGATCAGGGAGTAGACCAAATCTCTGGTCAGATATGAAGCTTGCTGGGTGACCTTAGACCATTCACTAGGCCGGTTCTCATTAGGGGTGTGCACAAAACCACCTGGCCCAGTTCTGTTTGAGTTCAAACCAGACGCAAACTGGACTGGGCCAGTTTGGTTTTGCCTCCCATCAAACCCCTCCCAGTTTGGTTCGGGTTGGGGGGTGGTTTGTCAAACTTTTTAAAAAAATGTTCTTTTTTAAAAATTTACCCCCTCTGGGAGGCTTCTCTGAGATGGGGGGGGGGTTTGTCCACAGAGGTTCCCCCTCCTCCCGCTTGCTTTCCTTTTTGTAAAAATTGCTCGCCATGGCCAGGGTTATGAACCTCCATTTTTAAAAAATGGCTCGGCAAACCCCTGAACTGGGGGCGGGGGGCGGGGAATGTTCGGTCTGGGGTTGAGCCAAACCGGTAGTGATTCAGCTCAACCCGAACCTTCAAACCAAACCAGTTTGATATCAAACCGGTTTAGATTCAAACTAGTTTGCACACCCCTAGTTCTCATGACCAAAACCTGAGTAGGAGGGTCATCCAGCAAGGCTCCAAACCCTGTGCACTCTCCCAAGAAACAGCCACGCATAGGATGGTGCATGACGTACTTTTCTTCCATGCTTGATATAATGCTGGGTAAATGATGTTGGTTGGCTTCTACCAGCCTACCCAGATCACAGCTAGCACACAAACGCTTTCCTATCCTACTACCCCGATTTCACACACACACATGGCCTGAGTGTGCACAGGGCTTGGAGCCTGGCTGGATGTTCCTCCTACCCACTTTTGGTCATAGGGATGGGTCTATTTACTCAGCCTAATTTACTTCACAGTGTGTTGTGAAGATAAAGTGAGAGGGGAACACCACTTCATTCATTCATTCATTCATTCATTCATTTTCATTTACTTTTACACTTACATTTTCATGCTTTACATTTACATTTTTTACATTTACATTTACATCCCACTCTTCCTCCAAAGATCCCAGAGTGGAGCTCCTTGGAGGAAGAGTTGAATTTTAAAAATGTAGTAGATATAGTTGCTATTGTCTTGAACATGTTTACTCAACAAACATGTGGATTTTACCTTAAACATATTTACCTTAATTCTTGGCATTGTTCAGGATTTTCGCCTCAACATAGCAATCTTCTTGTCATTGTGGTCTCTCTTTTCTCTAAATTTTAACCAAGTGATTTTGGGGAAATTTGACACTTCTAGCCAGCTTTTGGTGACTTACAAACTTGTGCAGAGGACAATATGTTACAAGTGTGGTTAAGTATAATGGAGTTTACATATTGACCCTTGATGGGTTCTGACTGTATGCAATGATTGACTTATGCTTGGGTTTTTTCCCCCCAGGGGAAAGGTTAAATGGGTTTTTTACCTCCATCTAATTAAATTAACAGTGCAAGAAACCTGGGTAGGGCAGAATAGAACAAGGTAGTTTGCGTATGTTTCTACAGCATTTCCCCCACCTCACCTATTATATCCTTTTGGACAGGATGACTTTATCTTTTTTTTTCTCCTTTCATGATGGAAGGAAATATGTACTTCTAGCTAGCCTTTTTTATTCTAAGAAAAACTAAAAAGTACCAACTAAGGCCAGCTCATTCTGAAGTTTACACCATGTATTCTGGTTGACAGGCTATTCACTTGTTGAACTAGTGCCTGCTAGGAGATAAACTGGTAGGTACTTGGTATAACTAGGAGTGTGCACAAAACTGGCTGACCCGGTTTGGTTTTGCCCCCCTTGATCCCCCCCATCCAGTTTGGCTCGGGGGGGGGCCTCACAATTCTTTCAGGTCACGACCCAGGCCATACAGGGGCCCATTGCAAATGTGTGGCGGCCTCCAAAATGGCTACCGTGACAGGGGCAAGGCAATCACCCAAACTTGGTGCTTTTATACATAAGGAAAGACAGTGGGGGGAGGGGGATCACCCATGGACCACTACCCCCTGAGGCCTTGGAGAAGCCCCCTGGAGGGGGTAAGTAAAACAAATAAAATATTTTTAAAAAATATTCATGAACACACCCCCAATGCCCAGGTTGGGGGGGGGGAGTCAGTCCGATGTTGAGCCAAACCGGGGGGTGGGGGGTGGGTTCAGCTCAACATCGAGCTGTCGAACCAAAATGGTTCGACTTCGAACCATTTGCACATCCCTAGTTATAACACAAGAGTTTAGAAGAACCTTTAACATAGACAAATGTTGTGATAGGATAATTCTGCTAGCTAATTGTTAGCTAACTGATAACTTTGCTAACAGATAACTGTTAGCTATCCTCAGCAAGTTATCTAAGGCTGGAGTGACATGTTTGCCAGCAAACATGATTTCTAACCCAGTGTTTGCTGCCAACATGCAAAAGGAGAAAAGGCAGTGGGCAGGAGGGAGTACTTAACCTTTCCTTTACCCATGACTTTTCCTTTGCCGTTCCCTCAGACCCAAGCTTCAGTTCTGAAATGTATTTGCCAGTTTACCAGGGAAAGGTAGCTGGGAGGAGCAGTTGCAGAGGAGGGGCAGTGGGCAGTGGGGATGTTAAGCACCCTCATCCTGACCTTCTGCTGCTTCTCCCCTGCAAATGTTACCACCCTCACCACACCTCACCACTGGCTTTTTTGTCAGTGGCAAACATAGCCTGGGAATTTGCTACCTGCTATGCAACCATGCCACACAGGGGCGTAACTATAATAGGGCAAGGGGAGACAGTTGTTTGGGGGCCCACTGCCTTCCCTCCCAAGTTTCCTTTTCTCCTATCTGATGTATGCCCCCCCACCTTCCCAGGGGCGTAACTATAATAGGGCAAGGAGAGACAGTTGTCTGGGGGCCCACTGCCCTGGGGGGGGGCCCAGAGGCAAGTCACATGACTGACTCCCCCAGCTGCACACCCACCTGGGCTTCCTTCAGTTGTATCCATCCTCCAAAATTGATGTGAGTGTTAAGACCCAGAGCTACCAGAACAGCATGGCTTTCTCTAGTACCATTAAATGACTTGCATTATCCACGATTTACAAAACCTTTTAAAAATAATTTAGGATGATGTTCTATTGTGGCACATTGGATATGGATATGGATATGGATATGGATAAGGATATGGATATGGATATGGATATGGATATGGATATGGATATGGATATGGATATAAATTTCACTATGCTTTTTGTTACCACTATTCAGCCTCATTTAAGATTTATTTACTTCGTGAGCTGAACTTTAGTGAGGGGGGCCCATTTTAAAATCTTGGCTCTGGGCCCACTACAACTTTGCTACACCCCTTGCCCTTCTTCACTGTTTGTATAACCCGCTGTAGTTGCCTGTAAGTCTGCACTTCCATTTATCCAAATATCTGAGCCTGTGTGGTGTAGCTGTCAGACTGTTGGACTTCTAAAAGGTAATATTCAAACCCTCTTCAGCAGTGCACGTACCTCTTCCTCAACTCCCCCATACCTGTCGGCTCAATTTCCCCAATGCATGCATATGGCTTTATTTGAATTATGACAACAGCATGGCAGCTGAATTATATTTCAGGATCCTTTCCAATGACCTCTGTTAAGGTGGACAAGAGGGAAGCAAATGCACTGACAATCAACAGCAAATACTCAGCACAACAGTCCTAGGCACAACAAAGTTGAAGAACCAGTCTTAGGCCTAAATAACCCCCCTCTCTCTTCTCATTTTGACCTCAAGCTTGAGCAATGTATAATGTGACAGTGTCCTCTATTGTCTCTGACCCCTTTTCTGCTTCCATGTTCAGTGTGTAAAAACAGGGGTGTTGTTGCTTACTTAAATGCTCCAGGGCCCACAGGGCCCTTGCAGTTTTCTAATTCTACATATGTATCTTTTATCAATCAATGTTTCTATTTGCAGGTGGGGATACAGAACTATAAATCTGGTGCTTAGGCAAATGAAAATCAAATTGTGTAGTAATAATGAGATCTTTAAACAGTGGAAATCAATTTATCCAGGACATTTTTCATATTTTCCTTTAGACTATCTCATCCTGCAAAATATGATTGGTGGGAGATAATTACTTCAGGAAGCAGAGTCCTTGTGCACAGAACCTAGTAGCATTTCATCATTTGCTGAAAATTAAATAGCAGCATGGATGATGCAGAAAGTAATAATCTATTAAGCAAACAATGTCATAGAGAAAGCATGGCTAGAAATAATGATGGATGGGAAATAGGAGATTTTTGCATTACCTCTCTATGTCCTGAAATACAAGTTTTGTGATTTGCAGTTTTAAAATGAGCATGGCTGTCTGCAGGTTGAATAATTTTAGCTGATTAATCATCTGCTTTTTAACCACTTCATCAAATGCATATAAATAAACTTGCAAATTACCAAATCTCAACATGTGCTTTGTTGAGATATTGAAGTGATGAGAGACAATGTACAGTTTAATGGGGCGGGGGGAGCTATCCATCATTGGATAGCACCTTAAGGAAAATGTTTTACTCTTCACTCCTAAACGCACAGTAAAACATACCACAACTGAAATACTCTCCAAAAGTGTGTCGCATATTTGACAATATGCCCTCAGATACTATTTGACAGCTATCATATGAAAACATGCAAATTACATTAACTGTCTGAAATGCAATATGCAAATTTATTTCCTAGCTACTAATTTATTTCCACAATAGCATGCAATTCTGCATAGATTATTCTTTGTTTCTCAATGGGAAATTTAAAATAGTCACTACCTTGGGTTTGGGGGAAAAAAGGGGATCAGGGGCGGCTGATGACTGAGGTGAGGTAAAGCAACAGCCTCAGGCAGTACAGTACTTCCACCCCGGGGTGGCAAGCCCAGGCATCCCACCCAGCCTCATCTGTCTCCTGCTGCCACTCCCCGGCTCTTCTCCACCCTTCCTTCCATCATGTACATCTCTTCTGGTCAGCTGCTTAACCTTCTGGCTAGCAGGGCTGTTAAACTGGAAAATGGCTCCTCAGTGATCTCCAACTGAAATCCCAGATGGCCAGAAGGTGAAGCAGCCAGCCCAAGAGAGATGTATTTTTATTATTGTTGTTGTTGTTACATTTATACTTGAGTTTCTCTTTCACAACAACCCTGTGAAGTAGGTTAGGCTGAGAGAGAAGTGACTGGCCCAGAGTCACCCAGCTAGTTTTATGGCTCAATGGGGATTTGAACTCGGGTCTCCCCGGTCCTAGGAGGGATGGAGAGTGTGGGCCTGGGCACTTGCGCTCCGGTGCCTTCCAAACACCCATCTGCACTGTCCAAACACCCATCTAGCTAGCAGAGGAGATGTGAGGGGGGGGGGAGAGATTACCTGCTTAAATGTCCAACTGCCCAGAAAGTTAAGCAGCTTGGACAGTCATCTGTGAGGGACCCCTAGAAGTGGGGCTATGCAAGGCCAGCAGCAGGGGAAGAGAGGGGGAGGGGCAAAGATGAGGCAGGGCCAGCAACGCAGGAAAACCAGAAGAGGGGCAGCAGCAGGCCAGTGGTGGGGTGACACCCACAGCAGGGGAAGCAGGGCAGTGCCTTGTGGTCAGTGCCCTGTGGTCCACCTTCCGCCTGAGATCATTGCGTCATTACTGCTTTGGGGGGGGATTTGCCCCAGTGCGTTTAATAAAAAGAAAAAGTCTCTAAATAATCAATAATAAAAGCCTCTACACTCCTCAGTCCTAACAAGATTTGTAATTTTCATCATCTCACAATGCCTAAGAAACTATCAGTCATTGACAGAACTTTGAGATTGTTCTTACTATCTTGGACAATGTTGATGTCTTTAGTTTCAACACAGGGTGTGATGGTCTCTAGCACCAGACAGAATACCCAGGCTATAATTCTTACAAAGACAGACACAATGGGGCGCTGGTTTGGATTATACTTGGCCACGGATAGGAACAGTGTGAATAAACTTTCCCCACACGCAATTAGGGAAAGACCGCCTGGGGCACCAGAAGCGGGAGGCAGCAGGGGGAAGATATGCACGCTCACTGTGTCCACATGTCCTTATCACACATGGTCAGCTGGTGAATGAAGTATTGTCCGAAGCAGCATATTGGCCCTTTCAATACTTATACTGTTCTGGTACTCATGGAGTAGTCACATTTTCCAATGAGCTTGTCTGTTGCAGATATGCTGCTAAAGCAGTTGTAGAGCCGGACCTCAAGCAGCCCGTGCCCAGCCGCCATGGCAGCCCCACTCACCCCGCCCCCCCGTGTCTGACATCAGATGGGGGGGCTAGCCATGCCCCCTATCAGACGTCAGACACGGGGAGCGTGGTCTGGCTTCCGAATGGGGCCGCGGGGCTCCATTTGGGAGTTAGAGCCAGGCCGGCGCTGCGTTCACAGTGCGGGCCGGGGAGAGCTGCTTCTGGCTGTGCTGCGAAAGCAGTGTTGACCATCCAACTCCCGAACGGGGCCGCGCAGCCCCATTCCGGAGCTAGATTGGGGCTGGCACTGCATTCGCAGCATGGCTCTTCCCTGCCTTAAAGCTTTAAAAAATGTTACTGATCATTTAAAGCAGGGAAGAGCCGCTCCCGACTGCTCTGTGAATGCAGTGCCGGCCATTTAACTCCTGAACTGGGTCATGTGGCCTCGCTCGGGAGCTAAACCTGCACCCCCTGCGTCTGTCATAAGACGCGGGGGGGGGGGGGTGTCGGGGTCGCGAGGCGTGGCCCCTGAGGGGCGGCAGCCCAGGTGCCTTGAACCCGTTCGCCCAATAGTGGCTCCGCCCCTGTGTTAAAGTTATTATGCACATGTGACTAGCTGCACATGTGACCAACCATTTTAATAAACATTATGATACCAGTAGAAACATTTTTAAAAGAAAAAGAAGAATTGCTCCAAGCAAGCACAGACAAGGTGGTGAGCCTAAAAAACCATGACCACTTATTGCAACACACAACAGCAAACATTCCTCACATAACTTGGTCGGTGTGCTTAGTATTGTATGACTGCAGACCTTTCGTCAGTGTGACCTCAGATGGGTTGAAGTTCCAGAAGGCCTACGTATACTTTTCAAAGAAGAACATGGTTTGACATACAAAACATATAATAAATCTCTGCTAAAAAAAGCGGGAATCACTTCTGCAATTATGAAGGCTCACGTGAATGCTTACTGAGGCACTTAGAGACAGGATTTGTGTAATTTGGAAAGGGATTTCAGTGATTTGCTTTCAGATAAGGCTAGGGACAATTATTCACCCTTTCTTTATAACCCACCTTCAAACAGTTGAAGTATGTAGTCAAGTCTGGCTACATAAACAAATTAGCTCCTTCCAGGCTAAGAAGTGTTTTTAAAGCAGGACATGTCTCCAAAATAGTGGTACAATTCATTTGCCATACTATTTTTTCTAAACAATGACACATTTGAGGAAACTTGGCAAATGTAAAGGTGTTCCACAATCAGCAAGTTAAAAAAAAAAAGTGAACTTCATTCTGTTTCATGATCAGATGAACACCAACCTATGTATTATGTTAAGCCCATTGTTAGGACTGATGTGTTTGTATTTTTCCAAATAGGAAACATGGGGAGAGGCTGCGTCTGGATCAGTACCACAGTGTGTGGGGGGGTGTCTTTAACCTGTTTACCCTCGACCCTTTCCTAGTGATTGATAAGTGAAAGGGATCAATATAGTGTTGTTTCTAGGGGGGCAGAACCTTTCCCCTCCAATGCACTTGCTAGTGTTTACTCTGAAGCTTGTTCCAGCTTACCTTAAGGGGTTTTTGTTGTTGCTGTTGTTGTTAAATGTAATACCAGGTCAGGCCCAGCCCAGCCCCCCACCATAGCTCAGGGCTGAAGTTGAGTGCTGCGGCATTATCCCCACTATGCACACCACTCTAGCAGCAGAGAGGGAGTGCCTTCTTTCTCTTGGCAGCAAAGGGAGATTATTTTTCTCTCCCCAGCATCAGAGTGGGAGCTCTCCCTTGCACCCACTGACAAAGGGGAGGCTCTCTTCTTTATCTCCCACCTTCCCTTCCTGTTCTCTTACCTGCCTTTTCCTCTTCATTTTCACTGATGTTTGAAAAGGCAGAGGGCAGAGAATGAGGAGCAGGACAAAAGAGGGGGACTAGCCAAGCACACTGCTCCTGCACAACTTCTTCCAATCCCCATTCCTCACCCTCCCCACTAGGGAAGAGGAGGAGGCTGTGGCATTGTTGTCACTGCCAGGTGAGGAGGAGCGCCCAGATGGAGAGGTGCAGTGAGGTGGCTGATGGGCACAGGTAACTCCTGCCTCTGCCAGTCTGCCACCTGTGGCGGCCACTTCACCACATCTCATTAGCAGATCAGCTCAGCACCAGGCATTGTTTTGATCCCACATAAAAGTGCTAAAGAAACATAGTGGTGGATGTGATGTGAAAAACTATTTGCAAATAGATGACTATGTGATAGATGTCATTTGTTTTCAGTTGGGCATCAAATGGAAAAAGACATTTCTTCAGGATAGTACTGTGTGAAATGTATTTATTACAGTATTTATACCCTGTCTTTAATAGGGATGTGCTAATTGATTCAAATTTGAATAGATTCAACTCGAATCTAGGCTCTTTAAGCTATTTAAATCTGAATCAAATCATCCCTAAAACGGGTAATCAAATTTGAATCAAGTTTGAATCAAATTGACCAATTCAAATTAAAATTGATTTGCATCAATTTGACAGCCATTTTGGCACCTTCTGAATTCAAACAGCAAAATTTGGTTCATGCACATCTCTAGACTTTAATTGGCTGCTATAACATCTGGTGTTGGACTAGAAGAATCATCTGCCTGTTTCCATGCAAGTATCTCTGCTGCTTGATTGGAGCAAATGTGTATGAAGCACTCAGCTCAAGGACTCAAGAAGAATGTTTCTCATTATAATCATAAACTTCGATAACTTTCCCACACCATTGTTTCAGGAACTCCCCACATACTGTATATATTTCTCAGATATCTGCTTTGTGATGACATTGGTATTAAAGGATCACAAAATTTTAACTGATTTATTATTCCCCCCCACCAAAAAATGTCATCAATACTCATGATAACAATCAGCTATGTGCAAATGTAGCTACCACTTACCCATGAGGTGTGCCTCATGCATCTCTCATAGAAGGTTGCTGCCTATTAATCATCATGCCACAACTGACCAATTACAGTCTCTACCACCTAAGATGCTGCACCAACTTTTTGGTTGCTATGAACACTAAACCCTGCTGAATAAAGAGAATCACCACGTTAAAAGGAGCCTCTTGGACAAGTTAGCAGGGTGACTGTATTTTGCGTATTTGTGTTTTAAATGCTCCCTTTTCTAAGCTTTTGCAATACACTAGACTACACATCAAAAGACAAATCAATAGTTTAAACAACCCAATTGAACTCGGAATTTTAAAATCCAAGAAGCTGGCTCATTCATACAGAGAGGTCCCTTGGGGGGTGGGGGAGGGGAAATCTCTCACAAGCTGCCATTGATTTAATGATCAACAAGAACAGAATCATGGAGTGAAGCTGGAAGTATCTTAATAAGAAACATTGTTTGTCAGATATATTTTAACTACAGGTCAAAGCAGCTAAGAAATGCTGTAATTTTCCATGCTGGGGAATTGCTTTCTCCTAGTACAACAGCCCATCACTTTATGATCTTCCCCTTCTAATCTCCTATCATTAAAGCTTCTTATTGACAGTGTCATAAACCTCCTATAGGGCTAGCAGAACAGTGGGAAAAAAGGGGTGTGGAATTTATGTTTGGCAGAATGTGGCACTCAGATCAGATCAGCATGTCCAAGAGATGTCCAGCAGTCTTTTGACAGTCTCCTTAAATCTCTTGGTTATAAAACAGTAGCCAGGCTGCAATTGGGATTATTGCATTTGTTATTATTGCATCTATTAACTGCTCCCATTGATTGTCCACAGCTTTCACATACATACCTTGATCCACAGCCCAATTAAAGAAGAGCAAATGAAAATAATCCAACAGTCCCAGTCACCTCAGTGGGGCTTGCAACCACAAACTCAACACAGGAATGACCACACTTTTGTACATATCTAGGTATGCTTAAACATCATGAGCAACATCCATTCAACAGGGAGGAATCATGACTAACTTAGTATAGATATTGCCAAATGAGTTCAATGGATTTAAGCACTGGGATTTAACCCTTGTAGGATTATGGTCATTATATAGAAGTCAATCACACTGGCCAATATCCAGTCTAACGTCATGTGCATGGAAGAACATTTCGTTCCCCAACAGGAGAAGGCAATTTTCATCAATCCCTGCTTCCCTTTACAGCCACCTATGTCTCCTGAAAATATGCCCCAGAGGGCCCCACTAAGGGTGTTCACAAAATTGGCTGGCCCAGTTCAGTTCAGGTCCCCCTCAACCCGCCCCCCCCCACCAGTTCAGTTTGGTTGGGGGGGGGTTGCGAACAATTTTTTAAAAACTAATTTTATGTATTTATTGAACTTACCCCCTCTGGGGGGCTCCTCCGAGGCTGCGGGGGTCTCTGGAGGTCCCCCCTCCATCCGCCAACCTCAATTATGTGTGAAATTGCCCTGTTCAGGTCTTTGGCCCGTTCTGGGCCTCACCCCCATCATAGTGGCCATTTTGGAGGCCATGACACATGCCCAATAGGCCTCTGAGTGGCCAGGCCCATTGGGCATGTGCAGTGGCCTCCAAAATTACCACTGTGATGGGGGTGAGGACAGGAATGGGCTGAAGTCTGCACAAATGGGGCAATTTCACACATAATAGAGGCCAGTAGGGGGAACGGTAAACTCCACAGACTCCCCCTCCTGTGGCCTTGGAGTAGTCCCCTGGAAGGGGTAAGTACTACTACTACTACTAATAATAATAATAATAATAATAATAATAATAATAATAATAATAATAAGATCACTTTCCCCCCCCCGAATGGCGGTGGGGGCTCAGTCCAGTTCCATACTGAACCGGGAGGGGGGGCGTTCAGATCAACACCAGACCATCGAACCGAACAGGTTCAACATCACACCATTCTGGGGATCCATTTTGTTTCTCCACCAGATGTTCCTGGGGAGCCCACAGGCAAGAGGTATGTGCATGCCCTCTCTCCTGCTGCTACTCCCCTGCAACTGGTATTGAGAGGCATCGTGCCCCTGTGGCTGGAGGTGGCCCACAGCCACCAGACTAGTGGCCATTGATAGACCTGTCCTCTATGAATTTGTCTAAGCCCCTTTTAAAACCATCCAAGCTGGTGGCCATCACTATATCCCATGGCAAAGAATTCCATAGATTAACTATGTGCTGTGTGCTTGCTTGCTGAAATGTACTTGCTTGCCAAAACCTTTCAGAGTGACTTACATTTAACTGAGGCAAGCAAGGAATTAATTAACTGAGCGTCTCTGAATTTTTAGGATCAAAAGGCCTCACTGCACAACACATAAACAGGTCATTGTCAACTGCTGCTGAACAGTCACCAAATGGGATCCCGGTCAGTTCCTGGGGGAATGACACCTATTGTGACATTATTCTGGACAAAGAACCACTTGCACCTGTGAGCTAAGGCCACAATCCTCAACACACTAAGTTATTAGAGAGTTCAGTGGGACTTCATGCTTAGGAGCATGCTGCACAGCTTTTAGAGGTTGAATCAGAAAATGGAAGCCACTAGAACTATATATATATATATATGCATGCAGTAGCATCTTAAAATACCAGCCAAGTGCAATACTGTGTGATGGGCAGGTTAAACGTCTAATGAATCAAATATAATCATTCTGTCAGCCAATAAACCAATTCGTGTGTTCATCCTTATCTTTATCCCCTTTTCTTAAAGCTGTTAACATTTCCAAAAGAGAACCTCCTTGTTTGAAAAGGCACTCCTTTGGTAAAATGGCCAGATCATTTTAAAGGCTCTCCTGTGTCTCTCAGCGTGATGATATAGAGTTGGGTTGTTTAATTATTCTGGCTACCATTTACTAGATTACTAGAGTTCCCCCCCCCCTCCCTTTAAGTCTGCATTTCAATGCATCTTATGTAGAGAAATATGTGGGATTATTTTAGCATTATATTTGTTTATCCTTTGAAATTATTTTCTATGTAAAAACAAATTCTGAGTCTAAGAAGTAAGATGGAGCATAAATGTATCTAATTTTTGACAACTTTTAAAAGGTCAGTCAAGACACATCTGTTCACCCAGGCTTTTAATTAGATTTATAGTTTTAATAGTAAACACTTTTAACAGGTTTTAGATTTTAAATTGTTCTAATGTTTCAATTTTGGTTTAATGGTTCTTTTTTTTTTTAAATTGTAAACCACCCAGAGATGTGAGATTTAGGCGGTACAGAAATCTGTTAAACAAACAAACAAACAAATAAAATAATCCTAACCATTTGCACTGGCAGATCTGCTCACAATGCTGGTGTAATGTCCTTGCAGAACCAACATAGTGTTGTATTTTGTGATAAAGGCCTCAATAAGCACACCTCAAACTAACCAATTATTTTCTGATGCGGCAAATATCAGCTTCAGGGCATAAATAACTACTGGAAGTTCCAGACAGCTGTTTCTCCAGCAACTTTCTTGTAAAGACAAATGGGGACAGTGGGAATGGCTTTGCAGAAAAGGTACCTACCTAGGGTAAAAGGTACCCTAGAGTCTGAAAAAAAATAGCATCACACAGCTTCCTGGTTACAAGTATTAATTGGGATCTCCATAGAACTCTATTAGAGTGGCATGAGCACAACATGTCTCCAAATACATGTCTGTGATGCTACTCTAAAAGGTTGGGGCAAGGATGTCATCAGTCATTCTGCCTCAGAGCCTCCCAACTCCCTGCAATGTTGAAACAATAACTGTACTATGTATATAAACCACTCTCTTTCAACCTCAGTTCTCTCACACACATGCACACACACACACACCACCACCACCTTTTGATACTGATAGTGGACTACATTGCAAGGCTGTCATTGGGTTTAGCAGTGATCAGCACAGACTTCAGCAAGTTAGAGAGATGCAGGCTATACCCATGCTTTGCATGCAGAAGGCCCCACCTGGGTCAGCTCCTGACATGGCCAGCTCAGATAGCCAGTTGAGAAAGTCCCTTGTCTGAGATCTTAGATGATGATGATGATGATGACGATGACGACGACGACTACCACTACAAAAATTTATATACAATTTTCCAACAAAAGGTCTCAACGTGGTTTACATTAAAAACAAACAACAACAACAAATTAGGAGGCTGTTTTCAAGCACAGGCAAAACCAGGCCAAGAAAGCCCAGCCCTGTTTTGCCTGCACAGGAGAACTGCCGGGAACTGTGAGGCTCCTAGAGGTGGCACGGCAGCAAATCTGCAAGGTAGCTCTGGCTGTTACCCCAGGCTAACTGATCGTGTGTCAGTGCCACGCATCTCCACACAGTCCCTGCACACCAGCAGCCTCCTGGCCGGCATCAAAAAAACTCCCCATAATGGGAGTTCCAGGGGCCTCCTGGCCCCCTAACCTCCCTGCTGCTGACAGAAGCTGGCAATTGTCTGGGCAGGCGATCCACCTGCCCAGCAACAAGGAAAAGGTAGGTCTTGCAGGAGGTAAGCTTTTCAAGGCTTTCTCCCCTCACCCCTTCAAGCCCTTTTCACAGATTGTGAGAAAGGGCTCAAGGTTTGCTGTCCCAAATACAAATGTGCACGAACTGAGGTTCGAGCAGGTCCTTACCTCCTCTTTTGCCACCCCATGAAGCTTCCTGCTGGGGCAGCGCACGTCCCAAGTACCTGTGTGTGGCACCAGCATGTCACAGGTGCCATGTGCATGCTGGCACCATGCATGGGTACTTGGGACACGCACCCTCCCATCAGCAAGCTGCATTGGGCAGCAGGGAAGGACCTGCTCTCCTCTTTCTTTCTGCTTGCTTGCCACCCTCCTCCCTGTGGCACCGCACCAGTGCTTGGACCTTAATTTGTACACATCCTCAGTCCCAAAAGGGCTCACAATCTAAAACCTTAGAGAGCTGATGTCAGGTGGAGTGGGCAGCACTGGCCCAGATGGACCAAGGATGTCTGCCTTAGCTGCTGTATGCCTTGGGGAGGTCCTATCAGGAAATGCTGCCTCATGTGCTCATTTTAGGCTTTGCCTAATTTGCCACATTGGAGGAAGGACAGACCCGAGGAAGTTTGCAAGAGCCATGCCCGCATTGAAATCCACTGGGATGCAAGCCTCGAAGAAGTTCCCTTTCCTTATAGGTTAGTATGGACAGCCCAGAAAGCAGCACAATGCCCCTAAGTATGCTTCAGAGCACTGCACAGATAAACATGTCACTTTGTTTCAGGAAGGAACCCAGTGTGCAAATTGCTTCCCCGGGACAGACACCCGAGTTTCCAAGAGTTCCCTTTGATCACTCAACATTTTAGGTTTCTAAAACGGGCCTTCATTAGATCTCATAGGGCTGTACCATTCTGAAATAAGAAGAGATGCTTTTAAAAAGAGGAGGAGGAGGAGGAGGAGCCTATCGAACCTGATGCAGCAGCCTTTGCTGTTGCAGTCAATGGTAACGAATTAAATCGCCTGCTGCTGCTGCTGCTGCTGCGAAGAACGTGAGCACGAGCGCCCCCTGTGTGTGCCAAGGAGCCGAGGTGAGGGGAGCCGTCTCGGCGTTGGTCCTATATGCCGGCTGCGTGCTGAGAGAGCGAGAGGAAGAGAGACGTCAAGAGGATGCAAGCAGTCGAGCTCAGGATCGCAGAGGCGGGGGAAGCCCTCTCTTCTGTGTCTCTCTCGCCTTCCTTTGCGGAAACGCTTTAGCTGCCAAGATTGGAAAGGGGGCGCCTGCTGCAGCCTCCACCCTTTCGCTCGCCCGGCTGGGAGGAAAAGCCAGTCTCAACAACTTGCCTCTTTCCTCTGAAATGACACATGGTCAGGAGCCCAGCTGTCTCCCTCCGCTGCTAAAAAGAGAAAGGGGAAGTCGGGTGGGTGGAGGCGAGAGAGAGCGCGCCAACCTGCCGTTGCTTCTGCCCTAACGTCGTCTCTGAGCGAAGCTTTGACGTAGAAAAACCCCAGAGCATAGGGTGATTCCTGCCCAACTGCCTCTGGCCTGCGATCCCCAGAGGTGTGAAGCTGAAGCACCGAGGCTCAGTCCGTTCAACCCTTTGCTCCCGCCCATACAGTTTTCAATACTGTACTCTGGCTTAACTGATTTGGGGATCGGCTGCTCAATCCCTCCCTGTCATGGACAACTAAATCCCCATTCGGCCATGAAACTAGCTGGCTGACTCTGGGCCAGTCACTTCTCTCTCAGCCTAACCTACATCACAGGGTTGTTGTGAAAGAGAAACTCAAGAATGTAGTACACCGCTCTGGGCTCCTTGGAGGAAGAGCGGGATATAAAATGTAAAATAAATAAATAAAATACATCAAAATCCCATTCCATCCCAAACCCTCTCCAGACGATTACAATATATAGACCACACACTCTAGGGAAATGGTTCTTAACGAGGGGGCCTCCAGATGTTGTTGAACTACAACTCCCAGCATTCCCAGCTGCGGGTTGTAGTTCAGCAGCAACATCTGGCAGACCTGTGGAACCCCAGCAAGGGAGCAAGGCATCTGAGGATTTCCCCCCTCTCCCTTTGTAATTAAAACCCACTAAATTTCCTTACTTCTTCCCTCCTCCCTTCCCTCCCTTCCTCCTAAATCATCTTTCGAAAGTCTCCCAGGGATCCATCCTGTTGCTGATGCATCACTTATAACAGACTTGCATTTCTAGTTGCCGCACTGGGCGTGTGTGTGTGTGCATGTTGTGTATATAATATGCAAGCGATGATTTCAGTAAATTTCAGGTTATGTTGCAACAACAGGGCTAATGCTGAACTTTAGTTCTCTGGTATGTAAATCACCTTTAATACGAGGTTCAAAAACCGGGCAGCCAGATCAGCAAGTTTCTTTCGTTCACGGCCCGCCTCCCTGCGAACTGGGAGACGGACGACGGCCCAGGCAAGGAGACGCTCTGTTGGGATTATAACAAAATAAAAGGATCGCGAGGAGCAGAGTTCCAAAACTGCTTTGTGTTGGGATTTTAAAAGAAGGAAGGGAGAGAGATAACGATCATGCGAGGGAAAGAAGAAAAGTCTTCCCTGAAAGGTTGGTTAAATATTATTTTCGTGGCAGGTTTCCAAGTGAAGATTATCCTTTCGCCAGAACCTGCAACTTCTGGTCTAGTGGAGGAAGAAAGAGATTGAATTAATAGGGGCACGCTTGCATTACCATATTTGTGAACATTTCTATCTGGTGTGGAATCAAGGAAGGCAGAATGGTTTTGTTTCATTTGACTGGAAGTCACAGACCTGTCAAATCTAGAAGGAGGAAGGATAGAACTTCTGCACTCTTCTGACACCTATGATCAGTGCAAGGCAAAACCAGAATGTTTTAAGAGAAACTGTCTGTAATGTAATCCCACTCAGACGTTTCATTTTACAGGAGTCTGTACACATGTACATAGCTTTGTAGTCCTATTCACACATTATGCTCAACACGTGTGCAGTGTTACACTTCCTATCTGTATACTGCATTTGAGGGGCTGTACCCAACCCAGGTTTACTTCAAAAAAGGACAGTCATCCGCACAAAATCATGTACACGTGTACAGACAACTAATGTCTGAATACGGCTTGTGTGTAATATAAACATGAACCTGAATACACGCCTCCTCAAATGCAAGTTACACATCGGAAGTGCCCTACTGTGCATGTGCTGAACATGGTGCGTAGGTAGGGCTAGAGTCCATAGCAAATCTGTTGTATTTTTGCCAGGCTTGAATTCTACAGGGATGTAGGCTGCACTCAAAGGTTTTGAGCAGAAGAGGTTTTGTCAAAAGGGATGGAGGCGCAAGAAAGGGACAATGGCTTGATGGAGCGCAATAGTTTCCTTAAAAACACTTTTATTTGGTACGAGAAGGTACCCTCATTGACCCAAAACGAGCGAGAGAGACACATTCCTCTCTGCCGCATCTTCCAGCAAGCAATGAATGTCACCTTTTCTTGGGGCTGTCCGCATGCTATTGTTATTGGGTTTTATGTGGCCATACATACTGTGTGATGTTTATGTCAGTCCTGTGGCTGACGGGTGGCTGGCTGAAAGGAGGAGAGGCGTCCGGAGTTCAAGCGCGCCCTGCGCTTTCCTTCTCTGTCTTAGGAGGAGACACGGAGAATCAATGAAAGTAATAGTGGGGGACTGTATGTGTGTGGAGCCAGAAAGAACAGCGTGAGAAGAATCTCTTAATAAAAGGACTCGTTCAGCGATCGTGTACCAGTGATCGATAAGCTGCACCATTAATAGACACCAATGAATGGATGGATGGATGATGGATGAATGGGACGCCGGGTTAGGAACCAGGCAGGCTGTAGGGCCGGCCGGCTGCGGCGCAGCGTGTGGCGTTCGCACTGCTTGTGGAAGGCGAGGAGGAGCAAAGGCCGCCGTGGCGCATGCGCGTGCCGGGTTGTTGGGTGCTGTTGCTTCTGCACGCTGCCAGCAATGTGCTCTTTACAAGGTTTATAGCTCCCTGTTGCTGGAGGCTCTAGGGATCTGTCCGGTTGTTTCTTGTGGTGGAAAATACCGCTGGAGGAGGGGAGGGCAGGGGGGAAGGACACGAGCGGAGAGGATGTGTCATGGAAAGAAACAGAGGAGCAAGCGATTCGGGAAACTGGGAACTCTTGTATTTGGGGGCTGCTGATTTCCTGGCCTGTGGGCTGTTCTTTAAGAAAGCTGACGCGTTTTTAGTGAGCTGGGGTAGGCAGTGGTTTTTCTCCAGCCTCGACTTCCTAAAGAATTCGACAAGGCAAGCCTTTTTGCTCGGATTAGTCAGCCTAGATGCAGGTTTTGCAATCTTGAAAGTAAACTGGCGGCTCTCTGCAGGCTGCACAAGCGAAACGTCCACACCGCCCGAGCACAATTCGAACTTGGAAGAGGAAGAGGCAGGCTCCCCCTCCCAATTGACGTCTGGCGCTATGCCGCCTGCTCCTCTCTGTAGTGCAATACAGCAAACTCCAGAGTTCGCAAAGAATGCTTGCGAAAGATGGTCTTGCGCGGGGGCGGGGACACACAGAGTGGCACAAGCCTGAGAAATGTTGCAAGTTGCTTGAGACGCGAACAGCGGGATGGGCTGCATCGATGGACACAAACAGGGACGTTGCTAGGGGAGAAGGGGCCCTGTTGTTCAGCCTCTCTCAGGCAGCCCCTTGGAGTGAGGGAGATAATGAAGGAGATGGAGGGGCCCTCCGGATCTCGTGGCCGGGTTCTGTGAAGCCATCCGCTCAATTATAGCTACACCCCTGGACACAGAGCAGGCCAATAATCAGCCTTCTAGAACCTTCTTTGGACTAGCAGTAGCATCCCTATGAGAACAGAGTGAGACCTCAGAAGAAGGGATAGTAAATGCATCCCGGTGGCGTTCCTTTTAGAACTGCGTCTCTCTGTACGCTTATTTGGGAGTAAACCATCCCGTTAACTCTCGAGCACGCACGCTAAGGAACCCCTTTACCCTCACATTAATGGGACGACCCTGGAATACATAGCTTGCAGATTGCATTCAGAATTGGGGGGAAAGGGATGGTGTTGTTGGCTTTAATATTGCAGGGAGAGTGTTCACAAAATGCTATTTTACTGTATTCGCATCAAGCATGCAATTTGTTGATGAAGTTCGCTCTCCTCTCCCATAATGCGTAAAGTTGGAGGAGGGTATGGAATGGAAACAAGGAGCATTCAGTCAATTCGTGTTGCATTTTCAGTAGGGTCGCATGTAACAAGTTTGGAATGTGGCGGTCACCGCTACTAACAATCCGGCTGGAATGCAGCCTCCCCCGGCTCCTGCACCGCGCACGCAAAGTTGCTTCTCGCTTCCCCCCGGCACCCCGCGCCGCTGCGTGCCACTGCCACCTGCACTTCGCCAATGGGAGGCGTCCCGGTCAACTCCATTCATAAACAAACCTCACGTGTTCTGCAATGCTGTTTATGGGAAGAGAATAAATTATACAGCGTTCGGGCACATACTATTCCTATGCGATTATGCAAATACAAAATTATGAATTGCGGACTGAGTCAGTTGTTTTGTTTTATTTCCGTTGCTTTTGCAAACACAAGAAGCTTTCCACCCCTTCCTTCCACTAGAGCAGACTGGATTTGTATTTATTTATTTATTTATTTATTTGGCCCTTTTTGGCCGATGTTTTAAGAAGGCGTTTTCGGAAATATTCCAGTCAGTCTGTCAGTTCCAAGGTGCGGCCGATCTCCTTGAAGGGGCGCTTCAGTTCTGTGGAACTGAAAAAGTCGGGGCAGGAAATCTCGTTCCCCTGAGTCACTCTCTGCGGTTCCTTGAAGGAAAAGTAGATTCTTATCAACAGTCATCCCAGGCGACGGCGGCTGCTTTTGCTGCTGAGCAGCAAATACCAGCAATCCTTGCAGGGGCCGCCCCCAACTCCCCGGGCCGGTTCCCCAACTGGAGGCGCCATCCACAAACTGACAGGGAGAAGAAATTGTTGAGGCTGCGGGGAAGGGAGAGAGCGAGCGAGAGAATTTTGGTAAGAAACTCTGATCAGAAACTCTGATTTAAACTTATGCTCTCTTTTGTTACTTGCCGGCCTGCTGCAGCTACAAGGACAAGCATCTCCGGCTGCTCCCCATTATCTGATGAGTTTAAACTGGAGTGACAGCAGGTTAATCCCACTCCCCTTTGGCCCCGGACGTTTCCATTTGGCCAAGGATTGACTCTTTTGAAGCCGGCTGTTCTGAGCCTTGAGGTGGTGCCAGCCACTTCAACCAATGGACAGCTTGCTGAACTCTCCGTCCTACCGCGACGCTCTTTGGCAATTAATAAATACCAGCTGATAAGCTGGAACCGCTTGGACTCCAGCGGTTACTGTTTCACTGTCATTTACTTGGAGGTGGCTTTAAAAAGAAAAAGCAAAATGTCAGGGAGGGTGGGAGAAGGGGAAGTCCATGCAGTCGTAATGTAATCCTCTGAGAAAGGCTGTGATTCTTAAGCCACTTACTTCGTAGTAGTACTACTGGAGTATTTTGGGGTTTTGCTTTGTTTTTGAGCAAGCCTATTGATTGCAAGAATACGAAATACAAACATGTCCCATATTACTCATTACTCAAAGGACTTTTTCGTAAAAGGATTAAGAACTAAAGGGACCTGAGCGTCTGTAAAGACCACCAAATCTAGTTATAAAACCTACAGCCCGATGTTATACATGTTTGCTCAGATGTCCCACTGAGTTTAATGCCATTTACTCCAAAATAGGTGTGCAGGAGTTTGTAGCTTTGGTACCTAATCTGTGAGGGAACTCCCACAGATTAATTTTAATAGTGTGTGTGGGGGTGATCTTAATTTACTGGCTCAATGCACCTGGGATTCAGGCTCCGGGGAAGCCTTTGGCCTTAATCTCAAATGTGTGTGCGGGAGGAGATTAATTGTGGCCGTTCCTTGATTAGTGGAAGCCTCAAATGCTTAAAAAAAAACACAACACCCACACACAACCCAATCCCCATCTTTCTATTACAAGTTCTGTAACTGTAACTAGTTCCTACGGATTAAGTACTGGGGTTAGACTCATAGGAACATAGAAAGCTGCCATATACAGAGTCAGACCATAGGTCCATCTAGCTCAGTATTGTCTACACAGACTGACAGCAGCTTCTCCAAGGTTGCAGGCAGGAATCTCTTTCAGCCCTATCTTGCAGACGCTAGGGAGGGAACTTGGAACCTTCTGCTCTTCCCAGAGCAGCTCCATCTCCTGAGGGGAATTTCTTACAGTGTTCACCCATCAAGTCTCGCATGCAGAGGTGCACCTAGGTAATTTTAGAGCTTGGACATAAAGGCCTTTGGAGGCCCCACTCCCCTGCAAATTAAGCATCATCATGCTAGGCTGGGTGTCCACACCTCCCGGGACAGATTAAAGAGGATTTGGGGGCCCCCAGAGGCTGTGGAGGCCCTGGACCTCAGCCCTGAAGTCCAGGGATAAGAGCACCTCTGTTCTCATTCCTATGCAACCAGGGTGGACCCTGCTTAGCTAAGGGGACAAGTCATGCATAATGCCAATGGCTTATTGGCCAGGGATGGGAAGGAGCTGGGGCGTATCTAGGGTAGGGCAGGCAGGGCACATGCCCCGGGTGCCACTTGAAGGGGGGCGCCATTTTTTAAAATTAAAAATTTGTTTTAAATGGCCACTGAAAACAAAATGGCCATTGTATATGCTCAAATGACCTCTGTGAGGCCCTAGGCTATGCCAGGCTTTGCAGTGGCCATTTTGTTTTCAGCAGCCATTTTAAAAAACAGTTATTGTACAAAATGGCCACCGCACATGCTCAAATGGTCCCTGCAAGCCCTAGAGGCCAGCGAGGTTAGGGGGAGAATTTGCATACACCCCCATGACCTTTAAGAAGCCCCCCGAAGGGGCTACAGGTAAACTTTTTAAAATAATATAATATAAGTCACTGTGCACATATTCAGATTGGCACTATGTACATACAGAGAATCAGAGCTTGTGAATACTGCTGAGCTGAAGCTTATGAGCTAGGATTGTATTCATTTGCTCTTACTTTCCTTCTTGTGATATGTGAGTTAAATGTGATGTCTTAATAATATGGCTATTAATGGTGAGTTTGTCTTTGAATCAGTGTGAAATCCTTAGTATTAAGGCCCGCTGGGAGTTTCGTGCTCTATTTCTCATTTTAACTGTCTTTCTGAAATACTAGAATATATTCCAAGCAGTGACACAGTTTACTCTGCATATCCTTTAATTATTTACAGAGTATCTGGGAAAAGTCAAATTCTCCATTGATTTTTAAAACTTATGTAATAGTGATGCTACAATGCATAGTAGAGAATTGGACAGGCATTTCCGTTTAGTTTTCCAAGTACACCTCCACATAGTCTTTGGGTATTTCATGAGCCCCAGCATACTGAAATTGGTAGTTTTCCAGCATTTTTTGGTCTGGCTACGTCCAATGTTAAATAGTTTTTGAAATATTAAAAAATTAACGAGCTTGACTTGTATTTTTGAGCTGATATTATGGTAAAGTTATCTGAAAGATGGGTGTCAGATGTTTGGACAGAGGGCGCAATTTCAGTGCTTGCCCTAGGCACTATTTTCTCTAGATATGCCTCTGGGAAGGAAACCCCTGTTCAGGAGCTGTAGGCCTCAGATTATCTGGAATGGTGTGTGGGGAGGCAGGGCAAACAACTGGAGACAGGGCCATCTCTGCCATGACCAGTTTGTGAGCTTTGCCAGGCGGGCGGGGGGCACATCTAGCCTCTCTTAGAAAAAGAATGCTAAATGTAACCAGGCCACGTTAATGTTCTCCTCATCCCTAACACAAAATGATCCCTGCATAAGGGCCAGTTTGGCTCTGTGGGTCGTTTCAGAATCCACCGTGGATGTCTGAAATAAGGGCTATCCCGCATAAGGCCTATAGGGAACAGTGAAGTGAGGGCCTTTCCATGGTATTGAAGTGCTGAAGAATGAAAGAGGAAGCCAGCTCACTTCCAGCAAAATCCTTCTGGCTGCCCACGAAGTCTACTACTGTGAGGACAGAATTCTGTCCAAACCACGGAGCTTCCGCAAGTAGAGTCTGCAAGGCAGCCGCCCGCGCAAGACAGCTCCTCTCTCGGGAGCGAGTGATTCCTTCTTCCCGCACCCTCTCGGAAGCCGGGAGTGGGGGCCAGGCCAGCAGCCCAGCAAGTGCCCCAGCCCAGCAAGTGCCTGGCTGCTGGGGAGAGGCAGGGCTGCTGGGCTTATTTCTGCCGGCAACGGCGTTCGGAAGAACAGAAGGGAAAACATCATCATTCATTGTTTTGCGTCCCTCCCAAGGGGTTAAGGAGGAGTCCCGGCGTTGCGTCGCTTTGCCTTTCTCCGCTCCGGCTTCATCACATAGCAATTTGCACCGGAGCGGGGAGGGGGAATCCGCTCCTTCCTCTGGAAGCAGCTTGCCGGAGCCTTTCGAGCGTCAGGCAAGGGAGGGGCGCGCTGGCTGCCAGGGGCCGGGCGCCAGAGCGGGAGGTCGCGAGGCAGTCCTGGGCGCCTGGAGCGGCCGGCGACGCTCTTCCTCATTGTTCCCGGCGGGCTCCTCCCCTTCTCTCTTTCCCTCCTCCTTCCCGCGATGCTGGCCTATAAAAGCCCTCCGGCGAGCGACAGCGCCGCACAACTGAGCTGACTCGAAGGGCTGGTGGGTTGCTTGCACTGCGCGCTTCTCTGTGCCACCTAACTCGCTAGCTGGCTTTGCCGATTTGACTCCAGCCCCTGCATTCTTCACCCATCAGTTTGGATTATTTCTGCTCACTGGCGCTCTTACCCAGCTCAGCAATGACAGTAAAAACGGAAGCTTCTGGATCCACGCTAACCTATTCGAAGATGAGAGGGATGGTGGCGATCCTGATCGGTGAGTGGGAAGGAAAGGAGCCCCAAAGCCGGGCAAAGGAGCCACAAGCGGCGCCTCCTGGAAAATTTCCTAGAGTCCAGAGGCTTTAGGCAGTGCAGTGCGGAGCGTGATGAATTTGATCAAGGATCGGGAAAAAGAGATCTACTAAAAATGCAAAGGGGGAAAAAGGATTGGAGATTAATCTGTGCTAATACTTTTTTTTTTTTAAAACTTGCAGCTTTTATGAAACAGAGAAGAATGGGGCTGAACGACTTCATTCAAAAAATCGCCACCAATTCCTATGCATGCAAGCAGTAAGTACCTTTACCTCCTGTAGAAATTCTCCGGAAAATGACAGTAACTTATTTTTGAAACTTCTAAAACAAGATGGAGTGATAGGCAATATAATTCTTTAGATGGGAGAATGGGAAACCTGTGGTTCCCCCCACAGGTGTTTTGTGGTTTTTTTTGGTATAAAATAGCATTAACAGTATGACCCTAAGCATGATTATTCAGAATGTAAGGCTCATTAGTTAAATTAAATGGGAATAGTTCCTAGCAAATATGTGTAGGATCGCATTTTAGTTTTGCTAAAACTGTGCAGTTATCGTGTGCAGATGGAAATTTTCATGATAGGAATGTGTGTCATTAAATAGTTCTTTTGGCTTTAAATCAGAGGCTGTTGAAGTATTCCAAGTTGAAAAATACAAAAGTTCTGAGAACACTGTATGGCATTCAGTTTCTGTGTCTGGCTGGGGCACAATAAACTGGAGAATGGCAACTAGTCTAGATTTCCTGATCCCTCAGCCCTGCTAGCCTCTGACCTTTAATTACAGAGGAAACTTAAGTCTCTTTGCGCAGAAGGGTTTGTTCCTGTCTCCTGTTTCATCTTAGCCCTGAAACCAAATAAGCTGTTTTAGTGTCTTTTAGTTTTCTGCCAACCTGAAATGTTCTCCAATAGAATGTTAGCATGCCCCCTAGTGGTGTGATTTTTTAATGCTCTTTTCCTTGTGCAACTGTTCTAATTATGTCATGTCTAATCTCTGCAGCCCTGAAGTTCAATCTATTTTGAAGATCTCGCAGCCTCAAGAGCCTGAACTTATGAATGCCAATCCTTCTCCTCCAGTAAGTAGCCTTTATTGTGTGCAGCTTTTCCAGAGCAGAGCTTAATGTGTCAGTAATAGAAACAGGTTTTAAATAGTTGTTCTATCCATTAGCAATCTGACAGGAATTGCCTTTCAGTTCAGAACGTAGTGTGGTGATATAACTTGGAAAGATACATTTTAGAATAAGTATATAGCCTTAGTCTAGAAGTAGAAAGGAGAATATAGATGGATGGATGGATGGTTTCCTATTTTATTTATATAGGAAACATGGCTAAACTTTTGAGTGCCAGCATTAAAGCATACTATCTTTGCTATTTGAATCCTATAAGAGTATGTAACCTGCTGTGTTCACTGAAGATAAAAAAGGGCATTTTTAAAAAGTCAGGATAGTTTAATGTAGGTTGTTAAAAATGTAACAATCTATTTGGATAAAATATTAATCCCCCCCCCTTTTCCCCATTTCAGCCCAGTCCATCCCAGCAAATAAATCTTGGTCCTTCATCTAACCCACATGCTAAACCAGCTGATTTTCATTTCCTGAAAGTTATTGGAAAAGGCAGTTTTGGGAAGGTAAGCTACATACTGTATTTTTTTAATCCATTTTAAAAATGTTTTATATAATGTCTAGGGCTGGATAGTCAAAGCTTTTGTTAATGAGGTGGATTCCTAAGCAAGTTCCCCTTAGTTTTGCCTCATGGCACCAGGAAACTCATAGCTTAGTACTGAGGATTAAACCAGTTGGTGTATTCTGGAGAATTTAGCAAGGAACAGAGAAAACATGGAAGAGCAGTTGGGTACAGGGCTGGGCATCTTTGCAAGAAGGTTTTGGCAAGAAAGTTCATGGAGAAGATTTCTTTGAATTATAGTCCCAGTGGGTTATGTTGTCCAGGTCCCTGCCCTAAGCCAATGTCCTCCACCCATTACACTGATCCATACTCTTAACATTCTTAGCCTATCCAGTTGCAAAGGGTGACTGTATCCCTCACTAGCATGTGGCTCCAAGTTAGTGTAATGGGCTTTAGATATTGGTGATTGCAGTTATGACTTGATTTCCTGCAGCACACAAGCAATGATTTGATTTATTTCAGGTTCTTCTTGCAAGGCACAAAGCAGAAGAACAATTCTATGCAGTGAAAGTCCTCCAGAAGAAAGCAATCCTGAAAAAGAAAGAGGTAAATACCTAGTTTTTCCCATTGGGATGCCTTTGCAATTAAGAATATAATAATAACAGACTGTCTGTTGTGCTGTTGAATTTTAAATGGTCCCTGTCCTCCTTTTCAGGAGAAACACATCATGTCAGAACGCAACGTCCTACTAAAGAATGTGAAGCACCCTTTCCTAGTAGGACTCCATTTTTCTTTCCAGACCGCTGACAAACTGTACTTTGTTCTAGACTACATCAATGGTGGAGAGGTAAGCAGAGAGAGCACACACAAAAAACCCCATGGGGCCAGGGGGATGGAGTTGTTTGGAGAGGGTGATCGAAAGACTCAACTTCCCTGTACCCTGAGAGACAAGCCAGCCCTGCCATGTGTACAACACAGCATTGTACTGTTTCTTCCCATTTGGTATGGAAGGGAGTTTGAGGGGAGGAGTTATTAGATTCAGTGTCTCCTGCTTGCCAGCATCTAATGGCAGGAAATGGCCAGATGATTACTGGGCCATTTCCTACAATTGTTCTCTCTAGCTATATATGTTGAGTTTAATTAAATGCATTGTTTGAAAGATTTTGCAATTGTTAACAGCTCCCCCCTCCCTCTCCTGTCTTCTACAGTTGTTCTATCATCTCCAGCGGGAACGTTGCTTCCTGGAACCACGAGCTCGTTTTTATGCTGCTGAAATTGCCAGTGCACTGGGTTACCTGCATTCTCTGAATATAGTTTATCGGTAAGGAAAGGCGCATGATTGTGTGTCTGTGAAAACTTTGGAATGTAGCTGCTAATACATAATGAAACTGTGTTTTTGTAAATGGGAGGTCAGGAATCTTGTGCATCTTTTAAGATGCCCAGTGCAGGTGTTGGGACGAGTGCAGGGCACCTTTTTAAGGGGCTTTCACTTGTGGTTTGTGTGTGAGAATCAGTAAGTGGGTTCCACTCTTACACACAAACAAAATTTCATTTGTGGTTCTTCTTTAAAACATGTTTGAGGACTATATATCAAATCAGTCAGTTTCAGAAGAACTCCCATTTTGAAAAATTGGCACAGAAGACCATTGTTCAGAAGAAAAATGGTAAGAATGAAGACCAACCAGCTGATGTGTCTGTTTTCCTTCTCCTTTTTGCCACAGAGACTTGAAGCCAGAGAACATTTTGCTTGATTCTCAGGGGCACATTGTCTTGACTGACTTTGGACTCTGCAAAGAGAACATAGAGCACAACGGCACAACTTCCACATTTTGTGGCACCCCTGAGGTAGGCTTGAGTTCTGCTTTATCTCAGTGACAATGATCTATTTGTTCAAAGTGCACAACAAGAAAAGGAATTCCCAAAAAAGACATTCTGTGCTGGTGGGGTGATTCAGACAGCCTCAGATTTATGAGCTTTCTGACAAGGTAGCAAAAAGAGAGAAAGATCCTTCAAATGATAGCCTTTGGGTGCAATAAAGGACACCAGTACTATGGGAAATGCTGTCAAAATAACTTCCACGTAGACAGAATATATTCTAAAGCCTATTGGGCTGGTTCTCGGTCCATGTGTGCAGACCTAAATTCATTTTACAGAGGTCTTCTGAAGCAGAACATTTGAAAAACAGGGATATGAAAACTGGGGATAAGTGTATTGGCTTTGTCTTCTCATTGTCTTTGGCTTCTGTTTTATCTAATGTTTCTACTCATCTTTTTGTTGGTAATAGTACCTTGCCCCTGAAGTCCTTCACAAGCAACCTTATGACTGGACTGTTGACTGGTGGTGCCTTGGAGCAGTTTTGTATGAGATGCTTTATGGACTGGTAAGTGGAAATAGAAACTGACCAATGACATAAGCCTAGCAGTAGTGTCCCCAACAGAACTGCCCTTAGAAAGCCCTGGCTGGGTGTGGGGCCTGAGGCAAATCAGCCAGTGTTGAACCCCCTTTCAGCTAATTTTGATGGGGATTCAAATAGTGGGGCCTGGGGCGGTCACCCTGCTTGCCATGCCTTAAAGACAGCCGTGCCCATCTGTAGTGGGAAGCAGCTACATCTTGGCTCCACAGAACTTCTGCTGTTAGTGGATCCTATATTTTGCATGTGCCTCTCACATCCAGCAGTTGTATTGCTAGTCCTTAGGACTTGAGATTAAACAATTCATAAGGAAGGGGAAGGGAAGGGATGTAGCTGCAGGTGGCTTCATCACCACTGCACTTTCATGTGTGTATCAAGATGACCATTGGGAACATTCAGGGTATTGTAGTCGTGCAATAAAATGTGCACTAGTTAATCTGTGTTTTTCTCCCTCTTTTCCAGCCCCCTTTCTATAGCAGAAACACAGCAGAAATGTATGACAACATCTTGAACAAGCCTCTGCAGCTAAAGCCAAATATTACCAACTCTGCTAGACACCTTTTGGAAGGCCTCTTGCAGAAGGACAGGACCAAGAGGCTGGGAGCAAAGGAAGACTTTGTAAGTGTCTCCTTGAGAGTTCAGGGAAGGGGAGGCTTTTGGGAAGTCTGCTGGACAGCTCAAGTCATCTTCAATTACTCTTGTCTGAATTGATGTAATTTCCGTTTCCTCAACAGATGGAGATTAAGAATCACATCTTCTTCTCCCCAATTAACTGGGATGATCTCATTAATAAGAAGATTACACCCCCTTTTAACCCAAATGTGGTAAGTATTGCTTCTAATTATAGGCTTGCTAAAGAGGGCTTCTGTTTATACGGGGCTGTCCAAAGGCTGAAGATAAAAATAATCAAAGGCAGGTTTTTAGTGCATGATTGGCCTGACCCTGAAGACAGCTATGAAAGATCTTTGGCTTTAAATGCTGTCTTCAGTGTATTCATGGGAGGAGTCATGCAAGCTGACTTCATAGCTTGCTCCAAATGCATAGTTAGCGCTTTCCTTTACATTCAGGGGGACGGCATGGCCTTACTACATTTGATATCCTAGCACATTTAGTTTCTGCAGTGACCCAACAAGCCTAATCCAAAACACTTAGAGAGCCCACTGAGTTCAGACTTACTTTGTTTTAGGCTGCCAGGCCTTTCCAGTTGAGATTAAATTGGCCCTAGCTAGGCCACTGAGTCCAATAGTCTTGCGTTCAAACGACATATGCACTGGCCTTCTTGACTATTAAGTAAGCACAACTTTGGGATAGTTGATGATGTGCAAATGACAAACGTCTATTGGACTCAATGGCCATGAAATACTACTACTGTGCAGGATGCTTAGAATTTAGCCTTTATTGTTGAATTCAAGTTCAGAGCTAATTAAAAACAACCCCCAAATTCTCATGTGTTAAAATCTTGACAAAAAGTGACCAGATCTCTGAACAAAAACTGGTCCATGAAGGGCTGCACCATTAACCTTTCTGTCTTCTTGTCCAGTTAAGAACTGATTGGGACATTCTTGGTAGTCTAGTGTTAACACCAAAACCCTCTTTCTTTGTTGTTCTCCAGAGTGGCCCCAGTGATCTGCGACACTTTGATCCCGAGTTCACAGAGGAGCCTGTCCCAAACTCCATTGGCCAGTCTACAGACAGCATCCTCATCACTGCCAGCGTCAAGGAGGCTGCTGAAGCTTTCCTGGGTTTCTCCTATGCCCCACCCATGGATTCTTTCTTGTGAATGTCTATGATTGATTGTTTCCCCACCGCTCCCCGTTTTTCTTTAAATTATGACCCTTTTGTTGGCCTTCTGGTTGAGCTGCCAGACGTCCAGTCATCTTGAATAAGAAAGTTTTGCACATCTTCCCTTCATGGCAGCTTTGCAGCCTTAATTTCAACTCTACTGCTGTTTGCTGGAAGCTTGTTTGTTTGTTTGTTTCCATTGTTGTTTGTTTCGAAGAGCAGATATGACTCCTTTTAAATGAACTTGCAATACATTTCACTTCTGGTTCTTCCCACCCACCAAAGTGGTGCTATCTCCTTTGGAAATTGAAGGAGGAGGAAAAACTGAAACAAAACAGCAACTGCTGCCATAGACTGCCATAGATCGTAAGCATTAGAACAACATGCTGTGTGTGTTAGTTTTAAGGGTTGTGGGTTTTGTGTTCTTTTTTTGGAGATAATGTTCCGAAAAGCCTTGCTTGAAGATCTTTCTGGATGTGATAAGGATTTTACGAAAACGTGCCTTTTTTCTGATGAGATCTTGCAAGCTCCAAAGCTTTTCCTGTCAAGAGTGTTTCTTGATTCATGCGTGGGTTTGCTATGTGGACAATGGTATGAGTGTGGTATGCATATTATGCAGATGGACTTTAGTTCAGAAGCGTCGGTGTGACACTCGCGGGACACTACAATGTGGGGCATTGTTTGTTCCTTCCATATTTGGAAGACAATAAATTAATAAGTGTCGATAGTGATTTTTTTTTTAAAAAAAAAAAATGTAAAAAGTGTACAGTTAATAACGAAAACTTTCAAGATGGGCTTCGATGACTTGTATCTCAAATGCCTGAAGAAGGCATTGCTGCTATGGAAATAATATATGTAAATATAAATATTTCTATTTTTAGAAAGGGTTTCTATGGACCAAAATGCCCCAGCTGCAGTCTGTCAAAGCTGTTGGTTTATTTCTTCTTTATACGATCTGAAGAGAATCGTATAAATGGTTTTTTTGTATAAACTGTAAAATTGGGGGCATTATTTATAGTTTGTGTTATATTACTTTTTTGTTTGCATTCCAGGTTGTATGTATTGTAAAAAGACCTGTACAATTGGTTGCAATGCTAGATGTATATTTAAAAAGGAAAAAAACACTTTAAAGGCTTATAATGTGTACCACCATTGTAATGTAATTAACATGGTTATAATATGTACCACTTTTGTGACCAAATTCATTGGTTTGCAGTAAAATCTTGGACAATATTTCTATAAATGCTGCCAGTTCTTTCTTTTATAAATACAAGACCAGTTTCTCCTCATCCTCCTGATGCCATCAACATTTAGCATTTTTCTGCATTGGAATGGACTCCTGAAATGTATTTCCTATAGTAATTAAGAGCACTTCCCCTGTACTGCACAGCAATGCCAAGAAACGTATCAGGGCTACCCAAGGTGTGGCTGTTGGTTTGTTAAAAGGCTTGCAGATGAGCCTGTGGTGCATCAGCCATGGACTGTCCAGCTGCATTTGTGATACTTTGGTGGTAATAGACACCAAGGTTTGGCAGCAGCACAAGAGAACTGGGATGGTATAGTAGTATAAAGGCTGAGCTAGGGATTGGAAAGGCCCCAATACACATTTCACCTCTACCTCGGGCCAGGCCAAGGATCAGTAGCATCCTGAGCAAGGAGTGCCTTTGGGGTCCTGCCCACCGCCATCTTCCCCCACCCACCGCTAATTTACTAGCACTGCCAAGTTATGTTCAGGCAAGATTGCAAAACCTAGTTGTGTAACAAGCTCTGCTGTTCCCAGGCTTTCTTAGCAATGCCTGTGAGGAGAGCCCATTTGCCGCCAGGAATCTCCTGTTCCAGTGCTGCGCTCCCACTGAAGTTTCACAGGCCTTTTGCCACTTCACTGCAAACAAGTATACTCATGCAGCACATTGCAAGTTCTGCTTGGTGGCCCCCTTCAGGTAGATGCCCTTTGTGGCAATCTTGGCTTGCCCACCCCTAAGGCTGACTCTGTCTCCATCATAGACGCACTGGTTAGCCTTAGGGATGGCAATCCCTCCTTTGACAATATAGGGAACATAATACTCCCAGGTGATTACCTAGCATTATCAGAGCCAATACTAAAATGAATTGGTAGTTGTTAGGGTGCCTCAAGACTCCAGCTGACATCCAATTACCTCCCCATTGGCACTACAGGACAGTGGCAATTTTCATCACAGCTTTGGGAACTTTTGTTGAAAAGCAGTATATAAATATTGGTCATATCCAAATCAATTGACATTTTCCTCTGAAGCCCACTGTGCTTCTTAAAAATATATCCGTGAGGATCATGAAAACTTCTGGGGCATTTTTGGGAGGCAAAGAGGACTTCAGAGGGGAGGGAAGACTGAAAAAAATTACCCCTCCCCATAGCACCAGTATTCTGTGAGTCTGGATTTCAGCCTCTGTTTTCACTTTGCAGGGTTGGTGTAAGGAGAAGAAGAAAATAGACCTGTGCACTTATTTGTTTATTTTTTACATTTTTACATTTATATCCCACTCTTCCTCCAATGAGCCCAGAGCGATGTACTACATACTTGAGTTTCTCCTCACAACAACCCTGTGAAGTAGGTTAGGCTGAGAGCAAAGTGAATGGCCCAGAGTCACCCAGCTAGTATCATGGCTGAATGGGGATTTGAACTTGGGTCTCCTTGGTCCTAGTCCAGCACTCTAAACACGACACCACACTGCTCTTTCACATTAAGAAAATTTGGATTTGGATTCTACCCGATCCAAATTTGACAATATCATATTTGGATTATATGGGCTCTGGCAATCTCAGATATTGGATCAGATTTGGAATCTGAATCTGAAATCTGACTTAAATATGGATTCCCCCCCCCCCCATAGTGGTCAATGGGAAAATCAAAAGAAAATCACTAAAAATTACTGGTTGGTTCTAGATCCTTGTAACTTGCCACACGTGGGCAAGGAAGTCAGGACCCCCTGTAGTGAATTTGAAGATAATTGATCAATCCACTGATTTGGGGTGAATTTTTGATTTTTTTAAAAAAAGTCTTAAAAGGGTGAGATTTGGCTTGTTTTAAGCCAGATCTTTACAAAAACTTCTGAAACTTCTGAAATGATGGTCCCTCCTTTGATCATCATTCCACCAGCATGTGAAGGAATCTGCCCTTTGCCTTCATGAAAAGGGGTAACAGCATGCCCCTTTGCCCCCCCCTTTATATTTCCAAAATGGATGGGCATACAGTTATGAAATCTGTCACATCTGCAGTCCACATTGGCAAGACTGTGTGTAATTTTTTTCAAAGCTATGGGTTAATCCCCTGATTTTTGCTGAATTTGGGACAATTTTGGATAAAATCTGAATTTTCAAATCTGAATTTGCCCAGGCCAAGAAGATAATACATGTGAAGCATTTGTGCATTAGAAGGTGCTATAAAATTCTAAGTACTACTAATAGAAGTAATTGCCATTGAAATATACTTGGAGCAGAATTTGTTTAGATTGGTAAAAGCATTCTATTCTTATGCACAGTCACTAGAGTGTAATCCTTACAAGTCAATCCCACTGTGTTCAGTGAGGCTTATTTCTAGATATATGTGCATAAGACTGGAGCCCCAGACGGGTATTTTATGTTGCTGACTGTTGGCTGCCAAAGTTAGGCCTTCCAGCAGTGAACCTTGAAATATTTGTTCTTGATGTTGTCTAGTTATCAGGACTGCATGCTTAGTACAATAGAGTAAAGGAATTTTTAATTCTAATGAAAGCATCTAGCATCTCAGTCAGGTGATACCCAAAGATAAAATTCCATTAGTATGTTTCTTAGTATGCTTCTGTATGGAAAAAAGTTTGGATCCACTTGTTTTTATATTGCTAGTTACTTTATTACAATTAGCACCAATATCTGGAAGTGTGCCTAGATGAAGGCTCCAGAACTGTGGACCAAAGAGCCTTCTGGTCCAAACCTGTTTGCTCCCCACATATCCATATCCATAGTCCAAAAAACTTGTATGTCACAAGCAAATAAGTGCATTGCAGAAGAGGTGCTTGTAGATTAGCAGACAACATTAGGGATGTGCAGAATGTTCTGAGTTCGGAATGTTCCAAGCTCACAATGGGCTGTTCCAGGTGTTCTGAGCTTGGGACAGAATGCCCAAATGAAGGGCCTCTTCTGAGCTTGGAACAGAAGGACCCTGTTATAAGTTGGGACATTCCGAGCGTTCCGATCGCCATTGTGGACACCAAAATGGTGCTCTTCTGGCATCTGCACACACACAGCAGCCATTTGCATGGTCAGTATCGCCACACAAATGGCTGCCACACATGTGCAGAGGCCAGAAGAACACCATTTTAGAGTCCAAAATGGCACTCATAATATTTCAAGTGTTTCAAGATCATTCTCAGAACAACCGGCTCGACCAATCGTTCCATTGGTTGTTCCGACAGAACATTCCAGGCATTTGCGTTCCTTTCTGTGCTCAGAACGGAATGCAAATGTTGTTCCACATGCTTTAGGGAAAGTGGTGTACAAACACTCCTTCTCCCCAAAAGTACCTTAGTCAATTTGATCTAAGGGGAAACACATTTCCAGCAATGAAACCCTGAGGATACACATGGGTGTATATAGCATATCTAGAGTTAATCTCTGTCCTGATAAAACCTATTGGCTTATATACAGCACAAGCTGCAGCACACATTCTAACACAGCATGCGGGCAGCTGGTCTTGTGGTAGCAAGCATGACTTGTCCCCTTAGCTAAGCAGGGTCTGCCCTGATTGCATATGAATGGGAGACTAGAAGTGTGAGCACTGTAAGATATTCCCCTCAGGGGATGGAGCTGCTCTGGGAAGAGCACGAGGTTCCAAGTTCCCTTCCTGGCATCTCCAAGATAGGGCTGAGAGAGATTCCTGCCTGCAACCCTGGAGAAGCCACTGCCAGTCTGTGAAGACAATACTGAGCTAGATAGACCAATGGTCTGACTCAGTATATGGCAGCTTCCTATGTTCCTGTGTTCCTAAGTGCATACATGGGGGGGGGGGAAACCGCAATTGTGATTTTGCAACCATAAAAACCTTGCTCCTTTTTTAAACAAAGAAAATTAATCCTGAATGCTCAGGATTCAGAATTTTTTGCCTGACACTAAATTCCACACCCATGTGTGTGTGGCTTGATCACAGAAATTCAGAATACACTAACCTCTGCTTATGGTGTACTCATTCATTAAGAACAAATGGTTGTAGAGGATGACGTCCATTTGCCACGGAGGGCAAAAAAAGATGAATGTCGATACCATTCATTCACCTCTTATCACCAATAGGCAGCCTGATCCAGAGCTGAGTTAAAGTATTTGCCTTGAAGTTAGTTTACTTCCATAGCAGCATCAGAGCCTTACACCTGCATATCTGATGTAAGAGGAATGTACTGTGTTTGTTACACACAATCATTCTGTTGACTCTATAACATACAAATCAGGCCTTTGATTGGGATTGTTTTTAATCTTCTGTTCAAGTACAATTGCACTTTCTATTGAGTTAAAAATTTCATGCACAATGGAACTGCTGATGCACAAGCAGAGAAAGCACCACAACTCTGTTTTATTTACTGGAAGGAATTATGTCTGTCTGTCTGTGCTTGCTGAAAACATTGTTGTGTGGGTCTCAAACCCTTTGGACTGGCCTTGCCAAAAAAGTGAACAAATGTAGCAAAGAGGATAAAACAATCGCAAAGAAATACAGGCAGAGGGTGGTAAGAAGCAGAAAATAAGAAGAGATGGAAGGAAAAACCTCCTTTTGGAATACACTAGAAAGTCTGCTAAAATTACCACAGGAGACCCCACAAGCTTCTGTATTTGCACAGTTTATAGAATCAGTACTTTCTAGCTTGACATGTTTTCCCCTAAGGGCATAAGAAGTGATGGAAAATCAGGGCAGTAAATAACCTACCTTCCAGAAAAGAAAAGTTGAGTGTTGAAGGCAAAGGCTGCAATCTGCCAGATAACTCCACATGTGACCTTGAGAAAGTCATATAATGTTTCTGTTAAATGGAGCTACTGGCTGATATTTTATTTCCTGCTACAGTAAGTTATTAGAGGCTCAATGTGCTGCACAAACTAACACTGGGAAAAATGTGACCCAATAAATGTTATCTATGCCACTTGGCAACTATGCCTATTGAGATACTGACTGACATCCAGCTTAACAAAGTGCTGTTGCAGTTAACGCTGTGTGCACTAAAAAGAGAAGGGACAAATTTTGTCACTCTCCTTTTCCCTCTGCCACCCTCTGTGACTCCCGAAAAAATGTCCCTGAAGGCTGTGCAACCCTCAGGGACATATTTTCAGGATTCACAGTCAGCTTCCGAGGGAAGGGAAGATAAACAAAAATCAACCTTCCCCTGTAGTGCACAGATAGCAGGGCTGTAGAAGCATTTCTTTCATATGGATGTCAGCCATTGTATGTCAGGAAAAGCTTGTGATGTATTTGGCTAGAGCAGGGATTCTCAACCTTGGGTCCCCAGATGTTGTTGGACTTCAACTCCCATAATCCCCAGCCCCAGTGGCCTTTGGTTGGGGATGATGGGAGTTGAAGTCCAACAACATCTGCGGACCCAAGGTTGAGAACCTCTGGGCTAGAGGAATACTGGAAAATGCTATGCAGAAATGCAAGGCATTTGTTGTATCGTTCCTGCCCACCTCCAGGCATATGTATTTATTGGGGAAGTATTAAAAAATGATCCATTAAGAACAATTTGAACATATGCAGCCAGAGTGAGGCACTGTTATGTCCAGCTGATTGACGCCAACTCTCTTTTTTAATCATGGGGGGACGGGAGAATACTTTGCATGAATCATGCACATTTTTTTAACTGAGCATTTTCTGTGATTTTACCCAATCTTTGTCATATGAACAAGGCTTTAAAACATACAGTGTCAAGCAAATTGTGTATGGTGTATACTCCTTTTGAGTATTTGGTATTGGAAAGGCTTTTTCATATGATCTTCAAATGAGCCTTATATCAAATCAGACTATTATCTCAAAGCCAGAATAATGTAGTCCAGGTAATTTGGACTGATAAACCTGCATTTGATCCCTACGTGGCCATGAAGTTACTTGGGTAGCTTTTGATCAATCACTGTTTCTCTCAGCCTCACCTACCTTACAAGATGTAAGGATGTAGTAGTGAGGATAAAGTAGGATATCCTCCCCAAAGTATGCCACTCTGAGTTCCTTGGAGAATGGGCAGGATATAAGCAGGAGAGAAAGAGAAAGAGAGAAGTGGGGGGCGGGAGAGAGAGACATCCTAACCAATGCTGCACATGTGTAACCAAAAGAAGCACATATGCTACATATGCACACTCTGGGTGTTAGAGTATGGGGGTGATTTTTGCCATTTCCCCAATACCCTGGAAGCACTCTGTGTAATGTGCAAATATGTCCCTGAGCACCCTCAAGGACATACTTGATGTTGCACAGAGCACTTCTTGGGGAAGGAAAGATCAGCCAAAAACCAGCTCTACCTATGAACTCCTACACTGCTGAAGTGAAAGTGCATCTGCTGCACACATCCTTCTTTTGATTGCACACATGCTGTCAGCCAGAGAGAGCAGATTAAGAGGGTGTGCCAACAATGGAAACAGTGCAGCGTCAAAAGTGAATAGGTGGATGACCTCTTAACTGGAAAATGAAAAGGAGAGTAGTGGGAAACTGGCCATTTTAAACACAAGGTTCCCACATTCACATCCCACAGTTTCGACGGTCTGGACAGTCATTTATGAAGACACACTGCTTATCTTTTTGGTCACGATACCCAAATACTAACAAGAAACAGGACAATGTTCCCTGGAAAATATATGCATGATGATATATAAAGCCTTGAAATATCTCATTATCTCCTGTAGAGGCATAGGTATTACAATCATGCCTTCTGAGAGGAAGGCCTGTGAAGCAATTTTCTGCTGAACTGCGTTTTAGTACTACTGCAGAATTTAGATAAACAGTGACACCCTGTGGTAGCTAAAGACATGCAACCCAACTTCTTGCTCAAAAAGAAAATTAAAAAAATCATTTTAGATCTTTCAATCCCAGCAAATGGCTAAATACTGGGAAAGTGCTAAAATCTTATCTGTATCAAAATGCTTCGACAATGAAATGCCACATTACAAATTCTATAAGGATGCATAAAGGTATAACTATGATAGGCAATTTCACGTCTGCATACACAACACATTTTCTAAGACAGAGGAATAAGAAATCATGTTAGACCACTCACAAGATGTTTTTATGACTTTTACAGATATATTGCTTTGCTCATGATCCCATTTATGCAACTGAAAATATTGCTAAGAATAGACTTTAAAAGGTTATGAGTGGAATGTAATATACTGCATTTGTGATCAAGGAAATGACTGTTATCATTAATAATAATAATAATAATATAATAGAACTGCCCAATGGAAGCAACATCAAGAACCTGGAAGAGAAAGAACATTACAAATACTTGGGCATTCTCCAGGCTGATAACATCGCACACACTGAAGTTAAAAGAAAAATTGGAAGTGAATACATCAGGAGAGTTAGAAAAATCCTAAAGTCCAAACTCAATGGCGAGAACACCAGACAAGCCATAAATTCCTGGGCTATACCTATTATCAGATATAGTGCAGGAATAATAGACTGGACCCAGGCAGAGCTAGAGACGCTAGATCGTAAGACCAGGAAAATCATGACCATCAATCATGCTCTGCACCCCCACAGTGATGTAGATAGGCTATACCTCCCTCACAGCTCAGGTGGAAGAGGAATGCTGCAAGTCCATCAAACAGTAGAGGAGGAGAAAAGAGGCCTTGAAGAATATATCAAGGACAGTGAAGAAGAGGCACTTAAAATGGTCAATAACGCGAAACTATTCAACACCAATGAAACAAAGCAGGCCTACAAGAAAGAACAAGTCAAGAACCGAGCAGAACAATGGAAAAATAAGCCCCTGCATGGTCAATATTTGCACAATATAAGTGGAAAATCAGACATCACCAAGACCTGGCAATGGCTTAAGAATGGTTACTTGAAGAAAGAAACAGAGGGTTTAATACTGGCTGCGCAAGAACAGGCACTAAGAACAAATGCAATAAGAGCAAAAGTCGAAAAATCCACAACAAACAGCAAGTGCTGCCTTTGTAAAGAAGCAGATGAAACTGTGGACCACCTAATCAGCTGTTGTCAAAAGATCGCACAGACTGACTACAAACAAAGGCATGACAAGGTAGCAGGGATGATACACTGGAACATCTGCAAAAAATACAAGCTACCTGTAGCCAAAAATTGGTGGGACCATCAAATTGAAAAAGTGGTAGAAAATGAAGATGTAAAAATATTATGGGACTTCCGACTACAAACAGACAAACATCTGCCACACAATACACCAGATATAACTGTAGTGGAGAAGAAAGAAAAACAAGTGAAAATAATCGACATAGCAATACCAGGGGATAGCAGAATAGAAGAAAAAGAAATAGAAAAAGTCACCAAATACAAAGATCTACAAATTGAAATTGAAAGGCTGTGGCAGAAGAAGACCAAAATAATCCCAGTGGTCATTGGCGCCCTGGGTGCAGTTCCAAAAGACCTTGAAGAGCACCTCAACACCATAGGGGCCACAGAAATCACCATCAGCCAGTTACAAAAAGCAGTTTTACTGGGAACAGCCTATATTCTGCGACGATATCTATAACAATTGACAATAAAATTCAGCCATCCCAGGTCCTTGGGAAGGACTCGATGTCTGGATAAAACAAACTAGTCAATAACACCTGTCTGACTGTGTAAACAAGAAATAATAATAATAATTCGATTTCTGTACCGCCCTTCCAAAAATGGCTCAGGGTGGTTTACACAGAGAACTAATAAATAAATAAGATGGCTCCCTGTCCCCAAAGGGCTCACAATCTAAAAAGAAACATAAGATAGATACCAGCAACAGTCACTGGAGGTACTGTGCTGGGGTGGATAGGGCCAATTACTCTCCCTCTGCTAAATAAAAAGAATCACCACATTAAAAGGTGCCTCTTTGCCCAGTTAGCAGGGGTTAACATGCAGCCATCCTGGATCTATATATGGATGACCCATCCCATTGAGTTTAAGGGAACTTACTTCTAAGTAAGTATGTACATATGGAGGCAGCCATGGACTATTTTCACTGATGTGTGACTGTGAAATTAAATTGTAACCTTTACATTTATAAGCACCTATCAGCACAGCCTGCTACAGAAGCAAAGACGTAATTTTCTAACCTCAAGAGGGCCTATAGGCCATTCCACACACTACTGGGCAGCAAGGTTGGGTTTGCAGTTTGAAAGAGAGCCACAACCAGCCCTGGATGCCCATATCGGCATGATAGAAAGACACATATTACATATTTAGTTGTGCTGTGATAGGGCATTAATGAACGGGCATTACTGAAGCTAAGAAGGCATGGTCCTAATTAGGGATGTGCACAGAACTGGTTTGGTTGGAATCCGGACTGCATTCATGCCGCCCCTGGGTGCCTTGGTTCAGGTTTGAATGAGCCAGGGCCCGGTCTGGTCTGGCCATTGAGCTGGCTCGAGGGCTTGATGGCCATATTTGTAAAGGGGAATCCAGCAAGGACCCCCCTTTACAAGTAAAGGGATGCTGTGGGCGGGTGGGGGGAGTTCCCCCCTTTTACCTTACAACACACACAGTGGGATGGCCGCAGTGGCCACAGAGGCTGCAGGATGGGGGCAGCGAGGCTGGTGACAGCTTCTTCCAGCTCCCCGCCTGCCTCCCAAATGACACTGTGGGTCAGTCTGCAGCCCATTTCGGGCCTCTCTGTGCTCGTATGCATGAGCAAAAAGGTCCCAAACGGGCTGCAGACCAGACTGCGCTGTCATTTGGGAAGCAGGTGGGGATCTGGAAGGAACCCTTGCTGATGCCTCCGCCATCCCCAGAATGATGGAGGCGGCAGTGAAGACTCCTCCCAGCTCTTGCCTGCCCCCCAAATGACAGCACAGGCTGATCTGCAGCCTGTTTGGGGCCTTCCAGTGACTGTTACTGGTGTGTGTCTTAAGTTTCTTTTTAGAATGTGAGCCCTTTGGGGACAGGGAGCCATCTTATTTGTTTGTTATTTCTTTGTAAACCGCCCTGAGCCATTTTTGGAAGGGCGGTATAGAAATCGAATTATTATTATTATTTATTATTTCTTGTTTACACAGTCAGACAGGTGTTATTGACTGGTTTGTTTTATCCAGACATCGAGTCCTTCCCCAGGACCTGGGATGGCTGAATTTTATTGTCAATTGTTATAGATATCGTCGCAGAATATAGGCTGTTCCCAGTAAAGCTGCTTTTTGTAATTGGCTGATGGTGATTTCTGTGGCCCCTATGGTGTTGAGGTGCTCTTCAAGGTCTTTTGGAACTGCACCCAGGGCGCCAATTACCACTGGAATTATTTGGGTCTTTTTCTGCCACAGCCTTTCAATTTCAATTTGTAGATCTTTGTATTTGGTGATTTTTTTCTATTTCTTTTTCTTCTATTCTGCTATCCCCTGGTATTGCTATGTCGATTATTTTCACTTGTTTTTCTTTCTTCTTGACTGCACTTATATCTGGTGTATTTATTTATTTATTTATTTATTTATTTATTTATTTATTTATTGTTTACACAGTCAGACAGATGTTAATGACTGGTTTGTTTTATCCAGACATCGAGTCCTTCCCAAGGACCTGGGATGACTGAATTTTATTATCAATTGTTATAGATATCGTCGCAGAATATAGGCTGTTCCCAGTAAAGCTGCTTTTTGTAATTGGCTGATGGTGATTTCTGTGGCCCCTATGGTGTTGAGGTGCTCTTCAAGGTCTTTTGGAACTGTACCCAGGGCGCCAATGACCACTGGGATTATTTTGGTCTTCTTCTGCCACAGCCTTTCAATTTCAATTTGTAGATCTTTGTATTTGGTGACTTTTTCTATTTCTTTTTCTTCTATTCTGCTATCCCCTGGTATTGCTATGTCGATTATTTTAACTTCTTTTTCTTTCTTCTCCACTACAGTTATATCTGGTGTATTATTATTATTATTATTATTATTATTATTATTATTATTATTATTATTATTATTTCTGTGCATCCGGGCTGAAGACCAGCTCCAAATGGGCTGCAGACCAGGCCGTGCTGTCATTCAAGAGGCAGGCAGGGAGCTGGAAGAGCCCTTACTGCCTCCTCTGCCATCGCCAGGATGACAGAGGCAGCAGTGAAGGCTCCTTCCTGCTCCCTGTCTGCCTCCCAAATGATAGTGCGGGCTGGTCTGCAGCCTGTTTGGGGCTGGTCTGCAGCCTGGATGAGCAGAAAGGCCCAAAGCAGGCTGCAGACCCGGAAAACAGGCCACCCTCCCCGCAGCTGCTGAAGGTGCTGCTGCACAGCAGCATGTTTTTGAAGGTAAAAGGTGGGATTTCCCCTCACCTCCACCACAGCTCTTTACTTGTAAAGGGAAATCCTGGCCGGATTCCCCTTTACAAGTTTGGCCCTCAAAGCAGCTTGTGAGTGGTGGGCTTGGCTCAGCTTGGCTCAGAACTGAGCACCACCACCACCACCAGTTCAGATCGAATTCAAGCCTTCAAGCCCAGCTGGCTCGAGGGCGAACCGGCTCAAGGGCGAGCCAGTTTGCACATCCCTAGTCCTAATCAACATTCTGAGTGGGTGGCCTGTGGGTGATCCACATATGAGCAAATGATTTGTGAGCCACATACATATAAACTTAGGTTCTATAGGATGTGAGTTGTTGTGTTTTAAAGTCATCAGTCCAAACTTCTCCTGATGTGGAAAAGGCCCAGGAAGAACAATTAAGTTGAAAGAAGTTGAAATGTTGAAGGAAGTTGAAGGAATTTACATCTAAGCACACTCATTGGTCGACCCTCTATTATGCTCAGCAGCATGCTCACACTTCCTGGTAGCATCTCCTATGGGAAACCTGGCAATTCCCCTTTCCCAACCATCAGGGACCACTATAGCAACTAAGGAGAGACAAGTAGGAAGGTAGGTTTGCTCTTGGCACTGATGGAGTCTATTCACACGACCGCTTGAAAGCGGACTAAGGGAGCCCAGCCCCTTTTTGAGCAGTCGTGAGAACCGCTGGGAGCTGCTGGGTGCCCCCCTTTAAATGAGATTAGCAGAGCGAGTGCTCTCCTAACCCCAATTTGGTGACTGTGAATTGCCACGGTGCAGCTCCACGGCACGGCAACTCATGAGGAGACCCCCGACCAAGAGGCTCCAACAAGCCTCTGGCCGTGGGGGTCTCCCCAGAATGCCCCATGCACTCATGTGGGGCATTCTGGGACTTCCGAGGGCTGGGCAGCCCCCGATCCCCACCACCCTTCCCAGCTCTGTGACAGAGCTGATAGTCATGTGGTCAGCCAAATCGGCCACCCCAGGTGAGCTCCCTGCCCATCTGTGGGGAGAACGGGCTAAGCTCCAGGGAAGGGACCTCTGAAAAACAACTGCTGTTGAACAACCAGCAGCAGAAGCAACAACAGCAGTAGCAGCAACAATAACTCTAAGATGATTAAAAATGGTGGAATGGCTACTGGGGTGAACACAGGGCCTAAGGGTCTGAGAAAAGGTTTGAATGCTTGTAATGGGAACATTCTGTGATTAAATGCTGACTATGGGAGGGTTCTCACAATCAGCGTGAAGTCTGGTGCCTGAGAACCTTTGGTTCCTGGGGAGTGTGCCCTCACAGCAGGTGTTGCAGTTGCAGGGGAGTAACAGTTGCAGGGGAGTAGCAGCAGGAGAGAGGGCACGCCCTCAACTCCTGCCTGTAAGCTTCCAGTGGCATCTGGTGGGCCATTGTGTGAAACAGGGTGTTGGACTAGATGGGCCTTGGGCCTGAGCCAGCAGGGCTGTTCTTATGTTCTTATGTGTTGTGTAAACTCACCAAAGCCCAGTTCCCAAGCCTTCCATCCAACATCTGACTGACATTTGTAACTGATATTGGAAGTTAGGGGCAAAATGTCGGGTGAAAGTGTAAGGAAACAGATTTTGATGAGATCACATGACACACCCACCAGACTTATCATCGATTGTATGAAACTTCAAGCAGAAGCCTTGTTCTTGACATTGGTTGTTTATGCTGACAATACTGATCTGATTAACCAAGCTTTCATTCAAAGCAAGGCTCAATCTCCCAGAACCTGGCTGCTTTTAATGCCAGGGCTCAGTCCTGGAATATGGAAAGAAATACATTCTTGCAAATTAACTGGTATCTCTTGTTTAAGATGGATGCCATTCCAGCTCCTACAAGCATCTTTTTCTAGGTCTTGCTGTGCCATTCGAAGCACAGTGGTACTACCATATTCATACTAAGCTTGGTACAGGGGTTCTCGACCATGGGTCCAGATGTTGTTGGACTACAACCACAAAGGATAGGAATTGTAGTCCTGCAACATCTGGGTATCCAAAGTTGGGAACCCCTGGCTTAATAGTTAAGTGTGAGAGCCAGGAAAGGTTTGCTTCAAATCTTGCCTAGGCTATAAGAACCTTAGATGGCATTAGGTGAATTGCTGTTGTCTCACCCACTGCTGCCTCACCCACTACCCCAATATGGAGATAATAGCAACAACAACTTTGGCCTGCCTCACACGAATTGTAACAGGGCCAAATGAGACATAAGATCAAGAGATCTATAGCCCAATCCCTGCCCGTTTTGTTTTTTAAAATGCAGTAGCAGGGGTGGAATAAGGGGGAACCCAATCCAGTTCATCTCCTTTCTCCATGTGCCACTCCCCTCTCCATGCTGTTATTTGCTCCGCAAGAGAAAACATGTAGGTACCACAGGGGATACCTGAGATTGTGAACTAGAAAAGCTTTGAGCACTTGACATATGCTATGTAATATCATTTTCTATATGGCTCTGCAACAGACCATGACCACACTGTGAACACAGCAAAACAACAGCAACAACTCATTTCACTTTCACACTGGAAGAATGTCCACTGAGACCCCTAATTTCAAGTCTGGGAGTCACTTTTGAAAGCCTATTTCAGGAGTGGAAATGGAATTGCCTCTTTTATATGATGGCTGGGACTATTTCCCCACTTCTAGTTCAAAGTGACTGGAAACCAGACTGCCTCTAAGCATGCAAAGAGTGATTTATGTTTACTATCAAGAAATCACAGCCAATCTCTCACACACCTGGGATCAAAAGGCAGTTCTTCTAGGACATGGGTGCAGCTTTCCATTCATATTCCAGAGCTTCTCATTTTTACAAAGTAAACACTGTATTTGGGGAACACCAAGGTAAAATTACAATGATCTCTGTAGAACTACTTCTCCTTCCTTTTCTGGCCTGGACACCTGAAAAGAAGCAATAGGGAATATGGAGCAGGTGTTCAATAACTCATGGTGACAGCTATTTCCTTCTATTCATAGAACGATGTTCTTTCTCAATTCTTTTTAGTGGTTAAGTGAACTCATAAAAAAGAACAGAGAGAGTGGTTTTATCAAGATTTAAGCAACTGTCAAACCACGATGCATGTGGCACCATGATACTTTTTCATGATGGAGTTTTTCTTCTAAGCAAAACACCTGTGAGAGGCTGGAATCTTGAGCAGAAAACTGGTGGTGAGGCAGGTTGAATGGCACTCATCCATACCAGCTGTTTGTTGAAAGTCACCTCAAGCTTTGGAGAGAAAAGCAGCTTTGGGAAGCGGGGTGGTGATTATGGGAGTATAACCAGCAGACAGAAAAAGGTTTAGCAGCCCCTTTCTGCTGAAAATTCTCTGCTCAAGTTTTCTGCCTCCCATGGATGCTGTTTCTTGGACAAAACGCATGGGGCAGGGCGGGGGACACAGAACTTTTCAGAATGTGCAATTTGGTCCTTGGAGCCAGGCCCTGCAGTTTCCTACAAAATTCTAAAGAAATATTATGCCTTTTGAGCATTTTCTGTAGATTAATACTTGCCAAATACTAATAAAATAATGTGTGTTGCCATGGGGAAACTTTCTTTTTCATTTTTAGCTGTCAGTCTATTAGTTGAGCTAGAAAATGTTGGGCTGAAGTTGTTTGGCCATACAGTCACTGTTGCTTATGCATTTTAAAACTACTTTTAAAACTCAATATGCTTGTTTTTTTGGGGGGGGGGTGAAAGCTACTCATTATCAAAGGATATCATGGCTAGGATGGTAATTCTACTAGGGTCATAAGCATCCAAAAAACACTACCTCATTTGTTCACTCAACTTGTACTGAAAGGCAGCCCCATCCAGGAATTCTTGAATGGCTCAACTCTATTTTTTAGACAATAAAGTTTGGGAAGGGGGCCCAGCCCCTTTCCCTTGGGTGCAAGTGCACACTCTATGGCATTACAATGAGAAGAACCATCCAGTAGGAGCAGCATTGCCTCCAGTTAGTGTGCTGCTGCTGCTGCTGCTCTGGAGTGGACTGCTCTCTCATGAGAGTGAAAGGTCATGGAGACACCCATGCACTACTCATAAGAACCATTCTGGAGTATGCAGGATGGGCAGAATAGCTAATAAGGTGTGACAATGCCCTTTCTCCCAAGGACCACTCTCTCATGAGAGTGCATGTGGGCTGGACGGAAGATGCCACCCAGCGTGGCTGATACCCGCGGCAACACCTCTCCCTGTCTTGGTGACCGCCATGAAGAAGCAGCCCAAGAAAGCCCTCTGCCAGTCTGGCTGCCCATTGGAACATATCCATCTTTATTTTTGTCCAGCACAGAGACCCTACTCTCCTGGGATCGCTGATAATCGGGGTTCCCCTCTCCCATGATTCCCCATGGTCGATGATCTGCATATGCCGCAATGTGGGTCTGAACCCAAGAAATTTGACAAGGAGTGGAAATCTATCCCCAGTCCCTATGTTTCCCTAGGCTGCCCATCTGGGACTGCCCGGACATATGGAGTAGCAAATTCTACTTTGGGTGCATGACAGGGTTGCCTGTGGATGAGGGCATCACTGGGTAAAAGTTCTATTATTATTAACCAGAGATAATGGGGGGGCCCACACAAGCACAGCCCCCTTTATTTAAATGGCTTCCCTCATGAGAGCTCAGTCTGATGGAAGACCAAAGCTCTTGGAGCCTCTGGTTCTCCCCAGTGGACTGGCCTTCTCATGAGAGGGCTAATCCCCAGGCAGCAAGCCAACATAGAGTAGGAGTGTGGTTTGGTGTCCCTGTACTGTTTAACCAGGGTCGGCCATCACAAGAGCATCCCTGGTCACAGTGTACCAGACCCCAGGATCCTTTGCCCTCCCTCATATACATATTCCATCCTAGGAAGTCATCATGATCCCTTCCTGGAGTTAAAGAAAAATAGTGCCCTTCGTCATCCCCACATTGCCTGCAATCATGCTTGTGTGAGACTGTTTAGGTGTGGGGCTCTTATGAGGGTGGCGGTGCAATTTCTGTCAGAAGAAGGGCTTGCATTCCATTTAAAGGGATTTAAATACACTTTCCCTGCTGAGGGCGGGCAGTCCATTCATTCCGAAAAGGCATGATCGTGCTTGGCACATCCCCTTGAAGATCGTGGGCAATGGCTGCCACTCTGCAGATGTTCTGATGCCTTGCCCACAGTCTAGCGACACAAGCATTATGGAGCTTGCTGGGATGTGGCCTTGGTGGACCAGGAAGAGGGAGTGGTTCTCCTACCCTGAAACCCAAGGTTTTCGGACCACAGTTGGAGAAACATCAGTTACAAAAATCAACTACAGGCTCAGCAAACTCTGGTATGTGCAAATGTGACCACTGCTACTTGATCTCAGTTTTGTGGTGACATTTTCTAGAGCTGAATGAAGAGGTGCTCATCTGGAACTTCTTTCAGCGTGGAATGATTGTGTAGCCTTTTGCAAGTTTCTCAGCCTCAGTTCTTTAACGTATACATTAGAAGTGCTATATTAAAACGGTAGCAATTGATTGGAACAGAAACATCAGTGAAGCATTTCCCTAGGGGTTGCCCATGATGGTATGTTGCAACAGTTTCTGTGGCACCTTAAAAGAGAACACACAAATATAAGCTTTCATGGATGAGAGCCCACTTCCAGGGGTGCCATTAGGCATAGACCTGGGAATCCAGGTCTTTTGGACACTGTTCTTCAAAATCTGAACTTTTGTATGGTGTCCCTCAGGGCTCCATATTGTCTCCAATATTGTTTAACGTTTACATGAAACAGCTGGGAGAGATCATCAGGAGATTTTTTGCAGGATGTTATCAGTATGCTGAAAACAATCTATTTCTCCATGTCAATTTCATTGGGAGAAGGCATAACCTCCCTAAATGCCTGCCTGGAGGCAGTAATGAGCTGGATTAGGGATAACGAACTCAGGTTGAATCCAGATAAAACCAAGTTACTTATTGTGTGGAGTCAGTACTCAGGAGACTATTTTGATCTGCCAGTTCTGGATGGGGTAACACTCCCCCTGAAGGAACAGGTATGCAATCTGGGGGTGCTTCTGGATCTGAACCTCTCCCTGGTGTCCCAGGTTAAGGCAGTGGCCAGAGGTGCTTTCTATCAGCTTCAGCTGATACGCCAACTGCGTCCATTTCTTGAGATGAACAACCTCAGAACAGTGGTACATATGCTGGTAATCTCCAGACTGGACTTCTGCAATGCACTCTATGTGGGGCTGCCTTTGTGCATAGTCCAGAAACTGCAATTGGTCCAGAATGTGGCAGCCAGGTTGGTCTTTGGGTCATCTAGGAGAGAACATATTACTCCTGTGTTCAAAGAGCTACACTGGCTGCTGCTAAGTTTCTAGGCAAAATACAAGGTGTTGGTAATTACCTATAAAGCCCTAAGCAGCTTAGACCCTGGGTTTTTTAAGAGAACACCTTCTTTGCTATGAGCCCCACCACCCATTCAGATCTTCTGGAGAGGTACGTCTACAGTTGCCACCAGCTTTTCTGGTGGCTACTCAAGGACGTGCCTTCTCTGTAGCTGTCCCTGGGCTTTGGAATGTGCTCACTGTTGAGATAAGTGCCTCCCCATCTCTGGCAACATTTACAAAGACACTGAAGAGATATTTGTTCACCCAGGCTTTTAATTAAATTTGTAAGGGTTTTAAATGGTTTTAATGTTAATGATTTTAATGTTTATATGATTTTAATTGTAAACCACCTAGAAATGCATGTTTTGGTGAATACAGAAATATGTTAAATAATAAATAAATAAATAAATAAATAAATAAATAAATAAATAAATAGGGGTAAACAGCACCCCACCTTTTCAAAAAAAATTATATTTCCAGAATAGCTTGGACTAGAGTCCTGACATTGGGCTCAGATGTAGAACAGGTTAGCACGACTATGTCTATTGATTTTGAAGTGGATCAGCCAATCCATTGATTTTTAATGTTTTTTAAAATTAAAACCTTCAAAAAATCAAAGTCCTAAGAGTAGCTTGTTGCATGGCAGAAAAAAACCACTGGAACAGAAGCCCAGCCCCACCCCTCAGACCATCATCCTACCCCCATGCGAAAGAATCTACCCTTTTCCTTCATTTAAAAAAAGTGCAACATCTCCTCCCCACTTTTACCCAATCTTTCACATTTCCAGAATGGCCAGGATAAGAGTTCTGAAACTGAGTGCACATGGAGTCCAAGATGCCAGAACTCTGTGAATTTTTATTTCATGTAAATTGGTCAATCATATGATTTTTTAAATGAAAATTTTCCCTACTGAAGTAAAGCTGCCAGAAAGAGTTATCTCTATCCACAGAGTACTTCATATCTAGTGAAAGTGGAACTTAAGTGTTACATCTGAATAAAAAAACCAACAATTTTTTTTAAAAAAAGCACTATGCTCAAGTTGGCTTATGATCCAATAGGCCTGCAGGAAAACTGTGAAGCAAGGGGCATGTGTGTGGTTTTCATTCCCCACCCAGGGGCGTAACTACTATTAGGCAAGGATAGGCAGCTGCCTGGGGGCCCCCACGCCTCGAGGGCCCCCCCAGAGGCAAGTCACGTGACTCCCCAACACCTGCAGAACTTCCTTCATTATGATCCTTCCTTCGTATTTCTTCCTTCGACCTGGCTAGTATCTCTCTCTCTGTCTCTCGACACTCCCTCCCTGCCTCCCTCCTTGTGTGTGTGTATTAGCGAGGGGCCCATTTTAAAATTTTGTCTCTGGGCCCATTCCAGCCTTGTTATGCCCCTGTCCCCACCCGTTATGAATGCACTATATGTCCAATCTGACTTTGTGTTTGAACTGTGGAGCAAAGGACAAGTGTAGTGTCTCAGTTAGTTAGTGAATGGTCAAGAAGCTGTGTGAATTCACTGGGACTTGCATCGTCTTTTTTTGCGGGGGGGGAATTTGGGCAAATGGACTCTGGGTTTGTGGTGAATGATTAAGAAGACATATGGATCCTTGGGGTTGTGTAGACCTCCACCACCACCCACACATAGCTGCACCTCTGCCCACTTCTTCACATGCATGAAGTGTTTTCCTGACTTGGCAGAGGGGGAGGGGGAGGGGGAGAATGGGGGAGAGAGAGAGAGAGAGAGTTTTCTCTGTATCCATGCCTGCCAATTGAGGATAACACTTAGTGCTTTGAATGAAATGGACTGTGTTGCACAAAAGTTGGTGCTACTGTAAATGTGGTAGATTTAAATCACTTTAAAGTGCTGCAAGACTCATAACTGAAGCGTGTTGCTTAATAATGTAGTGAGCTGTGTGAAAATGCAGTTGTGGTGACATCTAGTGGAAGAAATATGAATATCAGTCACAGCTGATGAAGGTCGCTGTCTCTTGCACATACCCATCCTGTGCAGAAACTCCTGGGTGCCCTTTACAATCATTGTTTACAACACACCCATGACAATTTGAGGCATCTATGATGCTATAATATTAATTATAAATATTATATAGCAGATCTCCGGCATTGATAGAACAGGATTGGGAACTGGCATAAGCATAACATGACCACGATTGTGCCAAGGAAGGAAAGAAGAGAAGAAACTAGACAGAGACACCCCAAAAGAGACCCAGAAGGTGCACCAAGAACACTGTAGCACAGTCCAGCATGTTTCCTGTAATACTTCTTCAGCTGCATTTGACTCAGTTCTCTTCAAGAGACAGCTAGAACAATCTTGCATGCTATCTCATAGTTACTCTCTGAGTCACTTGCCCTTGAATAAGAGCCTTATCCCTTGAAATATATATTGCCCTCAATGTCCCTTTGAGGTCTCTGCTCTATATTTTGCTTCACAACTGAAGGCAAGGGCAAGGTAGAGGTTAGACTGTTGGACTTTGATTGGAGAGACCCAGGTGAATCCTCATTCAGTTGCAAAACGTACTAGGTCAACATGGGCCAGTTACTCTCAGCCTAACCTACTTTACAGGGTTGTGAAAGTAAAGGGGGGCAGGCTAAACATGTAACAATAACTGTGCAAAGCCATATTCCTAGATTCAAAACACAGGGGGTGACATCCTGACTAACAAAGCACAAGTGCGGCTACAGAAGAAGCGCCCATGCTTCTGAGATGTTCAACTAATACAGCTTCACTGCTCATACAATGGGGAGAGCCAAATTTTGACTACCTCCCAGAAGCTCTTGTATGTCACCCAAAAATATGTCCCTGGGGTTGTGCAGCCCTCAGGGACATATTTTCAGGTTTCACAGAAGTGCTTCTGGGGAAGGGGGAGGTAATTGAAATCCCCCACCTACCCACCACCACAGCATTAGTGTGCAACATTAGTGTGGAACTCTTCAGCAGCACTGGTGTTTCACCAGTGCTTCTCCCACAGCACCAGTACTCTGATGTCAGTAGTCTGTAGTCTGATGTCAGTAGTGTGGATGTCAGACAGGGCCTTTAGACATGGGAAAATGTGAAATCCTCACAGCAGAATGACCCATGGTTCTACTGTTATGTGAGAGGGAGAAACATTTCTCTCTATCCACTTTCTCCACACTATGCATGATTTTATAGACCTCTATCATGTCTCCCCTCAGTCGTCTTTTTTTCTAAACTAAATAGCCCCAGGTGTTGTAGCCTTGCCTCATAAGGAAGGTGCTCTAGGCCCCTGATCATCTTGGTTGCCCTCTTGTGCACCTTTCCCAGTTCTACAATGTCCTTCTTTAGATGTGGTGACCAGAACTGTACTCAGTACTCCAAGTATCGCTGCACCATAGTTTTGTATAAGGGCATTAGAATATTAGCAGTTCGATTTTATTTTATTTTCATTTTCAATCCCCTTCCTAATGATTCCTAGCATGGAATTGGCCTTTTTCACAGCTGCCACACATTGTGTCAACACTTTCAACGAGCTGTCCACCACAACCTCAAGATCCCTCCCCTGGCCAGTCACTGACAGCTCAGATTTCATCAGTGTATATGTGAAATTGGGGGCTTTTCGTCTCAATGTGCATCACTTTACACTTGCCAACACTGAACTACATTTGCCATTTTGTTGCCCACTCAACCAGTTTGGAGAGATCCTTTTAGAGCTGAATGGACATGTAGTCTCCCATTCAAATGCAATGGAAGACCAGGGCAGACCCTACTTAGCAAAGGAGATAATTAATGCTTCCTACCACAAGACCAGCTTTCTTTATCTGACTGAAAATGTGTGTTGCATTGCATGCCTGAAGTAACAAATGTGGTGACTTGGCTCATAATACAGTATATTATGCAAGTTCTCCTTATTACACGATAGACTACCAGCAGATTTGACCACAGCGGTGCTACAGTTCCAGTAAGATCACTTTGTGAATGCCTGATCTTGTCTTCTTTATGTTCTTCTGTGAAATGATTTGCCTAGAACTGGCAAATAATAATACTGATTTCCACTTCCGTCTTTCTTTTCATGGCAAGTACCTGGGCAGCTCCAAATTTTCATTCTGTCTTTTGTGTGTGTCCCTACTGCATGACAGCCTCACTATTTTCTTTTCTATTTCTATTTCCTGGTGAAGCAAGAAACGACTGTCTTCATTTTATCAACAAGGAATTGAGACAAATTGACACTGAGTGATTTGTCTAAGCTCACACAGGAACTTTGTGGCAAAGCATGATACTTATCCTGGTTTTTCTTCAATGGCTATTTGTCCTTATTTCAAGATCTAAATGGACCTGCCTATTCATTTACTAGTAAAACAGCTTGCTTTCTGCAAGCAGAAGTAAATTCTTGACTGTCACCTCCTCCACCCCCCCTCCACCCCACCATCCAAAGATTCAAAAGTGTTACAGAAAAATGCTCACATCCCTCCTTCAACTGGCAAATAATAATATTGTTTTGTGTGGCTTGGCTTCCTCTCCAGTGAAGTGCTGGCCTCTATTATGGGGTAGTCATAACAGCCCTTCATGTACATTTGTAAACATGTGTGTATGCATGTACATGTTTTTATGTGAGCACTTTTTTTTTGTTCATTTTAAATGTGAATGAGTGTACAGGCCCTCTCAATTGCATGTTTCAGAGGAAGCATACTACTCTACATGCATGGAGCATAATGTGTGTGAATAACTGTATGTACATGAATAGGATTATTATGTTCACATTTTATGTGTATACAAATATGCAAGCTTATGCTATCTGAAGTAACTTTGTAAAAGATTACCTGAAGTTTAGAGTGCCTAACTTCAGATAATCTTCATGAAATTTCAAGCAATTGCTTGAAGGCCAGTCCTGTTTGTGGAGAAGATGGCCTGATCTGCAGTGCACTCACTGAGGGACTCATTCTATTGAGCCCTGGAAGTGTAGCATTCAGCTTGATAAACAGCAGCTCTTAGGGTCTCTAGACATAAAATATGAATGTTCCCATTGGTGCTACATTGACACTAGTCCTGAGTAAAGGACAGTTCATCAATACTGCCAGCACTGGATATGGAGTGGTAGTGGTTACTTTGCCCATTGCTAGTGATGTCATGGGAACTATCCAGTCAGTGCCTGTGACTTTAACATAACTATATTCTACATCACACTTACTCTTGTTGATAATAATGAGCATGAGTAGGAAGGAACTCACTTGTGCCATAGGTGAACACAGGATCTGAGCACAGGAGGAACTGAAAAAGGACTCCTATGCAGGAACTTGTACACAAGAAGAAAGGAAGGAAGGAAGGAAAGATGAACTTCAAGCAGAAAACAACAAATGAGTTCAGTCTTGAATGATACTGTGTTTCCAAATTATGGCAATGAGACCACAAGCATGAAGGCACTACAAGATCCTCAGCTTGTTTTAATAACCTCAGTTTAAAGACCTTCTCCCTTGTTCTGAATGATGTGGCATCTAGTTGCAAAACTGTATAACATGCACCTCTAGTTATAGCTCCTCGTTCCTTTGGATTTTGGCTTTCCATAGTGGGTTGAGAGATCTGTTTAGCAATAAGAGCATCTTTAAATAATAAGGGTCCTCTTTGTTCATTTGCCTAATGAACAATTGTCAGTAATTTAGTCGTTTTAAAGCACTGATCCTCAGGTAACATTTACAGCAAACCTAGGGCATGAGCATGCTTGTGCTAAAATAACAAATTAACTTCTAAGTGGGGTTGAATGGGCCTTATGAATGCTTGGATGTATGCCCACATTGTGATTTGCATGCCACAATTTAATTTCCTTTTCGGAACATGGTGAGTGGTGATTGGGACATGCATTGCAGCATTCACAATATTGATGGGGCAGGTCCAAATCCACTGAAAAAGGTGCTGTGTGTTGTCTTCAGTCATAAAACTGATCAGCACATTCAGCATAAAAACTGATTTTGCAGCTTGTGGGTGGTGGCTGATCCTTCAGCTCTTGTGAGAGATGTGCTTTTTAAAAAGGTAGTTTACACTCCCTTGAGACAGGGCAGGCATTAGAATCAAGGACAAATAAACTCAAGTTAGAATAAATTTAGGATCAAGTTAGAATAACATGCTACATCCATTTCTGATCACCACAGAATCATAGAATTTTAGAGTTAGAAACAGCCTCAGAGGTCCTCTAGCTCAGGTATTCTCAACATTGGATCCCCAGATGTTACTGGACTTCAACTACCATAATCCTCAGTCCCAGTGGCCTTTGGTTAGGGATTATGGGATCCCCAGTCCAACAACAGCTGGGAACCCAACATTGAGAATCCCTGCAAGTCTAGCCCAATCCACCTGCTCATGGCAGAAAACCACTACAACACCCCTGGCAGATGGCCATCCACCCTCTGTTTGAAAACCTTCAGCAAAGAAGAGCTGCACTACTGCACAAGGCAGATTGTTCCACTGTAAAACAGCTCTTACAGTTAGAAATTCTTTCTGATGTCTATCCCAAACCTGCTTCTTCATAATTGCAACCCATTGGTTCTAGACCAGGCCTGCTCAACTTAAGCCCACAAGCTGTTTTTGGACTACAACTCTCATAATCCCCAGCCATAGTTTCCAGCTCTAAAAACAGTTGCCAAAAAACAACTCGCTCAGGCATTAAAAGATGTCAATGCTGCACTTGCAGAAATAACAACCAATAATTTGCAAGAAACAAACCAACTAATGTACAGTGCAGCAACAATAACAACACAAGAGCATGGATATAAGATCAGTGGACCTGTAAAAAAAGAAAGCAGTACATCACCTAAATGGAAGTTTAGATTAGAAAATAAAATCTCCAGGCTTAGATCAGATGCTAGTAAATTGAAAGATATGAAAGACAAGAAGCTGAAGAATGAAAACACCAAACAGTATCTGATCCAAAAATACCACCTAGATTCAAGGAAAATTAGAGAAGTCCTGGAAATAATAAAGCAGCAAATAACAGCAGTGTCAAAGAAGATTAGCAGATATGAAGCCAGAACTACACAACACAGGCAGAATCTCCAATTCCAGTCGAATCAGAGACGTTTCTACCAAAGCATAGAAGGAGAAACTACAAGAAATGTAGAAACACCAAATAAAGAAGAAACAGTGCAATTCTGGGGGAAATTATGGGACAATCCAATAGATCATAATAAAAAAGCAGGCTGGATGAAAGAGGTCAAAAATGTAACCAACAAATGCAAGATCTAATAATAACACCAGAATTAATCAGTGAAAGAGCAAAGAAAATTAAAAACTGGACTGCGCCAGGCGACGATGAACTGCATGGCTTTTGGCTTAAACACCTAACAAGCCTTCATAAACAACTATCAAAACAGTTCGATCACATTTTGCAAGGAGGTGATATTGAACAATGCCTAACAACTGGGAAAACTCATCTCATCATGAAAGACCCAGCAAAAGGTGCAGTTCCAAGTAATTATAGAACGATAACCTGCCTGCCAACCATGTTCAAATTATTAACTGGAATAATAGCAGATGAAGTGATGCAACACTTATTAACTAATAAGCAGCAGTCCTGGTGAACGAAAAGGTACCTGGGTGCGGATCCCCGGAGAGCTGTGTAATGACTTAAGGCCCGCACCGGGCATAGGAGAATATTGGCGGCCCTGTGCAGCGATACCAGTTGCCCCCTGCCCCTCTGGTCAGTCTTGGAAAAACGGAGGCACAGTTGCACCACGTCCTGTCCAATGACCACGTCGCCAAATTGCATAACCTTGCAGGCAGGGCTATTCCAGCCTCTAGGCAGCAACTCACCAGCTCGGAAGGCCCCAAAAAACAAGACTAGCATGGCCGCATGTAAGAGCGCAGCCTCATAGGGAGAGCGGCAGACCACTGCAAACTGCTCCACTGCCCCCTGGACAGCAGAGGGCAAAAGGGGTCTCCGGCTGTCTGCCATAACTGGGCGTTCCCGGGACCAGCCCTCAAGCATCCTCCGAACCCTGAAATCCCCAGTGGTGTCAGCCAGGCCCTGGGACTTTGAAGAGAAAGCCAAAGCTGCCAGATAACCTGCCATAGCACTCGGAGACAACCCCTTATCCTTAAGGTGGACCAAGAATTGCATCAGTTCCTCCGCGGGGGGGGGGAATCCTGGCCCAATCCTACCTGAGTCCTAAACTCCTGGAAGACCCTGCACTGCCTAGTGTATGCCGCCCTCGTGCTGGATGCCAGAGAGGCCCAAATGGCCCTCTGCGCTTCTATGCGCCAAGGCTCCATAGCCACGAAGGCATCTGCTCGGGCTGATGTTCCGCCTCTGGCGCCAGCTGGCGAAAGCGCTGCACCTGGAAACGAGACAGCGCATTTGCCAAGCTATTCTGGACGCCTGGCACATGGCATGCTAAGAACTGTATATTATTGTGCAGGCAAGCCAAAACAAAAGCCCTGACTAGAATCATCACCCTAGGAGACCGAGATGTCTGCCTATTGATCACCTGCACAGTGGCCTGGTTGTCGCACCAGAAGCGCACTGTCTTGTCCCAAAAAAGATCCGCCCAGAGATGTATGGCCACCACTATAGGAAAGAATTCCAAAAAGGTAAGGTCCTTGGTGACCCCACTAGCTACCCAGGCCACGGGCCATCTTTCAGCGCACCAGCGGCCACGAAAATAGACGCCGAAGCCCAAGCCACCTGCAGCGTCTGACTGGACCTGAAGCTCTGCTTCCAAAAGGAGAGTATCCTGCCAGAAGGATGCCTCATTGTAAGACTCTAAAAAGGTGGCCCACAGCTGCATGTCAGCCCGCATAGGAGCCGTGACCCTGACCCTATGGTGGCCACACCTAACGCCCTTAATGGCGTCACAAAGCCGTCGTAGAAAAGGACGACCGGGCACCACCACCCTGCATGCGAAATTTAAATGCCCAATAAGCTGTTGGAGTTGTCTAAGGGTGACCTTGTGCGCCTGTATGCAGAACACCAGCAAGGTCCTCAAGATTTCAATTTTTGCCCACAGGAGCCTGGAACAGCCAGCAATGGTGTCCAGTTCGATACCCAAAAATGTAAGGACGGGAGACGGACCCTCCGTCTTCTCCTGAGCCAGTGGTACGCCCAGGTCAGTGCACAGCTTCTGAAAAACAGCCAGAAGATGACTACACTGATCAGTTCCAGGCCGGCCAACCAGGAGAAAATCATCTAGAAATGGGCCATGGTCCCGAGGCCAGTCACCCACTGAAAGGCCCATTCAAGCATGGAGCTGAACGCCTCAAAGGCCGCACAAGAAATTGAGCAGCCCATGGGCATGGCCCGATCGATGTAAAAACAACCCTGAAATGCAAACCCTAAGAGGCTAAAATCTGCCGGGTGAACCGGAAGGAGGCGAAATGCAGATTCAATGTCACATTTCGCCAGAAGGGCACCCCGTCCACAAGATCGAACTACCTTGACTGCTTGATCAAAGGAAGTATACTTCACGGAGCAAAGCCCATCCGGGATCCCGTCATTAACAGATGAACCATGGGGGAAGGAGAGGTGGTGAATAAGACGATATTCGCCTGGCGCCTTTTTGGGCACCACCCCCAAAGGGGAAATGCACAAATCCGGCAAGGGCAGCTCTTGGAACGGGCCGAGGACTCGTCCCAAGACTATTTCTGTATTAATCTTACGAAGAACCACCTCTTCCATCCCATCCACGGACCTAAGATTTGGGGCCATACTGTGGACTCTCGGGCCTACGTAAGGAATGTGGAAACCGTGTTGAAATCCTTCCCTCAGATAGTGTGCCTGTGCCTTCAATGGGTATTCCCGCAGAAAACCTTCCAAGACCCTCATCCTAATTGAACTGGGGCCCTTTTCCAGGAGTGGCACCTTGCAGGGAGCCACCTCCCTTCCTGCAGCCTGCAGGTGGCTCGCGTGCTCCCCCCGGGGGCCCTTAACGCTCTGGCAGTGAATGCTGGCATGCTTTCCACCACAGAATCCGCACTTGTGCCTGAATCTGCAAGGAGACCTGTTGCAGCTCCCACTGGTATTGAAGGCCCAGCATGGCAGGGGACTTTGAACACCCTGCGCAGCAACAGACCCAGAAGACTGGCTGCGGGAGTCCTAGAAATTAAGTGGCCACTGTCTGCACGTTCACCTTGAATGGGCCTGGAGGGTGTCATAATGAGAAGCCAGAGCTCCTGGTGTTGCCTGTCCCACGGAATAGCCGGGTTCAGGGATGCTCGAAGCCTGAAAGAGCGGTCATAGCGCTCCCAAGCGTTGCCCATGAAATCCATGTAACCCCTATGTATTATATCCAGGTACTTCACCAAGGCCGGGCCTTTTGAGGTGTGTACCTGGAGCATGACACCCATGTCGACAGTATAGCCGGACAGCCAATTGGCCCAATTATGTTCTACTGGCTTCCGCTTTGATTTCACCTCCTCTCTCTTTTGTTCCCCTTCCTTTAGAACGGGTTCAGGTTCCCTGAATAGCAGTTGAAATATGTCAACAAACTCACCGCACCAAATGCCCTCCTTGACCGTGTGCAACAAATGGTCACCCAGAGGCAGAGAGGTGTCACATGGCGGGTAGGGAACCTGTGTAAATGATGCATCACCCATGAGACCAGCAACTGGGGGCAATGCTGTGGGTGCAGGGAGAGCCACCCCCTGCCAAACCTGAGAACACGCCCCATATGGAGGTGTGGAGCCAAAGGATGCCGGGTGCCATCCGTATGTGTTAAAAGGCTGGGCCCAGGGGGAGATACCCCAAGGCCAGGTGTTGTGCAGAAACTCACCAGACCCCGGCTTGTCCAATGGACGTGTGTCTCCTCCTCCAGAGTCCTGGATGCTCTGAGAGCCAGCCGCATCCAAAGTCAGGTCCACCGCTGGGGTAGTAGTAGGAGGATCACGCGCTTCCAATGCATCAAGTCTGGACGAGAGTGATTGTATTAGCTTCGCCCGTTTTGCCCCCCTGGTAACCCGTTGGGGACCAGAAGGAACGCCAGATGGCCCACCCTTCTCTGTAGGGAGCGCCCCTCCCCGCTTCTCCTTCTCAAGCGCTTCTAGGCGAGCAATAAGCGCCCTCACTGAACCCAAATCGCCATCATCGTCTGAGGAGGAATCAGAGACAGGTGCCGGATGGGGGGGGGAACCCGCTTCCCACCAGACTTCGCCTTGGCCTTTTTGGGTCCCATGTCTACGACAGCCCAGAGCAGCTAATAAGGCTAGAGGCCTGAAGCAACCGAGCAAGGCCACCAAATGCCCCCGGGATAGCAAGCAAGCCCCACTGAGAAGACTCCCAAAGGAAGAAAGGCCCTCCTGTAAGCACCCTTCGAGATATCAAGGCAAAAATACTAGCCCCGGAAGAGTACAAAGCACCTTCCAAGAAAAGAAAGGGGGGGCCTAAAGGCCAAAAGCCCCAGTAGGACCAATGCCCAAGGCTGACTGGGAGCGGGGGGGGGGGAATCCCGCCTCCGCCAGAAAACGGGGGGGGGGAAGCTTCCCAGCAACCGACTGGGGCGCTACGACCCCCCAGGGAAGGCCTTAAAAAGCTGACCCCCCTGCCCACCCAAACCCACGAGTGGCAGCCCTCACAATCTCGCGCCGGGGCTGTGGTGGGGGGGAACCGCCACCCGCCCTTGGACGGCCACTGGGCCCAAATACCAGGCGGGAACCACCGCCTGCAATGGGCTAAAAGCCCTTCAAACCTGGGTGGGGCCTTAAAAAGCCACCCCCCCAAACCGATGCCACCGCTCGGGTGGTGTCCGCTCCCAAAAATCTCGCGCCGAGCCTTAAAAGGCGTCCTCCCCCGGTGCCTGCTGAGAGCGAACTGAGCTCTCCCGGGCCCGGAGCAGGACGCGGAGGATAAGCTCCACCCCCGCATGGGCCCCTCAACCAATCAGGGGCAGAGAAGCCTCGTGCTTCTCCAGGGGGCCAGGCAATTAATTAAGTGGCTGGCAGCGTGAAAACTGCAAGAGAAGAAAAACCAATCTAAGTGTTGCATGGATTGACTACAAGAAAGCCTTCGATTCATTGCCTCACACATGGATACTAAAATGTTTAGAAACAACTGGTGTCAGCAAAAACATTCAGATATTTATTTAAAAAGCCATGAGCATGTGGGGTACACAGTTAACAATCAATGGCGAGGCACTTGGAGAGGTTAGCATTAGAAGAGGCATTTTCCAAGGGGACTCACTATCCCCTCTGTTGTTTGTAATCGCCATGACCCCACTTTCACAAATACTAAACAAAACAGGCCTCAGATACCAAACATCTAAAACATCAAGTAAAATCAACCATCTGCTGTACATGGACGATCTGAAGTTGTATGGAAAGTCCCAGTCAGAAATCGAATCACTGCTAAACACCGTCCGTATATTCAGTAGCGATATAGCAATGGAGTTTGGACTAGACAAGTGTGCTGCATTAATAATGAACAGAGGGAAAAATAAGAAAAACAGAAGGAATAGAACTGCCCAATGGAAGCAAGATCAAGAACCTGGAAGAGAAAGAACATTACAAATACTTGGGCATTCTCCAGGCTGATAACATCGCACACACTGAAGTTAAAAGAAAAATTGGAAGTGAATACCTCAGGAGAGTTAGAAAAATCCTCAAGTCCAAACTCAATGGTGGGAACACTATACAAGCCATAAACACCTGGGCTATACCTGTTATCAGATCAGCAGGAATAATAGACTGGACCCAGGCAGAGCTAGAGATCTGGATCATAAGACCAGGAAAATAATGACCATCAATCATGCTCTGCACCCCCCAGTGATGTCGATAGGCTATACCTCCCTCGCAGCTCAGGTGGAAGAGGAATGCTGCAAGTCCATCAAACAGTAGAGGAGGAGAAAAGAGGCCTTGAAGAATATATCAAGGACAGTGAAGAAGATGCACTTAAAATGGTCAATAACGCAAAACTATTCAACACCAATGAAACAAAGCAGGCCTACAAGAAAGAACAAGTCAAGAACCGAGCAGAACAATGGAAAAATAAGCCCCTGCATGGTCAATATTTGCACAATATAAGTGGAAAATCAGACATCACCAAGACCTGGCAATGGCTTAAGAATGGTTACTTGAAGAAAGAAACAGAGGGTTTAATACTGGCTGCGCAAGAACAGGCACTAAGAACAAATGTAATAAGAGCAAAAGTCGAAAAATCCAAAAAAGCAAGTGCCGCCTTTGTAAAGAAGCAGATGAAACAGTGGACCACCTAATCAGCTGTTGTCAAAAGATTGCACAGACTGACTACAAACAAAGGCATGACAAGGTAGCAGGGATGATACACTGGAACATCTGCAAAAAATACAAGCTACCTGTAGCCAAAGATTGGTGGGACCATAAAATTGAAAAAGTTGAAGAAAATGAAGATGTAAAAATATTATGGGACTTCCAACTACAAACAGACAAACATCTGCCACACAATACACCAGATATAACTGTAGTCGAGAAGAACGAAAAACAAGTCAAAATAATTGACATAGCAATACCAGGGGATAGTGGAATAGAAGAAAAAGAAATAGAAAAAGTCACCAAATACAAAGATCTACAAATTGAAATTGAAAGGCTGTGGCAGAAAAAGACCAGAATAATCGCAGTGGTAATTGGCGCCCTGGGTGCAGTTCCAAAAGACCTTGAAGAGCACCTCAACACCATAGGGGCCACAGAAATCACCATCGGCCAATTACAAAAAGCAGCTTTACTGGGAACAGCCTATATTCTGCGACGATATCTATAACAATTGACAATAAAATTCAGCCATCCCAGGTCCTTGGGAAGGACTCGATGTCTGGATAAAACAAACCAGTCAATAACACCTGTCTGACTGTGTAAACAAGAAATAATAATAATAATAATAATAATAATAATAATAATAATAATAATAATAATAATAATAAATGACCACTAGGGGCACTGGGAGTAGAGACAGTGAGTAAGGGTCTCCCTAACTGTTCTGCCTGTCTCTACTCTGTGACCCCTGATCTGACTCTTCCGCAGTTCCTGTGCTGAGTCACAATCCTTCCTTTCCTCCTAGAGAACAGATGGAAACATCTATCTCTCTCCTTACCTATCCATTATGTAGTCCTTTAGATTAGGATTACGACTTTCCTATCCAAATGCACTTAACCAATAAATACTTAGTATTTAGTTCGACAAGAATCTCCATGTGTTTTCTCTAAATAACGGCAACAACTAAACCATCTTCAGCTACCTACTCTATAACTGGAGTGTGTGCTCTCTTCCTTAGTGCTCTGCTGTTTACCTACTGGGGGTAAAATTAACAACCCCCAACAATAATCTCAAGAGAAGTCCTGGTGGTCAAAGATAATACTGTATAACTGCCAACCCTAATCTCCTGTTTGAAGGTAGTGTGGGAACCAGACTGGCTCAGCCCAATACTGATGCAGTTCTATTGCTTATAGATTTAGTATCCTATAAAGGTCTGAACAATGGAAACTATTTGCATTACAAAATCTGTTTTGTTTATCTAGCATCTGTGAAACTGCAAAAAGTCCTGTGGCAGCTTCAAAGACTAACAAATGCATTGCCAGAGGAGCTTACAAGAGCCTACTTCATCAGCAGACAAAAAGACTATTGGATACTGTATACACATATGAATCTGGGAGTTGGGAGAGAGAGGAGGGAAAAGGCACACTGCGATATAAAAGAGAAGCAGAAGATAAGGAGCATATCCTGAAAACAGAAGTACCCTATAAGCCTCATTCAGCTGAAACTCTCAAGATTCCCTCATAAGCCATAGAGGTCTCTCAGGCACGAGCCCTTTTTTGCAAACTGGTGTTTAATTTGCACAACATATTTGACCTACATGCATCCTGGCTGTTTTTGCTACACAGCTAATCTTCTGTACTGTGTCAAACATAAAACTCAAGTGCAGGCTTATTTACCAAAGTTGGTGCCACACATCTACAATCACTGCAGTAAATGCAGACGTGGTTTGTGCTGGCATTTCCTGCAGCAGACCCATAAAGTGCTTTCAAATGTCCAGATTGGACTAAGGCACCTACACCTGCTTGTGCCAGTATTTAATGACACATATTCATGCACACAAGATGTCTACACTTTACATATTTGCTATAGGGTAACACCAGCATAAACATGTCTGGGAGCCCTGGTTCAATATGGGAGTTTAAAGATGCATGGGCAATGTCCACACTCTGAATTAGGGTTTCTCAAATGTGGTTTTCCTGATGTTGTTTGACTACAATTCCCATTATCCCCCAGCCATTGTGGCTGGGGAATAATGGGAGTTGTAGTCCAATAACATCTGGAAGCCCATGTTTGAGCAACCCTGCTCTTCTGCAGAGGCAGAATTCCCCACGGACCTTGGGGCAAAGGTCCATGTGCCATACTGTCCTGGAGGACCCCAGCAGCTCCAGGAATCTTCTTCCCACACTGGCGAGGCGTAGGTGCCAACTTAGAGATTCCACCATGGCATGCTTCCTTTTCTGCTCCAGCAGACCATGGAGGCTCTCCAGGGCCTTCAGCAGGCTACTGCTGCTCACCCCTATACCCAATGATTAGCTGTTCAGTGGGTAGGTGGGGTTTCCAGAGGGAGAGTGCTATGCTCTCTCCCTGCCTCCCTAGGAAGCTCTCCAGCAGCAGAGCTGGAAGCAGAATGGTCTGAGCTGCCCACTGCACAGCCTCTGCCCTGCTGTTGCCTGCTTGGTGGCCTGTGCTTGCCTGAAGAAAAGTCATGAAGCCCTAGAGAAGATGAGTGTGGGGCACTATGGGGCTTGTGTGGTTTAGGCTTGGCATAGGACTTTGAAATCAGGCACAGATATATGGCAGGGTGGCAGAATGGTGTATTGGATTTGAAGCAGATCAGTCAATCTGATGATTTTTCATGAAGACATAAGACAGGATGGCAGGACTCTGTGTATTTATTTTGAAGCAGATTGATCAATCTTGTGATTTTTAATGATTTTTTAATTTTAACAACTACAAAAAAAAGTTCTACATGGCTTATTTCATGGTCTAAAATTACAAAAACTTTTGGAACTGAAGTCTTCCCCCTGGACCATCCTTCTTCTTCCATGTGGAAAAACCTTCCCTTTGCCTTCATAGAAAAGTGTAAAGGACTCCATTTTCTGCCCTCACCTTTAGGTCTCCTGGAATGGCTGGGCATAGGACTTTGAAACTGGGCACAGATATCAGAAAGGATGTCAAGATTCTTTTTATTAAAAAATTTTCAAAGAAATCAGTCAATCCTGTGGTTTTTATTGATTTTTCCCTGCTGTAGTAAACCTGCCAGAAAGAGTTATCTTTATCTATATAGAGTACTTCAATCACCTTAAGTGGTGCAGCAGGGAAATGCTTGACTAACAAGCAGAAGGTTGCTGGTTTGAATCCCCACTGATACTATAAATGGGCAGCAGTGATATAGGAAGATGCTGAAAGGCATCCTCTCATACTGTGCTGGAGGAGGCAATGGTAAATCCCTCCTGTATTCTACCAAAGAAAACCACAGGGCTCTGTGGGTGCCAGGAGTCAAAATCGACTTGACGGCACACTTTACCTTTATAGAGGTAAAGTAGCACCTAGTGAAAGTAGAACTAACTTGTTTGGATATGTTAACATTCAAATAAACAAACAATATTTCCCCCCACAAATGCACTATGTGATCCAGAAGGTCTGCATGAGAACTGTGAAGCAAGGGGAATATGTTGTGGTTTTGATTTTTGAATTCATTGGCATGAATGATGCCACAAGAATTTGGCTTAAGTTTAAGAAGCCATGTGTGTGTGTGTGTGTGTGTACAGAAGAAGGGGTGTGTGTGTGTGTTTTCTATTGCTCCTGAGGGCAGGACTAGAACCAGTGGGTTGAAATTAGCGAGGGGCCCCCCATAAGGCCATTAGGTCCAGGTTTCAAAATTACCTAGTTGCACCCCTGTATATCTTGCAGTAATCATAAGTTCACAACATGTAGAAATGCCATAAATATCCTGTTGCTATACAACAGTCAGGTGTAGAAGATCACCAGATTTTAATGGCTGTTACCAAGAAGCTTTGCTTAGTGGGGGGTAAATTGCTCATGATGTCATATGTTTGGTTAATTCTAAACACAACTGATTGCACTCATGTTTCCCTCTCATGGAGAATGAAAATACTCAGTGTACCTTCTGGGCTGATGATATATTCTCCCTCAAGGTTTTCTTAGCTGAACAGTGTGGACCTGCCTGTGTTTTCTCTCTTTGTCTGTAGTCATGCAGTACAGCCAGAGCCAGTTCCTCCCTATGCTAGAATATCAACTACACATTCATAATATTGATGCCTCGGCTTTGCACACAGACACAGTGTGAACTGAATGGGTCTCTTCACTTAGAGAGGTACGGATTCTCTGCTGTTCTGCATGGTACTAGTGCAGGCCCAGCCCTCAGATAAACAGTACCCTGGTTGAGGAGAAGTGCCTTTGGCAGTTCCCCATAGCTAGTTTATCAGTGTTGCCAAGTTTTGTGGCTTGTGCAGTAGTGTTGCAAAACCTAATAGTGTGACTGGTCCTACTACTGTTTCCAGGCGTTCCCAACAATGACCATTTAAAAGGTTCAGATCTGCCTCTCAGTAATTTGTGCATTTCATGCCAGCGATCTCCTGCTCCAGTTCTGGGAGCCTGCTGAAGTCTCATTGGCCTTCTGCAGCTTCTTCTTCAGTCTTCTTCCCTCTCTCTAAGTCTTTCCCTCTATCATATTTGCAACCTCACTCTTTCTCTCTTACTGTAGAGAGAAATTAGGCAGATAACGCTCTTTTCTGGTTTACTCCCCACACCCCTGCTTTAGCTCACTGCAAACGGCAGATTGTTAGCTGTGCACTCCTGACTAACTGTGGAACTGATGTGGGGAATCAGCAGATCTAGAGTGAGCAGTTCATTACAGGATTTGTGCAAAGATCAGTGACAGAGAGTTGGAGTCAGAATACAATCAGGTTTATTAAGGGTAATAGGGGTGCAGAAAGGAAAATTTGATTAATAAGCAAGACAATATTAACTAATAACACTAACAAAACTAAATTGAGACTCACAAAGAGGCATTTTAGCTTGAGATCCAAATTAAAATCAACTCAAGGCTGGCCAGAGAAATGGGCCTTTAGAAAACAGCTTTAGACTTCAAAGAGAGCAAGGAGGGAGGGGAGCAGAAGAGTTTGGAGCATAGGTTGGTTAGTATACCTGAATCCTTCTAATTGTGTGTCGGACACTTGTTGCTCAGTGAGTGCTGAGGGACCTCTCTCCAGGAAAAAGCAGGAAAACGGGATGCAAGAGTGGAGGCAAGAGTGCCACTCACAAGCCAGGAAGCTAGGAAGAGTCTAAAAGTGGTCTGATCCCAGGAGACCAGTTACCTGATGCAGCCAAGCATGCTGCGCAAATTGGGCCTTGGGACTGGGCCAAACTGGAGGCTGAAAGCAGGATGGGCATGAGGGCTAAGGCACAGCCAGAAGCACTCTTAACCCCAGATCACGGGGTCCTAGCCCATGGCCTACAAGGTCCGGGGGCCCTCCAAAGGCCCAGGGGGGCTTCCTACCGCTGCAAGCCCCTTCCCCCACCACGAGCCCCCCTGTTGCTGCCACTGCAAGGCCAAACCACCATTCTTTGCAAGTATTCTAGTAACGATGTGTGTGGCCGGGTGGTGGGGGATGAACCGCCCCCCATGGTGGTGGTGGCGGCGGCGAAGCGAGAGCAGCCACTGGGCTGACCATCCACTCAAATGATCACTGAGGCAGACGGACAGCCCAGTGGCCACTCCCACTCTGCCCACTGCCACTGCAATGGGGGGGAGACACCTGCTCAGGCTCACCCCCACCCCCTGACCACACACGTTGCAGCTAGAATACTTGCAAAGATTGGTGGTTTGGTTTTGCGGCAGCGGCAGTAGTGGCGGCGGAGAGGGGGGCTCACAGCAGCAGGGGGGATCACAGTGGCATCAGGGGGCTTTGTGGCAGGGGCGGTCCAGGCACCCAGATCATTTAGTTGAGCCACTGGGCACAACCAGAGGGTATAGCTGATGCCCAGGCACAGCAGGTGAATCTGGAGAAGAGACGCACTGTTTGATGGAGTTTGAGGTACAAATAGGCGGAATCCTGCCCTAGGGCCAAATTCTGACCACACCTCTCTGCTGAGAAGGGTGGCATCCATGGTGGGCAAAAGAATACATTTTGTCCTGTACAATCCTAGGTGGGTGTGCTCTAGAGAACAATGAAGTGAAAAGGTTTAGACAACCTGTATGTCTAAACCTTGAGTTGGTGGACACAGAGCTTATCTTGAAAATGAGCGCTTTTCCTGTGCTTCATGCCAACCATTAACACATATGTTAGAGGGATGAGGCTGCTGCAATCTTATGTGATCTTCCTGTGAAGGTGATTAGCTAGGAGGCTACTCCTTTGTGCCAACAAGGAGATGAGTTTTGGCTACTCATTAGAGAAATAACTCCTTAATTTGGGTCAGTCACCTTAAGTTGTGCAGCGGGGCAACATAACGCACCCAAGCCTTCCCCTCCCCATTTCTCACTGGCTTGCTGCTTGGGGCTGGCCCCGTTCTTGCAGCCAATGCCGTCGTGGGGACAGCTGCCTGCCACTGAGCTATTGTGGGGGGGGGGGAGGCTCAGAGTTGGTGCAGAGTGGGATGTGGCCACCACGGTGGCCAGTAGCAGCACTGGCTTGATGGTGCGGATTGGGGCCAGGAAGCCCCTCCTCCAGCATGGCTGTAGTAGCCGGGGGTGGAACAGCATCGAGAGGCGGTCTGCCTGGCCATCCTCCTAGGACGAGGAAGTGTGGACAGGGGGAGGAGAAAGGAAGGAAGCCCCAGCATGCTTCTTTCCATCGTGTGTGTGTGTGCCCCAAAGCTTCAGGGCACCAGCACCTGGCATAGAAAGAGCGGCAGTGGCAGGGTGCACCCCGAGCCTTGTAGGTCCCCTGTCCCTCTGGGAGACATGTCTATTCACCTTGTCCAATGGATGCTACACCCATGCTGTGTGCTCTGCTCCTTGCAAAATCCCATTCAGTATTAATGGAACAGCTCTGGAGTGTTGGCTATTCACTCCGTCCTGACTAACTTTGGGGCTTGTGTGGGGAATCCGTGAAGCTAGATAAAGCAGTTCATTACAGAATAAATTGGTGCAAAGCTTCGGACATGGAAATTGATGATAGAGAGTTGAAGTCAAAATGTACTCAGGTTTATTTGGGGTAACAAGGGTACAGAAAGGAAACATTAACCATTAACATATATACTACAGAGATGAGCCTCTGTAATCTTATCTGTTCTTCCTGTGAAGGTGATTAGCTTAGAAGGCTAATCTTTTGTGCCAACACTGAGACGAGTTTTGGCTACCCCTTTTAGAGAAGTAGCTCCTCCTTAACTCGTATCTACTTAGCAACATCTTTTGTGCATGAACAGAAAGGGAGCATGGGGAACAGTTCCCCCTTTCTCGCAGGTTAGGCGTGACCTGGAGTTACCTTCCCATGCTACCTGCTAAGTGGCTTATTCTTGGGAGTTAGCCCATGTAGGCAAATGGTGAACCTGTGAGTCAAAATGGAAACTACAAGCCTGTAGTTCCAAATCACACTTAGGGGTGCTTCTGGGAGCCCCCAAACAGGCTGTCGTATCAGAGGACTGAGACATCCAGGGACAGTGGGAAGGTTTTGCCACAGTGTTGACCTTTGTTGCAGGAGCTTGCTTTTCACTAGATGAGTGAATGGCAACCACACACTGCTGTACATAAAAGTAATGGAGGGCTCTAAGCAAGTGTCTCAGGATGGGGGCTCTTGGTGCCCACAGCCCTTGAGAATAAAACCTTTCTGCAGATTGCATAGCTCTGCCCTGTATTCTGTTTCCATTCACACAGCCCTGGTGCCTTTCACACAGCCACCTGAGAACCACTTTTCTGTGATGTGATCCCATGCAGCCAGCATGTGAATGACAGAAACATATGGACAGGGTAGATGTGCCAATTGTAGGGGTAAGTCCCAAGCAATCTGCCTCGCCAGTGCAGTTATTCACATACACTCCCAAGTAGTGAGGGGATGTATAATGAAAAATTGCCCCTCAAACTGGCTGCATCTACATCTGAAAGGCACCTCTGTTGTGCTAATGCAGGGGTTCCCATCCCAACCTTGGGTCTCCAGTTGTAGTAGGACTACAATTCCCATCATCCCCACCTATAATGACCTTGAGGATAGTGGAAGCTGTAGTCCAACAACATCTGGGGATCCAAGTTTGGGGAACCCTGTGCTAGTGTGTGTTGTGGTCTAAGCTGCTTATGGAGTGCACTTTTACCTCTGGAAAACACGTTTTATGGGACTTTGTATTATTCACAAATCAGTACAGGCACTCCTGAGTTACAAACACCCATACTTACAAACAAAGCTCCTATAACATATTATATTAAGGAAGTCCCCAACTTATGGACGCCAAGCTGCACATGCAAATAAGTCACTTTTGGAAAGATGCTGAAAGGCATCATCTCACACTGCGTGGGAGGAGACAATGGTAAACCTCTCCTGTATTCAACCAAAGACAACATCATGGCTTTGTGGTCGCCAGGAGTTGACACCAACTTGGTGGCACACTTTACTTTACTTTTGGGGAACTTTATGTGTTCTGAGTTATGAACGTCTGACTTACAAATGAACTTTTGGAACACAACTTGTTTGTTAAGCCTCCTGAATAACCTTTTTGACTGGAGATAACAATGGGATCCAAGAAGTGTGTCTGGACAAGCACATTACGGAAAACAATGCCTCTGTCCAACCACTTCCAGCTCTTAAAATCTGTTGCCTTTCCCCAGCCTGAACATGCCCATTTTCTTCTCTCAGAACTGGAGCGTCCTGCTTTCTCTTTACTGTAGTACACAGATGGTAGTATTAAACAATAAAGTCCAGCCCACTGGGGACTTTATATGCCAAAAGTGGCATATATTGCTTGTAATGGCAACATAACCATGCCATCTGTTATGTGCTTGTTCAGGGCCCTAGCTTTTGCTGCAACAGTAACCTCTCCAACTCTTGTTTTTCTTTTTACAGAGAAAAAAGGAGAGGAAGAAAAGGAACCTTGGGCAGGGAGAGAGCTGTGTGGGAACCTCTCTAGGATGCCCGTGGAGCTCTGCGTAACCCTCGATAATGTCTTCTTCAGCCGTTTGCTGAATCGCCAAAACAATAGTTCGGATTCTGAATTAAGGCCCTCCCTCTTGCTTGTGATAGGCCCACTCAGAATAGCAACAGCCTGTGTCACTGGAAGGGGCAAAGCCTGCTGCTGAAACGGAAAGAAAAGTTCTTCACGGATCACTTTGTAACTCTCTCAGGTTTAAGCCAGCGCCTGCTGTAACACGCGGCCATGAGCTGGACCACAGTCAGTGGCGCCTGTTTTGACAGCAAGAGCCGGGCGTTCGCCCTGTGAAGGCTTTCAGCACCGAGGCGCAGCAGTCCGGGTACTGTTTTCCTACAGCCATGGTACCTGTGCAGAACACGGAGGAGGAGGAGGAGGACCTCAGTCAGCAGCGCCGGAAAATCAGAGGAGGGGACTGCCAGAATTACAACAGCAGCAGCAGCAGTAGCGGCTGCGGCGGCGGCGGCCCGAACAAGCTTCCGGCTCAAACAGGTAAATAAGCAACGTAGCCTGAATGGCAATGGTGCCTGCAGGACAATCAGTGCAGAGATGTGAGACTAATGCTCCAGCGTCAAGAAATGTAATGGCCACAGGGAAGAAAGAAGCAAACCAGCAAATGGCCAAGGCACCGAAATTAACCCTGTCAGTCAGCCTTGCAATGTGCAAGCAAGAGCCATTCGGAATAATAGCGTTAGTGTATTTGTCTGGTTTGTATTTTTCACCTTCCCTACTGAGGGGTTCTGACTGTACCATTGTAGCCTCACAACAACCTTGTGAAGTGGCTGGGTTAAATTGAGAGAGAATTGACCGGTTGACCCAAGGCCAGTCAGTGAACCTCCTGGCTAACTGAAGATTTTCTCTCTCCACCACATCGCACAAACTCGCACACTTGAATGATGGCCTTTGAAATACTTTAGGCTCAAAGCTGTAACTGTGATATTGTTGCTTGTGGTTGTGGTTGTTTTTTTAAAAAAAGAAATTTGTAAAGCCTAATTTTGCAAATAGAAAGATCACAAGACCTAATGTTGCCTAGAAAGGCTATTGTGCTATCAGCACTTCATTGTAAAACAAAATCTGTCACTCTCATTGAAGTATCTAGACCTTATTAGAATTTGCTTCTCTTTCATGAGTCACTGGTGATTTTGGCTGTGGTATCTAATCACAGCAAGGCTGATACAATTATTTCTAGAAAAAATAAAAACACTCTCAATGTCATTGGACTTTCACTTTGTTTATCCCAGATGGCATACATTCTTAGTCTTTCACCGAGGTCCAAAAGTAACACACAATAGCTACAGGGGGTTATATCTTCCAGAATGTGCTGATGCTGCTTCAGGAAAGGTTTGACTGAAGTCTACTGATCTCTGGGTTTTTTCACATGAAAAAGTAGATTGAGACGCATGCACAGTGTGTTTGGCATACATACTGTGCAACTGTCTCAGTCTACTTTTTAATGTAAAAGTACCCCAAGATCAGTTGACATATGCACATAAGAATATGGTTAATGAAAATAGAAATCAAAGAAAGCCCTTTTAAGCCAAAATTATGTGTCAATGTAGATTTGACACACTTGGGATAAATTCTGTGTCAAAACAGCCTCAACACATTGACCTAAAATATGGCTGTGTAGGCACATCAGGGTAGAGAAGGGTTGCGTACATCAACTCCCTTCTCAGTGCATCATCTCCCTTCTCAGCACATCAACACAGATGCTGGGGTCCTCATATCTCTATAAGTCAGTGTTCTTCATTGTAAGATGTGGGGGATAGTGGTGGCCCCCATAAACCCTAAGTGTGGCTCCCTGACTAATCTATATGTTTAATTCTCTTAGCCGGCATGCGTGCCCAGAATTTGGCAGCAGAACTCTCGCAAGAGTTCCTGGCATTGGGCTAGAGTTCAGGGCAAAAAAATGGTTGAGGATGGTGGTGGCAGGCCGCAAAATGGCCTGAGGAGGCAGCCTCGGCTGGCCGCTGGGAGGTGGTGGCGGGACAACCCGGGTAAGGGGGAGGAGGTGGCGGCGGTGGCAAAGCCCGGCCTGGCTGCCAGGGGTGGGAAGCGGTGATGGGATGGCAGGCCAGGCCGTCCCAGGTAAGGGGGAGGCGGCAGCAGCAGCAAAGCCTTGCTTGGCTACCAGGGGCGGGAGGCGGGAGGTGGTAGCCGGCCGGCCAGCAAGACAAGAAAGTGGAGGGGAAGCACCAGAGAGACTGGAAAGAGGGTGAATGGGAAAGAGAGAGTGGGGCAGGAGGGAGGGGGAGGGGCAGGAGGGAGGGGGCAAGAGAGTGGGGCAGGGGGAGGGGGAGGGGAAATAGGGCAGGAGTGAGGAGGGAGCAGTTGGCCCCAAATAGCGCACAGATGCTCTGTGCGAGTTGGCTAGTCATTTATTATTCCTGTGTGAAGCTTCAACCAAAGTGCAATTCTCTGCACAGCCCCCCCAGCATCATGCAGATATGAAGATTCTCACTGTGCAGTGCTGCATTCTGCCCACTGTTGGGGGACTTCTTTAAGGGAAATTGAGCCCTCTTGAGCCCCTGCGCTGTCATGGAAGGCATGCACAGAGTGCTGGGAAGTGTTACTTCTCCCAGTGTTTTCCTCCTAGAACTCTTAAGAGAGGGCTCCACCTTTCTTAAAAGGCCCTCCCAGTATTAAGAAAAGAACAGTTCTGTGTGGAGTTCAGCACAGTGGAAAATTGCACTGACATTGAAGGGTGTTTTTTTGGGGGGGGTTTTTTGCCAAAATGACTACCATTTAAAAAACAATAAGGCTCAATGGTATAGGTGTTGTGCATCAGTAGATGGCCAGATCCAAAGTACAAATATTTATGCAGGTGCAAGGTGGCTATGGAGTGAAGAAAGGTGTAGGGTGGCTGTGGGGAGAGGGCAGCATACAGGAGGAGCTGTCATTTCACTGCATCTGCAGGCAGTGCTGTTTTAATCAGATGTGATTAATCAGTGAGAGCCAGCGTGGTGTAGTGGTTAGAGTGCTGGACTAGGACCGGGGAGACCCAAGTTCAAATCCCCATTCAGCCATGATACCTGCTGGGTGACTCTGGGCCAGTCACTTCTCTCTCAGCCTAGCCTACTTCACAAGGCTGTTGTGAAAGAGAAACTTAAGTATGTAGTACACCGCTCTGGGCTCCTTGGAGGAAGAGTGGATATAAAATGTAATTTTTAAAAAGAAATGTAAAATAAAATGCGCAACCTCTGACCATGAAGCCAAATGCAGCCCATTGGCCATGTGTAGTACCCCTCAGGGGCTTGATAAACCTCCTGCTCTTGCTGCCTGCCTGAGATTGGAAAAGGTGTGTGTGAGGGGAGCTGTCAAACAGCTGGCAGTGGGCTATGTTCAGTTTGGTGGGTCAAACATTGTGCAGACCTGGTCTTGAGAGAGCAGCTCAAGTGTCTTGGGGTTCAAGGAGGGAGCAGTGATCTTTCAACAGTCTCCCTTCCTCCTCTGCACCCTTTGTGTGTCATTTGGGAGAAAAGCCTGCAGAATTCAGCATATATTCTGCCTCTGCAGTCCATGGCTAGTCTGATGAAGGGGTGGCTGAAGGGCTTGCCCCAATCAGGTAAAAAATTTGGGGTGCACTTTTGGTGTGGCAAACATTTGGGCAATTGCTGTACAAAATGCTGCCTCCAGGGCCAGCCTAAGATGGCTGGGTGTCTGAGACATCAAATATGCCCAGGCCTCTTGCATGCTGCCAAGGTCACTTCCACAGCTGCCTTATCTTATCTCTGCTGCCTTCCTCTGCCACTGCCACTGCCACTGCCACTGCCACTGCCACTGCCACTGCCACATTATCTGCCTCTTCACCTACTGCTACTTGGTTCAGTGGCAGTGTGAGAGAAGCCACTCCATTCTTCTTTTTGGCAATGTAACAGGAAATGATGTCTGAAGGAGAGGAGAGTGGTAGGCTAGAGTGTCTCTCAAGATATTTTTGCCTATCACTCTCCTCTCCTTTTCTCCACATCTCCTCTTCTGCTTTGTCAGTAAGGAGGAAGTGTGGAGGAGAGGAGAGGAGAGGAGTGGTGTCCACAATTCCTCTTCTGTTCTGTTGCCAGGGAGGAGAACGGAGCGGCTCTTCCTAGGCTGCTGCTGGGGGTGGGTGGGGAGGTGAGGTGGGGTGGTAAGAATGAGGGGAACAGAACATAGGGACATAGATGCTGCCTTATGCCAAGTCAGACCATTGGTCCATCTAGTTCAGTATATTGTCTGCACTGACCAGCAGCTGTTTCTCCAAGGTTTCAGTCAGAAGTCTTTCCCATGCCTATCTGGAGATGTGAAGGATTGAACCTGGGGCCTTCTGCATGCAAACCAAATGTTCTTCTACTGAGCTAGGGCACCATGCCCAAAGGTGTCATCCATGGCTCTTCCATCCAGGCACTGACCACACCAAGACCTCCTTAGCTTCAGCAAGGTCAGACCCCCCCCCCCCGATGAAAAAGCCTTTTCTCTGGTTGCTACCAACTGCACCTCAGAGACTGGGGACACCCAGTCTTTATGGGAGTAGATGCTCCTTCAGGTGCTCATGGCCCAAGCTAGGAAGGGCATTGAAGGTCAAAAGCAGCACTTTGAATTTTGCCCCGAAAGAAATGGAGCCAGTGAAGCTTCTGTATTATTGTGACACAGGTTTCTGCATACAAATTTCATTATATGTTGTAAGAATTAATTGAAGGAATCAGCAAGATACTTGTTGCCAAAGGGAAGTAGGAAATTAATAAGGAACAAAAAATATGTTTGGCTTGTTGGCATGCTATGGAAAATGCCTTTAGGATATAAGGTGGTAAAAGCTGATTCAGGATCATATTCTCAAAGAGAAATCCTCGTTATGGTAACCAATCAAAACAGTACAGTATAGTCTAGATAATCTTTGCAGATGAAACAGAATCTATTTTCAATAACTTGTGTCAACTTTTCACTATTTGAAGTTCAGTTTGAGAAGTTAGTGGCAACCTGAGTAGCAGTAAAATCACAGACATTTGTTGATTTTCATGAGGAAAAACCCATTGAAAACCTCTGTTATAGAGGTTTGAATACACAAGCTTAAAATAAATGGGTAAAAATTAAGATCAGATGAGATCATGGTGGGTTTTGGGTTTTTTGTTTGTTTAAAATCACACTTTAAATATGTTTACTGTCATTTGGCAGTTTATTTACTTTTGAAATGCATGGGCTACTGTTGCTACGCTCTTTCCTAGATACATTTTGTCCTGGACACAGTATTTTACAGCTTCCCAGATTTACTTGCAACAAATAGCAAGTTAGCAAATTGTGCATATTGTAACTACTTGGTAAGCCAATCACATCTGTATGTGAGCTGTGAGTCAAATGGTGATATGTTTCCTTGAATGTCTGTGTAAGATTCTCCTTGCACTCTTGGTAGGAAAATATACTATAAGTGACCAGCTACCAAGAGTTTATGGTGAGGCCACACTTGGAGTACTGCGTACAATTCTGGTCACCACATTTAAAGAAGGACATTGTAGAACTGGAAAAGGTACAGAAGAGGGCACCCAAGATGATCGGAGGCCTACACCACCTTCCTTATGAGGCAAGGCTACAACACCTGGGGCTTTTTAGTTTAGAAAAAAGACAACTGGGGAGACATGATAGAGGTCTATAAAATCATGTATGGTGTGGAGAAAGTAGCTAGAGAGAAATGTTTCTCCCTCTCACATAACACTAGAACCAGGGCTCATCCCATGAAATTGATTGCCAGGAAATTTAGGACCAACAAACGGAAGTACTTTTTCACACAACGCATAATCAACTTGTGGAATACCAGTTGCAGTGGCACATACATTTAACAACATAAGAACAGCCCTGCTGGATCTGGCTCAAAGCCTATCTAGTCTAGCATCCTGTTTCACACAATGGATCAGCAGATGCCTCCAAAAAGCCCACAGGCAGAAGGTGAGGGCTTGCCCCCTATCCTTCCATTGCTCCCCTGCAACTGGTATTTAGTGGCATATTTTCTCTGAGGCTGGAGGTGACCTATAGCCACCAGACTAGTTGCCATTGGTAGACCTGTCCTCCATGACTTTGCCTAAGCCCCTTTTAAAGTCATCCAAGCTAGTGGCCATTTCCACATCCTGTCGCCTAAAGAACTATCAATTAATTCTGCACACTCAAAGGGGGCTTTGATGTTCTGCTTCTCAATTAGCAGCTCCCCCCACCCTGTAACTAAACAAATTGTTTTGGAGATTGAGAAGACTTGCCAAAACAGCTTGTGATACTGCATTCGAGTCTGTCTCTGAAAGGGGGGGAAAACTGGACTTGCCCAAACCTATTAAATGTGCTTTTAAAAAAAATCCAGCCCTAGTTTCTTTTTTTAATCTTTAAAGTTCATTTGTATGAGGCTCTGACAGTGTACATGTGGCCAGTTAGGAGAAAATACCATCAGCACAGTTCTCTTACCATTACCAGTACAGTATAGTATTGAGTGGTGCCTGGTGCTGAGTTGGTTCCCCTTTCAGCAGCAGATATAAACCTTTCTGTTTCTTCAGACTCTTCTCTTATGGAGAAGGATTTAGGAGGATCCCCACCCCTCCTTTTTGCATCATTTTGATTTGTGTTATTTGCGTTGTAAGTTGCTCTGAAAACTGACCAGTTGGGAAGCAGAATATATAAATAAAATAAGTGGCTTGCATTCTGCAATGAGTCCTGCCAGTTCAAGAGTGGAACACGCTGGTTCCATGAAGCCCAACAGCCTGTCTTCACTGCTAGTGAAGGCAGAGAGACTCTGTGGCTACTAAGGATTGGGTCATTGCTGTAGCAACACTTCTCCCATTGGGAATGACAGGATACTCATTACTACAGCAAGTACACAATCCTTAGTAGCAATGAAGCCTCTCTGCCTTTGTTAGCAGCAAAGACTGGGTTGCACAGAACCAGCATGCTTACCCCATGCTTGGATTGGTGAGGCATTGTGCAGAATCTAAACCAATGTCCGTAGGAATGTAGGCTGGCACAAGGCTTGAGTACTGACAGACATGAGTACTGGATCATAACACAAGATAAGTAGAAATTCCATGAGCACTCCAGAAATCTACTCAACTCACATGACATTTTCACTCATAGTGGAAATGCAAAAATATTCCTACATCATTAAGTTGTAAAGTCTGAAGTAGTCATTTAAGTGCTGGATGTCTTTATTATAAACACACACCACCATAATCTCTTTACACTTGAAGTGGTGCATACCAGGTGTAAGTTTATATAAGTTGCTTGCAGATTCATGAGACACCAATCACCATCACAAGCAAAAAAAAAAAAAAAAAGGAAAGGAAACAATTAACTGTTAAAATGGCTTCAGGAGGATTATTTATCTAGCAAAACAAGAAGATTAAAAAAAAATAGAGTGGTTTGATTGTGGTGGATATTCTGAGAGTTGCTTCCACAGCAAAAGTCACTTAGTCAATAATAATATTGGAAGGAGTTGTATTCATGTTGTGTTAGGATTATGACAGACACAGACATATCAAACTGCTCCCAGATTCTTAGCATACCTGTGTCAGGTCTTACAAGTAGACATGAGTATAAATCCTTCCCATGTTTCATTTTTGTCACAGGAATGTTGTGTGAGAGGGCTGAACTTTGACCAAAAAGGTGAACCTTGGAACCAGCTTTATAGTTCATTTATTTTCCTTTTTGCTTGTTGAGAGTATTTGTAGACCATTTTTCATTTTATGTACACATTTACATTTTTAAAAATGGAATAGAAGAATATAGCAAAAATGTACAAACAGCTAATTCATACTGCCATTTTCACCATTACATGAGCAGCTACAGAACCTTCCTGTGATCCATGTATAATGACAATTATATAAGGTAAATATCAGTGTGAACTAGGTGGTGCACAAATTTTATAATATTAGTGGTGGTGGGGGATGGTAGAAATCACTGTATATCAGCTATGATAGTAGTACCTGGTTCATGGTAACATTGTCCCACAAGAATGTGGATACACATAAGAGCGAGTGAGGGCTATTACTTCTATCATATGGTGAACCAGCCCTAAGGATCAGATTCAGGGGTGTAACTATAATAGGGCAAGGGAAGACAGTTGCCTGGGGGCCAACTGCCTTGGGGGGGCCCCCAGAGGCAAGTCACATGACTGACTCCTCCAGCCGCACACCTGCCTGGGCTTCCTTCAGTTGTATTCATCCTCCGAAACTGATGTGAGTGTTAAGACCTGGAGCCAGCAGAACAGCATGTCTTTCTCTAGTACCCTTAAATGACTTGCATCGTCCACAATTGACAAAACCTTTTGAAAAATAATTTAGGATGATGTTCTGTTGTGGCACATAGGAGATATATATATTCAGCCTCATTTAAGATTTCTGTACTTCATGAGCTGAGCTTCAGTGAGGGGGCCCCCCATTTTAAAATCTTGTCTCTGGGTCCACTACAACCTTGCTACGCCCCTGATCAGATCAGAGGGTACTCACAGAAACATTTGCATTGGCAGCTCTTTTAAAATAAAATATTATCATCTGGTGATGATGGCAGTCTTCTGGAGGACAATGGCTCAAAGAAGTGGGGGTGAGGAGTAGCGAAACCTTTCCCTGCCCATCATTTCTCCACTGCTGAGCCTTTCTTCCCATGGAATCCCAAACTTATGACTTTGAGGGCTAGTGGATTCCTTGTCTTGCCTGATATATCTCATTCCTTTTTGCTGTCTGCTTATACACTATATTATTCTATTATATTGTAGGGGGTACTCGGTGAACCTAGACGAAGATTGGCCATAAATCAGGAACTATGTGGAATGGGTTGTAACTGGTTTAAATATCCATAGGTCAGACTAGATGGCCTTCAGAATAATCACACACAGATATCACTCACACCATCAAAAACTGTGTTACACCCGGGTATGACTATCTCGATTTTTGGTTGTGTGGAAGCAAGGTTAGAGGAAAACCTGGGTAGAAGTGATTGTGTGGAAGCAGGGTAGGAGGAAACTATCCCTCCTACCTTGCTTCTACACAATCACTTCTACCCAGGTTTTCCTCTACACAGCCAAGAACTGAGAGCATACACAGCTCCCAAACCCGGGTACAACACAGTTTTTGATTGTGTGAATGACCTCACTATGAGCCATTTCTCATGATTAGTGAGAAGGGCTAAAGGGCAGGCTGTGAGGAAGGCGGATCAAACCTACTTTCCCTGCAGACGATCAATGAAGCGTTGCTGGGCATGGTCCCCGCAAACCAAGATGATGCCCTGCGTGCTGTGGCAGGAGGGAGGGTTGAGAGCCAGGATGTGTTGTCCCGGCTCCCCGGAAATACAATGATGCACTGTGCAAGTGTGTGGTGCATCATGGGGCTCCACCTCCCCAGGATCCCCACAGTATGGCAGCTACGGCTGCAAGCAGCCATGGCTGCAATGCAATAAAAAAACGGGGTTAAGGGAGTACTTGCTCCCCTCCATTTAGGGAGAGGCTTCACAGGTGGGTTTGCCGCCATGTTGCTGCCAGGATCGGGCCCGATCCTGGTGATTCACACATGTGTGTAAAACCAGGCTGGGCTCCCTTAGCCTGGTTTTTCATGCCCACGTGAACAGCCTCCTTATCTGAAAATACTTTCAGATATTTTATGTGAGGATTCTGAAGGCCATCTAATCCATTTATATACCACCTAATATAGAAATCTCTAGGCGGTGACGTAGACCTTCATCTGACCTTCATCTGTTTTTACTTTGAGGGACAAACTGCATTAACAGGGCAACTATTGTTTCTAGTAGGAAGCCATACATAGGATATGGGGCAGGGGGCGGCAGGGGGGACGACACACTACAAAAAGGGCTTTAGAAACTGGGATTATGTGGTTTAGAAACCAGAACCAACTAAGAAGGGACATGATAATATTTATAAAATTATAAATAAAATGACTTATTGAAAATCATTGGCATGAACGGTGTTTGTGCATAATGTAATAAATAATAATAAATAAAGAACAGGAACCATTTCTTCATATAATGCATAGGTCTTGTTTAGATGTTACTCTGAATGTACATAGAGAGGACAAAAGCAAGACTGCACCTGCCCATGCTTTCCAGGCCCACCCTATCTATGCACAGGTTTGGTGTCAGGTTTGAGAGAGGCCCATTCATTCTGTTCATGTGACCAGGGACCATTGAAGAGTCCAGGGTCACACAGCCCTCAAGGACATTGCAGTGTCCCCAATCATATATATTGAGTATAGGAAGTTCCCTTTTACCAAATCAGACCATTGGTCCATCTAACTCAGCACTGCCTACACTGCCTTGCAATGGCTCTTCAAGGCTCCAGGCAGGAGTCTCTCCCAGCCCTACCTGCAGATGCCAGTGATTGAACCTTGGGCCTTCTGCATGCAAAAAAGATGCTCCACTACTGAGCTACATTCCATCCTAATAATAACAACAACAGTAACAACACAGAACATAGGAAGTTGCCTTAGTCAGACCATTGCTCCATCTAGCTTAGTACTGTTGTTTGCTCTGACTAGCAGTGGTTCTCTAGGGCTTCAGACAGGAAATTTTCTCAACCCTACTGAAGATGCCAGGGATTAAACCCAGGACCTTCTGCATGCAAAGCAGATTCTGCACCAGTGAGCTATGGCTCCATACATGTAAAGCTTGTACACATAAAGGTTCTTTCAAACATTACACCAAATGCCTTAGAGGTAGGGGCAGAACCAGTGAGCACAATCCCATCCAATATGCATGTTTAGGGTAACGGTATAGATGTAACCCAGGCCTGCACAACATAAGTGACCGCAGTGACTATTTTACTGGCCCCCAGGTACCCTGCAGTAATACAAGAGCTGGAAACTGCTTTATAGCACCATCCTGTGCATGCTTTCTCAGAAATATGCTTCATTTGGTGTGCCATGTAATTCCCATGTTACTCCCCTGTAAGCATGCCTAGCATTGCAGCCTGAAAGCAAAAAACAATTTAGGGAGAGGAGAGGATTTGGCATTTGTTTGGAGCTAGCATTCACTCTAGGGGCCCCACTCATAGAGCAGGGACAGGACCTATTTTCTGGCCACTATCCTTGGTTGAAACTATGGGTCCATTGACAGGGGGAATAGATCCACAAGTAACTAATAACATTTTTAATTTTAATGTAATAATGTGCTAAAACTTGACCTCGGCCCCTGCACGCCAAGTTGTGGATGGTTCCGGCCCACCAGGGCATTTGAGTTGTGCAACCCTGATGTAACCTAAGGAATTTATTGTCGCAAGGTATGGAAATGGCTATTGGCACAGATAGCTTCTCAAAGGATGATGCAAATCTCTGGAAGACAGGTTGTCAATGGTTACTAGCCATGATAATGATAATTGAATCTCCATGCCTGGGGATTTACCTCTGATCATCTCATGCTGAGAATAAAAACACAGAGATGGCTGCCCTCCTCTTGCCCTAATTGTGACCTCCCTGGGGCATGTGGCAGAGTGGACAATGGAGCTTTGGGCTGACCCTTCAAGGGAATTATTTTTGCCTGTGGCAGATCCCAGGATTCTTAATTCCTGTAATGAAGGCTTCCAGCTCTCATTAAATTACTTTGACTAGACTAGGACATGCTCCACCCAAAGTTACGTAATTTGAAGACCTGTTGATTTCAGTGGGGAAGGTTTAAGCATGTGCTCAACTGTGCCGTAGAAATCAATAGGAATACAGAGTGCTTAACTTTGGCTAGATTGTGCTAACAGATTACAAAGCTAACAGAGTTACACAGTTTCCTCAGACTCTCAAATCCCTCTTTTTACGTCAATGGCTCCAAGTAATCAACCCAAAGAATAAAGCTTTTGGGGTGACCCATTTTAAGTTGTTACATATTAATTAATTAAGTAATTAATTAATTAAACAAACAAGTGTATATAAAAATAAATTCACTGGAGGGAATACACATCCCTTGCATATCTTTGTCTGCACAGTCCATTCCTGATTACATTTGTCCATTCCACATTACAGAAGCTAAATACTTGCTACACTGTGACTATGCATGGCCTATTTTTCCAAAGCTGTGAATACACATTTTCAGCATGTAGACTTATATTCCAGCAAACATTCTTAAATATGTTTGTTGACTGGACAGCACTGAATCCAGCCTTGATTACAATAAGGGAAAGAACAATCCTATTCTAAGGGGATGATAAACGGGAACATAAACAGAAAATGTTCCTAAGCTATCTCTCTCACAGATGAACCCCCTGCCTCATGCTCCAAGGTCCAAGGAGAGAAGTGATTAAAATTCACAGTAGGTACATAAATAAGCCTTCATTTGCTGATCAAACAAGTATGAGGATTGAGGGATTATTTTAGCAGAATTTGTTCACTGAAGCACTACCAAGGTGATTCTAGATTTTGCAGAGACACTGAAACACCTACAAACCCCTTTATTTCATTTCATTTCATTTCATTTCATTTTTAAACAAGATTCACTGCTAGGCCTGCAACAGAAATAGTCAATTAATTGTTGGACATTTTGTCACAAAATAAACGTCCTTGAAACCACTTCCTGATCTTTCCACTGATATCCAGTTATTACTTCATTAATTCTCATTAGCATAGCATTGCAGGACACAGTGTCTTCAGTTCTGCATCAGCTCTCAGGTTGTTTGGAGGGGAAGGCATTTTCTGACAAGTGTGAGTTTCACTTAGGTGACATATACAAGTCAATGGCATCTCACAAGATTAGGGGTTTCTTACTTGCTCAGCAGTGTTTCTCAAATATGATGTTCTTCCCCTCTTGTCTTCTACATTTTACTCATCCAGTAACCCTTATATTGGATATTCTATCCCACTCACCAGAATATATTAATGATGTTGCTAGATCAGAATTGCTGCTGGGGCATTGCTTTTCCACATTCAACTGAAAGTGAACTTAAAATGATGGCTTCACATTTTATTTATTACTAGCTGACCGGGAGCATAGCATCTGTGCCCCTAGTTCGACTCTCCTCCACTTCAGCTCCTTCTTCCTGACTCTGCCAGCAGGCGTTTCTGACGCCCGCCCAGGCCACTTCTCTCCCCCCCCCCTCGCCACCCATGGTTTCTCCTGCCTCCTGCCGGTTTTTCCACCCCCTCTGGCCGCTGCTCTAGCAGACGCACAGGCTGCTGCCACCGCCTCTTCGCTGCCGCCACCATTTCCCCCGGCAGCAGCTCAGTGGCCTCCTGCCACACGTGAGCTCCCACCGCCCAGCCAATCTGGCCCCTCCGCCACCCAGCCAATCCGCTGGGTGCCGGGATGCATCCCCACAGGCATGTTTTCAAGGATTAATTATAAGGATTCATTTATTTATTTAACATATTTCTATACTGCCCAAAATGCAAGTTCTCTGGGCGATTTACAAGAGAATAAAAACAAC